>NC_060130.1:468429336-469054336 GCF_021461395.2 Schistocerca americana | reverse complement strand
ACTTGTGATCTATCAAGCCGAGGAACAGCCTCAGATTGCCACCTAAGCTATAGCGCATGCGCACCAAGCGAGATTTTCGCTAAAACCATTCTTGAATATTAAAAACCTCTTCCCCTTGCACTTATAAAAAGTAAAATCCACGTTTGTGTAAATTCTACCTAAAAATATTCTAACTTTAACTGCATAAAATTAACAATTACGTCATTTTGTTTCTGTGTTCTTCTTACTACGAAAATACTGTACTTGTAATGGTTAGGCTTAGATCGTATAGTAGACCTAATTAGTCTTTGCATAACGCTTACAAAAGTCTTTTTTATTTCGTCACTCTCATAGCTAAGAATAAATTAGTAATGTTAACAAAATTGCTGACTAAGTCGGTTGCGTTAGAGGGTGAGAAAATACTAAAAATCTCGCGCGGCCCTCATGCGCCGTAGCCAATTTGAAGCTGTTTCCTGGCTTGATAGATAGCAAGTGTCCTGTATAAACTGTTCTTCTTGACTTTCCGTACACCACTGTGATTTGTTGTAAACAGTTATCGTTTACACCCTTTAGGAAACTGGTGCTGTATGAGCTAAATGTGGCAGATTCGTACTAATATACGAGCGGCATTCGACAAGTAATGAAACATATTTTTTTCTGGAAGCAGTGATTTTACTCAGGATTCCAATACACCATATTATTCCCCACTTTTTTGGCTGCTAAACCCTATTTTTCAACATAATCTCCGTTCAATGCGACGGACTCACGCCAACTTACTGGGAGGGCCTGTGTGCTCCCACGGTACTCTTCTACTGGTCGACATCGGAGAGCCAATGTCTTGCTACTTCAGTAACCTCTTTATGATCCACATACTGTTTTCTGCGGATTGCATCCTTCATTGGGTCAAGCAGATGTAAACCGGAAGCTGTTAGATCCGGGCTGTAGGATGGATGAGGAAGAACAGTTTTGTGAACTCCACTCGACCTCTCGGGTGCGCAGACTTGTGTGAGGCCTTGCGTTGTAACGGAGAAGGAGAAGTTCGTTTGCATTTCTGTGGCGACGAATACGCTGAAGTCGTTTCTTCGATTTCCTGATGGTAGCACAATATACTTCAAATCTGATTGATGCACCACGCGGGAGAACATCACACAGAAGTACCCCTTTACAATCCGAGAGGACGCAGCCATGATTTTCCCGGCTGAGGGTGTGGCTTTAAACTTTCTCTTCGGAAAAGAGCTGGTGTGGTGCCAATCCATGGATTGGCGTTTTGTCTCTGGTTTATAGTGCTGAACCTGCGTTTCATCACCTGTGACGATGTTCGACAAAAAATGTCACCGTCAGCCCCGTAACACGGATGCAATTCCGCACAGGTAGTCCTTCGTTGCTCTTTATGGTCTTCCGTTAGGCGGCGAGTAACCCAGCGGGCACACAGCTTTGAGTGCTTCAACTGGTGGACGGCTGTGTTAGCAATACCAACAGAGACGTCCAGTTGAGCAATGAGATGTTTGATGCAATCTGTCGATCACTTCGAATGAGAGTCTGCGTAAGTGGCAACACTGCAGGTGTCAGCTGTGTGTACGCGGGAGACCGGATAGGTCTACGCCACCCAGTTACGATGATGACAGACGCCTCGCCGAAAAGATCCACCGCGTTTTTGCTCACTGCCAGATCTCTGTAGATATTCTATAACAGCCCACGAATATTTACGATGCTGCGGTTTTCCGCCAAAAGAAATTCAATAACATTTCTCTATTTGGAGCGCACCTCCGTTGCAGGTGACATTTTGAAGGCTACGTATACCGCCGCCACCTATCGGATCTTCATGAAACTGTAGGGGATGAAGTGGAAATATTCCACGATATCACGCAACAAATTCCGAATTTGTCAACCTATACTGATTGAGAGAAAAAAGTGTTGCATTATTTATTGACCGCCCCTCGTATTAAAATTGTGAAGAGTATGCGATAAAATGTCATTCAAAACAAATCCAACACACACACACACACACACACACACACACACACACACACACATGTGCATCTAAACGATGTGATGGGTTGTCACTGAAACATAAATTAAATGAATAAAACAATGAAAAATGTACATGTGTGGCTGAGACCTAAGCTGAGAAGTTATCAGCCAGACAGTCTGCCACACTTTACACTCTGATGTCTAGGAGATGGCACTGACACTAGACAAAAAAAAAATATTTTAAAACACGTACCACGGTCATCCTAACTACAGCAGAGTGCACATATGCTCTTAAATTTACATTTTCCAGGTTCTCAGATGATACAATGCGACCTAATCAGATTCATCATACAGAAATACGTATTTCACTGGTAGATCAATCCTATGAAGGTTATTACAAAATGTTCAGGGTAGTTATAATTACAGTCAGTTTCCTGGGCTCCCTCTCCCCCCCTTCCAACCCGTTTTTTCCTCGCCTACCCTCTCTCTGCCTCTCTTCTCACCCCCGAGTCCTTTTGCATTTCCCTCCTCTGTCTTTCCCCATTCCCCCTCGCGTTTGCCCTGTTCCTCCCTCATGAGTCCTCTCTCTCCGTCGGTTTTATGGTTTTTAAAAATTCTGTAGGCTGAAGATCAGCCTACTAAACTGCTGCCAGCCCACCCCTTCGGGAGGAATCGAAATTCAATAAAGGAAAAACATAATTACAGTGCAGCTATTCGCAGAGGTCCTGTGTGGGCTGTTAATTATCGTATAGCAGGGAAACTTGGTGTCAATGCGGAACCGATTTTCGCCGGGAAAGAATTATTTCCAGTTTTGGCTACGTGGTGCAAACCTGGCACAGTGAATGCAAGAAAGACGTACAGAAATGTTTCCATATGTAATGGGTTAGGAACAGGATGTGAAGAAAAAAGGCCAAACAGGTGAGAAAAGCATAATGTTGGTTTTACTAGTATCTGCCGCTTACACAATTTGTCCAATATGAGCAAAATGGTTCAAATGGCTCTGAGCACTATGGGACTCAACTTCTGAGGTCATTAGCCCCTAGAACTTAGAACTAGTAAAACCTAACTAACCTAAGGACATCACACACATCCATGCCCGAGGCAGGATTCGAACCTGCGACCGTAGCGGTCTCGCGTTTCCAGACTGCAGCGCCTAGAACCGCACGGTCACTTGGGCCGGCCAATATGAGCACCAGAGACGTCGACGAGGTGTTGCATCCGTAAAGTGAGGTGATCAACAGTTTCTTGCAGCAGTTCCAATGGAATCTGAGCAATGTGTTCCTGCATACTGACGTTGAGATAAGGCAGAAATAGAAATGAGCGTTTGGCGTCATTGGCCGGGAGGCCCCTTACTGGGCACGTCCGTACAGGTTTTATTACATTCGACGCCACATTGGACGACCTGTGCCCGGAAGGGGGTGAAATGATGATGAAGACAACACAACACCCAGTCCCTGAGCGGAGAAAATCCCCGATCCAGCCGGGAATCGAACCCAGGCCCTTAGGACGGCAATCCATCACGCTGACCACTCAGCTATCGGGGCGGACAGAGAAGGTAGATATCGAACGCGTCCCAGGTAAGCTCGTTCTTTTCGACATCCCCTGAGCCAAAAGTCACATGGATTCAGATCAGGTGACCTCACAGACCATTCATCTGGAAAACCTCTGGAGATAATACGTTCGTGGAACGTTACATTAAGCAGTTCTTTCATCGGTCGAGTGACGTGATGTATTGCACCACCTTCCATGGAAACAGTGGATTCCAGCAACAATCACATGCTGCCCAAGTAGGTCTCGATAACGTGCAGAGGTCACGGTACATCTTAAAAGTTCTCTGCGTGTGTTCCCTTCAAACAAGAACAGACCGAGAATAAGGTGCTTGTGAATACACACAACACACTCACATATGGCGAGTGCAATGCCTCTTCGTGCACAACACACAGTTCAACAGAACGCAAAATTCGGCAGCTCTGTGTATTCAATGTACCCTGTAAAGTAAACTGCACCTCGTCACTCCATAGAATATTGCCTAGTCAAACGTCATCAACACCGATCTGTGCCAGAAACTTAAGAGCAAATTCAGAGCGTTGCTGTGGGTCATGAGGTCTCAGTTGTTGCACCGTCTGGACATTGTACGTGGGTCAGTATAAAATAAGCCACAAAACTTTCCCCGCCGTTGACCGTGGGATGGACTACTCTCGTGACATTGCCCATGCAGCAGTACTACCCCAGCACATGCTGCATGGTCAATTACAGCAACAGAAACTTCGTCGCTAACTTCCACCGCGAGAGAACGCCTTGCTCTTCCACGTGCCACATCAAGATCGAACGTCATTTCAGATTTCATTATCACCTTCTTTAAAGTGTTTAATGACACTGAACCACTCCTCAGACCTTTGAGTCGACGATACTAGCTCAGTGCATCGCTGTAATTGCCCCCATGCAGTTTCAGTAACAGTACACAGTCCCTCTTTTCGATTCCCATACTGTTCACTCACGTTATGACTTGCCAAATGACAGCGTGGATGTCATACCATCATGCAAATAGTGTTCAGTGCCAGATTTGCACCTGGTGCCCAAAATTCTTACTGCTTTTTCTTTCAGTGCAAACCGGTTCCGCATAAACGCATAAGCGTATCTCCCAAGTGCCGCTGCCATATGATAACTGCAGCCCGCACTGAACCTCAGTGAGTAGCTGAACTTCAGTTATAACCACCCAGTATGTACCCTGATAAGCCAAAACATTATGACCACTGACCACCGCGACGTTGGATGCCGCCTGGTGACGTTGCGGGCACATGACGCGCTATGATAAGTATGTAACCGCAGCGGAGACAGATGGGGATCACCCTAGAGAATATATGGGCAACAGATGGGGAATTCCATTGCGGTAGTAGTATTACACACATCAAAAAAACTTTTGCATCATCCCAGTTCCCAGAAATCCTGAAGATAGACGTTGACTGTGGATATCGTATCACAGACACAATCCCTTTGACTGTTCACAGATGTCACCAAACCCAACCAAAGATATAAACAACCGTGCATGAGCAGCGCCTATTAGACGGGGGGAGGTCCGACAGCCGATCAATTCCAGGCATTCCAGCAGGAAGGAGGTACACGGCTCGTGTTGTCTGTAGTTCAAGTATGCCTAGACGGTCAACACCGCTGTTCGATCGCGTCCGCATTGTTACTTTGTGCCAGGAAAGGCTCTAAACAAGGTAAGTGTCCAGGAGTCTCGGAGTGAACCAAAGCGATGTTGTTCGGACATGGAGGAGATACAGAGAGACAGGAACTGTCGATGACATACCTCGCTCAGCCGCCCAAGGGCTGCTACGGCAGTGGATGACCACTACCTACGGATTATGGTTCGGAGGAACCCTGACAGCAACGCCACCATTTAGAATAATGCTTTGCGTGCAACCACAGGACGTCGTGCGACGACTCAGAGTGTACGATGCCGAGGTCCATCTTTGCAACCACAACACCATGCAGAGCGGTACAGATGGGCCGAACAACATGCCGAATGGACCGCTCAGAATTGGCATCAAGTTCTCTTCACCGATGAGTGTCGCATATACCTTCAACCAGAAAATCGTCGGAGACGTGTTTGGAGGCAGGAGGTAACCCGGCCAGGCTGAACGCCTTAGATACACTGTCCAGCGAGTGCAGCAAGGTTGAGGTTCCCTACTGTTTTTGGGGGGCATTATGTGGGGCCGACGTACGCCGCTGGTGGTCATGGAAGGCGCCGTAACGGCTGTAAGATACGTGAATGCCATCCTCCGACCGATAGTGCTACGATATTGGCAACATATTGGCGAAGCATTCGTCTTCATGGACTACAATTCGCGGGCCCATCGTACCCATCTTGTGAATGACGTCCTTCAGCATAACGACATCGCTCGGCTAGGGTGGCTAGCATGTTCTCCAGACATGAAACCTATCGAATCCCGGTCGGGGCACACATTTTCAGCTGTCCCCATCGAGATATATCAACAACACTTGTCACCAGCTGAGGGTTTCAATTAATTATCATTTATTCTAGAGAAGCTGCACGGTCATCAATGGTATCTGTTCCTTCGGGAACAGTTACTATCTTCATGCCTGGGATAGATTGAAAAGGGCTGTTTATGGACGACGTGACCCACCAACCACTCTGAGGGATCTGTTCCGAATCGCCCTTGAGGAGTTTGGTAATCTGTACCAACAGTGCCTTGATGAACTTGTCGATAGTATGCCACGACGAATACAGGCATGCGTCAATGCAAAGGGACCTGCTACTTTCGACAGATACTGTAACCATATCTGCAGCATATTGGCGAGGTATTCGTTTTCATGGACGACAATTCGCGCCCCCATAGTGCACATCTTGTGAACGACTCCTGCCGTAGAGGAGTAAGACAATCTGGAGCAACAGTGACTTCATGAACTTGTGGATAGTATGCCACTGGTTCAAATGGTTCAAATGGCTCTGAGCACTATAGGACTTAACAAAATGGTTCAAATGGCTCTGAGCACTATGCGACTTAACTTCTGAGGTCATCAGTCGCCTAGAACCTAGAACTAATTAAACCTAACTAACCTAAGGACATCACACACATCCACGCCCGAGGCAGGATTCGAACCTGCGACCGAAGCGGTCACGCGGTTCCAGACTGAAGCGCCTTTAACCGCACGGCCACACCGGCCGGCTAGGACTTAACATCGGAGGTCATCAGTCCCCTAGAACTTAGAACTACTTAAACCTAACTAACCTAAGTACATCACACACATCCACGCCCGAAGCAGGATTCGAACCTGAGACCGTAGCAGTCGCGCGGTTCCGGACTGAAGCGCCTAGAACCGCTCGGCCACCGCGGCCGGCTAGTATGCCACTACGAATAAAGGCATGCATCAATGCAAGAGGACGTGCTACTGGGTATTAGAGGTACCAGTGTGTACAGCAATCTCGACCACCACTTCTGAAGGTCTCGCTGTCTGGTGGTACAACATGCAGTGTGTGGTTTTCATGAGCAATAAAAATGGTGGAAATGATGTTTATGTTGATGTCTATTCTAATTTTCTATTCAGGTTCCGGAACTCTCGGAACCTAGGTGATGCAAAACCTTTTTTGATGTGTGTAGTATTATTTTTGCAGTGTCGACAATGGCGGGAGTGTGGCCTGATAACAGCATTCCATCACCTACGCATCATCGACACAGCTGAAACACGTGCTAGTTACAGGTTTGCAAGATCGGACCTACAACTTCCTCACAATAGGGATTAATCATTCTTGTCTCCTAGTGATTCAACTCAGATGCATCCATTTTTATGGCTACAACGAAGACATGCTTTGATGGGAGAAATCACTTGAGTGAGGGACCTAATAGCAACAGCATCAACAGCATTGATGACAGCAGTTCTAGTCTTATAGCAGAGATGAAGCGCCAGTCTGAGAATCGTTGTGATGGTACAGCAGGTGCTAATAAGTGCGCTCGATTTGAAGGCACTGCAGGTATGAACCTAAGGCAATTTATTTATCGATGTGTATATGTATCTGCACTCTGATGATGAATTTCGGTTTCTTTACAGATGGGAGTATACAAGTACCATCACCCTTAATGCAGAGCCGTACATAACAAGATGTAATTGAGCTGACTGGCACTTTGTAGGGTGACAGGTAGCTCAGAACTGGCGAACCAGAACCGTTAACAGACGAATGTTGTGATCGTAAAGATATGTTTTCCTTCTCTCTCTACAGCGTGGATAACAAATAGTTATCTACCATAACACTTTTTCTCTATCTTGCAGATTTTTTCAATGAGTTTGAAGAAGTAGAAGTGGACGAATTCCAGTTCAGTCCTATGACTGTGAACTCCCAGACTACATACACTGTGCAACCTATGATTGAAGTTGACGCAATGCCCAGTCCACCTGCAGCAGCGACATATCAGGGTAAATGAGAAAAGAAATATATGATATATGATCCATCTCCCTCCCTCTCTCTCTCTCTCTCTCTCTCTCTCTCTCTCTCTCTCTCTCTGTGTGTGTGTGTGTGTGTGTGTGTGTGTGTGTGTGTGTAGAGAGAGAGAGAGAGACAGAGAGAGAGGGAGAGAGAGAGAGAGAGAGAGAGAGAGAGAGAGAGATACTTGCAAGACACAAATCTCTCATGATTTTTTTACTGATATTTGAAGGATTAGTTAGGTCCTCAGTGTGAGCTCCGAGGACTTGACTCAGCCGCAAGACGCCCATATACGTAAGGATAATTGCAATGTACGTAAAAGTGTTGTACAACTGTACATGCATATAATCCATATGAAATATTATTGTGTCTAGGAAGCTTGGCTAATGTTACGGGGATGCGTCATAAGGTAGCTGCCGTTAACATGACACAAATCTCTGAGATGTACCTGATGCCTTCTTCTGGTACGAATTCACTGGAATATGCTTCTGTTATTAACGAATGCATACGTATTTAGTAATTGGTATTTCTTCTTATTCTTCTTCAATAATAATTCATGCCATCGTACATTACATGAGATGTTCTTGTTTCTTTCTAGGTGATGTTGATGACGACATGGCAATGGGAAAATAGGTCAGAACTGCAGCCGCAGATATTTTAATTGAATGACCCAACGTCTTTCTCCAGTTAGAGGTCATACAAGATGACACCAATCGTTGAGGGGCACGTACACAAGAAATGAGTCATTTTTTTCTCTTCTACAATAATAATTTTACACAGTTTCATGCATGGCTTACGAAATTTTGTTGGTTTGTTGTTGCACTCGACGACAATGTGGCTATAGGGAATGGGTGGACACAACAGCTTCTGATATCCAACTGAACGACCTGACACTTTTCTCTAACGTGAACTCATGGGTAATGACGCCATTGGCAAGGGGGAGATATATAAGTAGTAGTGCTTCACTTTTTTCTTCTGCAATAATAATAACTTATACATATCTACATGCATTGCTTACGAGATTTTTAAATTTAGGTAAACTAGCTGATAATATCGAAAATAATGATTATGATGCAAAAACGCTGCTAAGAGGCAAAGCGCCAGTAGATGAGGAGATTAGGTCCTTCTATTTCATCTGTTTGGACAGAGATGGTTTTCTGCCTAAATACTAAAAATTATTATAGACATATGTATATATCTTTACGGAATAGTTACACATGATAGTCATAAGTAAATCACGTTTCGTTTTCTACCTCTTCAGGAGTATTGGGATCATCCAGAGGCTTGTGCCATATGCGCCTCGGCTGGATGTGTCGATGATGCGTTCGCTGCACCCGTGAATGCTGCACTCGCTTCAGCCTTGACTGTCAAAGATGCGTTCACTACACCTTCAACCATCTGGGAGTCATCCTGTACCACCTCTAAAATGGTTGAAATGGCTCTGAGCACTATGGGACTTAACATCTGAGGTCATTAGTCCCCTAGAACCTAGAACTACTTAAACCTAACTAACCTAAGGACATCACACACATCCATGCCCGAGGCAGGATTCGAACCTGCGTCCGCAGCGGTCTCGTGGCTCCAGATTGTAGCGCCTAGAACCGCGCGGCTACCACCTCTACATCGGCCACCAGGTAGCTGCGGTCTCCTGGCCCATACCTTTAATGAACACTAGGATAGATGCCTGCCTACATTGTACAACTCTGTGGTTGCAAGTGCTTTCGGATACTTGATCTCAAAGACCACAAAAAAGTATCTAACATTGATAACCAAGACCCTACCACTTTTCTTAATATGTGTCAACTTTTTTAGGAAAGGGTGCTTCCCAAAGTCGTCAACGACCTGTGTAATCCTACTATTAAGTGCATTTCAGTTCTATGGTGTGATCTGACACAACTCCAGAAAGAAAAGGTAGCAACAGTGTAGACTTTTGTCTACATTTAGGGAGAAAATGGTGTAATATCGTAAGACAACTCAATTGCAGGTTGGTTCACAACTTTTACCATGAGTGTCACACTGGGCCAGTAAGGCACCCGTCCGTATGTACTTCAACTTGATGTTTACTCGCATGTCTTTGATACAGTGAGTGTCGGGTATAGTTTTACCCTGCTTCCAGAGTATATCGCTCAAAAACACGCTTATATTAATGTGCAAAGTGAATTCATTTACTTTGCATAGTCGCTTCTAGATTGCAGTAGTAATTGGCAAAAAATCCAGAGTATATGAGTACATACCAAACACCTAATGTCTGTGAGTATCATAATTTCAGTGACATCACAGTCCCATTAAACTCCAGGGCCTAGTTAAATCTGAGTGGCAGAGTCGGAATTAATCAGTTCATGTTTACGATCTGGCAGCAGATGAAGGCAAGTCAGAAGAGGAGTACAATCTGCAGAACAGAAACATCTAAAGTATAAAGTACTCTAACCACTTTACTTTTCGAAACTGGCCGGTCAATGGTCCTAACATACAGATTTGTTATAATACTCAAAGAGTGAGATGCGTGACAATATCTGGATCAAAAACATGTCCTGCCTACTCTCTGTCAAACTGAGAAAACACAGTGCTAAACGTCATGAATGTTCTAGATTACACATCTTGTTTACTGTGAGTGAGTATGGCATGGAACTGACTGCTCTAGCAGGGCAATCATATTTTTAGGAATGCCTATCAAGGCAAACAAGTTTGCCTACCACCACCAAAGGGCTCCCCGTTTGCCATATACACTATGTGATCAAAAGTATCCGGACACCCCCTAAAAGACACGTTTTTGATATTAGGTGCATTGTGCTGCCACCCACTTCCAGGTACTCCATATCAGCGACCTCAGTAGTCATTAAACATCGTGAGAGAGCAGAATGAGGCGCCCCACGGAACACACGGACTTCGAACAAGGTGAGGTGATTGGGTGTCACGTGTGTCATACGTCTGTACGCGAGATTTCTACACTTCTAAACATCCGTAGGTCCACTGTTTCCGATGTGACAGTAAAGTGGAAACGTGAAGGGACACGTACAGCACAAAATCCTACAGGCCGATCTCGTCTGTTGACTGACAGAGACAGCTGACAGTTGAAGAGGGTCGTAATGTGGAACAGGCAGACATCTATCCAGACCATCACACAGGAATTTCAAACTGCATCAGAATCCACCGCAACTGCTATGACAGGCGGCAGGTGAAAAAAATGAGATTTCATAGTCGAGCGGCTGTTCACAAGCCACACATCACGCCGGTAAATGCCAAACGACACCTCGCTTGGTGTAAGGAGCGTAAACATTGGACGATTGAATAGTGGAAAAACGTTGTGTTGAGTGGCAAATCACGGTAAAATTTTCAAAAAATAGGGAGAGGAGGAGCTTACACCCCGTGTTGTTTTGCGTCGCAGTCTCACAGCACAGGCCTACAGTGATGTTTTAAGCACCTTCTTGCTTCCCGATGTTGAATAACAATTCGGAGATGGCGATTGCATCTTTCAACACGATCGAGCACCCGTTCATAATGCACGGCCCGTGGCGGAGTGGTTACATGACAATAGCATCCCTGTAATGGACTGGCCTGCTCAGAGCCCTGACCTGAATCCTACAGAACACCTTTGGGAAGTTTTGGACTTCGGGCCAGGCCTCACCGAGCGACACCGATACCACTCCTCAGTGCAGTATTCCGTGAAGAATGCGCTGCCATCTCCCAAGAAACCTTCCAGCACCTGATTGAGCGTATGCCTGCAAGAGTGGAAGCTGTCATCAAGGCTAAGAGTTGGCCAACGCCATCGGGAAAGCTGAAATTCAATATGGCGTTGGCCAACTCTTAGCCTTGATGACAGCTTCCACTCTTGCAGGCATACGTTCAATCAGGTGCTGGAAGGTTTCTTGGGAGATGGCAGCACATTCTTCACGGAATACTGCACTGAGGAGAGGTATCGGTGTCGCTCGGTGAGGCCTGGCACGAAGTCCAAAACTTCCCAAAGGTGTTCTGTAGGATTCAGGTCAGGACTCTGAGCAGGCCAGTCCATTACAGGGATGCTATTGTCATGTAACCACTCCGCCACGGGCCGTGCATTATGAACGGGTGCTCGATCGTGTTGACAGACGCAATCGCCATCTCTGAATTGTTCTTCAACATCGGGAAGCAAGAAGGTGCTTAAAACATCACTGTAGGCCTGTGCTGTGAGACTGCCACGCAAAACAACACGGGGAGCAACCCCCCCCCCCCCCCCCCACCCTATTGAAAAACACGACCACACCATAACACCACCGCCTCAGAATTTTACTGTTGGCAATACACACGCTGGCAGATGACGTTCACAGGGCATCCGCCAAGCACAAACCCTGCCATCGAATCGCCACATTGTGTACCGTGATTTGCCACTCAACACAACGTTTTTCCACTGTTCAATCGTCCAATGTTTACGCTCCTTACACCAAGGGAAGCGTCGTTTGGCAGTTACCAGCTTGATGTGTGACTTTTGAACAGCCGCTCGATCATGAAATCGAATTTTTTTCACCTGCCGCGTAACTGTCATAGCACTTATGGTGGAATCTGATGCAGTTTGAAATTCCTGTGTGATGGACTGGATAGATGTCTGCCTGTTCCACATTAAGACCCTCTTCAACTGTCGGCGGTCTCTGTCAGTCAACAGACGAGATCGGCCTGTAGGATTTTGTGCTGTACGTGTCCCTTCACGTTTCCACTTCACTATCACATCGGAAACAGTGGACCTACGGATGTTTAGGAGCGTGGAAATCTCGCGTACAGACGTATGACACACGTGACACCCAATCGCCTGACCTTGTTTGTAGTCCGTGTGTTCCGTGGAGCGCCTCAATCTGCTCTCTCACGATGTTTAATGACTACTGAGGTCGCTGATATGGAGTACCTGGCAGTGGGTGGCAGCACAATGCACCTAATATCAAAAACGTGTCTTTTAGGGGGTGTCCGGATACTTTTGATCACATAGTGTATATTATCAACTGATTAATAAATCGCTGGTAGACAAAACGTTAACCGTGAAAACAAACACTGCTGTGTATGCGACAATGCGTGCTTACGCAAACAATTAGAAATTATGAAAACAGAATGAGGAAGTCTTAGGCAAAAGAATGAAGGTTTACAGTATCATCTCTCTCGATGTAGCGCTGAATTACTGAAATTAGAATATGTTCAAAAAGTGATTCAGTGCATTTTTTCTGACAGTCAACCAGAATGCGCGCAAAATCCTGTCAGATAGTACATGCAAGAAAGAGAAAGAATTTGAGACTTTAAGTGCCAATTTATCGGCGGGAACTCCAAATACAATTGTTGAACCGTCACCTTCTGTGAAGCAGGACACTTATTGTCTACCAGAAAGTGAATGCGACAACAAGGAATTTGAAGATATTGCTTAAGAGGTGGGAGAAATATTTGAGAACTGTGCCGAATACAAAGGAGAAATGTCCCAGATCGAAGGGAAATGGTCAGATGTTAGGGATAATCGCAGGATATGTTGCTTATAGAGGTAAACGCCTGTGCCGAATTAGTACATTTGTATGATAAACTAACTGATCACGTAAAAGTTTCAGAAAAAAATTGGTTTCAAACAACTTCAAGAGGATGTTTAATGAAACCAACTGAAAGTATATGGAATTCGCTTTGAAAATGGAAGGAGAATCCTGAAATTCCATGACAGTTTCACTGATAGTAACCAAGAAATCTTTGCAAAGTTAACGGACTTTATAAATGAGAAGTATCCAGGAATGGAGGACATCGCTGTAATGGGTTCTGTAAGAACACGCACTTTTTATCAGAGTGAAAAATATAAACAAGAAAATTGCAAAGGTTGTAAGCGAACTGAAAGTCATCAAACACAAAAATTGAAAAAGGAAGAAAAAAGTTTCCAGAATAGAAAAGGAAAACCCGTTATTAAAGTTAAAGAGTTTAAAGTGACGTTATTCGGGGGTTTCTCCACACTACAGGTCTGTGTGGTCTAAGCCTGTGTGAGCCTCTTTCTCCAGAGAGAAATGCAGTGCTCTCTGAGCTGATGAAAGAGATTGACGTCCTTTGGAGACTTCTTCACACTAGCATTTCACGGCCATAGAAAAAACAGCCTACCTAATATAAAACTTAATAATAATAGCAATAATAATAATAGCAATAATAATAATACACTAAAACATGGAAAATCTCGATTAAATTACTATCTGTGTATGAGTTAAACAATTGCGCATCTCGTTCCTATAAGCTTCAATGCAGTGCGGCAAGCCTGCAGCTCGTGGTCGTGCGGTAGCGTTCTCGCTTCCCGCGCCCGGGTTCCCGGGTTCGATTCCCCGCGGGGTCAGGGGTTTTCTCTGCCTCGTGATGGCTGGGTGTTGTGTGATGTCCTTAGGTTAGTTAGGTTTAAGTAGTTCTAAGTTCTAGGGGACTGATGACCTTAGATGTTAAGTCCCATAGTGCTCAGAGCCATTTGAACAGTGCGGCGAGACGAAGGGGTTCACGGTGACGTCACAGCTGACAGTCCGCCTGCACGTGACAGCTACCATGTATTGCAGTATCCGTGTGGTAAGGGGCTGTGACCGATGTAAATATTGAATTTTGTCAACTCACGCTTGCCTTTACAAAAACTAGCTGAGAACCTGGCGTTGCGAAGATATTTATTTATTCCAGTCCACCATTAATCAATCTCTTCTTTACCCCTCTCTCTGGGCATCTTCTTATCCCCCTCTCTAACCATCCCTTCCTCCCCTCTCTCTCTGTCCATCTGATCTTTCCACCTACGTCCATCTACCTCTCCCTTCACTGCTCATCTCCTCTACCCATCCCTAAGTCTACTTCCTCCTCCCCCTCTATCTCCTCCGCACCCCCTCTAAGTCCTTCCCCTTTCTCTCTCTTGCCTTTCTCTGTCCATCTCCTCCTCCACCTCTCTCTGTGCATTTCCTCCCATTCCCTCTCTCTGTCCATCCCCCCTCTCCCTTTCTCTTCCCCATTGCTCCTTCCTTGTCTTTCTGTCCGTCTTCTACTCCCCTTCTTTCTGCCCATCTCCTCTTCTTTACTTTCTCTGTCCCTCTCTTCCTTCACCCTTCCTATCTCTCTAACTCCCCCCCTCTCTCTCTCTCCACGACATATCTACCCCAGCAGGCTGTTGCTGGTTACTATCCTCGAAGTATTTGTTCCAGGTAGTAAGTAGTATGTATTTGGTTGAAATCGATCTAGGGGTTTAGGGGGAGCTTTGAACCCATGGCTTTATCCGCATAAGCACACGTAACATGTATTTCACATATAGTCAACATATTTCTGACATACTTGTGCACATAATTCACCTGTTTCTCTAGGGAATTTCGGACTGCAGTTTCGTTTTCACGCAGCTCTATGTTTATGACGTCAAATTTCCTGCGCTCCAAGGGTTGCCCAGAAAATAATGCACCGCACTTTTTCTCTTCAACAATTCTTTATTGAACATAATGAGAATTAAACACACGGAAGAATGGTGTTTAATGTACACACTCTATTTTTCTACGTAATCTCCATCCGTTCTGTGGGCTTCCTCCAGCACGAAACAAGGGCGCTTGTGCCCTGCACTAGCAATCCTTGTCCTGGTGGTGCAGCCAGTGCTTCACTATGTGAATCACCTGCTCATCGTCCTCAAAAAATCTTCCACGAATGGCATCCCTGAATGGCCCAAACAAGTGGACACTCGCTACAACATGTCAGGTGTGACCGCCGTGGATGGTCTCTCCGACCGCTGCAAATTGTGGAGCTCAGCCGAACCGCCTTCTGATGACCTCACCCTCCGTGCCCTGCGACTAACTGTACTTCCGTCGATAGCAGATGCTCCATAGACTTTGCACAAGCGTTTGTGAACATTCCTCTCAGTTTTTTTTTCTGCAGTGAGAAATTCAACGACGGCACGTTGCTTGTAACGTGCATCACCCACAGTCGCCATTTTCAAACAGTCCTACAGCTACACTATCTGTCGGAAGTCACGGAAACTGGCCACGCTCACGCAGGAGAGCCGGCCAGTGTGGCCGTGCGGATCTAGGCGCTTCAGTCCGGAACCGCGTGACCGCTACGGTCGCAGGTTCGAATCCTGCCTCGGGCATGGATGTGTGTGATGTCCTTAGGTTAGTTAGGTTTAATTAGTTCTAAGTTCTAGGCGACTGATGACCTCAGAAGTTAAGTCGCATAGTGCTCAGAGCCATTTGCCATTTCACGCAGGAGACTTCAAGTTTTCGACTGAGGAAAAAAAAAAAAATGCGGTGCATTATTTTATGGATAACCCTCGTATATGCATAGAACGATATTATTTTGCGTTGCGAATAGAGTTAGTAGCAGAGAATCGATAAATTTAAATGTCACGAGCGATGTGGCAGTTTTTTATGCATCTCAGTGTTTATGACATCAATTTTTCTAAACTATCTGGCGTACAATGATATAATTTTGCAGCTGCAGCTGCAGCTGCAGTGGTACATGAGAATAATTTTTGAGAAATGAGTCGCGAATACAGTTGTTAGTAAAAAAGTACTAAATTAAAACGTCATGCCTGAAGCAGCGTTTTTACTAGATCAACAGCGAAAATGTAGTAAGCGAGAAACTTTGTCCCTTTTCATTATTTTTAGGCGTTATCAGCGCGAAAATGTCGCGTAAAGGTTTGAAATTATGTGTAAAGCTGATTGAAACTTAGTAAGCGGTCTCATTATCAGATTCTGGATGAATAAAATTTGGGTATTTGCATGCCGTGACACACTTCTTTTTCATCCCCGCCTCCACCCCTTTGATAGATAGGTGGTTCTTACGCCAATGGCGCTTCGTTCCAGACAGTAAGCGGTGCGTGTACTAAGTTTGGTTGGAATCGGTCCAGTGGTTTAGGAATAGGCTTTGATATGCGCTGATGAGCGAAAGCATTATGACCACCTGGTTAATAGTTTGTTTGTCCGTCTTCGGAACGAACTACATCACTGATTCTGCTTGTCACGGCTCCGACAGTTTGTTGGTAGTTTATTGTTTGTTGGTAGGTTTGTGGAGGTAGGTGGCATTAGATGTTTACGCATAGGTCATGTAATTCGCGTAGGTAACGGACCGCTGATTTGCGTACGCTGTGATGGCACCCGATAGCGACCACGACGGGTTCCATAGGATTTACATCGGGTGAACTTCGTCGCCGAGAAATCAACTTGAGTTCACTAGAATGATTATCAAACCACGGTTGAATTGTTGTGGCCCCTAGATACGGACAATTATACTGCTGAAAAATGATATCGCCATCGGGGAAAACATCAAGCATGAAGGGATGCAGTTGTCTTCGATTACTGCCACTGGTCCCACGCAAGCGCAGGCAAATGTCTCCCATAGCATAACACTGCTCCCAACAGCCTGCGTCCATGACGCGCTGCACGTTTCGAGCTGCCCGCCATTCACCTCGATGAGAGTGTTTGTAGAGACGACCATCGAGCTATTTTGGCAAAAATGTGATCACTTTATGAGACATTTCCATAGATCAAGGGTCGGTTCCGGATGGTCCCGTGCCCAATGCAATCGTAAATGACGATGTCGTTGGTTCATCATTTGAACTTGTAGGGGTGGTTTACTGCGGAGCTCCATGTTCAACAATGTACGATGGAATGGTGTGCTGTGAAACACTTGTGCGTGCACGAGTACAGTTCGGCAGAGATGTCACAGATCACCATCTATTCTACTTTACAGAGTAGACAAGCCTCCTAACCCTACGTTCTGTGAAGAGTCGGCGACCAACCATTTAGTGCCTGGTAATTGTTTCACTGTCCTTCTACCTATTTCCGCAGATGCTCACTACAGTAGCACGTGAATATTCGACCAGCTTCGCCGCTTTCGAGATACTCTTTCACAGGTTTTGCGTAACACACATCATCAAAAAAAGTTTTGCATCATCTCGGTTCCGAGAGCTCCGGAACCTGTACTGAAAATTGGAATAGAGATCAACATAAACATCATTTCCGCCATTTTTATTGCTCATGAAAACCACACACTGCATGTTGTACCACCACACAGTGAGACCTTCAGAGGTGGTGGTCCAGACTGCTGTACACACCGGTACCTTTAATACCCAGCAGCACGTCCTCTTGCATTGAAGCATGCCTGTATTCATCGTGGCATACTATCGACAAGTTCATCAAGGCGCTGTTTGTCCAGATTACGCCACTCCTCAAGGGCGATTCGGCACAGATCCCTCAGAGTGGTTGGTGGGTCACGTCGTCCATAAACAGCCCTTTCCAGTCCATCCCAGGCATGTTCGATAGGGTTCGTGTCTGGAGAACTTACTTGCCACTCTAGTCGAGCGTTGTCGTTATCCTGAAGGAAGTCATTCACAAGATGTGCACGATGGGGGCGCAAATTGTCCATGAAGACGAATGCCTCGTCAATATGTTGCCGATATCGTAGCACTATCGGTCGGAGGATGGCATTCACGTATCGTACAGCCGTTGCGGCGCCTTCCATGACCACCAGCGGCGTACGTCGGCCCCACATAATGCCACCCCAAAACAGCAGGGAACCTCCACCTTGCTGCACTCGCTGGACAGTGTGTCGAAGGCGTTCAGCCTAACCGGGTTGCCTCCTGCATCCAAACACGTCTCCGACGATTGTCTGCTTAAAGGCATATGCAAAGCATCATTCTACATGGTGGTGTTGCTGTCAGGGTTCCTCCGATTCATAATCCTTAGGTAGCGGTCATCCACTGCAGTAGCATCCCTTGGGCCTCCTGAGCGAGGCATGTCATCGGCAGTTCCTGTCTCTCTGTATCTCCTCCATGTCCGAACAACATCGCTTTGGTACACTCCGAGTCGCCTGGACACTTCCCTTGTCGAGAGCCCTTCCTGGCACGAAGTAACAATGCGGACGCGATCGAACAGCGGTGTTGACCGTCTAGGCATACTTGAACTACAGACAACACGAGCCATGTACCTCCTTCCTGGTGGAATGACTGGAACTGATCGGCTGTCAGACCTCCTCCGTCTAATAGGCGCTGCTCATACATGGTTTTTTACACCTTTGGGCGGGTTTAGTGACTTCTCTGAACAGTCAAAGGGACTGTGTCTGTAAGACAATATCCACAGCCAACGTCTATCTTCAGGATTTCTGGGAACTGGGATGATGCAAATTTTTTTTTCATGTGTGTATATTACATTTAAAAACATGTAGAAATTTGTACCAGCACACTGAGAGACATTGGGTAACAGGTTCTGAACTTATCACACTCTGCCGCGTGTAGACCTTCTCCACAGAGCACCTACAATGGCCGGTACGCTCTGCAGAGAGCAATGAATGCCAGTCAGCGTATCAGATTCATCCATTTCGGGCTGTGATAGACTGTGGCCGTTTCCAGTGTCGAATTGAAGAAATACCTAAAATTATATCTCCTATCATCAATGAACTCCATGGGCAACGCACGATAAATACTTACTTGAAACCTGTAAGTGGTAGAAAGGAAGCAGTACACGTAAAACAAATTTTGTCTTCACCATAGATTTGCTTGAGTCACCAAGTGGTTGGATAGTTAGTTGTACACTTCAAGCCTGCAAGTAGACGCATTCTTGTATATCTTATATATCCAAGACGCCTACTCACAACCTTTGGCATAAACGACACTGTCTTTGTGGTCAAACATTTGGAACAATTTCACCATTTCTTTCTATTCAGTTCCAACGTCGTACCAGCATGCTCCAGCATGGAAACTAATTAACCAGTTTTTCGAGAGTTGGCACACTTCATTATTCTAATTGGTTGGAGTTGAGGTTGAGAGGTGGGTTGGTTGATTTGGGGGGGGGGGGAGGGGGGAGGGCACCAAACAGCAAGTGGAGAGGTGAATGTGTGAAGGTACTCGTTGTTACATGTCCAGCATTTGTGAATACGTCAAATACAATATCCTTAAACACACCACTAGGATGATTGCATTCTGGAGTGTCATAGTGAATTGTCTGGCAAGCAAAGCAGCACTTCTACATTCATGCAAGCCGCTGTACAGTCCCAGTAAGAGGTAAGTAATGCGTCACATGATCATGTAACAAAAATGTGTATGCAAGGGGGTTTGAGGGGAAATCGTCAGATGATTCATATTCGGTTCGGATGCCTATTGGCACTGATTTTACAGTTTTATTTCGCTTTTTTATTACTGTACGTTAAGCATGCATCCAAATTCATAACCCTTATACGAAGAAGAGAAAAATCTCACATAGATCTTATACACTTGACCGAGATTGTTACTTCCCAGTCAAGCTGCAGGTTATCGCATGGAATTCAGAGTAGAAATACACTTTAGCATTGATTAGCATACAACTGTGGAATACACTGGAACCATTTTGCCGATTTCCCCTCCTGTCTGTTTGCAGCGCCAAAATAATGAATTGCTGCTTGGTTTTTTTTTTTTTTCTTTTTTTGCCAATATCTGCCTGGATGTCGTCAGTAGAAATGGAAAGCTAGACAGCCGCCATGACCGGAAACTTAATGGCAGTTTAATACCTGAATTTAATATACATAAAAATTTGAACACTCCTCTTCTACTAAAGAAATATGGGCATTTTCGACACCATATTATCAAACACGATTTTATTTTTTTCTTGTTCTCTTTGAATGTACAAGTTATTATCTGCTGCATTTCGAACCAGAACCAGCTTTTGTTTAGCGTTCATGATGAAGCAGCTGTTATCCTAAAAGAACTCCATAAACATTTTGAATGGGATACACATACTAAAGGCCTTCTTTATCTATCCGTCTATGAACCATCCTGCATTCTGTAGACCATTCAAGCCCGACTCTAGTGGAGAAACATATGCTTTGAAGGTAAATTTTACTCCAATGTTTGTTGTGCCATTGACCTCTACAGTATTTTGTTCGTGTCTTATTTCTTGAAACGGAAAGGCAAACACATTATGTGTTAGCCGCGCCTTCTTCCAAGCATAGAAAACTGTTGCTGGGAACTATTAAATAATCTTGATGTTGAACGAGAATCACTATCTCATCATTGCTCTTAAACAGTGGCGTATCGAAAGTTTTGTAAGAGAAATAATCGTGATGAATGATTCACTCGTGATATTGAACTGGGGCTGTTATATCTAGTGACGTCATTGCGTGGCGTGAACCCACTGATTTAAAGAACTTGCAGGTCTCCCATGTTACGACGTTTCGCTTCTGCTGCGAAGTGTTGTACTGACTGTTGTGTGCATTGGTTTTCTATCTTATATCAATTCTGCTGTTTCAAGTGAAGATGCACCTCCTAAATCAATTATATTCCCATCCCCGTCCACAGTATTCAACTCGAGGTAGTCTAAGAGCTGTACAGTCCCTGGCACGCATAGTATCTTGTTTGGCACCTCAACAAGTTTATAACTTGGTCCCACTGAAGGGCAGAGTCCGTGCATAGTGTGAATTAATCTGTCGCTGAGATACAACTTCGTTGTGATATTACGCTCGACGCAGATCGTATCAACTGGTAATATATCTACTGGTTGATATGACTCACAAATTTTGTCAGTATTATTCTCCAAAATTTGATTTCTTGAGAAACCCAGTAGTAGTCCTATTGAACCTTCGTAGCTAAAATCAGTTGTCTGTTTTGTCCGTTTTATCTCTGTTTTAAATATGTTAACGTTTGTATGTAACTCAAACTCTTTCACAGACCGTTTTGTTTCCATAATTAAACGTGATTACTGAATGAGCCAAGGGGCATTTCAACGGCTTTGACAATTCCTACACGTGGTTTACTGTTCGCCTCAGTGATATCAGAAATTCTGTAAAATAATGTCTCCCAAATTTTTATGTGAAAGCTCTTAAAGATTTTTAAATAAAACAAACGTTATTAACATTCCACATCTTTATTCTTCATCTTTGCAGCCCTCTGCCACCAGAGGGAAAAGTTTGTCCACACATGGAGCACTCTCTCCTTCAGCATGACAATGCCAGACCACACACAAACACTGCAAATCTTTAATCATCCAGTGGCTTGGGTTCACAGTCATCCACTCCATACAGTCCCAACTCGGCCCCATCGAAATTTCATGTGCCTTCGTCACGTTGATAGTGACGAAGTGGTTTAAGCAACGGTGAGGTTGTGGCTCCGTCAACAGCGCCAAATATTCTACAGCGACAGTATCACCAAAGAGGTCTCTTGGGAGAAATGTGTTCACCGACAAGGTGACTTAGTTGAGACATAAATATGTAGACATGAAGAATAAAGATGTAGGAGGCCAATAATGTTTCTTTCATTTAAAAAGCTTTAAGAGTTTTCACATAAAAAGTTGGGAGGCGTTACTTTTCAGGACGCCGTTGTGAGTTTCCAAACCAATTGATGCAGTACTCCATTCCCCCTTGCTTGGATCTATTGGGAAGAAGTAGTTCGCTCTTAATACTGATAATTATTCGTTTAATGTTGGAGTGTATGACATCACACCTAAACCTCGACTGACTCAGTGATGTGCATGCCGTTTGTTTTTACGCAATCCTCAGGACGCATGTTAGGCAGAAATGTTCACAGAGATGTGAAACGAAGTCTTGGTAGCGACAAACATTGTAGAGAACACTGTTGTAGTTGAAGTAACGGTACAATTCTCCAGGTGGCTGTAAATCGCCATTCAAATCACAATAGTAGGCATTATTTCCTTTTTTTAACTTTTGCAACCCAGTTGGTTCCAGAACATCTTGTAACTTCTGCATTTACAATCCCACACTCTTTGGATTTCCACATCGTCTTTGACAACATATTCCGCATAAGCACTGCATAAAATCTTGGGAATTTGGGTTCTCTGACCAATTTACACAGATCTGTAGTCGTGAGCAGTCAGTTGGGTAATATATACCTGAGCCTCTTTTTTTATGAACAAACCAAGTCTTTACTTGTATGCTTTTAAATATAGTCCTTTCCCAACAGTGGGCGCTCCATCGTTCTATTATGCCTTTTAGCCCACTGTACTTGTTCCTCAGCATTATGTGCACTCTTAACTGTTTGGGGCTATGCCAGCTGTCCTCCTGCTAAACAGCCAATAGCTGATGGCCCCACAAGCTCTGGAGTTATAAACGGGATAATTCCAAACCTAGTTGTTTTAGCATGTCTTCTTCTTCTTCTTACTCCTTTCTGCTACAAGGCACATTCAACTACTGATTGAGTACAGTCTTTTAAACATTCCACAGGTTTTTTCTGTTTCTTTTGTGTACAACTAGCTACATTCATAACTGGTTGGAAATTTATCCTAGAACCTAATTTAAGTTTGGTGTTGCACGTTGCTTTATCAACTGTCAGTGTTACAGTATGTTATCATTTGGCTACGTCCTTTTTGACGTATTTTCTTGGCTTTGTAAGATAAAATTTTATTAGAGACGTGACATTCTGCCAGCGTTCATTTGCAGTGTACGCTACATCACGTTCCTTGTAGAACTCGTCTAGTGGTTTAATCCATTAATATAAGATGTTATTTCAGTTGTACTGCCTGATCATTTTGAACGAATATCTCTCTATCTGAATCATCCTCGAAGATTAAATTGCATCCACATACAGTTTTTTATCATTCTGTTCAAACCTTCTACAATACTAACATAATCTTGAAGAATGTCAAATACTGGTTTATTACATTCTGTTTCATTACCATTTTGAAATATCTACTGTAAAATTTGTTCTTATTGGCGGTTTGAAGATGTCAGAGCAATAATTCATACCTACTCGCGGCAGTTGTTCAAATACTTGTGCAACTTTTCTTCCTAGTCATTACTGTCACATGTAGGCTCCTGGCAAATTTGTAATATGTTTCTATAACAATTAAAATATATTTGAAATCTTTATTTGGCTGTGAATATTGCCTAAAATGTACCAGATTTTCTTGTCAGTAATCATCCAATCGTCATATTATGACATGTCTATGAAGGAATGTTCCGTGGGCCGGTTGTGGAGTTCTCAAACTCCTGTCTATATAACAATCATTTAGTAATGTGCCTTTCTCAAGGCTATTAAATTACTGATATTATTTCATTTGTGTGAACCGTATCCGCTGTGGTAGCTGATACTTTGAGCATTTGTAGTCATTCTTACACTTCACTTTCGTCATTATAGTCTATGTATTTCACAGGTCGATTCTTTGGTTTGTATGCTGTATGGCAATACCTCCATTTCCCGTATTTGTACTACCTAACGAATGTCTAATAATAGTGATGTACTTCCCATTGTTTGGGCTTATTTTTACCTGTTTGGAGTGTTTCTTTGTCTATTTGCGTTATTCATATATAATATTTCAGTATATGTTTGTTTCTCTTTTGGTAAATGTTAGTTCCACTAACCTGGATGTTTGTTGACATGTATTACATGCATGGTTAAACAAATAGGGTGCTTTCTCAGTGTATATGATGCATCCCAACTCACCTCACAAGTTACACCTATTTCACTCGCATTATGATGGTTAACGTAATCACTAATACTATATTCTTCTTCTCCTCCCCCTCCTCTTCTACCTCCATCTGCTGAGTGAGCGTAAAAGCTAGTTAATACTCTCTATTACTGGTATAAACGTTTATGAGAGAGACCAGGGTCACTCCAATTGTCCTAAATTTGGCAGTCATCATTTCCAACAAATAACGTTATATGCTTGAGTGACTGTATCTTGATAAGATGCTGCTGTATACTAAACCGACTTAGATTGAAATGAATGGGGTAAGTTGAAAATTTGTGCGGGACCAGGATTTGAAGCAGGGTCTCCTTCTTATGAGGCAGATGCTTTGACCACTAAACCATGAAGACACAGTCATCATAGCAACTGCACGGACTACACTAGAACGTTTTCTCTCTGTGTATCTAACACTCTTTCAGTCTCATAAACCTGTATATCTGTTATGCAGATTAACCTCAGAAGAGTTTTAATACTCTCCTCCTGCTCTTTTACCTTTACAGCTTCCTTTTCCGTAGTATCTCCCATCATTTTCCATTTACATAGTCTGATGTTTTAGAGTTTCGTTGGTATTTTCAGTTTCCGTATTTGCAGTCACCATAGCTTAGCAAGCTTGTTGGTATTTGGTAATGGGAAAATATTTCTGTCTAAGAGTCTGTCGCCATATGCACCACCCATGGTCACAACATCAATTAATTAAGTAAGACACAAAGGAACTACAGACACTGGCTGTGAATGGGCATTGATTTAAATCAATGGGGTTAGTTGAAAATTTATGCTGGACTAGGATTCGAACCTGGGTCTCCTGCTTACTAGGCAGGTGCTTTTACAATTAAACCACCTGGATAAAGTGTTTATCACAATTCTATGGATTACCCCAACACGTCTCCAGTTAAACCAGAATTCTCAGCTTATCCACACACTACTGATGTAGTGCCCCATCCCCATTATCATTACTCATGGCATCTCTCCCACTCCCCTAAGAGTTCGAGTCTGGTGTGCATCCACACTGAAGAGATCATTTGCCATCCTTGCCCAGTGGCGGATACAGAACAACCTCAAGGAGAAGGCGCTTAAGATATGCCAGACAAAACCGTATAAAATACGATGACGCGGAGCCGCGTGTACGTAGGAATGCACAACTACTCGATAATTTGATTCAGTCGAGTCGACTGACGAAAGAAACTAAAGCATAGCGTGCGGGATGACTGGCGGGGGCGGCGCGAGTGGCAATGCGGGTGGCCCCGCAAGGGGGGAGGGGGGAAGGTGGCGCCCCGTGTGCCCCCCATATGTATCCGCCACTGTCCTTGCCTTACTTGCATATATGTGGTGTCTGTTCTTTCAGAAATGTCCAAAATAACTGACACCACATTTATATAACTGAGGCTAGGATGGCCAATGATCTCTTCAGTGCAGGTGCACACCAGGCTCGAACTCGTACTGGAATCGGTGCAATGTGTGTGGATAATTTAGAAATTTAGGTATGATGGGAGATGTGCTAGGGCATTCTATGCAGTTAAAATGTCCTCTGCGTCCTGATGGCTTAGTGGTCAGAGCACCTGCCTATTAAGGAGGAGACCCAGGGGCGAATTCTGGTCCAGCACAAATTTTCAACTTTCCCCATTGATTAAATGAACGACCACTTACCATCTTATTCAAGGGAAATCAGTAATAATACAGCAAATGTACAACGAAACTTGTATAGGTAGGACTCTGAACGCCGAATTGTGTCTTTGTATCCATTTATTGTTGGCGTTAAAGATAAATACGATAGTGATGTTCCCTTGCACAAAATGTCTGCTATGTTCTCAATAGGGAACGGAGGACGAAGAGAAATATCTAGAGACGTGAAAACAAATCAGCATGGGTTGTCTGATAATTCTTCTGTATCCACCGTGTCTCTTAAAACTTTCTTCTGAGGGGCAAATATGGGGTTAATCAAAGAAAAATTGGCTGTTGCAGAAGGTTGTTTTGCCTAGCACGACGTTTAACATAACCAGACATTTAGATCAATGGACTGTACATCAAAGATGGTTCAAAACGGTGTCGATCCTAAATACTCATGTGCGAAGACTAAATGCGAGGCTATTGTGTCAAATGTGATTAACCGATCTGCAGAGTCATAACTGGAAAAGGATTTTGGGAAGGTGAATTATGTTACTCTGTAAAGTGACACTACTTATCACAATTCGATGAAATTTTTTCCTCTTTGGATTCGATATTTTTATTTCAAGACGGAATTAGAGGTGAAAATTCTAGACTTTCAAGAGAAATCTGGAGAAAATTCTGATATTGTTTCTTTGTACAGGGTGACAATTATTGAACTATAGGAAAAAAACCTAAATTAGTTGCAAATTACGGCGTGAAAACACTTTATTCAACATGTAAACGTCACTACAGATATACAGATTTAGGTTATGACATATTCTATATGTCTGCATCATTGGCGATTATGTGGTGCAGACGAACAGCGAAATTCTGCATGACAAGCTGAAGTGTGGGAACGCCGATGCTGTCGATAACCACCTGAATGGCTGTTTTCGGCTGCGCAATAGTTTTGGGGTTATTGCTGTACACCTCGTCTTTAATATAGCCCCACAAAAAGCAGTCGCATGTGTTCAGATCAGATCCGGAGAAATGGGAATGAGCGTATGGCATTGTCGGCCGAGAGACCCCATTCGGATAAGTTCGGCCATCGAGTGCAAGTCCTATTTCAGTTGACACCACGTTGGACGACTAGCGCGCCGGTGGTGAGGATGAAATAATGACGAGGACAACACAACACCCAGTCCACAAACGGAGAAGATCTCCAACCCGGCCGGGAATCGGACCCAGGCCTGCTGTATGGAAGGCAATCACGTAACCACCTAGTTAACAGGCGGACAGATCCGGAGAGTGTGGCGCTCAATTGAGAATCATGCCATGGCCCTCTAGGTACCCCAGAGCCATAATGCGGTCCGCAAAGTGCCCCTCCAGAACATCAAACGCTCTTGTGCTTCGATGGGGCCGAGCTCCGTTTTTCACGAATCCCGTTGTTGTGGTCTTCAGTCCACAGACTGGTTTGATTCTGCTCTCCATGCTACTCTATCCTGTGCAAGCTTCTTCATTTTCCAGTACCTACTGCAACCTACATCCTTCTGAATCTGTTTAGTGTATTCATCTCTTGGTCTCCCTCTACGATTTCTACCCTCCACGCTGCCCTCCAGTACTAAATTGGTGATACCTTGATGCCTCAGAATATGTCCTGCCAACCGATCCCTTCTTCTAGTCAAGTTGAGCAAGAAATTTCTCTTCTCCCCAATTCTATTCAATACCTCCTCATTAGTTATGTGATCTACCCATCTAATCTGCAGAATCCTTCTGTAGCACCACATTTCGAAAGCTTCTGTTCTCTTTTTGTCTAAACTGTTTATCGTCCACGTTTCACTTCCATACATGGGTACACTCCATACAAATACTTTCAGAAATGACTTCCTGACACTTAAATCTATACTTGATGTTAACAAATTTCTCTTCTTCAGAAACGCTTTCCTTGCCATTGCCAGTCTACATTTTATATCCTCTCTACTTCGACCATCATCCGTTATTTTGCTCCCCAAATAGCAAAACTCATTTACTACTTTAAGCGTCTCATTTCCTAATGTAATACCCTCAGCATCACCCGATTTAATTCGACTACATTCCATTATCCTCGATTTGCTTTTGTTGATGTTCATCTTATATCCTCCTTTCAAGACACTGTCAATTCCATTCAGCTGCTGTTCCAGGTCCTTTGGTGTCTCTGACTGAATTACAATGGCATCGACGAACTTCAAAGTTTTAATTTCTTCTCCATGGATTTTAATTCCTACTCCGAATTTTTCTTTTGTTTCCTTTACTGCTTGCTCAATATACAGATTGAATAACATCGGGGATAGGCTACGACCCTGTCTCACTCCCTTCCCAACCACTGCTTCCCTTTCATGCCCCTCGACTCTTACAACTGCCATCTGGTTTCTGCACAAATTGTAAACAGCCTTACGCTCCCTGTATTTTACCTCTGCCACCTTCAGAATTTGAAAGAGAGTATTCCAGGCAACATTGTCAAAAGCTTTCTCTAAGTCTACAAATGCTAGAAACGTAGGTTTGCCTTTCCTTAATCTATTTTCTAAGATAAGTCGTAGGATCTGTATTGCCTCACGCGTTCCAACATTTCTACGGAATCCAAACTGATCTTCCCCGAGGTCGGCTTCTACCAGTTTTTCCATTCGGCTGTAAAGAGTTCGTTTTAGTATTTTGCAGCTATGGCTTATTAAACTGATAGTTCGGTAATTTTCACATCTGTCAACACCTGCTTTCTTTGGGATTGGAATTATTATATTGTTCTTGAAGTCTGAGGGTATTTCGCCTGCCTCATACATCTTGCTCACCAGATGGTAGAGTTTTGTCAGGGCTGGCTCTCCCAAGGCTGTCAGTAGATCTAATAGAATGTTGTCTACTCCCGGGGCCTTGTTTCGACTTAGATCTTTCAGTGCTCTGTCAAACTCTTCAAGCAGTATCATATCTCCCATTTCATCTTCATCCTCTTCCATTTCCATAATATTGTCATCAAGAACATCACCCTTGTATAGACCCTCTATATACTCCTTCCACCGTTCTGCTTTCCTTTCTTTGCTTAGAACTGGCTTTCCATCTGAGCTCTTGATATTCATGCAAGCGGTTCTTTTTTCTCCAAAGGTCTCTTTAATTTTCCTGTAGGCAGTATCTATCTTACCCCTAGAGATATACGCCTCTACATGCTTACATTTTTCCACTAGCCATCCCTGCTTAGCCATTTTGCACTTCCTGTCGATCTAATTTTTGAAACGTTTGTATTCTTTTTTGCCTGCTTCATTTACTTCATTTTTATATTTCCTCCTTTCATCATTTAAATTCAGTATCTCTTCTGCCACCCAAGGATTTCTATTAGCCCTCGTCTTTTTACCTACTTGATCCTCTGCTGCCTTCACTATTTCATCTCTCAAAGCTACTCATTCTTCTTCTACTGTATTTCTTTCCCCATTCTTGTCAAAATCAGGGCCACTTTGGATACTGGGGATGAAATCATCTTCCAAAACTACTGTTCGGTAGTCACCGTGCCATCAAGGAATATCGCACCGATTATTCCGTGAGTGGACATTGCACACCACAGAGGCATTCGTTGATAGTGAAGAGACTTCTCGATCGCAAAGTGCCGATTCTCAGTCCCCCGAATGCTCCAACTTTGCTTATTGACGAACCCATCCAAACGAAAGTGGGCTAAACCAAACAATGCACATACTAATTTACATCATGCTCCGCGGCCGACCGAGCAGTTTGAACGTCCTAACGCAAACCATTTAGAAGTTATGACGATTTTATTTCATATAGTTCAATAACTGTTACCCTGTATATTCTCAAAGGAAAGAGTAACCATACTCTTGAAAGGAATATTGCTGGACTTTGTGCAGACAACTAAAGTACAAACTTTGGCGTTACTTCGCGGAAAGGCACTAATAATCTATATTCCATCTTTCAGAAAGCTTTTGATAGATCAATTGTTGGAATAGGCTGCAATGCCCATATTACCAGTACAATACAAACTGCTGTAGACTGTCATCCAATGTGTCTGAAAGTATAATTCATAAAATTTATTCTTATTTTCACACATACACAGCATGTGAGGCCTCCTTGCAAGAATTTGGCAATTTTCTAGAAATTGATTATACTAGAATACATATTAAGAGCAGGACAAGGTGGCTTTCTATGTACCTTACCTGAACGATTACTGCAAATATTTCCAGCACTGAAATCGTATTTTCTATCTCAAAACAAATTCCCAACTGTAAAGAAGCCGTTTTTAGATAGTCCAGTGTCAGAAGTGTGGTTACATTTTGCAAATACTCAAGCAACCCTCATTCAGACTACTATACAGTCATTGTTGGGGCAGCATTCTAGTATAGCAGATAACTGTAAAGTACTTTTGGATCTGAGGAAAAAGCTTTCAAATAGATTTGACTATGTATTTATACCCTTCATAGTAGAGTGTTTCTGTTTTTGATATTAAAGGCCACGTATAAGCATTTTATTCCACTTTTGTAGACTATTTGTGCCAGCAGATTTCTCATTTTTTTTATCTAGAAGTGCTGTTTTGGGCTTATCTGAAATCTGTGTTCGAGTGGTGTGATGTTAAGCGATATTTGGATTTTGTAGTTATATGCACTGGAAAGGAAATTCATCACACATACCTTTTAGACGGAATTTCGAATTATAGAGAGTGCGTTACTACAGGAAGGGGATGGAAAGCAAATAGTAAACCAATTCATTAGAGATGGGTTCCAATAATTTTAAAAAAAATTATGTTAAATGTTTATTATGGGAATGTCGATAATATTGCAGACTTTATCCTCCATATCCCTGCAACAAATTCTCCAACGAAATGAGTGTTTTCCATACTGAACAACATCTGCGTTCATGAAAATTCAGATTTAACCAAGAAACTCAAACATTGATAATTGGAAATGAAGTCCCATGCTTCTTGACAGAGCGTAAGGGAACAATGCGGGAGACCCGCACCACCGTACCAGGCAAGATCCTAATGGAGGTGGTTTGCCGTTGCATTCTTCCAGCAGTAAGGCGGATGAATGATGATGATGATGATGATGAAGGCGACACAACAACCCCCACTCATCTCGGGGCAGGTGAAAATCCCTGACTTCGTCGGGAATCGAACCCGGGGACCCCGTGCTTGGGAAGCGAAAACGCTACTGCGAGACCACGAGCTACGGACTATTGATAATTACAAAATGTAATATTGATAAAAGCTGTGTATGAACTCAGTGATTCACTCATGAGAAATCCAAAGAAGTTGAATGCAATTCATCCACGTGAAAAGTATACTTGATTATATTTCCCTATTTTTAGATTACATTACTGACGCTAATTATATTACATCATTATAATTTATTGCACCATATTTAGTGTGTTAAGGTGTTGACGGAATGGCTATTATGTTTGTTGCATATTCTCTTAATCAGCTACAAAAAGCAAATTAAAATAGACAGAGTCGATTTGATAGTAATATGTTGCATAAGTGGTAGATTCTGCTGTTTATGTATGTAAATAAGGACACCCTAGCTAATTAGTCAGTTATTGACATGTACCTTTAGAGTGGGTATCTGGACAAAGTCCATAGCATTACTACGGGTGTGTGCCATTGTCTCTCTCTCTCTCCCTCCCTCTCTCTCTCTCTCTCTCTCTCTCTCTCTCTCTCTCTCTCTCTCCAACGACCTGTAGCTACATATGTTAATAAATCACTTGAATGACGGAACGTGGATTTTGGGGGCGGGGGGGGGGGGGGGGGGGAGGAGGGTTCTAGGAAATATTATTATCTACTTATGTACACAGGTATACACATTGTCACAAGTTATATTCCTTCTGTTCTCTAATAGTTTGCAAGTAATGATGTACTATAGCCCTTAAATTCGAACTGAATCGTAATCATCTCTCTAGGAGCAACAACATCCTCGAGTTTTCCTTCTGTAAATTTTGCCTTTATAGATTTTATAGTTACGGGTTTAACACGCATGCTTTGGCATTGGACGAGTATAGGAATTTGTACATCGTTCCAGTTGACTCGTATTTACACTATGTTCATATGCAAAGCCTATAAAGTCATAGTGTGCAGCTCTGACATACTATCCCAACTGCTTATTCCGTCTACCGCGGTCGCTAATCCACAGTACTGGTCACGTAAATTCAAGACATTTGAACGTTTAATTCAAATGCACTTGTTTCCATGAGCTAATTCCACCATTGCTTCTCCATGCATATAGACTGTGACACCATCCTTCCTAACATATGGACGTTAATATGGGTACGTGGTGGCTCACAGCCTCTCATCATCTTTCAATCAGTGTAGTCCTTCATATTGCATACCATCAGGTGATAAAAGTCATGGGATCCCAAGTAATATCGTGTCGGACCTCCTTTCGTCCGGCGTAGTGCAGCAACTCGATGTGGCATGGACTCAACAAGAAGTTGGCAGCCTCCTGCAGAAATATTGAGCCAGACTGCCGCAGTAGCCGTCCGTAACTGTGAAAGTGTTGCAGCTGCAGGATTTTGTGCACGACCTGACCCCTAGATTAAGTCCCATAAATGTTCAATGGGGTTCTAGACGGGCGATCTGGGCGGCCAAATCAATCGCTCGAATTGTCCAGAATGTTCTTCAAATCAATCGCAAACAATTGTGTTCAAAAATGTTCAGATGTGTGTGAAATCTTATGGCACTTAACTGCTAAGGTCATCAGTCCCTAAGCTTACACTCTACTTAACCTAAATTAACCTAAGGACAAACACATACACACCCATGCCCGAGGGATGACTCGAACCTCCGCAAACAATTGTGACCCGGTGACTTACCTCAGTATAAGTAGTACCACTCGTATGACATATATTGTACTGTAGTATCAACACGTTTAACGTTCCTTACTTCAGTTAATTATTACGTCCAAGTCGCTACCAGTTTCGAGGCCTATATTCACACGTTTAGAAGCACCAGCAGTCAAATTATAGGCACCGTCGAACAGTAGTATTCTCCTAGTACTTAACCGAGTCTCAGCGGGTTGAGGAAACTCTGAGAACTGTAACTGTGGCAGTACAGAATACTCTAACGGCAGGTTCAATAAATATGAAGAACAGCTGCGGGTTGCTGGTGCTATGGTGACGCATACAATAGAACACCTGCGTGTGCTGGCCCAACATTTTTGCTACCGCTGCATCACGGGCATGTTGTGTTGTTGGAAGGGAATAACAAAAAGTAAGTATTATCACACAGAATATTAATGAATAATAATAATAATAATAATAATAATAATAATAATGGATGACAAATGCTTATTATCAGATGTGACGATCTTCATATTTTTATTCTGGCTAGAGGCAGTGGCTGATCCCTGTTGTTGATGGGGTTTCGTGGTTGCCCCACAGCATACAGAAGAAGAATGATGACGATCATGCACTTGAATTTATACACTACTGGCCATTAAATTGCTACACCAAGAAGAAATGCCGATGATAGTCGGGTATTCATTGGACAAACATATTATACTAGAACTGACATGTGATTACATTTTCACGCAATTTGGGTGCACAGATCCTGAGAAATCAGTACCCAGAACAACCACCTCTGGCCGTAATAACGGCCTTGATATGCCTGGGCATTGAGTCAAACAGAGCTTGAATGGCGTGCACAGGTACAGTTGCCCATGCAGCTTCAACATGATACCACACTTCATCAAGAGTAGTGACTGGCGTATTGTGACGAGTTTGGATGGCGTGTACAGGTACAGCTGCCCATGCAGCTTCAACACGATACCACACTTCATCAAGGGTAGTGACTGGCGTATTGTGACAAGCTAGTTGCTCGGCCACCATTGACCAAATGTTTCCAATTGGTGAGAGATCTGGAAAATGTGCTGGCCAGGGCAGCAGTCGAACATTTTCTGTATCCAGAAAGGCCCGTACAGGACCTGTAACATGCGGTCGTGCATTGTCCTGCTGAAATGTAGGGCTTCGCAGGGATCGAATGAAGGGTAGAGCTACGGGTCGTAACACATCTAAAATGTAACGTCCACTGTTCAACGTGCCGTCAATGCGAACAAGAGGTGACCGAGACGTGTAACCAATAGCACCCCATACCATAACGCCGGGTGATACGCCAGTATGGAGATGACGAATACACACTTCCAATGTGCGTTCACCGCACGGATGCGACCATCATGATGCTGTAAACAGAGCTGGATTCATCCGAAAAAATGACGTTTTATCATTCGTGCACCCAGGTTCGTCGTTGAGTACACCATCGCAGGCGCTCCTGTCTGTGATGCAGCGTCAAGGGTAACCGCAGCCATGGTCTCCGAGCTGATAGTCCATGCTGCTGCAAACGTCGTCGAACTGTTCGTGCAGATGGTTGTTGTCTTGCAAACGTCCCTGTCTGTTGTCTCAGGGATCGAGACGTGGCTGCACGATCCGTTACATCCATGCGGGTAAGGTGCCCGTCATCTCGACTACTAGTGATACGAGGCCGTTGGGATCCAGCACGGCGTTCCGTATTACCCTCCTGAACCCACCGATTCCATATTCCGCGAACAGTCATTGGATCTCGACCAACGAGAGCAGTAATGTTGCGATACGATAAACCGCAATCGCGATAGGCTACAATCCGACCTTTTTCGAAGTCGGAAACGTGATGGTACGCATTTCTCTGCCGTACACGAGGCATCACAACAACGTTTCACCAGGCAACGCCGGTCAACTGCTGTTTGTGTACGAGAAATCGGATGGAAACTTTCCTCACGTCAGCACGTTGTAGGTGTCGCCACCGGTGCCAACCTTGTGTAAATGCTCTGAAAAGCTAATCATTTGCATATCACAGCATCTTCTTCTGTCGGTTAAATTTCGCGTCTGTAGCACGTCATCTTCGTGGTATAACAATTTTAATGGCCAGTAGTGTAATAAAAGAAGGGGGAGGGAATTGATTCCTATTGGCCTAGAGTGGGGGGGGGGTTCCCGCCATCCTATTGTCACAGAACGTGAGCAGACACGACTGAACTCTACATGTGCCGGTTTCATTTTCCCTCCAAATTTTAGTCACACTGTTGTTCCAAAGGCATGTGACCCCGACTAATGCTGCCTTCACTGCCGAAGATGTGTGGGTTCCCAGGGGGGGAGTGGTATGGTGATGACGAATTCACTTAACTCTTATCACCTGGAGATAAGATCGTTATCCGACCCCGTATGCCGACTTATACACTTCTAAGTAACATAGTAAATGTTCTATCCATAAACCAACGAAGGCCACAAATGTCTATAATAATGATAGTTCCTTCTTAATTGAAAAATGTGATTTAATAATCTAAAGTAACAATTCTCTCGAGGAATTTTGTTTTGGTGTGTCATAGGAGGAGGTATGTTATTTGTATCATGTTATTGTAATTATGTGTAGAAACTGATTGGAAAAGTGCGCCGTATACAAGGTGATTCCGTGATGATGTTAGGATGGAGAAGAGTAAATTTTGAGGTAAGGGACTCTGGACCGAAAACGATCTAGTCGAAAGTTACAAGGGAAAATCTTTTTGATGCCTCTGACAGTGGAATACATGTACTAGTACCATTGATGCTAAGAGTGTTGCATAGATGACTTTCAGAGGTGGTAGTATTGACCAAAACAAGAAAACAATGTCAAGTAAACAATGGACTTAAAAATGTATACCTTAAGAGCTATGAGCCCTTGTTCATCCTCCATACTGTGAAAAACATCTCTTCTTCAGAACAAATGCCCTAAGGCTCTTAAGGTATACATTTTAGAGCCCATATTTACTGGACATGTAGTTCTTATTTTGTTCCATAATACTTACTCCAAAACTATGGAAATCAAGAGATTTTCAGTAGAAAAGATTCGTTTCACAGTATCGCAGATGGTCAAGTCCTCGTAGCTCCTAAGCTATGCATCTTAGAGGCTAGGTTTACTAGTCATTTATCCTTGTTTTGGTCTATACTGCCACCTCTGAAAGCTGGCTGCACTACTATCATAGCAAAAGTGGTAACGGTACTTACACTGTCAGAGGAATCACAACGATTTTCGCTTATACTTTCGACTCGGTCGTTTCCGGAGCAGGCTTCCTTACCTCAGATCGATACATTTACTTTTCTCCTTCATCCCTGAATGTCTGTAACATCATCACAGAATCACCCTGTCTGTATGAGAGGCTGGACTGCTTGTGCTTTTTTCACCAGGTCACACACTACTAGAAAATCATCCTCTACTTCTTTCCTAGACTCTTTCAACACTGAATAAGTACTTTAAATAGCTACAGGACTCTACACTTTCTCTGGTAATAGCTGTAGGCTAAATCTCAGCGTGATTATCAAACATTTTTTGAAAAGTTACATCATAATTTTCGTTAGCCAAAAGCACCAGATTTCTGGTTGCACAAGATTTTTCATCCTCCGCCCAGTTCAAAAATGGTTCGAATGGTTCTGAGCACTATGCGACTTATCTTCTGAGGTCATCAGTCGCCTAGAACTTAGAACTAATTAAACCTAACTAACCTAAGGACATCACACACATCCATGCCCGAGGCAAGATTTGAACCTGCGACCGTAGCGGTCGCTCGGCTCCAGACTGCAGCGCCCAGAACCGCACGGCCACTCCGGCCGGCATCTGCCCAGTTCTGACCACCCTATTGACACTGTTCTCTCCCACTTTTGTCAGTATGAAAATCGCAGTGCAGTGATATGTGAGATATATTATTCATAAAAATATTTGCCTGTACTTCTTATTCTTCTCTTTCGTCATCATCTGCATCATCGTCTTCACAACGTAGTAGCAACATTACCATTATTTGCAGACTCCACAGAGTCGACTCAGCATCGCCTCTTGCTTCTGCATACACACTACATATACATTGATGAGCCAAAACATTAAGCCCACTGCTCACCGCCAGACTGAATGGCTCCTGGTGGTGTTGCGGGAAAGTGAAACAGCGGGGAAAGTTCTTAAGCACAGTAAGGACCAATGGGGAATCCCTGTAGCGACAAACGGCTCTTAAATGGGCAAATCCACTGACATAAGAAGCTACGACAAAGGGCAGAATACTGTGGTCCGGCGTCTGGGAATTAGCGTCACGAAAACGACGGATGAGGTCGGACGTTCACGCTCCTGTGTCGTGATCTCACATGGAAAGTGGTTGAAGGACGATGAAGCCATGATGTGTTGGACGTTCACGCCTCATCACAGAACATATATTCCACACTATACAACGATTACTAACATAAGATATTTGAAGAAACTTCCAGAGTTTCGAATAGGCTATCCGCAGCACGCTAGGAAGCGACGCACACCACTACGACACACTGTACGTGGCGTTGCTCCTGTCCCCGCTGTTTCAGAAGTTCTCATTGAAGCCGACTACGGCGTCCTGCATGTGGATCTTGTCAGTGGCCCTCGTTATGGTGGCGCTGTGCGATCCTCATGCCCCAGTCGTGTTTTTACACCCTCTTAACTATGAGGAGCATAGTGTTCAGTTTCCTTGAACCTCCCATCGTCAATCTGCACCTCTCTACTGTGATAGAGCTTCATACGGAGGAGATGGGCGACTTCTCTGCATCTTGGTCTTCTTGATGAAAGGTCATACTGCTCGACTACATACGTGTTGTCCGACACGCGACGAAGGATACGAGGCGATACAAGGTGGCGCTTCAGTAACTGTTCCGATAGCCCCCCCTTTCCGCACATACTTAAAAATCTATACCAAGTCTCCCAGAATGTATCTCAGTGCCCTGTGCTTGGCGTGATAGCGCTGTCGATGTTTTCGGCGTCCCGGGAACGTGTGCAAGCCACTTACCTTGAGTCTTCCGTCACGTTGATTAGATCTTTTAGATAGTCATCCTGTCTATCATCTGGTTGAAACGGGAGCGATGCATCCATGATCGCTTCGTTCTCACAAATCTGGAGAGGAATGAACGGTGTGAATTCTATAAGGTCTTGCTTCGGTGTGTTGTGTGTGATAGTCGCGATGGGTTGTATTGTACCTCACTCTCTTTTGTCGACATTAACGTACATCGAGAGTACATCTGCCAATTTCTTAATAAAGTATTCTGTGATGCCATTCATCGGTGGATGGTAGGTAGTTGTGAAATTACCGCTGATGCTAGTCTTGGCTGTAAAACATTTTCACAATGTATCACACAGAGTGCTCTGTGCTTTAAAAAGGTTTCTTCTACAAGGACGTGTGAAATTTGCGTAGCTTCGACAGTCAGTACGGCGTTGGTGGCAGCATAGCTGGTGATGTAATCAATGCAGAACATTATCCATCGATTCACGTTCGTCAGATTCTGAAATCTCCCCAAGAGGACAACTCCAGTTCGGTGGAACGGCACTGCTGCAGGCGGGATTGCTGCCAGATGTCCCAGAGATAACTGTGGTACGTGCCTCCGTCATTAGCATTACTTACAGTGGCTCACATAACATCTAACGGATAGACAGACTCCTGGTCATTCTACCTGTGTCTGAGCCTGTTTAAAATCGTCACGAATCCAAAGTGAGCAGATGTTAGGTCATCAGTAGAGGAGAACAGCACGTTAGAACAAAACGGGTCCCTTGTTCTCCCTAGCCTCGTTCTGTAAACTCCAGTAAGCGATACTATTTTTTATTTAAACTAATTTGCGACTCTAATGTAAGTTGTATTCATAATTTGTGTTTATGCAAATGCAAATTATGATTTTATTCTAAACACACTGGGTACGTATGATGATGATGATAATGTTCGGTTTGTGATACACTCAACTGCACTGTCATCAGCACCTGTACAAAGCCCTTTTTTTAAACGTCAATTTTTTTTGCACTGTCCAATCGAGCCACTGTCACGAATGATGATGATAATGATGATGAAATGATGAGGGCAACACAAACATCCAGCCCTCGGGAAGAGAGAATCCCCGGGAGTCGAAACCTGGGCCCCATGATCCAGAGGCAGTAACGCTAGCCACTAGACCACGAGCTGCGGACGGCATGTATGATGTTATTAATGTTTACACAAGTCTTATTTATGAAGGTACTTTTAGTTTAATCTTAATTACCATAATTTATGACCCAAAATGACCACTTAAAAGATTCCCACTCGACTACTCAATTATGGTGGTTTATAAATGTTGAGAAGTTACTCCATAGGTAAGATTTGACCCCCATCACCAAGTTATGGCATTCCCCCACCACCCTCTGGGGTACGCTAGTTGTCATCATGAGATGGACTCATCATTTGTGCTCTGTGAAACGCCCTGATAAACCTGCAGGACAGGACAGGTAGTTTAAATTGTGGAAAGGTCCCAAAATAAGCTGCTGCCAGTTACACTCGAACATACAACTTTATTTATTTGACCAAACATTACAAGAGCCAAAAAAATTAAAAAAAACACACAGCATTAATTTTTGGAACTTAATTACCGGCTGAGGGCGCCATACAATCTCATGCCTTAAGGGCAGTACCACTTTAATTTAAAATCGGCTGAAGGCCAATAGCTTAAAGACTCAAACCAAAATCAGAAATTTAAAAATCAGAAGGCCTTATCTTAAATCATTTCTTTCAGATAGGCTGAAGGCCGAAACAATCTCACACCTTAAGAGTAAAACAACTTTTAAAAAAGCCTGAAGGCCCATCACTTAAGATTCAAACAAAATTAAATTTTTAAAAACGCCAAGGGCGTTCTTTAAATTTGGCTGAAGGCCCAGACAATCTTACGCCGTAAGGGCAAAAAAAACCTTAATTTAAAAATCGGTTAGAAGCCATACAATTACGAACAATAAGAACAAATAAGAAAAGGCAGTACACCCAATGGCGCTCAGAAGTTTCCGAGGGTCCTGAAATGCCGAAATGCGTACTGCCCATCTGGCAATACGGCCAGTTTTACGCGGCCTAGCCAACAACCAGCTCAAAGCCTGATTGTCGGTTTGTAATTGGAAAATCTGATGTTCAAGGTAGAAGCGGTACTTCTCTAATGTAAATAAAACGGCCAAAGCCTCGCAGTCGTAGACAGAGTACTTGAGTTTGGCGTGAGTTAACCGACGAGACGCGTAGGCTAATGGCTGTCTTTGTCCCTCAGACTCCTGGAGGAGAACTGCTGAAATACCAGCGTTAGAAGCGTCAGTTTGAACAATAAACCTTTTATTAAGATCGGGTACACAAAGAACCGGAGGATTGGCTATTACTGCCTTAATGTGCTCAAAGGCAGCCTCCTGGGCGGGTCAAAATGCGCGCACTTCCGGCGTAGCCGGCCGATGTGGCCGAGCGGTTCTAGGCGCTTCAGTCTGGAACCGCGCGAACGCTACGGTCGCAGGTTCGAATCCTGCCTCGGGCATGGATGTGTGTGATGTCCTTAGGTTAGTTAGGTTTAAGTGGTTCTAAGTTCTAGAGGACTGATGACCTCAGATGTTAAGTCCCATAGTACTCAGAGCCAATTGAACCAATTGAGCCTTCCAGTGTAATTGGTTTAAGGACGTCGCCAACTGAGAAAAATTGGGAACGAAACGCCTAAAGTAGTTCGCCATGCCTATGAATTTAGCAATTCCCCTCTTATCAGTAGGCGGAGGCAAAGCCCGTAAGGCTTTAGTTCGCTCTTGGTCAATGCGAATATTCTGACCCGACACTATATGACCTGAGAAAGATAATTGCTGCTTGGCTAGCGTCATCTTACTAGGCTTAACGGTCAGCCCGGCTCCCTGTAATCTCAAAAGAATTTGGTGGATATGCTCCAAATGATCCTCAAACGAACGACTATAGATAACCAAGTCGTCCAAATAATTATACACACAGACTAATTTCTAGTCGCCAACGATACTATCCAACAAACGAGTAAGCACAGCCGCTCCAGTTGCTAGCCCAAAAGGAACTCTGTTAAACACAAACAAGTTCCATTCAGTACAAAATGTGGTAACATGGCCGGCCGCGGTGGCCATGAGGTTCTATTCGCTGTAGTCCGGAACCGCGCGACTGCTACGGTCGCAGGTTCGAATCCTGCCTCGGGCATGGATGTGTGTGATGTCCTTAGGTTAGTTAGGTTTACGTAGTTCTAAGTTCTAGGGGACTGATGACCTGAGATGTTAAGTCCCATAGTGCTCAGAGCCATTTGAACCATTTTTTTGTGGTAGCATGTTTACATTCTTCAGCCAATGGAAACTGATACTAGGCCTGATTCAAATCAAGGACCGAAAACCAATTAGCGCCGGAAAACCAAGTAAAAGAATTATGCAAATCAAGGAGGGGTACCGATTGAAGGACAAAATTAGCGTTTAAACGGCGGTAGTCAACCACAGGTCTGAAATCGCACCCCTAATCTTTAGGTAGAAGAAATATTGGGGAAGCATAAGCAGATGTAGAAGGCCTAATCACTCCTTGTTGGAGCATCTGAGATATTTCAGCCTTGATTATCTTCACCTTAGGGGGTGGGAGACGGTATGGAGACTGCCAAACCGGAATATTGTCTGACAGACGGATATGATAATCAAGAACGTTAGTAACACCCAGATTATCACTAAGGAGCTGGGGAAAACTGTGCAACAAATCGCGTAACTGAGAAGCCTGATAGGGCAATAGATGGGACAGATCAAACTCATTAGCTATGGCCTCAACGGCCAACGCGCCGACAGTTCGATGCACAATGGGTTTAGCACATTCGCAAAGGCCAAACTTCTCTTCAGGAGCGAACAGGAAAAGGTGTGTCCAGAATAATCCAAGACCAACCCGGTTTTATTGATGAAATCACACCCCAAAATTAGATTAACGGCAGTTCCTTAACCAAGGCCAAAGACATAGGCCAGGAGCCGGCCGCGGTGGGCGTGCGGTTCTAGGCGCTGCAGTCCATAACCGCGGGACTGCTACGGTCGCAGGTTCGAATCCTGCCTCGGGCATGGATGTGTGTGATGTCCTAAGGTTAGTTAGGTTTAAGTAGTTCGAAGTTCTAAGGGACTGATGACCTAAGATGTTAAGCCCCATAGTGCTCATAGCCATTTGATCTGAACATAGGCCAGGAAAGATCGCCGACCGATATACTCCCCTGGACCCAACCATGCAGAGGCAACACCTGGCCATTGGCCACCCAACATCTCTCCACCGACTAAGGGACCGACCGAACTTTCGTAAGATGCTCAAATTCCAAAAACCACTCAAAGCTCAATAATGAAATGGAACTACCAGAATAAAAAAGAGCACAAACCGGCTCGCCACCTACCCGAGAACAAACGTAAGGCAAGGAGGGTGATGAGGGAGCGACCACCCGAGTACGCCAAGGTCTGAAAGCTCGAATCCGAGTTCGCGGCCCAACCCGGCGTCATCTATTGGCTCTGGGAGCATGATGCCGAACACAAGAGCGCACCAAATGAGCCGCACTGCCGCACCTGAAACAACGTCGGCCTTCCCTTTTGATAACTTCAGCGGATTGTGAGGCAACGGGCAAGTCGTGGCGCCCTGAAAATATTCTAAGTGCAGAGTTGACGGCCACCGCTCGGGCCGTGAGGTAGGGCCGAGCTCGTTAGCATCCGCGTGGTGCCTCACAACGGCCGGAGCACGTGGTCCATCAAGCACGTGGCTGGGAATTCCTTGGTGACGCTGTGCGCCGGGAGGGCCAAAGATGGCAGACTTTGTGAAACCTTAATGGCAGACATTTCACAGTTCGTATACAAATTAATAGTAGCCAGATGAGTCATGATACCTCAAAAAGAAACATGTACATTACTATTATTTGCACGACGATTCTGATGGTGTAATCAGATTTTCAATATCTTTATTAGTTTAAAGCTCAGTATCTGATGGTAAATTATGAAAGTAACACCCAGCAACGAATTTCCAAAATTTAAACACTTCATCCGATTTCGTCAATCGACGTGTTTTTAGAAAGTTATTAGTGTAAAAATAAATTGATATGAATTACAGGCATGTAACTTGAATAATATGTGAGTTATTGGAGGTCAAAGTGGCTCGCTGGTTCAAATGGTTCAAATGGCTCTGAGCACAATGGGACTTAACATCTATGATCATCAGTCCCCTAGAACTTAGAACTACTTAAACCTAACTAACCTAAGGACAACACACAACACCCAGTCATCACGAGGCAGAGAAAATCCCTGACCCCCCAGGAATCGAACCTGGGAACCCGGGCGTGGGAAGCGAGATTGCTACCGCACGACCACGAGCTGCGGACAAACTGGATCGCGTCAGGCCATAAGTAGTCCTCAGTTACACGAAGAAACGGTAGCAGCATGCTTATACATATATTTATTCATCTATATCTTTGTTTATACCGATATGTAGTGTCTGATCTCTGTCGACATACTGATGTAACTGCTTCTCACCCCGCTGCCCTTCCCAAATGTAACGACACTCAAGCTGTTAGAACCCTTATGGTCAACCTTTGCCTAATTACGAGCTCCCTTAATTGCTGCAAAGAAAAGCCCTCCGCCATGGCTCGCGAGAGGAGGTTCTGCAACTCGCCTCTAGCTAACGGGTACAACAACGACAAAATTACTTGGTGCGGAACGCGAAAGGCGGCCGCGTGTTGTTCTAGGCGAGCCAATAACCACAATAATTTTTCCACCTGATCAAGACGCTCCACAACCAACTCAGTAATATCTCCGAAGAAATAGGCCAGAGGATTTAGCAACTTGACAAACAAAGCATCTAACTTTACAGAGGATGTAACAGTACCACACCCAGGCTGGCTCTCACCCTCTCCCTGACAGCGCAAGTCCCTATCTTCAACCTTCCTCCCATCCATCTCCAAACACGTAAGCTTAAACTGTAATGTGCTCACCAAAGTTCCCAACTCAACGGTTAATTTTTTGTGATGATCTTCCAAATCTAACGTTCTTAAATCCGCTATCCGATTAGTTAATTGCATTAACTGTGCCCGCACCCTATCCAGCTGACTGTCACTAGGTTGAATTCCTTCCAAAAGACCAATAGTGTCCTCAAGGTCTTTAATAGCCTCAAACAAAAATTCAGTTGTCGGCCCTGTCTCGCCCACCACCGCCGACGTGACATCAACCGGCTGAAGAACGGCAGCGCGCTAACGGGCTGTCAATTCCGGAACACTGCCCTCAACCGGTTGGCGCCTTATTGCCAACTCGTAAACAAGCTAGTCCTTCCTGAGCAGGTCGATCCCCGGGCACTGTCTGACTGCCACTACAATAAGCACCTGAAACAAGTAACAGCCAAAACAATACGGTGCCACAGAACGCAAACAAAACAAGAGTGAAACTGACAGCAACTAGAACGGCAAGAACAAGAGCAACCACGCTCTGCTACCAGTGAAACGCCCTGCTAAACCCGCAGGACAGGACAGGACAGGACAGGTAGTTTAAACTGTGGAAAGGGGCCAAAATAAGCGTCTGTCAGTTGCACTCGAACATACAACTTTATTTATTTGACCAAACATTACAAGAACCAAGAAAATTAAAAAAAACCACAGCATTAATTTTTGGAACTTCAATACCAGCTGAAGGCGCCATACAATCTTATGCCTTAAGGGCAATACCACTTTAATTTAAAATCGGCTGAAGGCCAATAACTTAAGACTCAAACCAAAATCAGAAATTTAAAAGGCAGAAAGTCTTATCTTAAATCAGTTCTTTCAGTTAGGCTGAAGGCCAAAACAATCTCACACCTTTAGAGCAAAACAACTTTAATTTAAAAATCGGCTGAAGACCCATCACTTAAGGCTCGAACAAAATTAAATTTTCAAAAACGCCAAGGGCCTTTCCTTAAAACAGTTCTTTAAATTTGGCTGAAGGCCCAGACAATCTTACGCCGTAAGGGCAAAAAACCTTAATTTAAAAATCGGCTAGAAGCCATACAAATACAAACAACAAGAACAAATAAGAAAAGGCAGTACACCCAATGGCGCTGAGAAGTTTCCGAGGGTCGGCCTGGAATTCAAACACTAACGTTCACTTAGGTGAGACAGGCACCCGGCCCAACCATTCTCGATCCGACGACAACCCAACCGACAGACAGTCAACGGACCCACCTACAAGATAACTTCCGCTCCACCCAACCAGCACACAACAGGAAGTTCGATGGAACAACGTAGAAGGTATTGGCGCCCACAACCAATTATACATTGAGCTGTCAAACTACACACCATGCCGGACAGCGACAACATGATGAGGAAAATACACTGCCTGAATTTACGTTAACGGCCAGGGCAGGTAACCGGAACGTTAACGGCCACAAGGCAGAAGATTCCGCTGGTGCACTTCAATTCAAAATAACCACGTACAGTTAAACGCCACCGGAGGGTGGCTAAAATTTGCTAACTGGAAAACGAACGTTGTTGCGAGTGAGAATGGCCCAATAGCCGGTAAAGAAATCGAAATGACACAATGTGAACAGTCGTAACTTGCTAGTACATTAAGTCAAAACTCAACTTTCGTGTCCAGGATCGGTGAGCCACGGACCTCGTAGCAATGGGAACAGCAGCACACACTCCGACCGCGAGTGGACGCCGCCAGCGGCCTCGGCCCAACAACGAGCCGCTGAGATTTCCTCGCTGCTCCACACCAACCGACCAACTCATCGCACACCGCACAGCCGAAACTATCAGCTTCAGGACAAAGATAGTAAAAGGTGCGAATATCGATACACACCGCTGCTGCCACTCGCGGGGAGAGAGGACATCGTGATAACCGAGGGCGACTAAACACAGAATAGCAACCAGGTTTAATCCATCTCATAACATGGGCCAGCCACGGATCACTCTGTACATCAGTTGATCACCATGATGCGTCAGCAGCAGCAGCAGCAGCAAAGATCAGCCACCACTCCCAGGTAGAATAAATAGAAGACTATAACATTTGAATGTAAGTACAAGCAATCCACCCATCTCTCTCATTGTTCATTATCATTGTAGTTAACTATGTGTGTTTTCATTTATTATTATTTCTTGCACAGTGAAATGGACCCCTGATGATGCAGTGTAGCAGGAACTGTCTACACCATCGAAGCCGCAGCACAATGTCAACCTATCTGATTTATGGGATCGGGATACACAACAGTTGTTCCTGCACTGTAGGTTTCCACTATCACCACCACTACAGTAGTGTTTCACTGGCCTACCGGATTTATTAGGTCAGTCTTTCCCTGAGATTGATTTTCCAGCATCTGGTCCACATCAGCAGCACATTGACGGTCTATCACAGCAGCAGCAGCAAACATACTGGAACTCTTCTTCCAGTAGTTTGATTTACTGCTATCACCATTCGTCAGACAGTTACCATGGTGTAGCTCACCTATAAAGTTACATTGATCTTTGTAACATATACTTCAAATGTGAGTGGAAGAAAATGTGTGGTTGTAGGTAGTAGTGGGATTAAGTATCTGTCACCTCACTCTGCATTGTTGCCAAATTTATTCAAGATGGCGGCGATGACGTCATCCAAGATGGCGGCATGTAGACTTGGCAACAGTGCATGATGTCATCCAAGATGTCGGATTTTGGCGGGAAAATAGGTCTATTATGCCATGTCCACTAACCTAACCTCCAGAAAAAATGGCAGGAATTTTGTATTTTGGCGGGAAAATAAACCAATTGGGCTACGTCCGCTAACCTAACCCTCCAGAAGGAAAAATGGCGGAAAGTTTGAATTCCAGCAGGAAATTGGCGTGCTTCTCTTTATTATTATTATTATTTATTATCATTTATGTTCATTTATTATCATTCATTATTATTTAAGTTCATTTATTATTATTTAAGTTCATTTATTATCATTTATCATAATTTATGTTCATTTATTATCATTTATTATTATTATTGGCCTACCTCCACTATCATAGAAAATCACGCCCAGTTCAATCATTTATTATTATTTATTCAAAACGGCTGATTTTGGCGGGAAGAAAACCATTTCCCTTACAATCATAACAAAAAATATATCACAAGTTCAAATCCCAACACGATAATCAGTCACACGTACCAAATAGTTCACCTCATCCTACAAAGTTTTAATTTTTTTCGAGGTCACTTATTGCTTCACTCGTAAGCTATGAAAATCGCGTTAAATGATAATAATAAACTGCACTTCCACTAATCTAAGTCACCCCCTGTCAATTCATGGGAAAAGGACTGAAGTCTTTATTTCAAACAGTACGGTCATCACTTCTTCTCCAACAGACTTAGTACACATCTTCGAGATCCCAGCAGCATCCATCGTGCTCGCTATGAGGTCCGGAGTCAAACTGTGTGTTAGTTCGTATATCAGCCACCCGAGGACGTCACCGTGACGTCATTAAAGATGGCGGGAAGAAAGCCAACTGGGCCACGTCCACCAAGTTTGAATTTTCGCGGTCACTTATGCTTCTGCTGCTAAATTATTAAAATATCGTCACTTGTACTACACTAAGTCACAAGGTGGGAAAATGACTCTTTATTTCAGGCATTATGGTCATGCAGGTGTGTCCCAATTGACTTCTCGGGGCTCACACAGCGGACTCCAGAGCGCAGCTGGTGTACGCGCGGCCGGCTAAGCCCGCTCCATCGGCTGCTCCCTGGCCGGCTGACGTCAAGCGACCAGCGGCGCCTGCACAGCCCCAGGCCAGCGCGCCAGGTAGGCGGCGAGCGGCGCGCTTGCCTCAGAGTCCGGCTATGTAAACATCTTTTCGCACCTGCGAGTACTTAACGCTGGACAGGATGGAACCTGTCGACCACGTGCTGGACAAAGGACACGTTCTACCCCAAATTTATTTTTCTGAACAGGTTCGAACCTGCCAATACCTACCTCACACAACCGCCCAAGACGTTTGGAAAGTTCTATCACGTGACACGCTAAAAGCTATATCGGTCCTAAAGTTCGCAAATTCCCAGCACTGACGGACAGGAACCGACACGCTTGCTTTGTCCAAACCATCCTCACGCCACATACCACGCCACCAGCACGTGTGATGGAGCACAAAGGACGCTCTCATCCCCATAAACTTTGGAATTCCAGACCGATAGACAGGAACTGACACGTTCGAACTGGAATGTTTTTTCTACCGAGTTGGAAACTTCCTTGACGGCACAATGCGCGATCGACCACGTGGCTCTGTCGGACAAAGAACGCTCTCACTAAGTTAACTGCTCACCTGATTCTCATTATTCACCCCACATGCTTCGATTACCTAATCCAAGATCTTCGCGAAAACACACGTCCGTACACATGAGCCATCGCGCGCACCTAGCTTAGTACCTCCGCAAGTGAATGTAACAAAGTTCGCATGACTATTTAATTAATCTAATCAATTCATTAACCTCTCTGATGTGGAAAACTGCCACGTCCACCTAGACCTGGAATCAATTTTCGCCACTGCCACGCCAACCTGGACTTGAAATGAAATAGTTAAAGTCCCTACCGACCACCACGTCCTTTTACCGACCCAATCGTTGGCTAACATGTACCAATGCTTGCTTCCGTTTACTAACGTGTACTAACCTACATTAACTTAAATCACATTTTGTCTATACAAATAAGCCAAGCTTCAATTCTGATGGTCAGTTCGTGTCTCGCTACCAACACAAGAAAATTGTGGCAAACGAAGCCACTAACCTAAGCCACCTGTGATGACACAAAGTCGCCTGCTTTGCCTCTCTCACACACCACGAGCGCGAGACCGCCCACATCACAGCCTGGACCTTTACGCTCGCGTCGGACATACTCCTCTGTAAATATTCTAGCTAAACTATGACCCTAATACTGTTGTTCAATCCACACAGTCTAGCACATGGCCAGAGCACACCCCCAGTACCTAAGCCGACAACATTTCTCGCCCCATCTTTAGTTAACCGCTGAGAGATGGAGATATGCTGCAATCACATCCCTCGCGCTCTCGTAGCTACTCGCCTCAGCAATTCGGTCTAACAAAACCTCCAAGTAGAAAAAATAAGACCCATCTCGAACTCTCTCATATTCTATATCATCCCACAAATACTAAACGTACATTTTATTTATGCATCGATTATACCTATCACTCTCACACAAAAAACACTCGCCCTGATATACCTGGTGTCATGTTGCACAGTCGGCAGACACGCAAACAGCTCCTAATTTCAGTGCACAATATCAAACTGCTCCTAAATAATGCAGTACACATAACTGTAAACACCATCACTACTCTTAATCTGTCCAAATAACACATAGCAAAATAACTCAACAGACGTGCGCAATCAACCTATCCCACACTAAGTCACACGTCCAACAGCTCTCAGTTCGCTCAAAGGCCTCTGTTCGACCCCTTAAACATGACTTGATAACAGCTGCATTCACACCTAACGCCTGAGAAATTCATATCACCTACACACTGAACATGACTATCCAAGCCAGGCCATGCGAGTCGTCTGTCACCATCCTAACTCAATGCGGTCCAACGCACATGTTAAGGCCGCATTTCATTGCTTGCCGGCCTATATGCGACACATCTCCACCTTCACGTCTGTTGTCAGAATAGCCGAGAACGAGTTCACACGAACACCGTCCGCGCACATCCCAGCGCTTCCCTCCCCTCACAATCTAAAACGATCATCTGACAATGTAAAAGAAAATAAGAGCCCAGTCAACCTCTCCGAAATTGTATAGTGCCCCCAAAAATAGTTAACGCTCCCTTTCGTGTTTTCTCAGCTTGTTTGTAAATTCAAATTCTTACCCTAACAGAACTTGTTCACCAAAATAATACAGAATGCGCTCCTAACCTCCTACCTCTCCAGCTCTCAACATACGCAAATGTTCTCAACCCTCCTATATCCCAGCACAATCGATTAATCATTCTTATTCCTTCTTATCGAATGTACTGGCCTAATTTCCTAAGGACCCGTTATCGAAAAACCATCCTGCTTTTCTTTCTGAGGCTTTCTGTGCTTACTTTTACAGAGATCACTAAATTACTTCCACAGCCCCCTCAATCTACACACGCACACACACACACACACACACACGGTCATCCTCTCTACTCATCCCATAAGCAATAGTAACTTTAAAATCCATTATATACAAACCCTACACAATGTAAGCCACATTAACTTTACAATACCCACTATATGCCCCTTTTCTCTCCATTCCTAAGGAAGCACTGTGAACCTGCTCTTCCTTTCTACACACGCCACACTCAGCGGTAATTAGCCGTTTTACATCAACGGACGGAAGTCCCTCTCAGAACTGTTCCACAAATTCGGCGATCGCTTCCCCTCAACACAAATGCGTTACTCTCTCTTCTTCTTCCTTGCCCTACAAGAACACACCAATTTTTTTCTAAGTACAGCATCCTGTAAACCACTGAATAACTAGAAAAAAAAACAGACCAAAACATTATATTTGCACTCTCGAATACCGAAGTCGTTGATGTCATTATACTTACAGTTTAATCTACCGATCGCGGTCTCGAATTGATTGGCATTCCACAATGAGCTAAGTATCGGAAATACACTCTCTTGACCGCTGTTACTCTGGAAATATTCTACCGTCCTTACGACTTCCTCTCTACTCATCACATAACATAAGCAATATTAACTTTACAATGCAATATATACAAACGCTACACAATGTAAACCACATTAACTTTACAATACAGTATATACACATTTGACACAAAACAGTGCACTTATCAAGTATGTCTCTACAGCATGCGAAAAAAAATATCCTATTCCTACAGCGTCTATATACAGCAATGCTCTCCAATCCTAGGAAAGCAACCTGCTCCTTCTCTCTACAGACCTGACACTCAGAGCTAATCTTCCCTTTTACATCAGCGGACCTAAGTCACCCTCAGAACTCTTTTTACAAATTCGGTATCGTCCCTCCTCAGCACAAACGCCTTACTGTCTCTCCTCCTTATCTGTTCGCTTTTCTACAAACATCCTCAGACTCATAGACTGCAAGAACACATGTACTTTCTCCATAATATTACACCATTTTAGCCGTACTTCTCAATATCATGCACTAGGCTACACGCTATCGATCACTAGTTCATCATAATTCCCAAGATATAGGCTTCAAATTAATTCTCTACAAACGCCGAACTTTATCTCTGTGCAGCATGCCGTAAACCACTGACTAACTAGAAACAAATATATGCATAATGATATTTCCACTCTCGGATACCGGTCTCAGTCATGTAACATTTTCCAGATCTATAATTTACACGTCAACTAAGGTCTGTCCCAGGTCTAGAGAACAGGCAAGCATGTATCTGACACACCAAAATCGATCTTCACAGAGCTAAATAAAGGAAGCAAATGTGCATAAGTAGTCAACCGAACAATCTACATCCCATCTAATAACACTCCAACCCAAATCAATCACCTTCTCAAATTCTGACTTGATCACCATAGCCACCCAACACATACTATTACTTCGCTATTCGGTCGTCTAGAGGACATCAAAGTTAACTCTTATAGATTCATACACTCCAACAGGTCTCTGCATTCAGACAGCTGCTCCAGTTATTTATTATCATTTATGATCATTTATTATTATTTATTATGATTTATTATTTATTATTATTTATATCATGCACGTGTGTTCGCCACAAGGTCCGGAGACCAACTGGGTTAGTACACATCGCCACCAGCAGCAGGCCTCATTCAAGATGTCCTATTTCGGTAGGGAGTTTGGATTTTGGTGGAAGATCATACAATTCGTGTACCTAACAAAAATGGCTCCAAGTTCAACTGTGTTTAGCTCCTATCACAACCACCAGAGTGCTCTGTCATCATGTCAGTTGATTATGCAATTACTATTATTCAAGACAGCTGCACCCAGTGCGAAACGTGTCACCTTTCCTGAACCTGCATGCTACAGTAAAATACCAACTTGGCTTTAGTCACACCTTACACATCGTTCAGCTGATCCCATTTCCAGATCTTTGCGCATCTGATATATGCAATTTAAGCCAGAGAAAGACATATCAATTACCTTCTGCAGCCTGTCTACAAACAGAATGACCTCAGTTACTGCAACAGGACCTTGTCTTGACCATTCACCTGAAATGCGAGCGCTGCAGGCAGCATGACAAAGCCACATATCTGTCCATCTAAACAGCCGTCCACTCAGCCCCAGGACCAGCATGCCGAAGTGGGCTCTCTCTCTATACCTGCTCTCCAGCTATTGTCAAACGACATACACTGCACAAATGGATTCCTGAATAGCGCAGATCTCTATCCTCCCCTGCATCTCCAACTCGACATGTAAACAGTGTCCCCCCCAGCCAGTGAACCCGTCGTCATTCATGCTGCGCTGACAATTTCGACTCACAAATCTTAAATACTCTCATATATAAAAGCCTATTCACTCCTGTCAAAACTCACTTAATAATAGAAAGCATTCTCCCTTTCTAAGCATAGATGAGTATGCATTTAGAACAAATAGACAAACATAGCTCCATGCAGAAGTCATACATATGATTAAAAAGAAAAAAAAACTCAATTTAAATTATCTGACATTTATTTACATGTCCTAATGATACAGTCGTAGATGAGTCATGTCATCCACTCGCTCACTCCTTCAAGACACGCTTTCACAGAACTTGTTCTACTTATATGCCACCCACCCTGTTATAATAATTTTGTACAAGCATTTATGCCCCCACATACAACCCAGCTCAATAGAACATAATAATTCCTTTTTCCACAGATAGTCATATTCAGTGAACTACTAAATGTACTAAATTATGCATACATGTAGTCAAATAAGCAAATACTTTTACCGACATACACACCCCTCTCACTGAGGATAGAGCATTTAATATTATATACTTAAACACAAAACAATGATAATAATATTCCGACACGCACCTTGTCCTTGTAATAAAGCACACTGGCCAATCATGTGACAGCATGTTTTCCTAATTTCAGTATCATAGCTAAACCATACCTCCTCTACTTTGCAAGTATCATTGCAAGTATTGACAGATGACTGCTCAATACGTCCATTCACACTTAATTCTCGAACACATAAAAACGATCAAAGTATACCAGACAACAATATTGATATTTCTAAGACCTCGCACGTAGTACTCAATTAATCTCTCTGCCTGTAGTGATCACAGAGCAATCTCGCACTCTTACGTTAAAAGACCACCCTCACTTCGGCATTGACCACTCTACCCCGCAACATCGCTACCCAATTATTCCTCAACTGAGCAGAGGAATATAGCTACACTTCAGCTCTCTTGTCTGAATAGAGCTTTCCTAGTCCTAACCCCTCCAAGTGCACCACATTTCTCGAGATGTAACCAAGTCTTGGAGCTTAGCACACCATATCGATCTATAGTAACAGATCTCAAAGTGCCTTAACTTAATAGCATACAGTTAAGAGGAACAAGAACAGAGTGATATTCATACACAACGTAGTTCAACACATATTTACATAAATCATCCACTCTATCATGTGTAAAGCACTGTAGCTGCTTACGACTAGAACACAGGCTATATCACATGACTAAAGCATCCAGATAGAGCACTGGAAAAAAAATTTACCTTCATCAACTTGTCCTTCTCTAGAACAAATGAGTCAACGTTTAAATCGTACCTAGTTACAGCTCTATCTCAGCCGATCATCCCATGCACACTCTGTTATCATTTAACACAGATGTGAGTAAGTTTAGACGTGAATGATTCTCTGTCCTCCTGAAAAGCATCAAATACAGTATTCAACTCGCTTGTATCACTGCTACCTTAGTAGACATACACTATAATACGAACTCAAAGAGAAAAAAATTGACTACCTTCCTGATTTCGCTCGCTTCGATGTCATCGTTTTCCTACATTCCTCTTGTTGCCGCATACTTGACTTGACAAATTGCTCCCTGTGAACCAGAAGATAAGCAAGCACGTCCTCATTTTCACCACATGTCGGCCTATATTAGGTTAGTTTATACATATGAGCTAATCAGTTTTCGCATTTCTTTCGATTTTATGTCAGATCGATCCATGCAATCGCAACATAACATATCGTTCTGTGTTCTAAAATTGCCTGTAAATGTAACCCATGCCTATCCAGTCACCTCCACATTCGGAGAGCGCTTGCTCTATGTATTTGTACATGCCATTAAGAGAACCTTTGAGGTTGAGCAGCCTAGTACCTCTGCACAAGCATGACAATAAAAGGTGAACTGTTCTGTAAGTCCATCCCTACCCAAGTACTGTGTTGTCGGGCTCGCTGCTTTGTACACACTATCCCCCAATGCCCTCTGCCACACACCGTATGGTGGATTGCGAAGTATGTATGTAGATGTAGATGTAGATGTCTATGGATCTTTTGCAAATGTATGACACTCACAAAGCTCACCCATCAGAAGACTTCAGAGGACATTTTCCCTACCATTTGTGTGTTGTATTTATGTGTGCAGTATGTGTGATGCATTAGCATCATCACTATCTGAAGTTGCTAAAAAAGTACAAGCATATATGTACTTATTTGTACATCCATCAGTGTTAAATGAATTTTAAAAAAGAAAACATATGAATGTTTATCTCTCTGAACTGTGTTTAGCTTAAACTAGGATGATACATACATTCACATGCAATGGAATTGTCAATGTGCTTTTGGTTTATGGGTAGACCAAGATATCAGATTGTGTACACTCATGTAACAATGTAATTTCTGGTTTATTCACAACACATGTACATACTATTTTCTTTGGTTGTTTGACGCAGTTGTTGCATTGTTACAACATCCTACTGTGATACCAATGTTGTATATAAGTGGGAAATGAGGGTTGCTATCCTCTCGGCTACCTTCTTCTGGGTCATCTCAAGGTCATCCATCTACCCACTGTTTAGTAGGTACTTTTTCCGGAAATGTACCCACTGTAAGGAACATGTGCTTACACCATCCAACATTATCTGCAGTAGTAATGTCTATATTTAATGTTTAAACAACTGCCACCATTCCTCGGATAGGACAGTTGTAATGTCTTGCACATTGGCTTCATGCATGTGGAAAGCTGTGCCACTGGAATGCACCGTCTCGTGTGATACCTCAGTGTCGCCTCTGGCCTCCACTGCATTGTGCATCTTATGGGCACCAGTATCTATCTGATGGTCATAGGCAACAAGAGCCACACTCACGGGCCTATTACTATGCTACTACCATTGCCCCTACTACTGCACATGTGCGGATGGCTGCATAAACAATAAACACCCACCCTCCATACCATCAACCTGACATATTTTCCTTAGCAAGAACTACACAGTAACAAGTATTACCCCAGTTGCACTAAAGACTAAAATTCATCATTCTCTGAAGGCAGTTGGAGTGCAGGCAATTGCATGCCATGGTATGTGCGCCGTCGCTTTCTCTTGTGTAGATAAGGAGGATGTCTGTTCATTGTTCATACACAGCAGGACTGATAGCACTTGATGCACAAGCATTATAAGCAGGACGGGTTTCCATTTATTGATAAAACAAGAAAACAGAATGATGGGTAATGCAGACAAAACTTCCAGGAGTATTTATTTATTTATTTGTAAGGTAGTGTACCAATATGTAAGTAAGTCAGTTTATTGTTAGCGATCAGAGGTACATGTTGACCTTCTAAGAGCCATTGGACTCATTTTCTTTGTATATATATAACAATTTCTTATAAGGATTGCAATGACAGATCACGAGTGCTTCACCTGATCTGGATACTCTTCAGCATACCAGCTGCACAGCTAATTTAATAGTTTGGTGCCATTAACCATAAATTATATTCAGTTTTCTACTCTTGTATACAGTGAAAATATCTCATTAACTTTAGAGTAATTAATCTGACTGCTGCAACAGCAGAACAGGACTGATGGACTTCAAGTGCATCAGTGAAAACAACAACCATACATGTGTTGAGTGTCTGCTTACACTTTGTACAACAGATCAGATGTATGTATATATGTTTGGTGATTACAGTTTTAGTCAAACTTTCAGACTGCTGTAGAAACAACACCAATGGTCAGAATGACCTCAAATTGCAACGGAATAGTATAGGAGAAGGGGGAAAACGTATAGCACAAGCAAAATAAATAGTTACAAAATGTAGCAATAGATGGTGCTGAAAGCTTCATAATTTAATAGTGGCTGACTGAAAATGAAAAATGAATCATAGAACAATGCATAAGGTGTATGTTTGACGTTAAGCAAACTGTGGTACACAGTGTTCATGGGTGTACAGGTGTGATACTGTTAATTTCATAAGCTCACCCACCACAGCAAGGTCAGTAGGATGACTTTGGTGGTTCTGGCGAAGTAACGCAATGTTAAAATAAATTCTGTATTTTATATATAAAGGAACTGAATTCAAAATTTTTTTTAAAATTCAGTATATTTAATTAAATCAACTGATTTTATTAATGTCAACTAAATACCTATTTTTTACAAGAAAAAAACTAAATACAATAAACAACTGATTTCTAACTTCATTATTTAATTTACTATGTGGATGTAGCAAAATAACATGTAGTGGTTACTAAAAGTAGAGTATTTTAAGAAATCACATTGTGAAGATATGTAAATTAATTAAAAGGTATTAGTTAATAAAAGTAAATTATTTTTTAAAACTCAGATTACGAAGATATGTAAATTAATTAAAATATGTTAGTTAATAAAAAAACTATTTAAAAAATTTAAAAATTTGAAAAATTTAAAAATTTATTTACTTCTTGCTTTAGCAGCCATTAGATTATTATGATTTGTTGTTTGTAAATGTTTTTTGAGATTATTCTTGTTTATGGTTGTACCACATTCACAAGTAACTTTAATTTTCTGACGTTTTTTGCAGCATTCTTTACAAATATACTTATGTACACCTGTTCGATATTTATCTTTATAAAATTATTCAATCATACATACACTAAACTGTCTTAACTGTGGCTTAGTGTTGTTCATTTAAAGAAAATAAAATTAATGAGAAAAATATTTTTTTAAATTGTATATTTGTGAAAATAAGTAAATTAATTATAATGCATTAGTTAAAGAAAGTACATTATTTTAAAAATCACATTGTGAATGTAAGTAAATTAATTAAAATTTATTAGTAAGAAAAGTTTCAGAACTGTATATAATCATAAAATTATTATTTTTATAAATTTTTTAAATTCTTCACTCATTTATATAGAAACAAATGTCAACAATTAAAAATTTTCGTTAGTTAATCAATATTGTGCATCATAAGTAAGATTCATTTACCATACATTAGTACATAAGCAAATGTATCATTTGGGGATTTATCATTAGAAGTTGTACAAAGTTTCATATATGTTTTTGTTTAGTTATGACATTTTTTTCTATGTGTCATATTGATTACATAAATTGGATACTTAGTTGCCACAGAAAATGGATTAATATCAATATCTGATTTTAGTAAAGTAGATCTTTTGAAACCTAGAAATGCATCAATTGCTTTTAAAAATTGTTTGGTGGACTACTATTTCACATTTTTAGAGGAAAAACTAAATTGTTACTATTTTTAAATATATATTCTGTAGCTCAATATGTTCAAATAATGATGAATCAATTAATTGATTATTTTTTCAATCTGTTTGAAACACAACAAAAACAAAATGTCGCGTATCAAACTGTATAGAATTATAGTAATTTGCAATATCTAGTTCAAAATTATTTTTACCAGGTAATCCAGCGATTTCTTCCATTTGAAGGTTATAAAAAGTTAAGATTCTTTAAAGTATTTTCACATTGTTCCAGTTCATAATTTTGTAAATATTTAACAACTGGTACACTCACTTCTATAGATTCTATAACTATTTTACCTTCTTTAGGAAGAGTATCTTTTATTTGAACACCAGCATCATATTTATCAAACCAATGTAAAACTGCATCTCCAGAAGATGAACGAAGTGTAAAAACTACAGTTAAGTTTCCTTCAAACATAATTTCCTCATCATCTTTAAAAAAACAACAAGTAATGATAATGGTTATAGTTCTTAATTGGTTTTAATATTTATTTTCCCTGTATTACGAATATGTCCTTCCAAACTTATTTTGTCAGTAACAAAAGAAGTTAAAAATAGTAAAACTGATTAAATAAAAGGATGTTCAATATTATATAGTACATTATTTTCTTTTTTATTGCTATAAAGTCAAACAATTTAGTTCATAATTATCAATTTATATTTTATTTGATTTTCCATTACAAGTTGGATAATCTCTACCACTATTTCCAATAATACTAAAATTCATGTATAATTGTGTACGATTTGGTTGTAACCAACCATCACCAATATTTATTCTAATTTTTGGAACTTTGTTAGGAAATTTAAATTATTTTTAGTTTTTTAATTAACAGGAAATGAACAAAACAAATAAATTTCAATTTTATTCATGATTGTTTTAGCAATTATTTATTTATTAACGGAAAAATTTATTATGATGCTTTTAAAATAACTGTTACAGTTGCACCATTAATGTATATTAAATTATCATTTTCATCAGTTATAGTATCTTCTAAATCCTGAATTGTATTAAAAATAGGAACATTTACAGGGTAACTTAGAACTACTTAAACCTAACTACTCTACGAATATCACACACATCCATGCCCGAGGCAGGATTCGAACCTGCGACCATAGCCGTCGCACGGTTCCAGACTGTAGTGCCTAGAACTGCTCGGCTACACTGAGCGGCTTCTGCATTATGTTTAAATGAAGCAATAAGATTGGTTTCTTAAAGTGACATTATGTTTTACATACGTGCAACAGCAAGATTAAAATTTATATTTATTAATTCAAAAGGAATTATTTTAGGAACATCTTTAGCTACAGCTTTTTCATTAGCTTGAACAATTAGAATATTAAAATTAAGTAAATTTCCAATACAATTTTACATCTCTTTCAATAACAATTCTGTTTAACGTTTCATCTGCTTTAATGTACAAATTAGATATTTTCAAATGTATAGTTTTTTAAATTTTTAAAAATACATTGTCCTACAGGAATTTTTATTGTTTCTCCATCAAAACAAAATTTATTATTTTTGTTGTAATATTTGGTGTTAAAAAAGTAGAATGAAAACCAACTAATGAAACATTAATTCAATTATCATGTATTAGAACAGTAAATCTTTTTTAAGTATAGAAGATTTACTGCCAAGTTGAAATTATCTACTCATTTAATACTCAAAAATTATTAATAAATGATTAAATATAAATAAATGAACAATATAAATAAGTGAAATAATATAAAGAAATAAAAAAACAATAAATAAACGAAAAATATAACTAATGAAAAATATTAATAAAAAGTATAGATAAATGAAAATATAAGTAAATCAAAAAATTATTAATAAATGAACAAAAGATATGGAGAACGTAAAGTAAGAGTTCCAGAAAATAATTTAAAAAACAAACATGGTAAACTATTACCAAACAGTAATGACTGATAATTTTATTTCTGCTGCAGCATGGATCAATTGGAATAAAATTAAACGTCTGTATGTTTATTCAAAAAGTTTAGAACAAACAAAATATTAAGAATTTATAAAACAATGTAAAAAATTGAAGATAAAATTAATGTAAACATTGTTATGTTTATTAAAAATAATGAAAAATGTATTCCATTAGATGAATGTGAAGATAATTCAGTTGTTGTATTTGATGTTTTTATTCTAGAAAATTAAGATATCGTAGGAGAATATTTTACTTGAGGTAGACACAAAGATATAGATTGCTCTTATTTAACATAATCTTATTAAATAACACTAAAACACTTTGTTAGAGACAATTTAAATTTTTTAAATATTTTTAGACAAGATGGTACAAATTTCAATCATATTTATCGTGAATTTGTTGGTGGAGATTAAAAGTTTAGTAATTTCAAAGAAGTGTGTAGTAAATGTTGAAATGAATAATTATTTTTTTCAACAATAAATCAGTATAAAAAGCAAATGAAGGTAAGTTTAGAAATAAAATACAACATATCATACCAATATAAACTTTAAAATAAAAACATTAAACCCTAACACTAACTTTAATATTAACATTAACATTAACTTTTAACATTAACTTTAACTTTAACATGAATATTTACCTAAAATTAGCATTACATTAACTTTAACACTAAACATTAAAAATTAACATTAACATTAACATTAACGTTAACATTAACATTAATATCAACATTAATATAAACATAAATATAAACAAAAACCTTAAGGGGGGCTGGAGGTGGTCAAATCCAGAAAATTACGATTTTTTTTTTTGCTACCGAAAAATAATTGGAACATTCCTCTTTAATTTAAACTTTGAATTATTGTTCTACTCGTCCTAGAAGTGGAGTTATTACCATTTTCCCCCCACGCCTGCAGAGGAAATGGGCGGCTGCTGAATGCATCTAACACCCTCTTGTGACTTCCTGCCGAACTGCTTGGGATTTTCTCTGCCTGTTACGCATACAGCGCCTTATGTTACGCATACAGCGAGTGTGCAAGGATTGGCTACATTGTTTTCTGTGACAAATGAAGCGCTAAGAGCGCGGAACATCGTCTCTTTGGTGTTTACCGTTTCGAATTAGTTCAGTGTTGCGCATGTTGTTGGTAGTACTATACTTCTTGTGTAAAGCGTTGTTCTGGTTACGATGCCACGTTTTAGTAACCATGTATATAAGAAGAGGAAGAACGTAGGGAAAAGAAAATTAACACTAATACCAAGTTGCGATACTACAATTATTGAAACAGTGCGTTCTTCTGCTAAGCAACACATGGCTGGCCAGAGCCCTGTGATATCTTCTAGCAAGAAGCTGACTGGTGGAAGTGACAGATTTCGTGAATATGTTAGTGACAGTGATGATATTAACGAAGTACTGAATATTGGATTATTATCTTCTGTGCTGAAAGAAAGTGTTCTGTGCAAAATGTGTTCAAGTGTAGGAGTGGGACTAGAGATAACAAAGCACTCTGGTTTAGCTTGTGAGATGAAGATAATCTGTGCATGTTGCAAGTATCAAGTGACTTTCTACAATTCACATGCCAGTCTCTTTAGTGAAAAGGGACGATCCAGAGTGTTTGATGTGAATGTTCGACTTGTGTATGGTCTTCGATCCATTGGAAAAGGGTCTGCTGCTGGTAAACTGTTTTGTGGTATTATGAACTTGCCATCGCCTCCAAGCAAATTTGGGTACTACTGTGAACTGGTAGGATCCTCTGTTGAAGATGTGTCTTTGAAAACCATGAACGAAGCAGTGGAGGAATCTGTAGAAATGAACGGTGGTTCTAGGGATTTGGTAGTGGCATTACATGGTTCCTGGCAAAGAGGGGTCATAAATCCCAGAATGGGGTTGTAACTGCTACTTGTGGTGATAGTGCAAAAGTGATAGATGTTGCAATATTATCAAAACATTGTAGGTGCAAAAATAAAATCAAAGGAGAGCACAGTGGAACCTATGAGGCAAATTTTAGTGGATCAAGTGGAGCAATGGAAGTGGATGGAGCGAAACAAATTTTTGAACGTTCTGTTCCCACATACAATGTTGGGTACAAATACTACCTTGGGTATGGTGACTCCAAAGGTTTCAAGACTATAGAGGAACTGAAACCATATGGAAATGAATTTGTTGTTGAAATGTTGGAATGCATTGGGCATGTGCAAAAGCGTATGAGTGCACGGCTTCGAAGGCTTAAACAAACTTTGGGTTCAAGAAAGCTCAGTGATGGAAAGACAACAGGAGAGAGAGGCAGGCTTACTGATGAGGTGACTGAACGTCTACAGAGATACCATGGGTATGCTATAAGCCAAAATACCAGAAATGTTAGTGACATGCGAAAAGCAGTGTGGGAATTGTTCCTTCATACTGCCTCTTCCAATGAATACCCTCAACACAGCCTGTGCTCAAAAGATTCCTGGTGCAAATATGATGCAAAAAAGGACTATGATCACAAACATGGTTTGCCAGCAGCTGTGACTAATGCAATAAAACCAATTTTCCATGACTTAGCACTGCCAGAATTGATACACAAATGTCTACATGGAAAGGCGCAGAATGCTAATGAGAGCGTAAACAATTTGATTTGGAAAGTGATTCCTAAAAGGGTGTTTGTAAGCATAAAAACACTGCACTTTGGCATTTATAATGCAATGGCAACCTACAACCAAGGGAACAGTGTGAAGTGTGAAGTTCTGAAGGGATTTGGATTTACTACTGGGGTGAACACTGTACGAGCAGTAAGAAATATTGACAGAGAAAGAATAAGAGGAGCAGAAAGAAGAGAAAGGCATATGAAATACGATGGAACAACAGGCCAGAAAAGAAGACAGAAGAGGAAGCTTTTGGAGAATGAAGAAGAAGACCCTGATAATCCATCCTATAGTGCAGGAATGTATTGAGAAACTTTGATAGCCATTTCCCATAAATTAGAATTTTTCGAATATAAGGAACATTTTCTCAAAATCCACTCAAGCTAGAGAGATGAAATTTTTATACAGCACACCTCGTGGTCAAACTTACATTGTAACACAGCCATTTGGCGATATGTTCAGTAGTTTCATTTCAGTTTAATTATAAAGCAATTATTTGTAAAAAAAATTTCGGTCATTAATTAAAAAAATAATTGGAAATAACCTAGAAAAGATACTCCAAAATCCCTCTGTCATAACTGCAATACTAAACCACTCTATATGTAAAAAAAATCAAATTTTTCTATTTGGTAGTTTATTCATAAATGTTCCTCAAACTTAGTGATTTTAGCATGGGCAGCATAGGCACCTCCAGCTCCACTTAAACACTAAATGTTAAACATTCATAGTGTTCTTTCTTCACTAATAAATGAACCGGCCAGAGTGGCCGAGCGGTTCTAGGCACTACAGTCTGGAACCGCGCAACCTGCCTCGGGCATGGATGCATGTGATGTCCTTAGGTTAGTTAGGTTTAAGTAGTTCTGATTTCTAGGGGACTGATGACCTCAGCAGTTAAGTCCCATAGTGCTCAGAGATATTTGAACCACTAATAAATGTTTGCAAAGTATGATGAAAAAGTTGTTAAGCAAGCTAAAAAATAAAATGAAATTTGAAGAATTAAAATTTTCATTTAAACTTTGGAAAAAGCAACCAAGAACAGAATACGAAAAACATAAAAAGGAAGATCAACCTGTTATTGATGGTACTGAAAAAGTAAAAAAGGTATTGAAGGTTTAGGTGATAATGTTTTAAAACCAGTTGAAAAAAAATAGGGAAGTTGGAAAACAAATAATTCCATATAGTCATCATGTAAAAGATTTTGAAGATTATCACCATATAAAAAATTAACCTATTGGTCTCATGATATACCTGAAAAATATAATTATAAAATAAGTGAATCAGAAATTAATGATGTATTTAATAACTATGAAGAAGAAATTAAAAATAAAAATATAAATGAAATATAAGTAAAATTATAAATGAAACTAAAAAATAAATGTTAGTGGAAGAGTGTATAAACATTTTATTCATAGTAAAGATAAATTATTTTGTTTAAAACGTGTTGGTATGTTTAAATATGTAGGTAACGTTCCTGTAGAACTTAATGGTGTAAATTAAAATATTGGTGAATAAACATATTGAGGTACCGAGGGATTAATGAGACTTTTAACTGAAAAAAAAGTAGTGTAGATGACCTAATGAAAAGTTTGAAGTTGAAATTTATCTGTTTATGCAGAAATATTATTAAATTCAGGATCATTATATTCTGATAATAATCCAACTAAAATAAGATCAAATAAAGGTAATAAATATTTATACTCAATAAAACAAATTGTTAATGATTATATTCCAAATTTAAGATGACAGACTATAGATTCTTCAGACTTTAGTTCACCTGAAAAAAAAAATAGGTGAATTTGTAGTTAAAAATTTGACAGATAAATCAACTGAATACGTTTGGTTAAATGATGTTAGACAATTAATATCATAATGAAAAAGCTACTATTGCACAAATATTAACAACGTATGCAAATGATGTTTCATTTGGTAAAAAAGTTGCAGCAACAGCTCTTAGAGAAATGACATATGGGAAAAGAAAGTTAGGTATGGCAATAATTGTTAATATTGATGAAAATGGTTGGGGTCTATGAAAATCCTAATAAATTTTTAAACTGTATGTAAAAAATCATCATAAATTCTTAAACTATAAAAGAATCTTTATAAACTTTTATCTCTATAAAAAAATCTTTATACATATTTAATCAACATAAAAAATTTAAACTATATAAAAAGTCTTTATAAATATTAATCTATATCAAATATTAATCAATATTTAAAAAACCTTATAAATTTTTAACTTATAAAATTTTTTTATTAAATTATTAACTATGTAAATGAATAACTTCACAATTGGCTATACTTTGCTTCCTAGTGGTAGAACTAAACCAAAATCAATTAAATTAAAGCTAAATAATGAACCATCTTTAACAGATGTTCAAAACAGAAAAAAAGAAAACGAAGTAGGTGGAAATTTACTTATTACATGAGGTATTCCTGTTGTTAAAAAACGTAGAATATTTAAGAAAACAGGAAGATTTTAAGGGATTAACACAACACGAAGGTGGAATATTACCATTATTATAAGCTGTATTACCATATTTAGCAACAAGTGGTTCATTACGTGGTGGATTTGCAGCAATTGCAAATGCAGTATTAAACAAAAAGAAAAATGATAAAGAATTAGAAGAACAAAATGACATACTGTAGAAATGGGAGAAAAGTTGGTAACGGAATAAAGATCACAAATAAATTCAAAAAGTAATTTACAAATATCCTAATGCATTAAGTAATTTTCATATAGAAAAACTTTCTAAACAATTAAGAATTAAAACCTTTCATTGTGTATACATGATTGATGAACTATTGGTATAGCATAGAATTAAACAACTACAATCATAAATAGATGCAAAGCTAACTAATTCAATTAATCAGTTTCAAAATATTATGAAGTATCTTCAATTATTAACAGATTTAAATATAACTAATGCAATTAAACAATTTCCAAAAAATACTTTTTATAATGTAACTAAATGTTATATTGGTTTTAAAAATAGAAGACTTGTTAATGTAAATGATCCAATTGATGATAAGGATGTAGTTAACAAAAAATACTTAGAAAAATAATATGTTAGAAAACGTTACTACACAAGCATTCTAACACAATTCAATAATTATTTTACCAAAAAAGTAGTAGAAACAGCTTTTTCAGATTATGTCTCAAAAACAGATTTAATCCCATACTTAAATAAGTCAATTAATCTTAAAGATAAACCATATGATAAACAAATAATTGAACATACTATTTTAAGAGGTCGAGAACAAATACTGTAAAATTTTTAATATGATTTCTTACTTAAAAGGATTATTGTCCTTGGTAAAAATACAAATAGAAATATAAACTGTGATGATTTTTATACAACAGTAAGTGTAGCTGATAAGATAAATAACAATAATCAACCAGTAATGGTACACAAATCAAATTTTATGACTGTAAAATTGAAAGATTCTCTTTAAAAAAAATGGTTCAAATGGCTCTGAGCACTATGGGACTCAACTGCTGAGGTCATTAGTCCCCTAGAACTTAGAACTAGTTAAACCTAACTAACCTAAGGACATCACAAACATCCATGCCCGAGGCAGGATTCGAACCTGCGAGCGTAGCTGTCTTGCGGTTCCAGACTGCAGCGCCTTTAACCGCACGGCCACTTCGGCTGGCCGAAAGATTCTCTTAAAAAAGTTAATTTAGAAGTAAATAAAATTCTATTTTATTTAATAAATTTTTTATCTGTATAAATGGACAACCACAAATTCACATTTAGTTCTTAAAGACGATAACATTTATTGTTTTAAATGTAAAAAGTTTACAGAAACTCATAATCCACATAGAGTAATAACTAAAAATGGAAAAAAAAGAATTGAAAGTATTTGTACTATTTGTAAATCTAAAAGTAAATTTGTTAAAAAATTATGTTTAAAGTAATATAACTAAAGACCTACATAAATCAATTAGAAAATTGTTTAAAAGAAGAAATGTTTCTATTGGTATAGATGTTTTATGGATCGCTGATCTAGTTGAAACGGATTCAGGTAATTTAAAATGAATTTCAAAAAAGAATAAAGGTGGTAACTATTTATTAACAACAATTGATGTTTTTTTCGAAATATGCATTTGCTGTTCCTATTAAAGATAAAACATCTAAAATTGTAGTTGATGCTTTCCAAAAAATTTTAATAGTTAGAAAACCAAATAATTTGCAAACAGATAATGGAAAGAATTCAGTAACATAGATTTTTAAGAATTAATGAAAAAAATATAACATTAATCATTATTCAACTTTTCCAGAGTTAAAAATATCTGTTCTTGAATGATTTATCAGAACACTTAAAGAAAAAATGTGGGAAAAATTTGCTTAAAAAGATATTATAAATGGCTTAATTTAGTTAAAATTCTAATTGATGAATATAATAATACAAACCATAATACAATAAAAATAAAACAATAGAAGTAAATGAAAAAAAATTTAAAAAGTAATATTGAATTTACTGACAAACCTAAATTTTAAAAAAGTTAGAATTAGTAAACTTAAAGATCTTTTTGAAAAAGGATATATAGGAAATTAGCCAACAGAAATATCTGAACGGAAGATGTTATTTATTCTAATCCAATTATATATAATTTAAAAGATATCAAAGGATATTTTTATGAACAAAAACTACAATAAACAAAATAACTCGATGTATACTTATTTGAAAAAGTTTTGAAATACAAAGACTATGTTAAATGGTTAGGTTTTGATAAATCACATAAAAATTCGATGAATAAAGATAAAATAATTTTATAAAGAATTTGTTTACTATTTAGTTTACACTCAAGTAGTTTTTAAATAATTATTAACTATTTCAATCAAATTTTGAATTTGAACCTTTTGTACCATAATTATTACAACTTTCAATCGAATTATTTCATCATTTTATTTTCATCATCTTTTAATTAAATTATTTTATCTTTCATTTTAAACCTATTTATCTTTTATTTTAAATATTCCATTGTTTAATTTATTCCACCTTTGTAGTTTTTGTATACAAAAATCTTTGTGTTTTATTTGACCATTGTAAAATTTTATTTCATCTTTGTAAAAAGTTTGCATTTATATAGAAAAAATTTATATATAAAAATTTTATTAATTTTATATAGAAAATTTTTATTAATTTAATAACTTGTAATGACCATAAGGTAATGTACCTATTTTATTTCTCAATACATATCTTTTATTATCATGAGCACTTAGAAGTTTTTTACTTGAATTGTATAAATTTCATGTTTATCAGTTTTTTAAGTTAAATTTTCTGCATTGTTCTTTCTGTTAAACACACAATCTAATCTTCTAAACTTATTTTTTTTTAACAAAACATTTGTAAATCCATTTAGATTTTTCTCTATTTGTCACCAACTTTATATGCATACATTTTTGCTCTTAAATCATAAAATTTTTCAGTTACTTTTCCATGACATTCATATTTTATTTTACCATCAACTTTTTTAGTTTCTTTTGGAATATTATATTTATTATCTATTGGATAATCAATTGCATCAAAATAATCAATTATTGATTTTATAGCTTTATAGAAATCTTCAGTTTTTATACTATAAATGAACTATATATATATATATATATATATCTATCTCGATAACATAATTTATATTTTCTTCATGTTTAGGTTTCATAACTCTATAGTGTAAATAATACATTAATTCTTTAGATAAACCTAGTACATTTTTTCCAACATAAATAGATTTATAAAAAGGTATTTTAGTTTTATTCATATGAGTAGCAGCAGGATTTTCATTAAATATAGTTCAACATTTAAAGTTTGGTTTGGCTACAGGTATATCAAATATTTTACTATTTGAAACTACTTTCATTTTTTGTCTATTTCTTAAATTATCAAAAATTTAAAAATTTCATGTATTTTTCAGTTGCATTCCTAAAGATATATATTGTTTAACATTTCTATAATGTACTACATAATTATGTTTTTTATCTAAAGTAGTTACCAATTTACTTTTAATTGCACCTGGAACGTTTTGATACAGGAGCTAATGGTAAATCTTTATGTAAATCATAAAAATTCTTTTGGATATTCTCAATCTAATTCAAATATTTAACCATTTCACACTTGCAACAGATAAATTGCTCCTTTATGGGCGAGCCATCATAATTGCACAGCATGTTTCTCCTCCTATTTCCTCTGCTGAAACCGAGGCAAGCGGTCAAACCGCGTCTTCAATGGCGCTGATAAACGAAGGTAATGGCAGAACCTGTGGCGTGGGTGCAAAATTCAGTCCCTTATTCAAAACCATCATTGTGGCATCTTCCTGATCTCTGCCTGTCATTTTAATGACATGGCATTGAATAACAGTTTCTCACTGCGACGTCGTCTTCAGTCAACTAAATTTTGCAGTCTGTCTGGATGTGGCCACCTCACGAATCCAGTCTGATTTGGCCCAAGTTGTGCCATCAATCCAATTCCAAGAATCATAGGTTATCACCACAGACATATTCAGGTGCAGGCGATAAAGTTCTTCAAAAACCAGGTCTAATTATCGGCGAGTAAAGTAGATCCTCTCCTTAACAATAGCAGAACCAGCTTTTGTTAAAATCTTATTCATAGACGTCGATTTTATAAAATGTACTAATCTGGTAAACTCCAGAATTATGCCCTGTCGCGGCACCTTAGTAAAAAACTTAAAGAACTCAGTAATCTTGCTCTCAAGTGCCGAAGCTTATCCAACATCCAGCACATAAAATTCTATATTCTTCTTGAAGTCTGAGGGTACTCCGCCTCTCTGATACATCTTACTCACCACATGGTAGAGTTTTGTCGGGGCTTGCCCTCCTAATGTTATCAATAGTTCTAATGGAATGTTGTCTACTCTTGGGGCCTTGTTTCGACTTGGGTCTTTTAATGCTCTGTCAAATTCTTCACGCAGTATCATATCTCCCATTTCGTCTTCATCTACATCCTCTTCCATTTCCAAAATAATGTCCTCCAGTACATCACCCTTGTACAGACCCTCTATATACTCCTTCCACTTTCTGCTTTCCCTTTTCAGCTTAGAACTGGGTTTCCATTTGAGCACTTGATACTCATACAAGTGATTCTCTTTTCTCCAAAGATCCCTTTAATTTCCATGTAGGCAGTATTTATCTTACCCCTAGTGATATATGAATCTACATCCTTACATTTGACCTCTAGCCATCCCTGCTTAACCATTTTGCACTTCCTGTTGATCTCATTTTTGAAACGTTTGTATTCCTTTTTGCCTGCTTCATTTACTGCGTTTTTACATTTTCTCCTTTCATCAATTAAATTCAATATTTCTTTTGTTACCCAAGGATTTTTACTAGCCCTCGTCTTTTTACCTACTAGATCCTTTGCTGCCTTCACTATTTCAGCTCTCAAATCTACCCATTTCTCGTCTACTGTATTTCTTTCCCCCGTTGTTGTCAATCGTTCGCTAATGCTCTCTCTGAAACTCTCTACAACCTCTAGTTCTTTCAGTTTATCCAGGTCCCATCTCCTTAAATTCCCACCTTTTTGCAGTTTCTTCAGTTTTAATCTACAGTTCATAACCAATAGATTGTGCTCAGAGTTCAAATCTGCTCCTTGAAATGTCTTACAATTTAAAACCTGGTTCCTAAATCACTATCTTACCATTATATAATCTATCTGAAACCTTCCAGTGTATCCAGACCTCTTCCATGTATACAACCTTCTTTCAAGATTCTTGAACCAAGTTATTATTATTATATTATGTTATGCTCTGTGCAAAATTCTACCAGGTGGCTTCCTATTTAATTCCTTACCCCCATTCCATATTCACCTACTACGTTTCCTTCTCTTCCTTTTCCTACTATCAAATTCCAGTCACCCATGACTATTAAATTTTCGTCTCCCTTCACTATCTGAATAATTTCTTTTATCTCATCATACGTTTCATCTATCTCTTCGTCGTTTGTGAAGCTGGTTGGCATACAAACTTGTACTATTGTGGTAGGCATGGGCTTCGTGTCTATCTTTGCTGCAATAATGCGTTCACTACACTGTTTGTAGTGTAGTAGCTTATCTGCGCTCCTATTTTTTTTTTATTCATTTTAAACCTACTACTGCAGTACCCCTATTTGATTTTGTATTTATAACCCCGTATTCACCTGACCAGAAGTCTTATTCCTCCTGCCACCGAACTTCACTAATTCCCACTATAATTATCTGACTTTAACCTATCCATCTCCCTTTTTAAATTTTCTAACCTACCTGCCCGATTAAGGGATCTGACATTCCACGCTCTGATCCGTAGAACGCCAGTTTTCTTTCTCCTGATAACATCCTCCTGAGTAGTCCCCACCCGGAGATCCGAATGGGGGACTATTTTACCTCCAGAATATTTTACACAAGAGGACGCCATCATCATTTAACCATACAGTAAAGCTGCATGCACTTAGGAAAAATTACTGCTGTAGTTTCCCCTCGCTTTCAGCCGTTTGCAGTACCAGCACAGCAAGGCCGTTTTGGTTAGTGTTACAAGGCCAGATCAGTCAATCATCCAGACTGTTGCCCCTGCAACTACTGTAAAGGATACTATTTGATCAAATCTCATACGTATATGTCATTCGGCGACTATAAAGAAAAAATTGCTTGCCAACGTCAGCAAATTCTTATTTATTCTGGATGTATTGGAAGTGGTCTGCATTAGCTGCCTCACGCTGCATGTGTGTGTGTGTGTGTGTGTGTGTTGAAACGTCACAGGTTTACGCTTCATTTGACTAACTGATTAATTTCTACATGTTTAATAATTCATTTTACGCCGAGAGCGTCCTTTCAATATTTCGCCCAGTTAATTAACCTCTGGATTCAAGAATACTTTCGTGTATATTTTTTCTTCTGTTTGTATCACACCTCCTCTCTCATCCTTTGATCCCGTGATGTATGTGGATGGATAAACGTAATTATGCATGAAATATATAATAATCTGGGTTAGTCAAAGATGGTAGCATTAGGGGAGTTTAGCACCAAAATAACAACCTGAGCAGAATCGGCAGAGAGTTCGTGATTCCAAAGATAGTGGGGATGAGCAGGGCAGATTTTGTGGGGTTGGTTCTCACTGAGGTCCTACCCCCACCACCAGTTTTTTTGAACGATTGGCGGTTGGTCCTGGAACGCGCCATGTTAGGACACTCTGGGGCCGCCGATTGAACGAGACGGACGCAGGGGTGCGGCGCTCGTCATGGATGGTGAGAAGGGTTATTCATAATGTAGGTCTTTTGGGGTAACATTGATTATGAAACATGTTCAGATGTGAATCAATACCGGGAAACGTCCAGCGATATTGTATTTGTAGAAACTTTTCAGATTAATGTGTTTCAACTTGCGGACTTGGGCACGAGGTGATTGAGGGCATGAACCAACGGTTCTTGTTCTTAGGTCAATAGCAGATAGGTTCATTAATGTTTCATTTGTTGCATAGTTTAGTTCCAGATACAAGCAATATAAATTTTCCATGATTCAACGATTTATTTTACTCGTTTCTTTGTTGTCGAACTTGGCCACGTGTTGCCAGCATTCATAACGGTAGTCACTTGATTTGCCTTTCGTTAATCATAGTATGAATAATGTGGAGTCATGAAGCCTGGGCTGGTTTGCTCACGTTGCATTGCGGTTGCTTAATACGCGGTTTCAACATGAACTTATCCACATGGTATTGCATGTGAAGTAACACAAGTAATGTTTGAGAGACTGAAAGGTGGTATCCTTCCCTTCTCCGTGCATTAAATAGGTGTGACAATAACTAAGTGGTGTTAAGAGGCCATCATTCAGTAACATTTATTTTTACCCATTTTAATCATTAGTGGATGTAATTGACAACAAAGTGTTGTCTATGTTTCCGGTATGACGAGATGCAAGGGATAGTGAGTGCTTCATGAAGGGGCAGCAGTCGCCAATATAGTGTAACTGAGGAGGAATAAGGGGAACCAGCCTGCATTCTCCAAGGCAGATGGAAAACCGCCTTAAAAACCATCCACAGGCTGGCCGGTACACCGGACCTCACCACTAATCTGTCGGGCGGATTCGTGCCGGGGACCGGCACGCCTTCCCGCTCGGGAAGCAGCACGTTAGACCGCGCGGCTAGTGGAGCGGGACTGTTTTGTTGCACTGTGTCTTGGAAATTCTTTTATTGCATTCACCTTCTGAGGGTCAGATTTAAAGCGTTCTGTCATAGTTACTTGCCCTACATAAGCTACCTCTTTCTGTAGAAACTCACACGTGTCAACCTGTAATTTTAAATTATGCACTCTGAATCTCTCAAACGATTCCCCAAGTCTGGCATTATGCGCTTCCAGCATAGCTCTGAGCATAACCACATCATCTAAAAATACAAACGTCTTGTGTCCCTGAAGTCCGGTTGGTCTCTGAAAAGTGGCTACACCATTTATTATTCCCATTGCTAATCTTTTTGTATTCGTGATGTCCTTCTGGCGTACAGAGGCAGTTTTCTCTATTTTATTTTCATCAACAGTATTTGGAGCTAACCATTTACACAGCCTAATTCGGTGAAGTACTTATCTGTTCCTAAGCTATCTAAAATCTCATTATACTGGGTAGCGAAAATACAGAGGTAATGCAGATGTCATTTAATTTCCGGTAGTCATCTACTGTTCCCCACTTCTACTTCCCTAAAGCGTCCGTCTTCTTCAGAATCATAAATGATGGGGAATTTCACCCACTTGCGCACGTTGCTATGAAATCGCATCTACCTAGTTTCCTAGGGCTCCCTTTTGAGGCTCTGGTAGTTGAAACGGTTGGCTATTTATCACTGTACCTCGCGCCTCTCGTTTCAACTTAATCTCTTGCTTCACAGTCTCACTGTACGCTAATCTATCTCGGGGCAAGCGAAATACATCATGATATGCAATAAACAAGTCAATAATCAAATTCCTTATTTCTTTGTTTAAATGATCTACTTGCATCATTTCCTTCAATCTGCTAATTCGCGACCTTGCCTCTTGGCCCACTGAAACTATATTATGTATGTCGTGATGATCGCCTTCACCCACGTCAGGTACTGCTTCTGTCTTGACTTTGGGAGATTCCAATATGACTTCTTCTTCTGTGGTATTCAAAATACTCGTAACGTATATGGTCACTAAGGCTGTTGGTAAATATGCTGAGATGACAAAAGTCATGGCATAGCAATATGCATATTTACGGATGGCGGTAGTGTCGCGTACATGAAGTATAAAAGCACATTAGCGGAGCTGTCATTCCTACTAAGTGATTCATATGACAGGTTTCCCGCGTGATTATGGCCGCACGACGGGAACTAACAGAATTTGAACGCGGAAAAGCAGTTGGAGCTACACGCATTGGACCTTCCATTTCGGAAGACGCTGGGGAATTCAGTATTCCGAGAGCCACAATGTGAAGAGTGTGCTCTCACCACAGACAACGTAGAGTCCGACGGCCTTCATTTCACGACCGAGAGCAGCGGCGTTTGCATAGAGTTGTTAGTGCTAACAGACAAACAACGCTGTGTGAAATAACCGCAGAAATCAATGTGGAACGTATGACGAACGTATCCGACAGGTTAGTGCGACGAAATTTACGTTAATATGCTGTGGCAGCAGATGACCGACGCGAGTGCCTTTGCTAACAGCACTACTTTGCCGGCAGCGCCTCTTCTGGGCTAGTGGCCATATTGGTTGGACCACAGACGGTTGGAAAACCGTGGCCTGGTGAGATGAGACCCCGATTTCAGTTGGTTAGAGCTGACAGTGGGCTTTGAGTGTGGCGCAGGCTCAAGTTATCAACAAAGCTCTGTGCTAGGTGGCTCCATAATGGTGGGGGCGATGTTTACATCGAATGGCCTTGGTCCTTGCTATGCTCGGCTACATAGAGACCATTTGCAGCCATTCGTGGACTTCATGTTCCCAAACAATGACGGAATTTTAATGGATAACAATGTGCCATGTTACTGGGTTACAGTTGTTCATGATTGGTTTGAAGAATATTCTAGACAATTTTAGCAAATGATTTGTCCACCCAGATCGCCCGATATGAATCCCACCAAACATCTATGGGATAATCGAGAGGTCAGTTCGTGCACAACATCCTGCACCGGCAACACTTTCGCAATTTTGGACGACTATTGAGGCATCAGGGTTCAAAATTTCTGCAGAGAACTTCCAATGACTTGTTGAGTTCATTGCACGTCAAGTTGCTGCACAACACCGGATAAAGTGGGTTCCGACACGATATTATTAGGTATCCTATGACTTTTGTCTCCTCAGTGTATACTCCCGCTCGCAACGTCTGCTTCTCCACTATTTCTTCATTCACATCTGTATTATGCACTTTAATCCTTCAAGTCTTTTCTTCTCGTTGGCCTATTTGTATAATATCATACAGGCTCTCTTTCTTTTCCATTTGATACTCATTTTTGCTCGTTGCATCCTTTACACCGCTCCCTGTCGCTTTTCATTTCTCATGTTTCCTCGGCTCTAAGTGCGATCCTACCTCAACTGCTACTGATAGCTCTGGTGTTGCATTTGCCATCATGACCTGTTTCTCTCGGCTGCCTAATATCCTGCTCATCTTCCCGCAGCTCTCTAGCGGTCTGCAAGGCTCGCCTGTTCAGTTCCAGTTCCGTCTGTAACCGCACTGGTCTTCCCTCAACCCGTAGCATCTTTGTTGCATAACCTATGATTACTTTTAAACTCTCGCTGAAGTCTCTGCTTTAGATTCCTTCATACAGTTTCCTTTATCCTTATCGGCGATGGAGGAGGATGGTATGCCAGTTTCTCTGCTCCATTACTACTCGGCTGCATGGCTTCTATTTTCCTGAAGTGCTTCTCCATAGTGCAAACTTCCCACATGATGGCCTACTCTCTTACACGTAAAACAGTAATCCATCAGGCGACTGGATTCATCGAACTTTTCTTTATAAGAGACAGTGGGTGCTTCTTCTGTTAATGCTAGATCTACTGCTTGTGCTAACGTTAAATCCTCTCCTCTTGCTCTAGCGACAGTTTTGATCCTCCCATCTTCCATTCCCTGTATGAATACTGCTTGTGCCAGCTTCCCAGTTAGAGCATGGCTACCTGGAACGTGTGATTCCCTCATCTTTCCCTGGCTGGCTTCTCGAAACTGGAACGATCTGGTAAAATACATTATCTGCAAATTTTATGGCCCAAGATATTTAATTCGTCCTTAACACATTCAGTATTTTCTAACTAACGTAATGCCTCACTGTACTACTGCTTCCAGCACTCTGTCTAGTAGAGTAATATGTTTTTCGCATATGAGATTTACCAACAGCAGAACAATATATCTTCTACGTAAACTGGTATCTCCTCTAACAGGTCTTTGCACATTAACTGAGCCATTACTCTTACAAAGGCACATATAGAATAATTTAATTCAAAATGGACTAGTTACTGTTGGTAGGTCACTCCCTCATATAAAAAGACCGTCTGTTTACGGAATTCTTTTGTCAAAAGCAAAGTCCAGTATCCACAAGTTATATTCATTGAAGTGAGATACTTAGACCCCTTCCTCTAACTCCCCCGCCCCCCCCCCCCCTCTCCCTACGCACGAGAATTTTGGCGGTAACTCATCGATATTTAGAGGACGATCGCTCTCTCTTTTATGATTTCATTTAACCGGAGTGCGTCCAACACCAGTCTGACGCCTCCGTCAGGCTTAGGTACCACAACAATGGGATTATTAAATTCTCTAACTGCCTGTTGAACCACCAGCAATTTAACATACACTGAATTTCTTTCTCGGCTGCTTCTTTCCCAGCAACATGTAGCTAGTAAGGTTTCCTGGAAAAGACGCGCCAAGGCTTTACGTTTAAATGATAGTCATAAACTTTTACGATTTCTCGCTAATTCGAAATTACACTGTGATTGTTGGTTAACACTTTTCGTAATTCTACCCTTTATTCACAGCAAATCTGTTCAGTTGATCGTATTTTAGCCTCTAGTTCTTCCTGGATATACTCTTCTTCCTCGTCAGCATCTTGTCTGTTTCTATTGAATTCAGTCTCCTCCTCTAAATACCCCTTATTTTTTATTGCTATAATGGGCAGCTCCCATGTGTCTTTATCATTAACAATATGCTTCGCAATGAAACGCCCAGTATTTATTTCACAGTTTGGAAAAGTTAATATCACTTGACTCTGATCAAAGTCAATCTTTGCTTAGCACTTTCATAAGAAATCATTGTCTGTTAACATATTCACATTTAAACCTAACACAGTGATGATCTGTGTCTAACACAAAGATGATGTAAATTACCTCTCATGTACTCATGGGTATCAATGCTTTTTGCGTCACTAGACTAGATATTTTTCCCGTAGCACCTACTATTCTTAAACTAGTTACTCTCATTAAAGTTAATTTTATCTTGTTAGTAATACAATCAAAGAAAGCTTGGGACAACACACGTTCTTCACTGCCACTGTCCAGAAGACAGAGCACTATCATGCCTGAAATATGTATTTCTGCAATAGGGTGTCTTATTCTACTTTGCAGAGATGCCTCATTAAATTCATCAAGGAAGTCTTTTTCCATTTACCTCCAGCTGAAATAATCTCTTTCAGTTGCAATTACATTTCCAAGTAGATTAGAAGAGATAATGGATCTTCATATTTTCAGATGCCTTTTCTAACATGTCCACCAATTTCAAATCAAAGCATTTGATAACACCTTCTACCTTTGTTTGCTGCACATTAGCTAAACATCTTGATCAAGTTCGTTTCTTAATATCACTACTTTATCAATTATTGCCTGCTTCTACTTCTTTTGACAAGTTATCACAGCTGGTACGTTCCTGAAACTTATTATAGTTGCTACCCCCCTTGACCTATTATCTCCTCCTCAAAACCTTTCAATTGTGAATCTATTTCCTTCAGAGGACTCTTAGTCTGCCGGTTTCCATAATTATCGTAATTATAAGCTCGTAAGTCATCTTCGTTATTACCTTTACAAATGAATTTATTTGCTTTTCCCTATTATTTGGAATGTTTTTCTTTTCAAGGTTCAAAAAGATTTATATTAGAACATCAGTGTATTTGAACAAATTATCAGTACTGGTATTGAAACACCATCCCTGTCATAGGTTTGTGTGTGTTGGTTTACTTTGGTAGGTTTTTCAGTTACTGGCTCTGTTAGGGTCTTCCCTGGTTAGCGTCAGTTTCCTCATACATGGGGATTAGTTTCCCTCAAGCCGCTTATTACTTACAGTAATAGCATTTTCAGATCGGAATGTATTTTGCTCTCCTTTCTGCCTTAGCTATACATTATCCACCTGTCTTCGTCATAATTGTGGAAACGAGGAGGCTGCCTTCCTCCTCTTTCTCTACCTCGTCCTGTAGTTTGCCTTCTAACCCCATAATAATTATTTCCAGCTTCATTTTTTCTGTCAGATGCAGCAGACGCAAGACCCTTTTCTTAGATAGAGAAATGTTCAATAGACTCTCGACCTAGAGTGTACTTTTTACCAGTCCGTAATTCTCGTAATACATCGTTTAGTATTGCACCAGCACTCATTTAAGAAGGCAGATTTGATATTAGTGTTTTACACCGTGTCACGACATCATGTGATCAGCGCAAGGCATCTCCCGACAAATGAATTCTAGCAAAAGAGATTTTCATGCACTCCTAATACCCATTTGGTAACACATCTTTAAAATCGAGCCAGACCTCTGATGTGGGTATTTGCTTCTCTGAATAAAAATGCAGAAATTACCGACATCCGGTTATGTAGTAACGTTACAGAAACTACCAGATCTTCTACATGGTTTTCAACTGCTTCAGCTCTTGCAGATATATTTTTAAAACCGGGATTTACCTCTTGGATTTTGTTTGGCACATGTTCACAGTGGTATGTATTTCTTCAAATTGATTGGAACAAAGTTCGAATTCCTTGCCTACTCTTTCTCCTAATTTCTTTTCCAGTTGTTTATTCACTTTCCTGAATTCATCGCGAACTTCGCTGATTTCTCTTTTCAAAATATTATGCAATTTTGTTAACCGTTGCCCTACGTTCATTTACTGATCATTGTGATTGTAATCAGTTTTAAAATTTAAGTTATTCATGTCCAATTTTAATTCATTCCCCAGTCCATTATGACTGGACTCCGACTAATGCATTACAATACTCTTTATTCCATTATTACCGGATTGCAGCTTAGCAAATAGTAAACTGGACCCAACACGGCATCTCTACCTTTCCACTTTGCATTAAAACTGGTTTCAAAGTAGCCTCTTGCATTAACATACTTCTCTTGATCCCCGAATCATCAAACTTAGTTTCGCTATCCAACCCTTCCAGCAGCTCTCTTTTTACTTTCGAAAAGTCCCCATCGTCTTCAGACACTGGTTCTAGTTTGGTTTTTAATTCTGCCCCCTACAGTGGATTTCAGCTTTACATTACGATATGTTTATACTCCGTCATCATCAGAAAGGGGTTCTCCTTTACTTTTTAAATCACTCTTTTCAGTAGGTTCCATTTTTAACATTTGGTTAGAAACAGTTACTAATATTGTAAGTACTCCCGAATAACTTAACTGCGTGGAATCGACGAGCAATACCGGAGCGATGTATCAGCAGTCGTGTTGCGACGCGTCACGAGGTAATGCAAGCAGCAGCAGCTATGACGGCGTTGACGGGGTGGGTATCGTCTACTGCCTTGATAGTGCGGGAGGTTGGGGGAGGGGGCGGGGTTCTGAGACTGGTGGGTGCACGCAGCTACTTGTATATACACGTAGCTCCTTGATGATGCGCTGCCGCCCTCTGTTCTCAGCGCGATAGGTAGCTGCAGCTCAGGGCCGTCTTCCTTCCTCCCATCACGTTCAAAATCACCATGGATAGCATTCACTGTCTAGTCTTCAAAATCGCGAATATCACTGTTCTCACTGTTTATTTCTCTGGATCGTACTTCCGTATGTTCCGTTTCTGTACCCTACTTGTGCCTGCCGAATTCACTTTTTATATCGATCACTTTCACTGTTCATTTTCCCCGACCGATTCGCAACTCGTATTTGGGGCGCTGGACAGAAGTTAATTTGTTTTTTATTCATTTTGTAAGAGGAACCTTTAAATGCCCTGTAGTCTTATGTGATTTTCTGATACCACAGCCTTTCACAACGGTCTGAAAACTATTTATGCGAACAGCCGGAAACAGATGGAGAATGTATCGTTCCTTGTTTTCAGTCGACAGGTCCTCCATTCAGCTCGCAAAAATGAAATAAAATGATGTACTTCTCTAAGAATAAGGCAGAGTAGTCAGCATCCACGATGATAAATATAAGTTTACTGTCGTTTAACTGAGCAGTATATTCTGATAAAAGTTCACATGCACAACAATTAGTTTGAAAAATGGTAGAAGCTTGCTCTTTCGCACTAAACACTCGACACAGTTCAGAGACGATTTGTCCCTTGGTCCTTAATTACGTAAATTTAATTGTTGTTCTTAAGAGTGGAGAATACCCCCACGCGCTTGTCACGCGATTCTCTGTAATGTAGCGTGCGGCACACGAAACAGAATATCGACAACGAAACACGGGCATTCCTGATACATTATTCATTCAAGCAAGATCGTTTTCAAACTGCTTCACAAGATATGGGTGACATATCACTCATATGGAGTTTAGCCATGTATGGAAGTGAAACGTGGACGACAAATAGTTTCGACGAGAAGAGAATAGAAGCTTTCGAAATGTGGTGCTACAGAAGAATGCTGCAGATTAGATGGTAGATCACAAAACTAATGAGGAGGTATTGAATAGAATTGGAGAGAAGAGAAATTTGTGGCGCATCTTGACTAGAAGAAGGGATCGGTTGGTAGGGCACATTCTGAGGCATCAAGGGATCACCAATTTAGTATTGGAGGGCAGCGTGGAGGGTAAAAATCGTAGAGGGAGACCAAGAGATGAATACACTAAACAGATTCAGAAGGATGTAGGTTGCAGTAAGTACTGGGAGATGAAGAAGCTTGCACAGGATAGAGTAGCATGGAGAGCTGCATAAAACCAGTCTCTGGACTGAAGATCACAACAACATCACTCGCTCGAAGAAACAAACGTGTCAGTCGCCACCAACGCCATCCGAGGCTGCGACAGAGTCACTGCACATTCTACTGCGCAGCGTAGCATCTTCCGTATGATTGACAACGATCGAATAACTTACTCAACGCAGACACTTTGGTCTTTATATGTTCTTGCTGTGGACAGCGAAGTAGCCACTCGCTCCAAAACTGCTTCCAGCGTCGGCAGCAGTGCTCCCCTAACACCCTTTTCTACTAGAAATTTATTTATATCGTTACTAGTTGAAGACCCGAAACGATCCCAGTTATTCTCTAAGGAAATCTATACTCTGTTTATACTGCACAAAATTCTCAGCCCGATAATTTTTCACTTTAACATTCAGAATTTTTCAAACGGAACCGAAGGTAGGTAGTGGCCTCTGAAATGCCTTTTTGTAATTTCATGTGCGTTTATTAAATTACGTCACCATAAGGAAAGTTGGTACAATTTTATTGTTACTTATACCTAATGCAGTGCTCTTAATTTAGCTTTGTGTCTTACATAACTCCTTTTCTCAGTTTTTGGCACAAAAATTTGTTTTTATTTAATAATTCTAAAACTAAAGGACTAGCTTCATTAAAACGTCTACCTTACGTTTTTATGATAAACTGTACCTAAATCCAATGGCAGAACTCCAAAACTTTAATATCATATGTTTTTATTATTTCGAAAAAGTGGATAATTAGGAAAGTTAAGAAGGTCGCGTCATGAAAACGGTACAAAAAATGGTTCAAATGGCTCTGAGCACTATGGGACTTAACAGCTGTGGTCATCAGTCCCATAGAACTTAGAACTACTTAAACCTAACTAACCTAAGTACATCACACACATCCATGCCCGAAGCAGGATTCGAACCTGCGACCGTAGCAGTCGCACGGTTCCGGACTGCGCGCCTAGAACCGCGAGACCACCGCGGCCGGTAAAACGGTACAGAACGTGTTTTTAACCAACTGTATCTAATTCCAAAAGTATAACTTTCAAATTTTAATATTATGCGCTTTTTTAAAATTCCATAAAACAAGGAAACTAATTGTCGCATCATGCTGAGACTCGAAATCTTTTAAACTGACTTTGTTTTACATAATCTGGGAAAGTTCTGTAACAATATTTAATCAATTAACTTTACTTGAGATTTTTACAGTCTTTTGTCTGCGGCATGCATTAGGCTCTGCCAGCCTGACATAGGCAGGGCGACGAAGAAAAATCAATATCTCGCTCGTCACACAAGACATACCGATAAGTGGTTGCTTCCCCACAGCTTCTGGCTCCAGCATTGCTTTATTACGTGATCGATTTCGGGAATTCAGTTCCTGTCTTCAGATACACCTACGCGCAGTTCCCATTTCCTGGTGTTGGAATATACAGGGTGTTCAGTTTATCTAAAGACATTGAAACGTCTCGAAAACAACACACCGGATCCCAACATTTGTTTGTCTCGTAGGTGGACAACCAATGATACCAAACTCGACCTCCCACACCACCCTGTGTGTGTGTGTGTGTGTGTGTGTGTGTGTGTGTGTGTTGGTGGGAGGGGGAGGCAACTTTGAAATCTTACTGTAAACCCCCACTTTTATTTCACATTCGGATTCTATGGCAAATATCCATATCTTTACTCTGGATCATTTCTTTCGTTTTGCAACGTATGACACTGTAATCGGAAAACTCAAAATGAGTATGTTTCAAAATGCTGTCCAATGACACCTGAATTAACCCCCCCCCCTCCCCCACCCCACCCCGAACCCCCAATCTCCACGCTGCGAGAGTAGTACAGGCAATTATTCCATAGCAGTTAATGGGAAACCCCCATTCTCAATATTTTATTCCCCCAACAAAACAAAAAGGGCACTGCTCGATGCATCACTGTGGCTGTGTAGCGGACTAAGACTTATCATGACAGGTAGTGCAATGCGATCAGCGCTCACTTTTCTTTAAGAAATAGAACTAGAAGCATCTTTAAACATTTCATTACGTGAATAGTTTTTACTGCCTGTACATCTACCTTTCATTTCAAGAACAGAATTGTGAGTGGACAATGACTGTTGCAATCGCAGGGGATAAAACTGAAATGATTGTGATTTATGCTGAATGTAGGAGAATTGTCAACTATGTTGTTATCTTTTATGCTAAGCATTTTCCAGATAATGTTCACTTTCGTTCTTTTTTTTTCTCTTACAAAGCTGCTAATGTCTTCATGTCTGATGGCAGCGTAAATACCGAAAAAAGGCAATGAAGAAAAACTGTTACAGAAGAAGGTAATGAAATAGAAATCAGCGTTTGGCGTCATTGGCCGGGAGGCCCCTTGCGGGGCAGGTCCGGCCGCGTTGGTGCAGGTATTAATTATTACATTCGACGCCACATTGGGCGACCTGCGCGCCGGATGGGGATGAAATTATGATGAAGAGAACACAACACCCAGTCCCTGAGCGGAGAAAAACTCCGACCCAACCGGGAATCGGACCGGGGCACGTAGGACGGCAATCCGTCATGTAACCACTTTTTTTGTGTTTGGTTGTTGCGGACGTCACGTGACATCCGTTCAGGTTCGTTGTTGATCCTTTCACTCAGTTTTTTTTATTACAGAGGCCAACCAGCTCTCTGACCGAACACGCTGAGATACTGTGCCGACTACCACTCAACTATCGGGACGGACAAAAGAAGGTAATGAAAAGGCTGTACTAGCAGCTGTTCACCAGCACCCACAGATAAGCACTCGGCAATTACAATACGATTCAAGAATTTCCCTAGGTAGTACTGTCAACATATTGCATCGTTATAAATACACTCCTGGAAATTGAAATAAGAACACCGTGAATTCATTGTCCCAGGAAGGGGAAACTTTATTGACACATTCCTGGGGTCAGATACATCACATGATCACACTGACAGAACCACAGGCACATAGACACAGGCAACAGAGCATGCACAATGTCGGCACTAGTACAGTGTATATCCACCTTTCGTAGCAATGCAGGCTGCTATTCTCCCATGGAGACGATCGTAGAGATGCTGGATGTAGTCCTGTGGAACGGCTTGCCATGCCATTTCCACCTGGCGCCTCAGTTGGACCAGCGTTTGTGCTGGACGTGCAGACCGCGTGAGAAGACGCTTCATCCAGTCCCAAACATGCTCAATGGGGGACAGATCCGGAGATCTTGCTGGCCAGGATAGTTGACTTACACCTTCTAGAGCACGTTGGGTGGCACGGGATACATGCGGACGTGCATTGTCCTGTTGGAACAGCAAGTTCCCTTGCCGGTCTAGGAATGGTAGAACGATGGGTTCGATGACGGTTTGGATGTACCGTGCACTATTCAGTGTCCCCTCGACGATCACCAGTGGTGTACGGCCAGTGTAGGAGATCGCTCCCCACACCATGATGCCGGGTGTTGGCCCTGTGTGCCTCGGTCTTATGCAGTCCTGATTGTGGCGCTCACCTGCACGGCGCCAAACACGCATACGACCATCATTGGCACCAAGGCAGAAGCGACTCTCATCGCTGAAGACGACACGTCTCCATTCGTCCCTCCATTCACGCCTGTCGCGACACCACTGGAGGCGGGCTGCACGATGTTGGGGCGTGAGCGGAAGACGGCCTAACGGTGTGCGGGACCGTAGCCCAGCTTCATGGAGACGGTTGCGAATGGTCCTCGCCGATACCCCAGGAGCAACAGTGACCCTAATTTGCTGGGAAGTGGCGGTGCGGTCCCCTACGGCACTGCGTAGGATCCTACGGTCTTGGCGTGCATCCGTGCGTCACTGCGGTCCGGTCCCAGGTCGACGGGCACGTGCACCTTCCGCCGACCACTGGCGACAACATCGATGTACTGTGGAGACCTCACGCCCCACGTGTTGAGCAATTCGGCGGTACGTCCACCTGGCCTCCCGCATGCCCACTATACGCCCTCGCTCAAAGTCCGTTAACTGCACATACGGTTCACGTCCGCGCTGTCGCGGCATGCTACCAGTGTTAAAGACTGCGATGGAGCTCCGTATGCCACGGCAAACTGGCTGACACTGACGGCGGCGGTGCACAAATGCTGAGCAGCTAGCGCCATTCGACGGCCAACACCGTGGTTCCTGGTGTGTCCGCTGTGCCGTGCGTGTGATCATTGCTTGTACAGCCCTCTCGCAGTGTCCGGAGCAAGTATGGTGGGTCTGACACACCGGTGTCAATGTGTTCTTTTTTCCATTTCCAGGAGTGTATAATTCACCCACATTTCACTCCATCAAGAAGTTTATGGCGATTATTTTCATAATCTACACTCTTGCTCATAAATTAAGGATAATGCTGATACATGGTGAAACTGGGCGGTTTGCGACTTTAAGTCACCTCGGGGTATGACCATGCGGTGCATTTGGCCTGCGGTCGTCGCACGGTGGGGTTGGCAGCAGTCCACATACGCAGAGGTGTGTTGGTGCATGTCAGTGTACGGTGCAGCAAATAAGTGTGCAGACGTTTTCAGACGTGCTAATGGTGACTGCGTATTGAAAATGGCTCAAAGAACACATATTGATGACATTATGAGGGGTAGAATACTAGGGCGACTGGAGTCTGGTCAAACACAGCAGGTCGTAGCATGGGCCCTCTGTGTGCCAAAAGTGAGATCTCAAGATTATGGCAACGATTCCAGCAGACAGGAAACGTGTCCAGGCGCTACAGTACGAGACGCCCACAGTGTACAACACCACAAGAAGGCCGATATCTCATCATCAGTGCCCGCAGACGGCCACGGAGTACTGCAGGTAGCCTTGCTCGGGACCTTACCGCAGCCACTGGAACAGTTGTCTCCAGACATACAGCCCACAGACGACTGAACAGACATAGTTTATTCGCCCGGAGACCTGCAAGGTGCATTCCACTGTCCCCTGGTCACAGGAGAGCCCGTAAAGCTTGGTGTCAAGAACACAGTACATGGTCGTTGGAACAGTGGTCCCACGTTATGTTCACGGACGAGTCCAGGTGTAGTCTGAATAATGATTGTCGACAGGTTTTCATCTGGCGTGAACCAGGAACCAGATAGGAGGTCGTGGTTTGATGGTATGGGGTGGCATTATAAATTGTGCACGTAGACTCCTGCATGTCTTTGGCAGAGGAACTGTAACAGGTCAGGTGTATCGGGACATCATTTTACACCACTATGTCCGCGTTTTCAGGGGTGCAGTGGGTCCCACCTTCCTCCTGATGGACGATAACGCACGACCCCACCGAGCTGCCATCGTGGAGGAGTACCTTGAAACAGAAGGTATCTGGCGAATCGAGTGCCCTGCCTGTTCTACAGACCTAAACCCCATCGAGCACGTCTGGGATGCTCTCGGTCGACGTATCGTTGCACATCTTCAAACCCCTACGACACTTCAGGAGCTCCGACAGGCACTGGTGCAAGAATGGGAGGCTATACCCCAACTGCTGCTAGACTACCTGATCCAGAGTATGCAAACCCGTTGTGCGGTCTGTGTACGTGTGCATGGTAATCAAAATGGTTCAAATGGCTCTGAGCACTATGGGACTCAACTGCTGTGGTCATAAGTCCCCTAGAACTTAGAACTACTTAAACCTAACTAACCTAAGGACAGCACACAACACCCAGCCATCACGAGGCAGAGAAAATCCCTGACCCCGCCGGGAATCGAACCCGGGAACCCGGGCGTGGGAAGCGAGAACGCTACCGCACGACCACGAGATACGGGCTGCATGGTAATCATATGCCATATTGACGTCGGGGTACATGCGCAGGAAACAGTGGCGTTTTGTAGCACATGTGTTTCGGGACTGTTTTCTCAACTTATCACCAATACCGTGGAGTTACAGATCTGTGTCGTGTGTGTTCCCTATGTGCCTACGCTATTAGCGCCAGTTTTGTGTAGTGCCACGTTGTGTGGCACCACATTCTGCAATTATCCTTAATTTATGAGCACGAGTGTAGTAGTATTTTCTGAATGGACACTTCAACAAATTCAAGTTAACCCCAACTTCTTTGCTACTGTACTATTTTCAGAGTAGTCTACATTCACAAACCTTGGTAGCATTAATCGACGTAGCATGCACTACTGGAGTGTAGGAAATCCCCACTGGTTATGACAAGTCGAACATCAGCGTCCTTGGTCAGTTAACGTTTGGTGCGGAATCATAGGGAAGAAACCCACTGGTCCTTATTTTGCTAAAGGAAATTTGAATGTAATCAAATGTCGAAATTTTAGGATAAGGAACTACGAATACTAATTGAGGATGTTGCCTTGCCTTGGACGTCTGACGTAGTATTTAGCTTTAACCTTGACGGTTGCCCAGCACATTACTCAATTCAGGCAAGGGAAGTATTTGACCGTGTTTACAATGGTCTTTGTATTGGTAGCGGTGCCACTACTAATTCAGCTGCTAGATCTCCTGATCTGACTTCACAGGATGTCTTTCTGTAGGGTTATCTAAAAGATAAGGTTTATCAACAAGTGCCAACAACTGTCAAAACAAGGTAGAACGCATACGAAACGCTTGTGCTGAAATTCCCGCAGTATGCTTTTGCCCTGTGCATTGCCATTTGAAGAAAGGATCAATAAGTGTACTAAAGTTGAAGGTCAAACATCTGGACACTTACTCCAGTTGAAAAAAAAAAATACTCCAGTATGTGAGGGGCAGGATGCACTCACATTAATAAAGCACCTCTAAGTGAATAGAAAACTACTACGTCCACGTCGTTATTCATGTGTAACGTTAAACGTAGCTTTTGACTTAGTATTAATCGAATCAATGACACTTTTCCTGATCGCACTTCACTGTCTTTTATGATAAGTCACAGTTCGCTACACGGCCCACGGGAATTTCGTCGAACAGTCCCCTTTTTGTGTTGTCGGAAGAATACAACCTTGACAATGGCTTTGCCTATTAAAAGCTATGAAATAATTGCTTGTCCTACTCTCACAGCTTCGAGGTAGGGGGTTAATTGTAGTGTCATTGGATACCATTTTGAAAGACGAGTTTCTGTCCATTTTATGTTTACCGATTACAGCGCCATCTGTCGTAAAACGAAACAAATGTTTCAGACAAAACTTGTGTATTTTTGTACGTAGAATTCTAATCAGCAATAAAAATTGGAGGACGGGGTGGAGGGGGGGGCGGGGAGTTCCCATTTAAGATTTCGAAGTTGCCCACACTTCCACCCCGCTCCCCCCGCCCACGCAAGCGCGCAGGATGGTGTAGGGGTCGATTGTGGTATGAGTGGATGTCCCACTTCGAGGCACTCATATTTTAATAATAAAATTTTTTGGATCCGATGTTTTGTCTTCGAGGATTTCAGTGCCCTCAGATAAATTGAACACACAATATTTATCTTTACTATCCATCATAATGGATGACGAGAAAGCAGCCCGTATGACTCAAAGGTAAATAAAATACTTTCTGGCAGTAGGGCTGCTTTATAACATCTCATTAGGTGATCGATTGTGGGAATCCCACTCCAAAGAGCCAGAGGTTATTTTATTTATAAATACTAATTATATGTGTTCGCACGATTCACTATGAGGGATAATCAAGATACAAATTCCACACTAGGAAATGGGAACAGTGCACAAGTGCATCTGAAGATGGGAATGGGGAATGGAATTCCCGTAACCGATCATTTAGTAAAAAGATCAGACACTGAGGTGACAAAAGTCATGGGATACCTCCTAATAACGTATCGGATCTCCTCTTGCCCTGCGTAGTGCAGCAATTCGACGTTTCGTGGACTCAACAAGTCGTTGCAAGTGCCCAGCAGAAATACTGGGCCATGCTGCTTCTATAGTCGACCATAATTGCGAAAGTGTTGCCGGTGTGGAATTTTGTACACGAGCTGACCTTTCGATTATGCCTCATAAATGTTCAATGGGATTCATGTAAGGCGATCTGGGTGGCCAAATCATTCGCACAAATTATCCAGAATGTTCTTCAAACCAATCGCGAACAATTATGTACCAGTAACATGGCGCATGGTCATCCATAAAAATTCCATCGTTGTTTGGGAACATGAAATCCTTTAACGGCTGCAAATGGTCTCCAAGTAACCGAGCATATCCATAGAACACAGTCCATTCCAAATAAACACTGTCCACACCATTACGGAGCCACCCCATCTTGGGTCCATAGCTTCGTAGGGCCCATGGGCGTACCCCTAGAAGATATTCGTAGTTTTTCACTAGTTTACTGTTTTATTTAATAAGAAATGCTGCATGTTTTCTCGGATTGTACAAGTGCAGTCTTGTACTTAAAATGTTTATTAAAAGCAGTTTTTCACTGGTTTACTGTTTTATTTAATACGAAGTGCTGTATGTTGTCTCGAGTCCTTGTTTCCTGAGACTAGTATGACCTGCCGCCCCCCCTCCCCCCCTAGTTCAGATCCTGGGTACGCCCTTGGTAGGGTCTGCACTACACTGGAACGCTACCGTCATCTCTTACCAACTTAAATCGAGTCTCATCTTACCAAGCCACGGTTTTCCAGTCGTCTGTGGTCCAATCGATGTGGTCACGAGCTCAGAAGAGGCGCTGCAGGCGATGCTAGCAAAGACCCTCACGTCTGGCGTCTGCTGCAGTAGCCCCTAAACCCCAAATTTCGGAGCACTGTCCTAACGGGTACGTTCGACGTAAGTTCCATATTAATTTTTGTGATTCACTCAGTGTTGTTTCTCTGTTAGAACTCCTGACAAATCTACCCAAACGCCGCTGCTATCAGTCGTTAAGTGAAGGCCGTCGGAAACTGCGTTGTCCTTGGTGAGGCGTAATGCCTGAATTTTGGTGTCCTCGGCATTCCCTTGACACCGTAGATCTCTCAATATTCAATTCCCTAACGATTTCCGAAGTTGAATGTCCCATGCGTCTACTTCCATTTACTATTCCACGTTCAAAGTCTGTTAATTCCCGTCATGCGGCCAAAGTTATGACAGAAACCTTTTCACATTAATTAAATGAGTATATATGGCAGCTCTGCCATTGCACTGTCCTTTTATACCTTGTGTACATGATAGTACCTCTATCTTTATACGTGCATCGCTATCCCTTGACTTTTGTCACCTCGGTGTAAAACAATCTTGAAGCAGAGGCTATTTTGTTAATAATTAAAAATCATATCCAGTACCGAAGTCTTCCAACATCTCCGCACTAGAATGAAGTCAATACGGTTTCAAAATCTATCACCAGGTGATACTCAAGCGTAAAGTCGTCTTTGGTAATGTTGGAACATAGTGTTACATACAGTGAAGCCATTACGCGCACTGAAATGTAGTATTTGCCTGTCTCGGTCATTTTCCAGTAAGTACTTGCCTCTGTCATTTTTCTCACCTAGACTATAAGGTCCAACCACAGACTGTAAGTGTGTGTCTTGTGTAGTATTTGTAATTTTAGCATTGTCGTCTCCTTGAATTATTGCTCTTATTTAGGAATCTTACTACTGACTTGTTCCAGTTATTCATGGAACTCTTGTATCTCCTAATCTGATGCTCCACCAGTAGAGGCATGGATCTGAATACTGTTGAGTTTACAAGGAGAAACATTCAGTTTGATGGAGTTGATCCTGTCATTAATGGGTTCATAACTGAGAAAAAAGTTGTTCAGATTTCTAGGAAAAACCATAGCAACACCATTTCTTCGGAACTGGACTGTAAGACCTCCCCTGCAGCTGACTGTGGAAGTTATAACAATCAGCTGTTCATGAAAATGTGGATTAAGCCCATATATACCAAGAAGAACGTAGGAAGACGACTAAGACTTACAAACAAAAAATACTTCGGGAATCTGGTGAGCATACAAGACCAAAACTCAGCAACATCAGTCTTAATAAGGATCCACCAGGATCATTAACACGGGGTCAAATGAAAGAGGTCGTTTCCTCGTAACTTCCGACGCCAGAACTGACAAGGAGTGCAAAACATCCTTGGATATCACAGTCCAAAATACAGCTAATTGAAGAGATAATCAATTTGAAGAAGACTAGTATCCACACCAGCCAGGATCAAGACAGATATAAGAACCGTTGCAGAGAAATACAAAGGAACTGCAGAAAGAACAGATCACATTTCACTAACGGTATCAGTGACGAGATATACATCAGAATCACAATCACTTACGTGATCTCTTCAAGAAACTGAATAGAGTCACTGGTGAAATTAATTCTCGTATGTGGGTGGTAGACGATGAGAATGGCAACCAAAACGGATAAAAAGAAGTCGTTGTTGCGAGCTAGAAACAGTGCTGTGAAATGCTGTACTCTGGGATTAACAACAGTACTGAAAGCCAGGCAGTTGAGCAACTGACATCGGAACGTACGATCTTACACAGCGAAATAGAAAACGCAATTCAACATCTGAACAAATATAAGTCACATGGTCTGGACAATATATCTAGTGATATGATCAAAGGAAAGGGGCAGGAAGGTGTTGATGTGCTGCATTCAATGAGTATAAGAATATTGAAAACTGGGGAGTGGCCAGAAAACTGGTCGAAGTCTCTCTTCATACTCCTATACAAGAAAGAATCAACGAGGAACTGCACCAACTGCTGAACTATTGCTGTCACACCCCATGTAAGCAAAATTTTGCTGTACATCTTGAACCAGCGTTTGATGCCATACATTCAGCCTCATCTACCCACAGAACAAGTATGTTCTGTTGAAGGAAAAGAAACACCGAACAGATTTTCAACACAACACAATTAACCGAGAAATCGTGAGAGTTCTGTGTTCTTGTCTTTATCTCCTCCCTTGACTATAGGAAAGTTTTTGACGGTGTTTGTGGAAAAAGCTGTGACAGGTGCTTGCAAAGTTTGATGTCTCACTACACACGACAGCACCGATCAGAAGTACACACAATAGTCATCTCGCAGCTGTGAGGACAGGTGATGGCACAACTCATATTTTCAGTACATCAAAAGGTGTCAGACAGAGTTGTGTTCTATCCTCCGCACTGTACAGCATCTATGTAGAACATGTCATTAGGAATGCTTTTGATGGTTGGACTAAAGGCATCTCAATTGATTGTACAACTATCAACAACCTCCGATTTTCCGATGACAACGTGCTTTTAGCAAGCAGCTAAGATCAGCTTGGTGAGCTACTAACAAAAGAAAAGGACATTAGTCTATCGTATTGATTGGACCTCAATCGCAGCAAGTCCAAACTCATGATAATTGATCTAGGAGCAAAGGTTCAACTCACAGGTCGATTAAAGGAACTGGAAGTCGCTCAGTTTTTCATCTGTCTTGGGTCAACCATCTGTGACACGGAAAGTTGTGAAGATGAGACAAGAAAACGGATCACTCTATGGTGAGTGACTATGAAGAACCTCACCAAGATATGGCAGAACAGAGCAATAACGAACGCCACAAAGGTCTGGATTGTTGAAACACTCATGATTTAGTTCTTCTTTTGTGGTTGTGAAACACGGACTTTTTAGGCCAGACACAAGCTGCGGCATTCGGGAGGATGACGGTTCAATCCCGCGTCCGGCCATCCTGATTTAGTTTTTCCATGATTTCCCTAAATCGCTCCAGGCAAATGCCAGGATGGTTCCTTTGAAAGGGAACGGCCGGCTTCTTTCCCCGTCTTTTCCTAATCCGATGAGACCGATGACCTCGCTGTCTGGTCCCCTCCCCCAAACAACCCAACCCACAAGCTGCGTCTTGACGCATTTGAGCTTTGGTGCAGGCACAGGACGCTGGCCATAAAATGGACTGAAAGAACACCAAATGTGTCCATTATTGTGCAACTCAGTATCTCCAGACGCCTTTCTTCTCTTGCCAACTACAAATTCCCCAGTTGTTTGGCCATGTTGCGAGAAGACAGGGAGAAAATCTCGAGAAAATAATCATGGAAGGGGAGATCGAGGTCAACAGGCCGAGGGGAAGAGCAGCAGGCTTGTGAATAGATCAAATCAAGAAGATCTCTGGTCTACTACCTCTTCAAGAGGTTCTGAGAGAATCTGGTAACCGCCCAGTATGGAGACACTTGGTTCATGGGATCACGACGTTCAGCAGTAAGTCAAACGACGTGTGACGATCATAGTCGTATACGGCTGTATTCCCATCATTCAGTATGATGGATAATCGAGACATGTATATTCTACACCAGGAAATAGGAAATGTGGGCATGTGCATTTGAAGGTGGGAACGGAATTCCTGAAATCGATCGAGGTTAAAAACAATCCAGCATTCAGAGGCTATTTGGTTTGTAATTCCTAAATTCTTAATCGTATATGGCAATATTCCTACCATTAACTAAGATATATATTTTTTCCACGTCAGGAAATGGAAACTGTGGACAGGTGCATTCCCGAAATGAGAAATATGATCCCTCTCGGTCGTTTTGCACAGTGACCACCATTCCCCTAGGTATCCACCATCCCCCTTGAAGGCGAGTACAAAGCGACATCCGCAGTCAGCAAACAAGAACGGTTGTCACTACGTAAGGAAACAAAGTTTATTTCCTGCCTGTAAACGCACATCTGTTTCAAGAAACAATAATTAGCTGATGGTCGAATCACAACAATAACAAATCATTTCTGGCTAGTTTCACAGATAACAAAATAACTCTTGGCAGAAGGACAGTTCTAATAGAACAACAGTTAATACCTCCCCTAACTGGTCTGGTGACAGGTCGGTATTGAAAAGTACTTTAGACAGACTAAATTAGACTGTCAATTTAAATCAGAAAACAAGCAAGTATGTCAATTATGTCTTCTGGAGTTGGACATGAATCACTGATAGTCTGTGGCGGGTCTTCCTCAAAGCACAGAAGCAATCCTATGATTGTGGAAGAACCATTGCTCTCGGTTCCCGACTAGCGGCTTGCTTGGGGAAGCTTTAGCTTTATTAAAGCATTAACTTTGAGATATTGTTTTTATTTAATGAACCCTGAGCCTTATTCAAAGTAAGCTTGAATTAACTATTTCACTTATGTATCAAAGTGCTATTGCTGTGCGACAGCAATATTTTATGTCTTATTCTTTTCAGAGCTACACATTCACTGCTCCGTAATAGTCTATGAGCATGATTGTTACTGTAAATTAAATTAGCTTTTTACGAAAATACCGTGCGTGTTTATGTTTGGTTTCTTTTTTCAAATCCAAAAAATATGTCAGGTTTTTCGAGTTTCCCAGAGTGTCGAGTTATCGAGAGTCCAGTTTTCGGGGTTCTAATGTTGATCGTATGGCTCTAAAAAACTTTAAAACTCACTGTTTTTCATTTAAAATTTAGAAAATTTCCCGGGCCAAGACCCACAGTATGGGCTTCCCCCCCCCCATTATTTTTTATAAGTCGTCGCCCCTGGATGGTGAACTGTCAGCTTAGACATTTGTATCTTAAATGTGTGAACAAAATGTTCTGCCAGTCCATTAGAAGCTGGGTGGAACGGATATGTATGAATAAACTCAATACCATTATTTGTGCAGAATGTGGAGAACTCTGCAGATGGAAATTGTGGATCATTGTCGGTGACAATGATCTCCAGTAGGCCCTCGATAGAAAAAATGCGACAAAGAACGAAGATAGTTCCACGAACAGAAGTATCTGCCACTCGGTAGACATAGGGAAAACCTGTACCAGCGTCCACAAGACTCAACCATGTATGTCCTGAAAAAAGGTCCCGAAAAATCACAGTGAATATGGGACCATGGGCCGACGTCCCCAGCCGAGGAAAGAAATCTTCGGTGAGGAGCTCCGTGCTTGGTTTGAAACCATAGTGGTGATGTTTGCGTCCATGCAACGCCAATAGACGTGGTGTCTCCCAAGCCGTTCAATTAGAATCACTCCTCAGTTCCCTTCTTGAAGGAGGCAGAGGACGCGTTTCTGGAGAGCAGCGGTTGTGACGATCCGGGTTCACCTCTTATCTCCATGAAGGAGGAGGATCCCGTTGAGGACAGAGTTCGTGACACCGATGTTTCCGGTCATCTGGCTACCCCGTCTGCATCCGGCATATACCTCATGCAGAAATGGATCTTCTGCCGTGTGTTGGGCGACGAGCGTAGCATCCAGCGGCAAGGTAGACACTGCTTCCTCAGCTGCCACGTCCAAAAGGAAAACCACTTCAGGTTTTGCGTCACAAGCCGGGTCCTGCCCCAGAGGTAGCTACTAAGTTCATCAACATTAGCGTCATGAGTGGTACACCGATATTGAATGTCGTGCTGATAACTCTAGAGAAAAAAAGCCCATTTCTGGAGCCGCCGCTTCATATTCGTAGGAACTGAAGCAGATATTCTCAAGAGGGGGAGAGAGGTTTATAATCTGTGAGGAGAGTGAATGGGGGACCGTAGGCATATTTATGAAACTTTTTAATGGCAAAAATGATCTCCAGGGACTTTTTCTCTACTTTCTTATGGTTTCTTTGGGCTGACCACATAGTTTTGGATACAAAGGGGATAAGGCGCTCAACATCATCCATGATTTTAGAAAGGACTGCCCCTACGCTGTAGTCCGACGCATCCGCTGCGAAGAAGCAAGTACGTCAACTGCGCTTTCTGGGGCTAGGCATGGATCACTGATAGTCAACGTCCACCATAGGTGAGGGGTTTTAGAGTTTAGTGTAACCAACCACAATAATTTACAGACATAGACGGTTGATACCGTATAATAGGCCACACGTTTACTGTTAATGGACAGGAGCATAGTGGTTGACACGAGAGGACAAGTCGGTGGCGTAGCGGCGGTGGACTGTGACCCATCATCCTGGATGCACAGAAGTAAGCCCCTGATTGTGGAAGAGCGACGGCTCTCTGTGCATGGTCCAGCGGCCTACTCGATGAGAATTGCCTTCTGGTGACTGTAAATGGGCTGCCTGTGGCAGAATATTCTGCACATTGCTTTCAATGAACGTGGCATGGACTCAACAAATCGTTGGAGGTCACCTACAGAAATTCTGGACCATGCTGCCTCTATAGTCATCCATAACTGTAAAAGTCCTGCCGGTGCAGGGTTTTATGCATGCACCGACCAATCGATGATGTCCTATAAATGTTCCACGGGATTCATGTCGGGAGATCGGGGTGGCGAAACCATTCTCTAGAATGGTCGTGAATGTACTTCAAACCAATCGCGAACAATTGTGGCCTGGTGAGATGGTGCATTGTCATCCAAAAGAATTCCGTAGTTGTTTGGGAACATGAAGTCCATGAATGGCTGCAAATCGTCTTCAAGAAGGCGAATATAACCATATGCAGTCAATGATCGGTTTACTTTGGCCCCCACCACTAGCTTGTACAGTGCCCTGTTGAAAACTTGGATTAATGGCTTCGTGAGGTCTGTGCCACACTCGAACCCTACCAAAAGTTCTTACCGACTGAAATCGGGACTCATCTGTCCACCAACCGATGTGGTCACGAGCCCAGAAGCGCTGCAGACGATCTCGTGCTGTTAGCAAAGACACTCGGGTCGGCCGTCTGCTATCATAATGAATTAACTCCAAATTTCTACGCATTATCCCAACGGATACGTTCGTCGTACGTCCCACATTAAATTCTGCGGTTATTTGACGCAGTACTGCTTATCTGTTAGCACTGACAAGTCCTCATAAATGCCGCTGCTGTCGTTCGTTAAGTGAAGGCCGTCGGTCACTGCGTTGTCCATCGTGAGAGATAATACCTGAAATTTAGTATTATCGATACACTCTTGACACTGTAGATCTCAGAATACTGAATTCCCTAACGATTTATGAAATGGAATTCCCCATTCGTCTAGCCCCAACTACCATTTCAGGTTCAATGTTTTCTAATTCCCGTTGTGCGGCCATAATCACTACGGACGACTTTTCACATGGATCATCTGGGCACAAATGACACCTCCGCCAATGCACTGCCCTTTTATGCTTTGTGCATGCGATGCTACCGCCATCTGTATGTGTGCTTACTTGACGACTTCTGTCAACTCAGCGTAAACTAATCAGTGTACGTCGCGACCTCTATGTGCACGGGATGCTACCACCATCTGTATATGTGCATACCTCATGGCTTTCGTCAACTCAGTGTAAACTAGTCCGTGTACGTCGCTAACTCTGGCGGCTGCTGGTGTGACCTAAACTCCTTTCGGCGGCTGGCGGACTTGGTGAAGGCAACTAGAAACGCACGCGGGGTGCAGGCCAATCTGTCTATTTGTAGCATCGTACCCAGGGTTGATCGCGGTCCTCTAGTTTGGAACAGAGTGGAAGGCCTAAACCAGAGGCTCAGGCGGCTCTGCGGCGGTATCGGATGCGAATTTCTCGACCTCTGCTATCGGGTGCAGAACTGTAGGGTTCCCCTTAATAGGTCAGACGTTTACTACACGCAGAAAGGGGCTACTAGGGTAGCGGAGTACGTGTGGCGTGCACATGGGGCATTTTTAGGTTAGAGGATCCCTCCCTTGGGAGCAAAGACGATTTTCCTGTTAAATCAGCCAGAGCTACGTCAGAGAATCTTGGTCCTCGCAGATGAGAGATAGAAAAGGTTAATATGATTTCAATGAACTGGAGGAGCATCCAAGGAAATGTTCCTAAATTAGTATCGCTTACTGAAGGTTATGAGGCACAAACACTGTTGGGAACAGAAAACTAGTTGAAACCAGACGTCAATGACAGCGAAATCCTAAGTTCAGATTGGAATGTTTATCGTAATAGGAGGATTGGTCGCCAATGGTGGCGGAGTCTTTATTGCAGTAACAAATTCCATAAAATCTAACGAGGTTATCACGGATTCCGAATGTGAATTAATGTGGGCGAAACTGTGTACCAAAATAACGGTCAAATATGGTGATCGGATGCTTTTATAGACCACCTCGGTCAGGATCTGTAGTCGTAGAGCGCCTCAGACAGAACTAGCCGAATATCGTTAGTAATTATCCTGATCATGCCGTTGTAATAGGGGATGACTTCAACCTGCCAGGTATAGACTGGGAGTGTTATGCCATCAAAACTGGTGCCAGAGACAGGGAATTGTGTGGCATTGTTCTGGATGTCTTGTCCGAAAATTACCTTGAGCAGATAGTTAGCGAACCAACTCGTGAGGGTAACGTGTTAGACCTCCTGGCAACAAACAGACCTGAATTTATCGAATCAGTTAACGCAGAGGACGGTATCAGTGATCATAAGGCTGTGACAGCATCTATGACGACGGTTCGTACAAGGAATGTTAAGAAAGGTAGGAAGATATATTTGCTCAGGAAGGATGACAGGATACAAATTTCAGAATATCTCAGCAGTCAGCTGATGAGGACGACGATATGGAGAACACAAGGAAAAAATTCAAAGGCATCGTTCAATATGACCTAGAGAAGTATGTTCCGAGTAAGGTTTTAAGGGATGGGAAAGATCCAAAGAGAACTTCATCTCAGATTCAAGAGAACTAAAAACCTAGCTGACAGTCAAAAGCTGAACGAGGCAAAAATGAGCAAAAGGAAAGCAATGAGAGAAGCGTTCAATGATTTTGAAGGTAAGACGTCGTCAACCGACATGAGTAAAAACCGTAAGAGATTTTGCTCGTACGTAAAATCAGTAAGTGGGTAAAAGTCATTTATTCATTCTCTCAGCGATGACACCGGCACCGAAACGGAAGATAACAGACAGGAGGCCGAAATACTGATTCGATCTTCCGAAGTTATTTCACCGCGCAAGTTCGTAACACTGTCCCTCCTTTCAATCGCCGTGCGAACGTCGAAATGGCAGATATTGAAATAACCGATCGCGGAACTGAAAAGCAGCTACAATCGCTCAGTAGTGGATAGGCGTCAGGATCAGATGAGGTACCTATCAGATTCTATAAAGATAATGCGAAATAACTTGCTCCCCTTCTAGCAGTAATTTATCGTAGATCGCTTGAGCAACGAAAGGTACCTAACGACTGGAAAAAAAGAGCAGGTCATTCCCGTTTTTTAAGAAAGGCCGTAAGACAGATCCACACAATTATAGACCTATATCGTTGACGTCAATCTGTTGAATTATGGAACATCTTGTATGCTAAAAAATTATGACGTTCTTGGAAAATGCCGTATAATGAAAAAACTACGAGCTTACGGAGTATCGGAGCAGACCTGCAATTGGATACAAGACTTTCTTGCAGATAGAAATCAACACGTCGCTCTAAAGGGAACGCCAGCCGCTGTGGCCGAACGATTCTAGGCCCTTCAGTCCAGAACCACGCTGATGGTACGGTCGTAGATTCGAATCCTGTCTCGGGCATGGATGTGTGCGATGTCCTTAGGTTAGTTAGGTTTAAGCAGTTCTAAGTCTAGGGGACTGATGACCTCCGATATTAAGTCCCATAGTGCTTAGAGCCATTTGAACCTTAATGGAACTAAATCGACAGATGTAAAGGTAATATCCAGAGTACCACAGAGAAATGTGATAGGACCGTTGCTGTTTACAATATAAATAAATTATCTAGTAGGAAGCATCGGATGCTCTTTAAGGCTATTCGCAGATGATGCAGTTGCTTGTACCAAATTAGCAGCGCTAGAAGATAGTAAGAATTTTCAGAACAACATGCAGAGAGTTGGTGAATAGCGCAGACTCTGGCAGTTGACCCTGAACGTAAACAAATGTAACGTATTGCGCATACACAGGAAAAGAAATCCACTATTGTACAGCTACACTATAGATGACAAACCGCAGGAGACAACATCTGCAGTAAAATATCTAGGCGTAACTATCCAGAGCGACCTTAAGTGGAATGACCATATAAAACAGATAGTGGGAAAGCAGACCTCAGACTCAGACTCATCGGAAGAATCTTAAGGAAATGTAACTCATCCACGAAGGAAGTGGTTTATAAAGCGCTTGTCCACCAGATTCTTGAGTATTGTTCACCTATCTGGGATCCCTACCAGGTAGGACTGATAGAGGAGCTGGAGAAGATTCAACGAGGAGCGGCGCGTTTCGTCACGGGATCGTTTAGCTGGGGAGAGAGCGTTACGGAGATGCTAATCAAACTCCACTGGCAGAGGTTACAAGAGAGGCGTTGTGCATCACGGAGTGATTTACTATTGAAATTTCGGGACAGCACTTTTCAGGAGGAGTCAGACAACATATTACTCCCCTCCACATACATCTCGCGTATTGATCACAAGGAGAAAATTCGAGAAATTAGAGCCAATACAGAGGCTTACAGGCAATCATTCTTCCCACGCACTATTCGCGAGTGAAACAGAGTTGGAGGGATTAGATAGTGATACCGAAAGTACCCTCCGTCACACAGCATAATGTGGCTTGCGGAGTATGATGTAGATGTACTTGGCGGCCGACAGACTGGCCCTACTCGAACCGGGACCCGTCTGACTGATATGTTGTGCTGGTGGCCGTTGCGTATAGGCGCTCGGCCAATACGTCTTGTACAGTATTTGAAGTAGTGAGGGGGGGATGTGTGTGTGAGAGAGAGAGAGAGAGAAGGAGAGAGGGGGTGAGAGAGGGAGAGAGGGGGGAGGGGGAGGGAGAGAGAGAAAGAGAGAGAGACAGAAGAAATGATTACTTTTTATTAGTTAGATCATACGTGTTTAACGGGTACACTAGATGGCTCTGGCTCTGAGCACTATGGGACTTAACATCTGTGATCATCAGTCCCCTAGAACTTAGAACTACTTAAACCTAACTAACCTAAGGACATCACACACATCCATGCCCGAGGCACGATTCGAACCTGCGACCGCAGCAGTCCCGCGGTTCCGGACTGAGCGCCTGAACCGCTAGACCACCGCGGCCGACACTAGATGATACATGAAATACACGGATGTGTATATATGTGTATGTAATTCAGTACGCAATTTTACATACGTAAGGCATGCCTTTCACCTTGGAGTCAGTTTTATATTACGTCAGGGGTATATATGTGATATCAATAATACGTAAATTATGTATCTTTGTGCCATTTTTAAGCATAATAATAATTTTCTTATCAAATGCAGAAATAATGTAACTTGACACCATTTTCAAGCCAAATCTGAATATGTGTACGGAAGTGATGCAACTTGACACCATTTTTAAACCAGAGATATGTATCTATCGGAAGTAACATAACTTGACACCATTTTTACACAATATCATAATATTACGTCAGAGTTATATATATATATATATATATATATATATATATATATATATATATATATATGTGTGTGTGTGTGTGTGTGTGTGTGTGTGTGTGTACATAAATACTCGTAATTTCAGATACAAAGAAAATGCGGTCGTTTTTACATATCATTTTAATATCAGACCAAATGTATGTAAATATCTTTCGGGAATAATACGTGTTTCTTACTTGCAGGTGGAGGTTACGCAAACTTTTACTGCATTTTCTCGCGTCACTTCTAAGACTGATTTTAATACTACATTTTAGTTGGGTGGAAAGAGGCGTGGAGCTGTGTAAAGCATCTTTGTACTAGTTCCTCAGTCTTGACTTTCTGATTGGTTGGAGATAGCAGATAGGAGTGGGGAGTGGAACCATTTTACCCCTATTTTAATACTCCGCTGTGATTGGTTAGAAAGTGGGAGAGAGGAAGGGGAGTTTTAAATATCCCACTAGCACAATTTGAATGGAGCGAAGGAAGGAAAATTAGGGTTTTACACCACGTTAATAGTGCGGTCGTTAGAGACGGAGACCATTTGAGATTGTTTCGATAATTCAGAAAAAAACTGGTTGTGCCCCTTCAAAAGAACCATCCCAGCTTTTGCCTGGGGCGAATTATGGGAATCACGTTAAACCTAAGTGTGAATGGCATGACACCGATTTGATCCGTCGCTCTCCAAAATGCGAGTCCAGTGTGCTAACCACTGTAACATCTCACTCGGTAGCACACATATTTCTGATATCTTGGAGTTTTTTGATTGACTAATCCATTTTTAATACTCCGTTGTGTTTCGTTGTAAGGAGAAGGAAGGGATTTTAAATTTCTCACTAACACAATTGAGATATTTGCTCCATTTAGGTATTTTAAATTTTCCACAATATTTTTAATATCACAACAATTCCATGTTTGATTATTGTAATTTCAAGCCATTTTTGGGACTTTCAATCATCTGCGCTATTATTTTTCGATTTCATGCCATTTTCTTAACTTTCTACCAGCCACCACGTTTGATTTTTAAATTTCTGGTCAGTTTTTGAATTTCCCACCACAACTGTAGTTGCAGAAACTAGAACTATGAGCCAGACAGTATTTCGATATACCACTCACGCCAGGAGCCGCCGAAGATGGGACTGGAATTCCCGAAATCGATAAAACAATCCTGCATTCAGAGGCTATTTCATTTATAATTAGTACTCGTATATGACTGCATTCCCACAATCCGCTATTATGTGTAGTCAAGGTAAAGCACTTGTTTTGCGCCGCCAGATGCGTAACGTTATATTCTGAGGACCCACACTGGCCCTTGCTTTAGAATATATTTTTGGGACCAATCATTGTTTTCTTATTATGAAGTTAATACACAGTGCTTAAAATCCTCGTCTGATCATCTTGATTTAGATTTTCCGCTATTTTCTTAAACTGATTAAGGCAAATACCGAGCTCTTTCCTTTGCAAGGGCACACTCGATCTCCTTCCACATCCATCCCAATTGTAGCTTCTGCTATGTCTCTACAGATCTAGTAATCATTAGACGTGTAACCGTGATCTTCTTTTATTTCTTTCTTTCCCAACATTGTCCATTGAATGTGTCTCATGAAGGACAAATTGTCACATTTTATCGCATTTGTCTGTCGTTTGGTGGATCATATTGGTAAACAGTAAAACATTATTCATCAACTCCGTTGGTCTTCTTGAATGTGGCGAGTAACTCACGTTGAAACGACCCTACATGAAGAGAGACAACTATTGTCTGGTGAGATTCCTTCGATGCACTTACGTCATACATGGCATAAGTGATTCCAGCTGCCTCCACTGTCTGCAACTATTTGTTGCGTTTGGATATACGGCAGAAACGGTAGACTTAGTTCACGTTTCGCACTCTGTTTTCTAACTCTTAAACAATAATTTATGTAACATTCAAATGTGCGCCATTAATTCAGCACAAGAACAGTTTAGAACATCAAATAAAAAAAGGTTTATTGATAAATAAGCACTAGAGAACGGCGTGACTACAGCCCAGACAAAATTTCCATGAATATATGCACCAGACTACGTTTTAGGAGTAAATTTTGCACTGGTAGATAATATATGTTAACATTCTTCATACAATATGCTGCATGAGAAAAAGCCTACAACATCCTTACCTATGCAGTTATATGACACGAAACGAGCTTGGAAAGAATTGAAAGGGAAAGGAGCGTTTGATATCTATCGTTAACGTTTACACTGCGCCAGATTTATCACTAGATCATAAGTATATACGACTCCACAGCAGCTCTAGTGGAGAGCAGCACTAATGCTGATATTTCCACATACTACTGTGTTACATTATGTGGTTTTATTATGGAAATGAAGTCCTATGCTTCTTGACAGAGCGTAGGGAAACGATGCGGGAGACCCGCACCGCTGTACTAGGCAAGGTCCAAATGGAGGGGGTTTGTCGTTTCCTTCCCCCGAGGTTTTATTATAGTGATTGCCAAATCATGTCGAAAGTACACATTGAGTACTCGAGAAAGCTCGTGAATGTCGATGGAGATGAACAAGGAAATGAATATTTTGAGCAGATTGTAATCCATCCCAATGTAACCAGAATTCTCATCCAGTATGGAGTATCCTCCGTTACGAAAAAATCATGACCAAACACTGTGTGTATGTCGGTGGTCTGTAGACATGATTCTAGCACTGTTTTCTTAACATCTGCTTTGGATTCACTCTTCAGGAAACCAGTTTTAACAAGAACAAAAAAATCTTAATAACCTCTAGTAACGCCAGTTGAACAAATTAGACGTACACTACGGTTTCAAATCCACTTTAAACAGACGTCCTTTATCTCCCTACTGGAGGAGAGTTGGTGTAGGTTGGGCAGTGAAATAGACGGAGGTCGCACTAAGTAGACGTTCTATCAGCAGTAAGCTTTGTCGCACCATAAATTTCACTTTATTAATGAACCAGTCGTCATGGAAGGACACGGGGCACATGCTCCTTACTGTATTGAAACGAGACATGCTGAAAATATTCTTATTGGACTCTGATTCGAACTCAGATCTCCCCTTTCAATGAATTTGACCTCTCTGAGTCTATATAGACCCTTCGTTACTTTTTTCCGCAAAAATCCAAACTCCTCAAGGTCTCCACGAAAGGCAAGTGCCTGCGTTCGTAGTCTGGTTCAGCACAAAAATTTTCGTCATGTATATTCAAGCTGTTGCATGTGCATACTAAATGACATGTGAAAAATAATTATGACTTTTTATGCCATTTTGTGCTTCGTCAAAGATAACGATAAGTCCCTGTTTCCGCTCCCAGTCAGGCACAATACCTTTTTTCGTATCATTTCAGGTTCAAATATGCCACTTCTAGGACTGACGAAACAGAATTCAGTAGTTCTTGTGTAGTCAGCAATGATGATATGTGCACTTTTCGACTCCCAGTGAGCATAGAACTTTTTCTCCCGTTATTTTGAGTTCAGACGTGTGCCCACCTCCTTTCTGGTGAGATAAATCGACATTTAATGTCATCGATAGCTGCCAGGTTCAAAATCGGTATTCCAGACTTTTTGATCTCATCATTTCCGCCTGAGTCATCTCGTAACTAGTGAAAAACTTCGATACCTAACATATGAACGTGCTTAGTTAACAATCAGATTAGGTGCTAGGTTGCAATACCCGTCCAACACAAATTTTACGTCACATGCCCATGACTTGTTACTTGTCAATGAAACCATATTTTACATCTTCTGTGGCTAGTCAAAAAGAGACAGCAGTTGCTAGAATGGGCTTCCACTTCCTGGTCCAGTACAAACATTTTTCTCACGTAATTTCGAGTTGAAACTTGCTTTTTGAAATGTCACTTAGTGGAGTAAATTTGAGATTTGAGTTTACATTTACCTGTTTCCTGATATTTGCATTAGTGTGGTATAAATTGAATCTCGACTGATAGCCACACAGAGCAGTGTTCTCAGTGACCTCTTGTAGCAACTATTTTGTATAGTCCAACGACTGTACTGAAAAAGAGATTAGAGCACCTGAAAGAAAATTACATTATGTCGGTTGCATACATATCAGGTGGAAGGCAATTAAGATCATTCCGATAATTTTGAGCATAAAAGTATGTCATCTGTCGTCTTGTAGATAACTCTTTACATAAGTAATCGTTCGATAATATATTGGTGTCTCTCCTAGGCGTCGTCAGGCGTATTTTGGCTGGTGTTCTATTTGTTTTATCGATATGTTTTTACATGGACAGTGAAAAATAACGAGTACTCCAGCAGCGACAACAGTGCCACGTCCCTCGCTGACTGCTGTCGCCAAGCATGCAGCGCTACTGAGTAGATGCTAGATTGCTGTTTATTATTCGTGTTATTGTCCCGGTTAATATATATCGACAAAAAATTAATACATACCGATAAAAAGATTAGCGGACTAGACTGATTTGGGACCGCGCTACCGAATGGGCAAGTATAATTCAGAGTTAAAAATAATTTTGTTTGTAACGGAAAACAAACCGACATTATCTGTTGACACTTGGCATGGCGTGAAAGACGTGACGATCTGTAATTGTTTGGGCTGTCTCCAGCTACACAATGCAAATATGAAGTTGCAAGTATCTGCCGGAACACCAGAGAAAGTGCACTTAACTGCTCTTAGTAGAGACACCCGGTATAATCATTTATGAGGTTGGATATAATCTAAAATCTTTATTCTACAATGTTTTATACCACTAACTTCAGAAACAAATCAAAACATTACCAGTTTGTTACCAACTTTAATGCACAAAAGAATCTCTAAATATGTACTAATAATAAGGACCATGAAGGAAATATAAGAGCCTTTGGTTGTAGGCCAACGGCCTTGCCGCAGTGGTAACACCGGTTCCCCTCAGATCACCGAAGTTAAGCGCTGTTGGATGGATGACCATCCGGTCTGCCGAGCGCTGTTGGCAAACGAAGTGTACTCAGCCATTGTGAGGCGAACTGAGGAGCTACTTGATTGAGAAGTAACGGCTCCGGTCTCGAAAACTGACATACGGTCGGGAGAGCGGTGTGCTGACCACATACCCCTCCCTATCCGCATCCAGTGACGCCTGTGGGTTGAGGATGACACGGCGGCCAGTCGGTACCTTTGGGCCTTCATGGCCTGTGCGGGAGGAGGAGTTTGGTTGTAGGGTCCTGTTCCGCCGAACATGTATGCGACTCGATAGGTACTAATAATGAGGACCTAGAAGAAAGTATAATAGCGTTTAGTTGTAGGGAACTGTTACGCCGAACATGTATGGTTCTGTTGTGTGATGGGAACAGGCCTCCTTCTTAGAGACAGATTGGCGTTCTGCTGAGAGAAATTATCTTAAAGCTTTCTGTTTTCGATGCCTCTGGCAGTGTAGTGCCAAGTAACAACAGTTTTAATTCATTGCTTCATCCTGCATCATTATCATTTACTGTTTGTTAACGTTTTGTTAACATTGAGGACACTGGGGGAGGAGTAGTATTTTAGCAGCACATGGAAGGGAAGAAAGTCGGATGTGGACTTGTTACAGAAATCTTTGTCAGTATGAATTGGTGCCAAAGTTTTATTAATAGTTAAGGGAAGAGTACGAAAACGATACCCGTAATTGTGGAAATGGTTCTGAATGTTAACTTTTGTAATTCGGTGAATGAGAGTGAAAAATAAACTGTAAAATATGTCATCAGTCATAGTAAAAAGGTCGTTGTACCTCTACTTTATATGTGCAACACCAAAAATTTTAAAAATTACCGTTAATTTTTTTAAAATTTTCCCTTACGTAATACTTTCCTGTATTCAATCAAGTCTGTTTAATAGAGAAACGATTATTTGGTGAATTATTAAATTATCTGAAGTCTTCCCTTTATCGAAATCTCTCTACTACACATTCGAATAATGCTTTCATTATCGGAAGAAAAACAATAGGTCATCTTTTTCAATGCCGATAATCGACAGGAAATGCCCTTAGCACGCAATTACTGACAATTCTCCACACTCAGTATGTGGAGTCCTACCCACTCGTCGCTAATAGCGACTACGGGATGCAGCGTTCTCGGAATGCTGTACAACAATTTCAAACAAATAACGTTAGTAGTTTTATTTCTAGAAAGCAATTGACAGTACTTAACTTAGGAGATTTACAAATAGTAGTCGCAAACGAGGGGCGACTTGCAATATAATTTAAAGTCCTTGATATGTGAACTGTTCAGGCAAGTTGATACACATCACTGATAGCTAACTTTTGCGACCCGGTGCCGATGTGAGCGGCCGAGGCTATCAGGAGCGTCGCTTGTATTCGCTTTTTCTTGGTGTCGCTCCTGGCGCGGCGCGGTCCAATTCCGAGCACCATTGGCCACCGTTTCCTCACCGCATTCTCTGCTCTTGCGTTCCGCATCTTCTTCGTTCCGGCGCTTGTGGTTACCCCACAACATAATAAACGTCTTTTATATTTATACTGAAGTGAAAAAATTCGCAACACTAAGAAGGAGTTGTGCGACATAAACGAAATTTGTTAGGCTTGTTTCTACATCTGAAACATCCCAAAAATGTTCGGGCTCACATGCAGTTCACCTTCGTCGAAATGTCTTGGCTCAAACTCGTCTAGGGATTGAACCGCACGTGTCGCATTACACGCCCTAAATTAGACACTTGTGACCCTTTTGTTAAGTTGTCTGACTGATGGCAAGTTTGCGAAATACAAAGTTATATAACATATAATAACAGTAATAGTAATATAGGGAACTAAGTTAGCGACCTATAAATGATGTAGGCCACACAGTTGCGATTTGGTTAGAATAATTCAGAAAGCAAACTAATAGTGAAAGTGGTCGTATTTAGAATTACTATTACACTTGAACGCATATCCATTTTACACAGTTCGATCATTCACAATCTCATCGCTAAATACAAGTCTAATATTGCACCTCGGTATCTTCGCGAAAAGATAGGGTTCACACCAGGCGCGGGGCTGATCACCGCTCAGAGACTAAGTCCCGCGATACTATACAACAAAATTTTCTAAGTCGTTTCACTTCCTAGCTGCCCGAGGACCGACCGTCCGCTGTCGCGTCTCCACCACCACTGTCCTCTGCCCGTTCCCGGCCGCGTTTCCCGCGCACCGGATATCCTCGCGCAACTGACTAGGGCAGTTCCCTTTCCTGAAGCCGTCCATCTGATTGGCTACAGCTTATTCTACATTATTTTACATTTTAACATCTTTTAATAATCAAAGCTTGACCACTTTCACGTTCTAAATAAAGTAACAATAATATCCATTAAATAATAAACGTGAAATTCTTCTGCATAAAACCAATACAATTTCCTTCTTAACTTGGAATGTCACGGCTAGTAGCATGGGACTAATGTGCTTTCGTCCGCCGCCGGTAGCTGAGTGGTCAGCGCGACGGAAAGTCAAATCGTAAGGGCCCGGGTTCAATTCCCAGGTGGGTCGGAGATTTTCTTCGCTCAGGGACTTGGTGTTGTGTTGTCCTAATCATCATCATTTCATACCCATCGACGCGCAAGTCGCCGAAGTGGGGTCAAATCGTAAGACTCGCACCCGGCGAGCGCTCTACCCGACGGGAGGCCCTAGTCACACGACATTTACATTTAATGTGCTCTCTTATAAATAAATAGAGAACAAAAGTTACTATTATGCACTAAACTTTTCAACGCATATTCTATTACCTAGTGGTTCAATAAGGCGTCATGCTGTTATCGTTCAATGTATTTTTGTGTGGAGGAAATGATGAGCTGATGCTTAACTTAAAATACTGATGATTTAAATTTACTATACCTTTTAAACAAATGAAGTTACAGAGTTGATATTTACAACATAAGTCATTTTAATGATGCGCTTCTATATGAAATGTCGATCGTTAAGAGCGACTAAAGCGTTCAGATTTTAGCATTCGAGTCTTTGTTACAAAACTTGTGAATTTCACTTTAACAATTAATCCTAAACTATTACAGGCACGATAAATATTCAAGTTTTGTTGGGATCACCATAAAAATTTATGGAGAATGGAAGATTAAAATTACTGTGATTTGATGCCCTGCATTGTTACAGAATTAAATAGTTTCCATAAATGTTTCCCTTTGTGGCCGATCTTAGGTCCGCCGTATTTAACACTGCTACGTCTCCTTGGCCACAAGCGGCTCCTACTGGGTTTCCCTACGACGTAGGTTCTCGTCTGTCTCACTCGCACACTACAGCGCTTAGGTCTCAATAGACAATAGAGGCCTGTGAATTTCCCCATCTCGTGGTGGATCTGCGTCCTTTGTGACACACGGTCCTCGACGACAGAGTTCGTTTCACAAGTCCTGTAGACTGACTCTTTCGGCCATATATTTAAATGAGAGCGCAATGCTAGTTAACTCACAAATATGATGTCTATTTAGATTTCGCGTCAGTCGCGTACGAGTGATGATAGAAGCGCCACTATGAGGATGCTAATCAGGTTTGCTTTAAGTACACGTTGTAACGGTCGTGATCTCTAGTTGTCTTTGAGATAGGACGTGTTGAGTTGATGTCAGTCAAGAATTCCTTAAAGGCGACGATGAAGCCATTAACAACACGCCATTGAGATTGAACGAGGTCGTGTGGCTCTGGCCCATTGTACTGCATCTGCAGCATAAATCTGGACAGCAGTTGGCACCACAATGACAACGAACTTTTACGAATCGGTTACTTCAAGGACAGACACCGAACCACTGGCATTTGCGACTTCAGTGGTATCAAGCGAGAGTTCATTGGGAGGCAGGGTGGAGGTGTTTTGTGTTTTCTGACGAAAGCCGAAGGCCCAGTCTTACACGAATCTTCGTAGTAAATCTTGATTATTGTAGGCGCTGCATACAGTGCCGAAGAAGGAAACAATAATAACCGATCTCGTATCTGGATCGATCTGGTCGAGAAATCTCTCAATACAATGTGCCCTTCACGAGAGCCTAGAAAACCTTATTTCCAAGGCAGCACGAAATGAGACAGATAACTAGTTACTTAATGAGGAAGCAAGCTCCAAGCGTCGGGTTAAAGCGATCCCCAGCACTCACACGGGGTTGCCACGCAGCTGCGTGTCGCTGGAAATTTGTGGAGAACGCACCGCGACTCCGTGCCAGCTAGATGACTGCTGTGCTGCTCGGCGTATCATCATTGTGGTCAGGGGCTATTGTACTAACAGCTGTAGCTTTCTGTTTACGACTGCTGAAAAACAGTCCCCTTCTTGAATAGTTGTTTCAGTGCCTGTATGAGATGCGACAGAAATTCACTAGACGTGGCTACACGTATAGCTTAACGCACGGACTAGTAGCATACAAGACAGGGAGAAGAGTTACGCTTGTTTCGAATTAATGACGATGGGTCTAATTAATGACGATGGCCAGACCAAATAATAATTTTTAACGGTTGTCTACGTTTATTTACTCCAACGCCTGCCTGGTTCTCAGTATCCACTGCAGAAAACGCTTTTTTCAAATAATGTGTTCTAAAATACAGAACCTTGTTTATGTGATCCACAGGAAGATGACACACAAAATTTTACTTCTTTACGTTAACTGACTACCGCAGCGGTAGGAATGCAATCGTCCACAAATTTAAAATAAGTTACTTCCAAGTCATTAAATAGAAAAATTGAAACTCCAGACCATAGGACAATGTTAAGAGGGGAGACAAGGATGAGTTCTACACCTACTAGAATCCATCAACAGTCTCTATTTCGCACTATTAACGTGTTCTTTGTTACGATCCTTATCGCGATTTAGAAGAAGTGTGTACCTTATTCTGTTAACTTCAGTCCGCTCCGGTTTTTTTTTTTTTTCCTTAAAATACATTTTTCCGCACTTGCAACACAATCTCTTCCGTAAATATCAGAATACGAAGGAGTTAACACGGTCACAATTTCTATAACACGAAAGAAAAACAAGATAGTTTTTCATCTTGATAGAGAGTGAACAGTGCTTATATTGTGCTAGTTCTGCAGGTTCGCCGAAGAGCTTCTGTGAAGTTTGGCAGGTAGAAGACGAGGTACTGTCAGAATTGAAGCTGAGAGGGCCGGCCGTGAGACGTACTCGAATAGCTAAAATGGTAGAGCACTTGCCCGGGAAGGCAAAGGTCCCAAGTTCGAATCTCGGCCCGGCACAAAGTTTTAATCTGCCAGGAAGTTTCATATCAGCGCACACACAGCTGCGGAGTGAAATTCTCATTCTGAGTGCTTATATTTTCATTACTGAGGTACTGATACAGATGGAAGAGTCTCAGTTGCACTCGCATGTTGTTTACCACACTCAGGGAACTCTTAATCATTTTTGATCTTGGCATCACCTGGTTGTATACTGTGTCAGCTGCGCTCCTATGACGCTGTACTGCTGACTGCCACTCTCAGCACGATACCATAGAACTAGCCGCACGTTTATTGCTGACTGTAGTACTTTATGCCCGCTACAGACTACAGCACTTGGCACACAGATCCTGCTTCTTGCACTGCTATTATTACTCGTAATTTCCAGTCGTACTCATTGCTGTAAATTTAGACAACCTTTCTACACCTATTAAACCCATAAGTAGAATTCTTTCCTAATTGTAACAACATGCGATAGTAATTGTCACTCACCACCGGCCATCGTCGTTTAGTTAGCCTTCTCCCTCATGTTAAGCTATTGCAGTTATTAATAGACTTCATGCTGTGTGTTACTGCTGCCACCATACGTCTTGTCGAGTGAGCGGTGAACACACAATCGAGCATGAGATATGCTACCGACACTTACACACCACATTTCTCAGTCTGGATTAGCATGAATCCTACCACAATACAAAAAAAAAATCAAAGAACCCTGGAGCCCACCATTTCACTTCCGTATATACGATCTTCTGGCTCCTGTAACTGATACATTGACAGTGCTTCTCATTATTCTGATGTTGACGACAGCGTTAGGATTGTAACGTCCTACTTACGAATAATTATTGTCAGCTCTTTGTTGTTGACTGCGCCGGCCGGTGTGGCCGTGCGGTTCTAGGCGCGTCAGTCTGGAACCGCGTGACCGCTACGGTCGCAGGTTCAAATCCTGCCTCGGGCATGGATGTGTGTGATGTCCTTAGGTTAGTTAGGTTTAAGTAGTTCTAAGTTCTAGGGGACTGATGACCACAGATGTTGAGTCCCATTGTGCTCAGAGCCATTTGAACCATTTTTTTGTTGTTGACATCCTCGTCTTTCGCCTGTGTTTCTCACTTCCGTAATCTAGCCTGCTGTGATGTAAATATCAGTCAGGTATACAACCTGTGATTCAAATGGTTCAAATGGCTCTGAGCACTATGGGACTTAACATCTGAGGTCCTCAGTCCCCTAGAACTTAGAACTAGTTAAATCTAACTAAACTAAGGACATCACACAGATCCATGCCCGAGACAGGATTCGAACTTACGACCGTAGCGGTCACGTGGTTATAGACTGAAGCGTCTAGAACTGCTCGGTCACACCGGCCGGCTAACGTGTGATTGATGTTATAAACGTATGCCCTACACTGATTGACTACTCAAAAGATACTGTATATTCTTTGTCTTCAAGATCTTTACATGCTTGATGTTCAAAAATGGTTAAAATGGCTCTGAGCACTATAGGACTTAACTGCTGAGGTCATCAGTCCCCTAGAACTTAGAACTAGTTAAACCTAACTAACCTAAGGACAGCACACACAACCATGCCCGAGGCAGGATTCGAACCTGCGACCGTAGCGGTCGCGCGGTTCTAGAGTGTAGCGCCTAGAACCGCTCGGCCACTCCGGCCGGCGCTTGATGTTAAGCATGAATCTCTGTAGAAGGATAATCTGTATGTAGAGCAATGAACGTGGCCGTCTCTTACTTTCCGAACTTCACAGAAGCTCTCCTGCGAACCTTGCAGAACTAGCGCTCCTGGAAGAAAGGATATTGTGGAGATATGGCTTAGCCACAGCCTGGAGGATGTTTCCAGAATGAGATTTTCACTCAGCAGCGGAGTGTGCGCTGATATGAAACTTTCTGGCAGATTAAAACCGTGTGCCGAACCGAGACTAGAAATCGGGACCTTTGCCTTTCGCAGGCAAGTGCTCTACCCACTGAGCTACCCAAGCACGACTCAGGCCCCCTCCTCGCAGCTTTACTTCTGCCAGTACCTCGTCTCTTACTTTCCGAACTTCACAGAAGCTCTCCTGCGAACCTTGCAGAACGAGCACTCCTGGGAGAAAGGATATTGTGGAGACATGGCTTAGCCGCTGCCTGAAAATCTCATTCTAGAATGCTTCATGTTGAACTGTCAAAAAACTTATTAGTGAGAAAAGTAGTTATAATTATAGAATTAAAGAATCAGATTCGCACTTTTTGTAATCAGTGATAAGAAATGTAATAAACAGGGAGTCAACAGGGTGACATGCAGTTGCCGATCGATTGCAGTACAGCTAGATGTAATTCTTGTGTTTCGTCTTAGCGTTATCCAGTGGTAATAGCGTTCCCCATTTCGTGACTTGGGAATTACCTGTTTTAAATTTACGGTCAGATGCCTTTTCTACCACTACAATAGCCAATTAACCGAATGGACTAAAGCTGTTTAAGCTCTCAGTCTGTGTATTGCGTAAACTTTGTTTTGTGTGTTACACTGTTTGTTTATAGTCTTTTCTGAGGTGAACATCAATAAGCATCCTGAATTTTAGTAAACGGGCGTATAACTGCACCATGGCTCAAATAACCTCACCGCCCTGTCTCACAAGCTAACCCTTTGTAGGTACATTAACAGCAGGTATTGACCAGTATTTTATAATGTAGAAGTTGTTCTGCAAAAAATAATCTTCCATGCTGCAGACAGAGGAGGCAAGTCTACCACGCATCTCTCCTATCACTGGAAATATTGAACAGGGATTTCCATGATTGTTTTGACTTTCTTAAGCAGGTTGCGCAGACATCTATCAAGACTTCAGCTAATATGTGAGCAAATGCGAAGCTTCTCTATGACACATTGTCACTCGGTACAAACTGAACGTCCATTAACGTTAAATATGAAATACGTTGCGACGACTCTGATAGAAACCACACTTTCCTATACCATCATTTTTATAAAAGCTTTTGCAATGTATGATATCGTCTTCACCGTAACCAAGCTAAGGCAAAATACACCTGGTCCGAAAATATACTGCTCAAAAGAATTAAGGGCTCACTTTTTTGAAACCCCGTCATTTTCTCCCATTGTGACACAGAAGTGTGAAATTTGGCTCGAAGGTGTCTACGACCTTCCTCTGTAAGGATGCAAAAGCGTGGCGTCCTGTGATGTCACCCTTTGGCTCGGCAGTGCTTCAAACAGCCAGCTATCGACCCATCAAAAAGGACGGAGCTCAGAAGTTCATGTAAGGTGTAACGCCCCTTCTCTTGATGCCTCTGCGATGGAGGGCACACTGCGAGGCCCAGCGTTCAAATCATGCGGTTTTCTTTTGGGTGGCAAAGGAAAACATTTCAGTCACACCGCCGCTCAGAATCAACGCGAAAAGGCCTCAAGAAGAAGCATAGAGGGCGTTAATGAAACAACTCCTTTCCTTGGGGAGTTCATTTGCACATATTTCCCGGTCGGAAACGACAATTTTCAGTGCAATGTGCAATAACACGACGTTCTTTGAGAATTTTTGACGTTTATGATAGCTTCCGAATGATTCAACCCTTCTCTAACAACATTGTGGGGCTGCAACCCTATTGAACGTGACCTCACCCGTTTGTATTATGGTAGGACCGTAATTTTTGGTTTTGTATACAGGGTGGAAGCTCTAGAGACCGTTCAAAACCATCAGACGGAAGTTGAACGTGACGTGAAGCAACAAAAGGTGTTCATTCTTTTTCGGCTCTACTGTTTCGCGTCCTCCTTGTGGCTTGGATCACGGAGGGTGTGGCAGTGGCACGGGCATGATTAAAACGAAAAAGATTCCCACAAAGGTCTTTCAGTTCGGTAATATTCTCGGTGCAACCCACGCTCCTTTCTTGAGTACTTTAAAAATGTACCTTGACCGATTCATAGGCACATGACCTGGAAAGCATTACGCTGCTGCTCTAGTGCCTATTTGCTGGCATGAGAAATCTGAGTGGTTTTGAAAGAATTGTGTGGTGACGGAATCAGATAATTTTCCACACATCACACCGTGATATAGCATCGAGTCACTACTAGTTTAGTGGAGTGTACGTGTCTCCTCTCTAAAATACTTTTTCCAGCAGTTTGTCTGTAACAGCAAATTACAGGGAATGTATGACTGTTACAGGGATCATGACTCAGGTAAATGTTACGTACTCCATATTTGTGATAAGTCATTTGTGAAAAGTCATTACATATTTGTTGCTGGGACATTGCTACTCATGTTGCACATGTGCACAGAGTACTTTCGCCGTCTCATACCGCACACCCGTCTGTCAGTGGACTTCTCGTGATTTTACCAGCTGTAGTTTCGATATGGCCAACGGCCTTGCCGCAATGGTAACACCGATTCCCGTCAGATCTCCAAAGTTAAGCGCTGTCGGGCTGGGCTAGCACTTGGATGGGTGACTATCGGTCTGCCAACCGTTGTTGGCAAGCGGAGTGCACTAAGCCCTTGTGAGGCAAACTGAGGAGCTACTTGATTGAGAAGTAACGGCTCCGGTCTCGTAAACCGACATACGGCCAGGAGGGCGGTGTGCTGAACACATGCCCCTCCGTATCCGCATCCAGTGACGCCTGTGCGTTGGGGATAACACAGCGACCGGTCGGTACCGTCTGGCCTTCCAAGACCTTTTCGGACGGAGTTTAGTTTAGTTTAGTGTCGATATGTGATCCATGTGTATCGCTTTCTTCGATGCATTTCGTTTTATGGAATCATTCCTTTTTAAATCACTCCTGATGGTTGCTTTGAGATATTTTACGATTCAAAATACGTATGACTCACAGTTCGCAGGTATTGAGAAAGGTTGCCACACATTTCAGAATTCAGATTAAGGGATATTGACAAATCATACTCCACTAATCTAACTTCAGTAATAACAGACTCGAGGGATGAGGACTTAGAGCATGTCAGCAACTTTCTCCTTATATTCTTATGTAAAAAACTAGAGTTACTATCACCAAATGAATGGATGCTTACGAGTTTACACCGCTGTAGAAGAATAAAGCTGGGGATTTACTGTAAATACTGTTAGGTAATATGAAACCATTATTTGCGTTCGTTACATACTTCTTGCAGCTTTAGAGTATATATGAAGCTTTGAGAGCCGTAGTTGGACAGAATTCCGTTTTATCAACATATGAGAAAGTACAAATGGATGTCATCATTGTTAGGTGATCAGGGAGGTAGATTTTGTACGATTCAGTAAACATACATCTGTACATAAGATAACTAAAATCAGCATTCCAGCTCCACCGCAATTTGTGCGTGTTTTAGTGTCTATAAGGCTTGCTTTCGCTGTTAGCATTGGGTGTTGATTGAAGATTTTCTGGGTTGACATTTAGAAGGCGATAAACAAGTGATCTTGCAGCCACGTTTAGATTCCCTCTTGCTTGGTGGGGGAACCTGAATCACTCTTGGATGCTAAAGATACCTGGTAGGGTAAGAAATAAGAGCACAAATACTCTTTTAGATTTATATGTAGAATATAGAAAAAATACGCAGTATATGGAAAATACGGAAAAATGCGGAAAATTCGAAAAATATGTAAAATATAAAAAAATATGTAAAATATGTAGAAACATGGAAAGATACGGATATTAAATGGGAGCGCAGGATATCTGTATTTGTACACACGGGTTAGTCGAAATTTGTGACATAGGCTTTAAGACTTTAATGTAAGCACTAGATAAACCACACTGAAGCAGAATACTACGCTGCGGTCGGCAACACCTGTATAAGATAATAAGTGTCTGGCGCAGTTGTTAGATCGGTAACGCTGCTACAATGGCAGGTTATGAAGATTTAAGTGAGTTTTGAACGTGGTTTGACAGTCGGCGTACAAGGGGTGGGACACAGCATCTCCTAGGTAGCGATGAAGTGGGGATTTTCCCGTGCGACCATTTCGCGAGTGTAGCGTGAATATCGAGAATCCGCTAAAATATCACGTCTTCGACATCACTGTGGCCGGAAAAAAATCCTGCAAGAACAAGATCAACGACAACTGAAGAGAATCGTTCAACGTGACAGAAGTGCAAACCCTTTCGCAAATGTCAATGCTGGGCCATCAAAACGTGTCGGCGTGCGAACCATTCAACGAAACATCATCGATATGGGCTTTTGGAGCCGAAGGCCCACTAGTGTACCCTTGACGACTGCGCAACACAAAGCTGTACGCCTCACCTGTGCCCGTCAACACCGACATTGGACTATTGATGGCTGGAAACATGTTGCTGGTCGGACGAGTCTCGTTTCAAATTGTATCGAGCGGATGGACGCGTACGGGTATGGAGACAACCTCATGACTCCATGGACCCTGCACATTGGCAGAGGACTGTTCAAGCTGTTTAAGGCTTTGTAATGTTGTGGGCATGTGCAGCTGGAGTGGTATGGGACCTCTGACACGTCTAGATACGACTCTGACAGGTGATACGTACGTAAGCATCCTGTCTGATCGCCTGCGTCCGTTCATGTCCGTTGTGCATTTCGACGGACTTGGGCAATTCCAACAGGTCAGTGCGACACCCCATACGTCCAGAATTGCTACAGAGTGGCTCCAGGAGCACTCACCTGATTTTAAGCACTTCCTCTGGCCACGAAACGCCCCAGACAAACATTTTTGAGCCTATCGGGGATGCCTTGCAACGTACAGTTCAGAAGATATCTCTATCCCGTCGTACTCTTACGGATTTATGGACAGTCTTTCAGAGTTCATGGTGTCATTTGCCTCCACCACAACTTCATACATTATTCGAGTCCATGTCACGTCATGCTGGGGCACTTCTGCGTGCTCAGGAGGGCCCTATACGATATTAGACTGGTGTGCCAGATTTTTTTTTCTCTTCAGTGTAGATAGATGACACCATATTTATGTGCTTTAACTGTGGAAATGTGGAGCATTCTAGAGACACTTTGTCAAACCGACACTGTCTCATTCCCTCCTACACGTGGACAACACTGAACCAGCTACAGGTATATTGGGTAAAATTTAGCAAGAAAGCGCTAGAAATCAGTTTGAGGAAATACATAAAACAGTTATGGTTATATCCATAAAGCGGAGTTAGTCTACATTGAAATGTATTTTCTAATGGATGAAGTGCCTATAAAATTACATCAGCTTTGTGTAAATGCCAACTATCTTATGGATGTGGATATAATGCAAGACATTGCTGGGATTTTTGACAAAATGGAGATGTGTGACTATAGACCATCAAACCACGACGTCGGTGTGTAAGAGACTGCCAAGGAAGCAGTAACATTATTTGCAATCCTCATGTGTTTTAGTGCACATAAGGGTTGGCGTTTACGTTTAGCATAGGTCATTGTAGCTGCGTGGCTAGCATAGATGGCTGCCATACAGAGCATCCAGGTTCCATTCCTAGTCCTGCCAAAGACTTTTACAAGGTGGGAGGACTGCTACAGACCAATGGAGGTTATCGCTGAAACAACCGGTTTTCGGTTATATCATTTTTTTTCAACGTCAGTTTAACATGACTGATAAAACAGCTCATTAGAAGCAGTTTCTGAAATAACCGATTTTAAGTTTTTTATTCCTGTTATTTACTGTAATAAACGCAGTTTCAAGATGCATGAAATCAAAATATTAAATCAAATAGGCAAAACTTAGTCCATCACTGTTCGCTACTTTTCTCGAAAAGTGATAAACAGTGAAAACTAGAAAAAATTACAAGTATTCTGCTATTGATTCTAAGTTTTTGAAACTCTGCTCAAAAATCATGTTGTACTCGAGGATCATACCACTATTTGGGCATCACGGATATTCAGCGCTAGGGGGTGAGAACTGAAGTTGAAAAACTATTTTTCTTGTTGATTTGTCCATTTTCAAGGGCTACAAGCAGATAAATGCATATTATGTAGACACAGACAGCGTATCAGCTACTTCCTATTTTTGTCATGAACTGTGAACGAATAGTTAAGTTTTAAGTCTTCTCTTCACACGACGTTGCAAGTTTGTTGTAGGTTCTCCAGCTTTTAATCTTTTAAAGCAAATGGAGTATTGTAATTAACTGATACCGCACTTCGTAAAATACTTCCGGTCCAGGGATGGTGCCATTCTGTAACGCAACTGATGTCTGAGGACAAGAGGGACAAACTACCATACAGACCAGAAATGGCATGTCCTGCACACTGCATGTGCGTGTGTACCATACAACAGGCCACGCCACATGGTAGCAGGTACATTATTGTCTCGGCAACGCTGTACCATCGCTTATGCCGTGTGTTTGTTGCTCGTCAGGCAGCAGCAACCGTCCGAGACACAAGCAGCGACGGGGAAGTAACCGATTCTGTGACATCTTACGACTTACTAACCAGGAGCGAGCTGTATAGTTTCACCCGTAAACCTTGGTACTTCAGTTTCATGAGTTTCTGCGTGTTAATTTAATATTTAATAGACGGAGTTCCCGCGTTTTCGTTTGCGTCAGGAAGTAAACCTATTTTGTGACGTATTAACATTTCACAAGTTCCTAATCAGGAGAGAATTATTTAGTCTCACCTGAGTGCTTTCGTAGTTCAGTTTTTGAATCTCCGTGTATTAAAATCTAATTTATTAGACACAAGTCTTGCGTTTTCGTCAGTATCTGCAGTAGAGTTCCACAGCATATGTCGATAGCCGGTTTGTCTGTGTAGTGTAGTTTTTCACGGTCTTTAGTATGAATAGGGACCGTGTGCAGATGCGCGCCAAGATGGTGGCATTTCACTCTCAGCTCTAGTCTGTGACAGCTTCAGTTACACAGCTTGAAGCTGCAGTGGATGGACATCACTGTTGTGGGCCGGCAGTGGGGATCCAACGGACGTCCAGCACGTCTGGGTCCTCTGATCGCCGATCGGCCTGCACCGGTGGACGGCACAGTTACTGCTCGCACTGAGGTTGATCCCTTACCCGTGGTCGAGTGAGAGGTCGCCTCTAGGCGTGGCAAGCGGCGAAAGACTTCCCAAGGGGCCGAGCGTAAGGCCTCCCCTGTTAATCTCACAAACATGTTCCAGGTGCTGCCTGTGGCTGACACTGTCGCTCAGCCACATGCAGTCGCCTGCCCTGCTTCAGAGAAAACATCTCAGCCTGCAAGACCTGGCCATTACAGAGGATGGGAGCATTGGTAGTAGGGAGCACCAGTCTTAGGCTCGTTGCGGGACCCCTTAGAGACGTGCCTGCCAAGAACGGGAAGAAAGCCAATATGCACTCCGTGTGCACACAGGATGGAGTCATTCCAGACGTGGAACGGGTCTTTTCGGATACCATGAATAGCACAGGGTGGCGGCCAAATGCAGGTGGCGGCTCACGCCGGTACCAATGATCTGTGTCGCTTTGGATCGGAAGATATTTTCTCCAGTTTCGAGCGGCTAACAGTACTGGTAAAGGCTGCCAGTCTTCATTGTGAGATGAAAGCAGAGCTCACCATTTGCAGTTTAGTCGGCAGGACCAATTGTGGACCTCTGGTACAGAGGCGAGTGGAGGGTCTGAATCAGAGGCTCAGACGGTTCTGCGACCATTTAGACCGCACGTCCCTCGACTTGCGCCATAGGGTGGCACAAGGTAAATACAGCAACCATCGGTATAACTGTGGTAAACTGTCGTAGCTGTGCTAGGAAAGTACCAGAGGTCCAAGCGCTAACAGAAAGCACTGATGCTCAAAGACGTGTTTGTTGCTGTTACAGGTAGTTCATCTTCTCTCTTAATTGAAGTGGATAGTTCCTGTGAGTTAGTATGGGCAGAGGTCATTCTTGGCAACCGAAATAAAACGATAATTGTATCCTTTTAGCGATCTCCCAACTCAGATGATACAATTGCTGAAAGATTGAAAGATAGCCTGAGTTTAATTTCAAACACGTACCCGACTCATACAATTGTAGTTGGTGGTGACTCTAATTTATTTGGCGAAAATGTATGTTTAAATCAGGTGGTAAGCATAAAACATCGTCCGAAATTGTGCTAAACGCATTCTCCGAAAATTATATCGAGCAGTTAGTTCGCGAACCTCACTTGACCTCTTAGCAACAAATAATCCTGCGCTAATAACGAGCATTAAAATGGATACGGGGATTTATGAACACGGGGTTGTCGTAGCGAGACTGAATATTGTAATCCCCCAAATCGTCCAAAAATAAACGAAAAATATACCTATTCAAAAAAGCTGATAAAACTTCACTTGATGCTTTCCTGAGAAAGAATCTCCACTCTTTCCATAATAACCATGTAAATGTAGAACAGATGTGGCTTATGATTCAAAGAAATATTATCGACAACAATTGAGAGATTTATGCCAAACAATTTAACAAACAACGGAGCTGATCATCCTTGGTACACAAAACTAGTTAGAACACTGCTTCAGAAACAACGGGAAAGCATACCAAATCTAAACGAACGCAAAACCTCCAAGATTAGCGATCTTCTACAAAGCTCGATATTTAGCACGGAGTTCAATGCGAGATGCTTACAGCAGTTTCTACAACGAAGCTTTTTCTCGAAACCTGGCAGAAAATCCAGAGAGATTCTGGTCATGTAAAGTATGCTAGCGGCAAGACACAATGCCTTCTCTGCGCGATAGCAATGGACATACTATCGACGACAGTGCTGCCAAGGCAGAGTTACTAAACACAGCCTTTCGAAATTCCTTCACCAAACAAGACGGAGTAAACATTCCAGAATTCGAATCAAGATCAGCTGCCAACATGAGTAACGTAGAAGTAGATATCCTCGGAGTAGTGAAGCAAGTTAAATCACTTAATAAAAGCAAGTCCTCCGGTCCAGACTACATACCGGTTAGGCTCCTTTCAGAGTATGCAGATGCAATACCTCAGTATCATATACAATAGCGCAATATCATATACAACAGCTCGCTCGACGAAAGATCCGTACCCAAAGACAGGAAAGTTGCACAAGTCACACCAATATTCAAAAACGGTAATACGAATGATCCACTAAATTAAAGGCCCATATCATTAACGTGGATACGCAGCGGGATTCTGGAACATATATTGTGTTCAAACATTATTAATTACCTCGAAGAGAATGGTCTATTGACAGTCAACACGAATTTAGAAAACATCGCTCTTGTGAAACAACTCACACGACAGGTTGAGTGCTATTGACAAGCGATTTCATATTGATTCCGTATTTCTAGATTTCCACAAGGCTTTTGACACTGTACCACACAAGCGGCTTGTAGTGAAACTGGGTGCTTAAGGAATCTCTCAGTTGTGTGACTGGATTTGTGATTTCCTGTCAGAGAAGTCACGGTTCGTAGTAATTGAAGGAAGTCATCGAGTAAAACAGAAGTGTTTTCTGTGGAACACAAGGTAGTGTTATAGGCCCTCTGCTGTTCCTTATCTACATAGACAATTTAGAAGAGAAATCAAGTAGCCGTCTAAGGTTGTTTGCAGATGATGCTGTCGTTTATCGTGTAGTAAACTTATAAGAAGATCAAAACAAATTACAAAAGGATTTAGAAAAGATATATGTATGGTAGAAAAATTGTCAATTGAGCCTAAATAACGAAATGTGTGAGGTCACCCGTATGAGTGCTAAAAGGATTCGGTTAAACTTCAGTTACACGATAAATCAGTCAAATATAAAGGCCGTAAATTCAACTAAATACTTAGGAATTACAACTTAAGTTGAAAAGAACACATAGAAAATGCTGTGAGGAAACCAAACCCAAGACTGCGTTTTAGTGGCAAGGCACTTCGAAAATGTAACAGATCTACTAAAGAGAATGCCCACACTACGCTTGTCCAGCTTCTTTTTATGTACTGCTGCGCGGTCTGCGATCCTTGCCAGATAGGAGTACATCGTGAAAGTTCAAAGCAGGCCAGCAAGTTTTGTATTATCGCGAAATAGGGGAGAGTGTGTCACTGACATGATACAAGATTTCGGTTGGACACCTTTAAAACAAAAGCGTTTTTCGTTGCTGCGGAATCTTCTCAAGAAATTTCAATCACCAACTTTCTCCTCTGAATGCGAAAATATTTTGTTGGCGTCGACCTACATAGGAAGACACGAGTACCATAATAAAATAAGGGAAATCAGAGTTCGCACGATAAGATACAGGCGTTCATTTTTCCACGTGCTGTTCGAGATTGGAATAATAGAGAATTATTGTGAAGGTGGCTCGATGAACCCTCTGCAAGTCACTTAAATGTGATGTGCAGGGCATCCATGTAGATGTAGATATAGATCTTTCTGTCGGCATTGTTATTCAAATACCATTGACCGCTTTTCTCATTTTCTATCAAAATGCAATATTCCAAAGCAATGGAAATGCTACGAATAAAAATTAATCAGTTTCTTTTAAAAAAAGTTTATTTAAAAACCAAAAATTTTATCACTGCTGCTATGATTAACTGGTATTTCGAGTTTTTACCCAGTTATTAGTAAAAAATAGAAAACATGTTATAACCAGGGCCAAACCAATACCGAAAAATACTGATTATTCAGAAGTAAAATACCGGTATCAGTTTTGACCGGTTGGTTACTGCTGCGGGGTACACTCAGCCTCGTGATACCAAATGAGGAGCTACCTGACCGAGTAGTATCGGCTCCGCGCTGTGGAAAGTTTTCTTATTTGAGCAGTAAAAGACGTGTTGATGGCCAAAGTAGATATATAAAATGCATACTGATAGTTACAAGAACATCATTTCTGAAGAAATGAAATTTATTAACATCAGATATACACTGATAAGCCAAAACATTATGACCATCCGCTTAATAGCGAGTTGGTCTACCTTTGGAAAGCAGTACAGCTTCGATTCTTCGTGGAATAGATTCGAGAAGTTCTTTGTAGGTTTCTGGAGGTATATGGCACTGGATGTCTACACATAGGTAACGTCATTCCCGTCAGTTACGTCTCAGATGTCCTATTGAGTTCAGGAGATGCTAAGTTTGTGGTCAAGACACCAACCACTGTAGTGTAGCTCGGTCCCTTTGACAAGGACAGTTGTACTACTGGAAGATGTCATCAGTGTCACAGAAGACAACAAGCATAAAAGGAAAAAGCTGATATGTAATAATGTTCACATAGTCCACAGCACACGTTGTACTTTCGATCATTACCACAGGTCCCACGGGAGCCCAGTTCAGTGTCCCACCAGCCTGCGTTTATGGCGTGTTGTGTGTTTCGAGCAGCCGTTCGCCTGGATGAAGGACGTCCTCAGACACATTCATCAGTGTGGTGCACCAAAAAAGTGCTTCATCCGCCCAGGTGACACTTTTCCATTGAAACACGACGCAGTGTCTATGATCCCGTTTCCAATGGCATTCTGACAATATCATTTGGTCAAGATGAGAACATGTAGAGATGGTATGCGGTGGAGCCTCATATTGTGCAGTTTGCACTGAACGGTGTGCTCCGAAACACTTGTGCCTGTACGTGCGTTGTGCTCTGTCATCAAATCTACATCTACATCTACATCTATACTCCGCGAGCCACCTTACGGTGTGTGGCGGAGGGTACTTATTGTACCACTATCTGATCCCCCCTTCCCTGTTCCATTCACGAATTGTGCGTGGGAAGAACGACTGCTTGTAAGTCTCCGTATTTGCTCTAATTTCTCGGATCTTTTCGTTGTGATCATTACGCGAGATATATGTGGGCGGTAGTAATATGTTGCCCATCTCTTCCCGGAATGTGCTCTCTCGTAATTTCGATAATAAACCTCTCCGTATTGCGTAACGCCTTTCTTGAAGTGTCCGCCACTGGAGCTTGTTCAGCATCTCCGTAACGCTCTCGCGCTGACTAAATGTCCCCATGACGAATCGCGCTGCTTTTCGCTGGATCATGTCTATCTCTTCTATTAATCCAACCTGGTAAGGGTCCCATACTGATGAGCAATACTCAAGAATCGGACGAACAAGCGTTTTGTAAGCTACTTCTTTCGTCGATGAGTCACATTTTCTTAGAATTCTTCCTATGAATCTCAACCTGGCGCCTGCTTTTCCCACTATTTGTTTTATGTGATCATTCCACTTCAGATCGCTCCGGATAGTAACTCCTAAGTATTTTACGGTCGTTACCGCTTCCAATGATTTACCACCTATGGCATAATCGTACTGGAATGGATTTCTGCCCCTATGTATGCGCATTATATTACATTTATCTACGTTTAGGGAAAGCTGCCAGCTGTCGCACCATGCATTAATCCTCTGCAGGTCCTCCTGGAGTACGTACGAGTCTTCTGGTGTTGCTACTTTCTTGTAGACAACCGTGTCATCTGCAAACAGCCTCACGGAGCTACCGATGTTGTCAACTAAGTCATTTATGTATATTGTAAACAATAAAGGTCCTATCACGCTTCCCTGCGGTACTCCCGAAATTACCTCTACATCTGCAGATTTTGAACCGTTAAGAATGACATGTTGTGTTCTTTCTTCTAGGAAATCCTGAATCCAATCACAAACCTGGTCCGATATTCCGTAAGCTCGTATTTTTTTCACTAAACGTAAGTGCGGAACCGTATCAAATGCCTTCCTGAAGTCTAGGAATACGGCATCAATCTGCTCGCCAGTGTCTACGGCACTGTGAATTTCTTGGGCAAATAGGGCGAGCTGAGTTTCACATGATCTCTGTTTGCGGAATCCATGTTGGTTATGATGAAGGAAATTTGTATTATCTAAGAACGTCATAATACGAGAACACAAAACATGTTCCATTATTCTACAACAGATTGACGTAAGCGAAATAGGCCTATAATTATTCGCATCTGATTTATGACCCTTCTTGAAAATGGGAACGACCTGCGCTTTCTTCCAGTCGCTAGGTACTTTACGTTCTTCCAGCGATCTACGATAAATTGCTGATAGAAAGGGGGCAAGTTCTTTAGCATAATCACTGTAGAATCTTAAGGGTATCTCGTCTGGTCCGGATGCTTTTCCACTACTAAGTGATAGCAGTTGTTTTTCAATTCCGATATCGTTTATTTCAGTATTTTCCATTTTGGCGTCCGTGCGACGGCTGAAGTCATGGACCGTGTTACGATTTTCCGCAGTGAAACAGTTTCGGAACACTGAATTCAGTATTTCTGCCTTTCTTCGGTCGTCCTCTGTTTCGGTGCCATCGTGGTCAACGAGTGACTGAATAGGGGATTTAGATCCGCTTACCGATTTTACATATGACCAAAACTTTTTAGGGTTCTTGTTTAGATTGTTTGCCAATGTTTTATGTTCGAATTCGTTGAATGCTTCTCTCATTGCTCTCTTTACGCTCTTTTTCGCTTCGTTCAGCTTTTCCTTATCAGCTATGATTCGACTACTCTTAAACCTATGATGAAGCTTTCTTTGTTTTCGTAGTACCTTTCGTACATGATTGTTATACCACGGTGGATCTTTCCCCTCGCTTTGGACCTTAGTCGGTACGAACTTATCTAAGGCGTACTGGACGATGTTCCTGAATTTTTTCCATTTTTGTTCCACATCCTCTTCCTCAGAAATGAACGTTTGATGGTGGTCACTCAGATATTCTGCGATTTGTGCCCTATCACTCTTGTTAAGCAAATATATTTTCCTTCCTTTCTTGGCATTTCTTATTACACTTGTAGTCATTGATGCAACCACTGACTTATGATCACTGATACCCTCTTCTACATTCACGGAGTCGAAAAGTTCCGGTCTATTTGTTGCTATGAGGTCTAAAACGTTAGCTTCACGAGTTGGTTCTCTAACTATCTGCTCGAAGTAATTCTCGGACAAGGCAGTCAGGATAATGTCACAAGAGTCTCTGTCCCTGGCTCCAGTTCTGATTGTGTGACTATCCCATTCTATACCTGGTTGATTGAAGTCTCCCCCTATTACAATAGTATGATCACGAAACTTCTTCACGACGTTCTGCAGGTTCTCTCTGAGGCGCTCAACTACTACGGTTGCTGATGCAGGTGGTCTATAGAAGCATCCGACTATCATATCTGACCCACCTTTGATACTTAACTTAACCCAGATTATTTCACATTCGCATTCGCTAATAACTTCACTGGATATTATTGAATTCTTTACTGCTATAAATACTCCTCCACCATTGGCGTTTATCCTATCCTTGCGGTATATATTCCATTCTGTGTCTAGGATTTCGTTACTGTTCACTTCCGGTTTTAACCAACTTTCCGTTCCTAATACTATATGCGCACTATTTCCTTCAATAAGAGATACTAATTCAGGAACCTTGCCCTGGATACTCCTGCAGTTTACCAATATTACGTTAACTTTTCCTGTTTTTGGTCTCTGAGGACGGACGTTCTTTATCAACGATGATAATGTCCTCTCTGGTAAGCCGTCAGGTATTTTATCGTTTCGCCCAAGGGGGGGTCCCTCTAACATAAAAAACCCCCGTGTGCACGCCACACGTACTCTGCTACCCTAGTAGCTGCTTCCGGTGTGTAGTGCACGCCTGACCTGTCTAGGGGGGCCCTACAGTTCTCCACCCAATAACGGAGGTCGATGAATTTGCAACCATTATAGTCGCAGAGTCGTCTGAGCCTCTGGTTTAGACCCTCCACACGGCTCCAAACCAGAGGACCGCGATCGACTCAGGGCACTATGCTGCAGATATTAAGCTCAGCTTGCACTCCGCGTGCGATGCTGGTTGTCTTCACCAAATCAGCCAGCAGCCGGAAGGAACCAAGGATGGCCTCAGAACCCAAGCGGCAGGCGTCATTCGTTCCGACATGTGCTACTATCTGCAGCCGGTCACACCCAGTGCGTTCAATAGCTGCCGGAAGGGCCTCCTCCACATTACGGACGAGACCCCCCCGGCAAGCACACCGAGTGCACACTGGCATTCTTCCCCGACCTACCCGCTATTTTCCTGAGGGGCTCCATAACCCGCCTAACGTTGGAGCTCCCTATAACTAATAGGCCCGCCCTCTGTGACTGTCGGGACCTTGCCGGAGAATCGGCCACTGGCCCAACAGGCGAGGCATCCTGTGGTGGCTCGGAAACGATGTCATCACCACTAGGAAGCACCCCGTACCTGTTGGAAAGGGGTAAGGCAGCTGCCACGCGGCCAGATCCCACCTTCGCCTTTCGGCCAGGCACGCGCGAGCCCACCACTGTCCGCCATTCACCCTGGAGTGATGGCTGACCGGTAAGATGCTCACTGCCGGAAGACGCAGCGACATCAGGGGTTCCATGTGATTCCAAGGCCACCGAAGTAGGCATAGGTCTCACCACAGTTGCCCCAACGCCACTACGAGCCGACGCCTGCGCCTCGAGCTCGATGAGCCTAACAGACAAAGCCTCCACCTGCCCCCGAAGAGTGGCCAATTCTCCTTGCGTCCGCTCACAACAACCACAGTCCCTACACATGACTATGTTTACCCTACTCTATACGGTGACAAATTCCCAAGATAATCTTCTGATGAGCTACTCTGATAATCAAGAAACACTCACTGAAATACGAGACGCGAAAACTACGCTAGGTTTTCCCAGAAAAACTATTTAAAAGCTAAGCGCAGCAAATAAGTACAAAAACGCTTTATACAAACAGTACTCGCTGCTGCTGGTGCTCTCGCTCTGGCTGTCACAAGACAACTGCTGATTCAAGTGACTAGTGGCTAACGGTCGCGAAACAAACAAAAGACGGTTTTAGGGCGCTTTCTGTTCTAAACGATGAAGAAAACACTAAGAAATCTAACACGAAAACTACGAAAAGTTTTATCAAGAACTGTTAGTTACTATGCAGAGCAGATAAACACAAATAGAATCCCTTCCTTAGTGGATGGTCGTAAACAAAATGCAAAATAAACGCTTTATACAAACAGTACTCGCTGCTGCTGGTGCTCTCGCTCTGGCTGTCACAAGATCACCGTCCACCCTCCTATATAGAGCAGGCAAGCTTCAGAACACATGTGATGAAGTTTGGACGTCCAATACCTTCTACTCCTGGCTTCACCGTTCTTCAACCACTGCCCACAGATCTTCACAACGGTAGCACTCAAATAGCCGACTAATTTCACCATTATCGAGATACTCATTCCCAGGCGCCAGGCCATGGTAGCCTGTACATTGTCAGAGTTTCTCATATCACTGAATTTCTCCGTTTGCGGCCGTATCGTCGTTATAATGATACCCCGTTCGTCTCTGTTCCGTAAATTTCCACGAGAGCACAGCGTCACCAAGAGACATTCAGTCTTCCAGTAGGCAGTGATCATTATGTTTTGGTTCATCACTGTAAAAATATATGTTAGGAAATCTTTCCTGAAGCTATTCGTCTGGCCTGTAGCCTAGTGCGGAAATGAAACGTGGACAATACGCAGTTCATACAAGAAAAGAATAGAAGCTTTTGAAATACGTTGCAACACGAGAATGCTGAAGATTTATTTTTTATTTATTTATTTATTTATTTAACCTGACAGGATTTGGGTCATCAGGTCCTCTTTTAATCTAACAAGGCATTCTACATATTTTGCTCTGATATGTTTTAGTAGGCATGTTAAACTACAACTAGTAAAAAAAGTGAAATAAGCAATTACAAAGGTACACTTAGAAAAATACATACACATACAGTTTATATTCGTAGATGATAAGTACTGCAATAATTAGAAATTATGATGAAGACAGATTTTAGATACGAGTGCTAGCAGCAGTGGGTGTGAGGGAAACTGATGGTGAAGGGAGGGGAAGAATAGGGACTTGATGAAACACAGTTAAGAAAAAATAGGGGAAAAGAAAATGGCGTGGCTAATGAAGATAGAAGAAGAGGAAGATGAGAAAGGAGCGACATAGAAGACACTAGCTTTGCTATTTGACAGAGGAAAATATTGGCCATGTACATTAATTTTGTCTAACACGTTATGAGGATGATAGTAGCAAATGCTTCAACTCATTCTTAAAAGCAGGAGGGGATTGAATTTTTCGCAAAGTAAGGGGCAGTTTGTCCCAGAGGGGGACAGCAGCAACAGAGGAGTTTGCAAATGTTTTCGTTTTGCGAGTGGGTACGGTTAGGATACCAAATTAAAGTGACCTCGTGTTTCGTTTATGATGGCAAGAAATGTGTCTAATCTCTCAGGCAAGGTACTGGGGTGCTTGTGCAATGAGGAGCCGGCGAATTAAACATCGAGTGTGGTAGCCAAGCAATTTGTCCGGCCGCAGCCACCCTAGCTGGGATTATGAAGCACTAATATGATCATATCGGCGAATGTTGCAAGTGTAACGCACACAGTCATTCATAGTTAGTTCTAACAGTCTTTTGTTTTCACTATTAATACCGTGTTGAATTACATCACTATTGTGGAGTTCTGATAGAACGAGAGCTTGCACAAGCTGGCATTTCACGTCTTGTGGAAATACGTTCCGAAACTTTTTGAGAGCATGGAGACAAGCGGACATCTTCCGGCACACTGCGAATGTATTCTCTACCTAGTTGAGATGTTCATCCCAAGTTACTACCAAGTTCTTAACTGTTTTCTGATATGGTATTTGAATGCTGTCGAGCTGAATAGGAGGGAGCCGTTCGCAGAAATCTGAGCTTATTAATTTCTGATGAGTTATTAAGATTACTTGTGTCTTTTTTGCATTTAGTTCAAGCCTCAAGCTTTTTTCCCATGGTACCACTGAAGACAGATCATAATTCATCTGAGCGATTGCAGTATTTATATCTTCAGGTCAGACGCTTAGGTAAAGCTGGTGGTCTTTGGCATATACATGATATTTACAAGACAGGACCGACGAAATTTCATTGACATATAAGGAAAACAAAAGTGGGCATAAGACTAATGTTTATAGCACTCCTGAAAAGACATGTTTCCAGGAAGATTTTTCATTTACACAGACAACACATTGCTGTCTGCTTTTTAAGTAGCTTTCAAATCACCTAATTGCCCTAGCTGAGAAATTAACCTGCCGCATTTTTCTGAGAATATGTCAAAGTTAACAGTGCCAAAAGTTTTGCTGAAGTCTAGTAGCGTCAATATTGTTGCCTTTCGGCTGTCGATGGCATATTTCACGCCATCAGCTGCTTTAATTAGAGCATAATATTGGATGGGTAGATCGAGTAACTAATCACGAGGTACTGAGTCGAATTAAAGAAACACGAATTTACGGCACAACGTGACCAGTAGAATGACTCTATTGATAGTGCACATCCTGAGGCATCAACGAATCATCGCATTGTAATAAATGAGGGGGTTAAAAATTCAGAGTGAGGCCAAGCTTTGACTACGGTAAGTAGTTTGAAATTGATGTAATTCACAGTAATCATGCGGAGACGAAAGGCTCACACACGATAGACCAGCCTGAAGAACTGCATCACAACAAGAACACATAATGGGTTGTTAGGTGCCTTTGGTCTTCTCGTATGACAATGTCATGTTGTGATGTTACTGCTACCAGCGTAATGGTCTCGCCTAGCTGAGGGTTGTTAGGCAGGCAATGGTTTTAAGACGCCTTTTTCATTGAGATCATCAAAGATAATGTCTGGTTTCACATCTAGTTAAATGGGTGCATTTTTCAGGCTACCTTAGGCATAAAATTGGAAACATCTACATCTACATCTACATCTACATCGATACTCCGCAAGCCACCCAACGGTGTGTGGCGGAGGGCACTTTACGTGCCACTGTCATTACCTCCCTTTCCTGTTCCAGTCGCGTATGGTTCGCGGGAAGAACGACTGTCTGAAAGCCTCCGTGCGCGCTCTAATCTCTCTAATTTTACATTCGTGATCTCCTCGGGAAGTATAAGTAGGGGGAAGCAATATTTTCGATACCTCATCCAGAAACGCACCCTCTCGAAACCTGGCGAGCAAGCTACACCGCGATGCAGAGCGCCTCTCTTGCAGAGTCTGCCACTTGAGTTTATTAAACATCTCCGTAACGCTATCACGGTTACCAAATAACCCAGTGACGAAACGCGCCGCTCTTCTTTGGATCTTCTCTATCTCCTCCGTCAACCCGACCTGGTACGGATCCCACACTGATGAGCAATACTCAAGTATAGGTCGAACGAGTGTTTTGTAAGCCACCTCCTTTGTTGATGGACTACATTTTCTAAGCACTCTCCCAATGAATCTCAACCTGGTACCCGCCTTACCAACAATTAGTTTTATATGATCATTCCACTTCAAATCGTTCCGTACGCATACTCCCAGATATTTTACAGAAGTAACTGCTACCAGTGTTTGTTCCGCTATCATATAATCATACAATAAGGGATCCTTCTTTCTATATATTCGCAATACATTACATTTGTCTATGTTAAGGGTCAGTTGCCACTCCCTGCACCAAGTGCCTATCCGCTGCAGATCTTCCTGTATTTCGCTACAATTTTCTAATGCAGCAACTTCTCTGTATACTACAGCATCATCCGCGAAAAGCCGCATGGAACTTCCGACACTATCTACTAAGTCATTTATATATATTGTGAAAAGCAATGGTCCCATAACACTCCCCTGTGGCACGCCAGAGGTTACTTTAACGTCTGTAGACGTCTCTCCATTGATAACAACATGCTGTGTTCTGTTTGCTAAAAACTCTTCAATCCAGCCACACAGCTGGTCTGATATTCCGTAGGCTCTTACTTTGTTTATCAGGCGACAGTGCGGAACTGTATCGAACGCCTTCCGGAAGTCAAGAAAAATAGCATCTACCTGGGAGCCTGTATCTAATATTTTCTGGGTCTCATGAACAAATAAGGCGAGTTGGGTCTCACACGATCGCTGTTTCCGGAATCCATGTTGATTCCTACATAGTAGATTCTGGGTTTCCAGAAATGACATGATACGCGAGCAAAAAACATGTTCTAAAATTCTACAAGAGATCGACGTAAGAGATATAGGTCTATAGTTTTGCGCATCTGCTCGACGACCCTTCTTGAAGACTGGGACTATCTGTGCTCTTTTCCAATCATTTGGAACCGTCCGTTCCTCTAGAGACTTGCGGTACACGGCTGTTAGAAGGGGGGCAAGTTCTTTCGCGTACTCTGTGTAGAATCGAATTGGTATCCCGTCAGGTCCAGTGGACTTTCCTCTATTGAGTGATTCCAGTTGCTTTTCTATTCCTTGGACACTTATTTCGATGTCAGCCATTTTTTCGTTTGTGCGAGGATTTAGAGAAGGAACTGCAGTGCGGTCTTGCTCTGTGAAACAGCTTTGGAAAAAGGGGTTTAGTATTTCAGCTTTACGCGTGTCATCCTCTGTTTCAATGCCATCATCATCCCGTAGTGTCTGGATATGCTGTTTCGAGCCACTTACTGATTTAACGTAAGACCAGAACTTCCTAGGATTTTCTGTCAAGTCGGTACATAGAATTTTACTTTCGAATTCAATGAACGCTTCACGCATAGCCCTCCTTACGCTAACTTTGACATCGTTTAGCTTCTGTTTGTCTGAGAGGTTTTGGCTGCGTTTAAACTTGGAGTGGAGCTCTCTTTGCTTTCGCAGTAGTTTCCTAACTTTGTTGTTGTACCACGGTGGGTTTTTCCCGTCCCTCACAGTTTTACTCGGCACGTACCTGTCTAAAACGCATTTTACGATTGCCTTGAACTTTTTCCATAAACACTCAACATTGTCAGTGTCGGAACAGAAATTTTCGATTTGATCTGTTATGTAGTCTGAAATCTGCCTTCTATTACTCTTGCTAAACAGATAAACCTTCCTCCCTTTTTTTATATTCCTATTAACTTCCATATTCAGGGATGCTGCAACGGCCTTATGATCACTGATTCCCTGTTCTGTACATACAGAGTCGAAAAGTTCGGGTCTGTTTGTTATCAGTAGGTCCAATATGTTATCTCCACGAGTCGGTTCTCTGTTTAATTGCTCGAGGTAATTTTCGGATAGTGCACTCAGTATAATGTCACTCGATGCTCTGTCCCTACCACCCGTCCTAAACATCTGAGTGTCCCTTTATCCAAAAACTATAAGACCTGTTATATTAAACAAATGTTCTCTATATTTTGGTCAGTTGGTCCGACTCCGTAGCTGAGTGTTCAGAGTAAATGGCTACCACGTGGAGGCCACGCGCCAAGGATTTTTCCTTGTTAGGAGGACTGATACGGTGCTCACTAAGCCTCGTGATGCCAATTGAGGAGTTATTTGAACGACGATGAGTGGCTCTTAGGTCTGATAAGTTGGCAACACATCCGAGAGAGCGGTGTGCTGAGCGTATGCCCCTCCATACTGCATCCGCATGACGCCGAATGGCAGAGAATGACTCGGCGGCCGGTCTACATCCTTTGGGTCCTGGATGATGAGCTCGTCCCCTTCGCCTTTGGATACTTAACACCAGGATTTGAAAAATGCATTTTTCCAATCAGCAGAGTAGACTGTAGGAATAGAGTCTATCGAAAGCGGCTTCTAAATTTTTCAAGTGTTCCTTCGTCATAGTCCATGTTGTAACATGATGTAACATCATCCAAATAGCTTTCAAGCTGTGGGAATCTTTCGATGACCTAATCCAAATATTGTTGGAATGTGGTGGGCACACGTGCGACTCCAAATGGCAACCGATTATACATGCTATAAAGCGTGTTTTCGACTAAGATTTGCTTGATAGGTGCATAATGCTGTCACACTAATTCTAGAGTGTTAAATGATATGGCATTATAGGTTAGGTTTACACGCTCCTTGATCCGAATTCCAAAGAATGAAACGGCTACAGGTAACACCGTGGAAAAAATATTAATACACTACACACTTTTTTACATAGCCTGTATCGTTATTTCGCCCATGACTGGTATTCTTCAGTTGTATGTAATCACTTGCCACTGTGGTGCCAAGGGATGAAGATATCAAAGACGCCAGAATGTATCAGCAGTGTAAGTCAGTCTCTCAACTCTCCTAGAAATCGTTAAAACTTTCAAATGGGACGGGCAAAGGAGATGACACTGATAGGTTCGGCGAGTGATGTTACAACCGCTGCTGCCGTTACTATTGCTGTGTTAACTGATAGCCACAAAACTAAAAACTATTTACCCACAGCGTACATTGTAAACTATGCATCACCAGTTTTCTATCCCCTAGGGTGAAAAAGAGAATAATTCGTAGTGAAACCACTCTTATCTAGCGAAGCTGTGATCTGGTACCAGAGAGATGGAATAAGCAACTTCAGTGACCAAGCTGTACATGCACTACCTTACTAAATAACGCCAACTGAAAATGTTTGGGTGAAAGGTTGCATTCAACATGCCCAAAATTTTGTAGCTCTATGAGAATTAATCATCAACGAATAATTTCAGCTGCATGTGGCACACATGAAGGTACTTGGTGGGCTCACTCCCACCCTGAATATAGGAAATTAACAAGGTCAGAGTCTGTGTTACATGCGTGTGGTTGCCAATTGCAATATTTATTATCACATTCTTCTAAACATGTTTTAATCAACAACACCTTCTACTCTAAATATGTATTTCTGAATAGGCAATGTGTATATGGATAGGTTCCATTAATCAAATGTTGTTGTAGAGTAAGATTACCAAGAGAATACAGTTTTGTAAACCTGCTGATACGACCCACACCATAGCGAGTTGTCACGATTAACATTCATGGAACAAACATTAAGTAAACTAAACTACATACGAATGAAAAAAATGACCACTTTCCCGCAGAAAGAAAGATAGTGATAATCAAATAACACCTATTACTTGAGAACATGATATTCCAGTATGATGCAAAATCAAACAATAGTCATAGCACATATACAAAGTATCTCGTGTAAAAACATAGATTTCTTCTTATGATTATTCCATTTAATGGTCATGCAAAATAACTCTTTACAATCAGACTAGTCTGTAGACTGAAGACCAGCACAACAACAACATCATCAACAACACCATCATCCCTAACGCAACGTAAGCTATGCGGAATAAAACAAGTCTACTTATCTGGCATGGAATAACAGCATTTGTCGCGAACAGTAGCAGTTTATGGAACTTTATTCTTAAGACCTGTGGAATAACAAATGCACATCGTCCAGTCCACCACATATTGATACAGTATAACCATCCTTTTGAAGTAGACCCAATGGAACTATATGAAACAGATCTTTCGTTTACTTCATAACGTAATAAGAGACGTTATTGAACCCATCCTCTTCGACAAGTCCACCAATGTAGGATCACCCTCCACTGTCACTTAAAGTGCCTTCAGACAGCTTTTATCCCCATTTGTGAAGAGATTTCATCCATATACTCTCTTTAAAGGGTTAGGTGGGGGGCGTTACACTTTATACCCGCACCAGCAGTCGCATTGGCTCCCTCCAACACAGCAGTAGCTGACAGGTGGTGGGCAGTGTCCACGACCACTACAGAGGTTGACCAGCGTCGGCATGGTGTGGACGAATCGAACGAAAGAAGATAACATCCCGCATTTTCGCTTGTCTTACAAGAAGTGTGTACTTTTCCCATTCTAATCCTACTACACATTACTGTGATCTGTGTTTGAGACTGCACCTCTGTGGAAAATTATTTCAACGTGGTATATTAGAGATGTCTTGTGTGTCTACAGACATGTTTGTAGAAACATTCCTACTGGACTTTTTTTTTACCACCACTATAATCTTATAGTGCCAGGCTCCTCTAAGACAGCTTGACAGTGACGTCATAGTGTGTAAGACACTGATTTTTACCACACAAAAGATTCAGTAAAGAACATTCTTTATCTTTAACAGCCATAAAATAAAAGCCCACTGAAGATGCTGCAACTGCAGTGAAACATTTTGGGATGAAAAACAAAATTGTGTTTTCCTAAAGGCAGACCCCATCCAAAAACATATGTATTGTTAAAGCAAACACGCGAAAAAAGAGCGCCAACCCCAAGATGATTAATACACTATGATAATCGTTAAAATGTTTCAAGTCTCATGCTTATGTGTGTCTTTGGATGACAATCTTGAGAAGTAGCTATTTGAAATACTGGGACAAAATTGGTAAAATTGTATCAAACTGCCCCTAAATTATAACTAATTGCCCAAAACTGCAAACACAGAAATGGAGTGTAGTCATACACTGGAGTGCCAATGTGAAAGTGCCTGGATAGCTAGGACGTCGTTTTTGGGTTATAAATTGTAATCATTAACATAAGAGAGACGTAAGTGCAGAGGTAGCCATATTTACGTAGTGGTCATAAATTATATTAATCACTGCCGATTTTCTGGAAAAAAGCTAAATGACCTGTTGCCAATGTCTATCATTCACAAATTATTGCTCGCAGAAACTATAACATACTATTAACTCATACCTTAAAGTAAACAAGTAATTGAGACTTACATATAATATTTAGAATTAATTTAAAAAGTGGTAACTTGCAAATGAACCTGGATGTTTAAAGCAGCTTCTACACTACTGGCCATTAAAATTGCTACACCACGAAGAAATGCAGATGATAAACGGGTATTCATTGTACAAATATATTACAATAGAACTGACATGTGATTACATTTTCACGCACTTTGGGTGCATAGATTCTGAGAAATCAGTACCCAGAACAACCACCTCGGGCTGCAATAACAGCCTTGATACGCCTGGGCATTGAGTCAAACAGAGCTGGGATGGCGTGTACAAGTACAGCTGCCCATTCACTTCAACACGATACCACAGTTCGTCAAGACTAGTGACTGGCGTATTGTGACGAGCTAGTTGCTCGGCCACCATTGACCAGACGTTTTCAGTTGGTGAGAGATCTGGAGAATGTACTGGCCAGGGCAGCAGTCGAACATTTTCTGTATCCAGAAAGGCCCGTACAGGACCTGCAACATGCGGTCGTGCATTATCCTGCTGAAATGTAGGGTTTCGCAGGGATCGAATGAAGGGTAGAGCCACGGGTCGTAACACATCTGAAATGTAACGTCCACTGTTCAAAGTGCCGTCAATGCGAACAAGAGGTGACCGAGACGTGTAGCCAATGGCACCCCATACCATCACGCCGGGTGATACGCCAGTATGGCGATGACGAATACACACTTCCAATGTGCGTTCACCGCGATGTCGCCAAACACGGATGCGATCATCATGATGCTGTAAACAGAACCTGGTTTCATCCGAAAAAATGACGTTTTGCCATTCGTGCACCCAGGTTCGCCGTTGAGTACCCTATCGCAGGCGCTCCTGTCTGTGATGCAGCGTCGAGGGTAACCACAGCCACGATCTCCGAGCTGAAAGTCCGTGCTGCTGCAAATGTCGTCGAACTGTTCGTGCAGATGGTTGTTGTCTTGCAAACGCCCCCATCTGTTGACTCAGGGATCGATACGTGGCTGCACGATCCGTTACAGCCATGCGGATAAGATGCCTATCATCTCGACTGCTAGTAATACGAGGCCGTTGGGATCGCGTACGGCGTTCCGTATTACCCTCCTTAACCCACCGATTCCATATTCTGCTAACAGTCATTGGATCTCGACCAACGCGAGCAGCAATGTCGCGATATAATAAACCGCAATCGAATGGTTCAAATGGCTCTGAGCACTATGCGACTTAACTTCTGAGGTCATCAGTCGCCTAGAACTTATGCGAACGTAGCGGTCGCTCGGCTCCAGACTGTAGCGCCTAGAACCGCACGGCCGCTCCGGTCTGCTAAACCGCAATCGCGATAGGCTACAATCCGACCTTTATCAAAGTCGGAAACGTGATGGTACGCATTTCTCCTCCTTACACGAGGCATCACAACAACGTTTCACCAGCCAACGCCGGTCAACTGCTGTATGTGTATGAGAAATCGGTTGGAAACTTTCCTCATGGCAGCACGTTGTAGGTGTCGCCACCGGCGCCAACCTTGTCTGAATGCTCCGAAAAGCTAATCATTTGCATATCACAGCATTTTCTTCCTGTCGGTTAAATTTCGTGTCTGTAGCACGTCATCTTCGCGGTGCAGCCCTTTTAATGGCCAGTAGTGTATATAGGCATCAGAATATCACTATCATATTTCTGCTGCTTTCACTCCTTACTTCTGCTGTTTGCAGCCAGGTGTCTTCCTTTCACGAACCAGGTCACGAAGTAAATAGTTGGGCTGAACAGTTGTAGAGGAAGTCCTACTAGTTTGATGAACATCAAGCTGGCAACAGTCTTCAAGAGCTGCGACGCTCTTAATAGGATTAAAACAAGGTTACTTCATGGAAATCCACTCTCATATTCACTGTTGGATATTGTCATGCAGTTAATAGTGTTTACAGGAGACGGTAGAATAGCTAGGAGTCTCTCATTTCTTTCAGGAAATCTGAACCATTCACATAATTTTTTATTTCTTGTCCGCTAAAAGTTACTAAAGAGTTGTCAAGCCAGTAACAAAGATCCTGTACTTAAGTGCATGATCAAATATCGTCTTCATCACTGAAATCTATCTTACATTTACTTGCATAACCTTTCATAAAATGTTGGGTCGGTGCAACTAGACCTAACTGTAAGTCTCTTTTCAATTCCTTTCTGAAGAAAAATTCCCTGAAACTATTATTGTTAATTTACCTGAGTGCTTTATTATACACTGAAGCCCCAAAGAAACTTGTATAGCTAAGCGTATTCAAATACAGAGATATGTAAACAGGCAGAATACGGCGCTGCGGTCGGCAACACCTATATAAGACAACAAGTGTCTGGTGCAGTTACATCGGTTACTGCTGCTACAACGGCAAGTTACGAAGATTTAAGTGAGTTTGAACGTGGTGTTATAGTCGGCGCACGAGTGATGGGGCACTGTATTTCCGAGGTAGCGACGAAGTGGGGATTTTCCAGTACGACCATTTCGCGAGCGTACCGTGAATATCAGGAATCCGGCAAAGCATAAAATCTCCGACATCGCTGCGGCCGGAAAATGATCCTACAAGAACGGGACCAACGACGAGTGAAAAGAATCGTTCAACGTGACAGAAGTGCAACCCTTCTGCAAATCGCTGCAGATTTCAATACGGGGCCATCAACAAGTGTCAGCGTGCGAACCATTCAACGAAACATTATCGATATGGGCTTTCGGAGCCGAAGGCCCACTCGTGTACCCTTGATGACTGTGCAAAACAAAGCTCTACGCCTCGCCAATGTCCGTCGACACTGACATTGGACTGTTGATGACCTGAAACATGTTCCCTGGTCGAACGAGTCTCGTTTCAAATTGTATCGAGTGAATGGGCGCGTACGGGTATGAAGACAACCTCGTGAATCCATGGACCCTGCATGTCAGCAGGGGAGTGTTCAAACTGTTGGAGGTTCAGTAATGGTGTAGGGCGTGTGCATTTGGAGTGATATGAGACCGCTGATACACCTAGATGCGACTGACAGGTGACACATACACAAGCATCCTGTCTGATCCCTGCATCATTCATGTCCATTGTGTATTCCGACAGACTGGGCAATTCCAGCAGGACAATGCGACACTCCACTCGTCCATACTTGCTACAGAGTGACTCCAGGAACACTTTCCTGAAGTTTAAACACTTCTGCTGGCCATCAGATTTTCCACACATGAACACTATTGAGCATATGTTGGATGCCTTGCAATGAGCTGTTCAGAAGAGATCTCCACCCCATCGTACTCTTGCAGATTTATAGACAGCGCTGAAGAATTCATGGTGTCAGTTCCCTCCAGCACTATTTCAGACATTAGTCGAGTCCGTGGCACATTATGTTGCTGCACTTCTGCGGGCTCGTGGGGGCCCTACACGATATTAGGCAGGTGTACCAGTTTCTTTGGATCTTCAGTGTAATATGAACCTCTGTTTACCTTTCTCTCTTCAAGCACTGTAAGTTGTGTGTTAACTTTTTTGGTAGCAATGTGAAGAGAGGTATTACGAGCCTGAAGTTCTAAACTAGGGTCATAAAGCTCCTGTACCATATACCACGTCAATCTCAGATTATAAATAAAGTCAGTACCGGTTATTATCTTCAGAAGACTTTCATACGTTTTCCAGTCAGTGTTTTCTCTGGTCACATCACTCTTAGCACTAGTAAAATGTGAAACTTGTGCTTTATAACTTGTCCAAACTGTTGCAACACTGTTAAATGTAGAAGCAACTCACAGAGTACCCAAGACTGACAATTTCAACAATTTGCATGTGCCTTAGGTCTGGGGCATTTTTGGCAACTGATGGTAGAGTGCGTACAACTTATCCAAAACAGATTTATGGTTGATTTTTAAAGGAAAATATTTTCTTAGAACATCACCAACAGATGACTGTAGCTTATGGATGGCACAGTGCGAACATAAAATTTGTGCAAAACTTGTTTCAGTAACGCAGCTGCATCTTTCCTTTTCCCCTATGTAACTGCCACACTATCAGTGGCAACAGAAATGAGATTTTCATTCAAAAACTCTTGGTGAATACCTGATGTCTTTACATTATCCACTACAGCATTGAATATACCTACAGCTGTAGTGGATTCTATTTCAATCAAATCCAAGAATATGTTAGTTGGTTTCCTCTCATAAACTAGCACTGTTTGAAAATAAATAATCAATGAAGACAATTGGCCGATTTTTGAACTTCCATCTGATATCAAGGAAACTTTGCTATATGATTCAAGTATATTTTTGATGACTGTCGCTTGCATTTCTCCAGTATTATCGCTTAATATGTTGACACGCGCAAACCTGGAATGAGGAATACGACCCATATTCCCCTCATTCAATTTCTTAACATCGTTTCCCAACTCTAAATCATTTATTGGTTGGTTTCTTTTGACAACTTTGTGGGCAGTTCTGAAAACATTAATTGTTACTGACTTGTCATTCTCCACTGCTTAACACAGACACATTCCAAAGATTTTTCACTTGCTGCAGATAATATTTTCAAAGTAGTTTCATGGACTGAACTTTTTTTGTGTTTAACCATTTTCTTTCATAGAGGTGTCATATTCTCTGTTTTACTTTCACCAAAACATGATGCGGAAATTGTTGACCACTGCTGCGAAATATTCATTCCTTGTTCACTTTTTTCTGGCCATAGTGTCCTCACTTCCTTGCAACTTCTGTACCACAGTTTCTTGTTTCTTACAATCGACCATTCATTCTCCTTATAGAAATCTTCATTATGTTCCTTTGTCCAACTGTCAGGAAGACGACAATCGACACTATTTACGGAAGTAGGTCCGCATGCGAGTGGCACATTTTCAGCACACGCGAGTTCATTTCCACTCTTTTCCTTGTTTTCATCACCTTTGCCCTTTTCATCATCATCTTCAAACAACTTAGTTTTTGAATTCGCCGGGGATGAGAAATACTGCGTAACCTTACGGTTGATTTTGACTCTGGAACACTTCGCTTTGACTTCTTCAACAGTGAATATCGAAGTGAACAAACGACATTAAAACACACTGCAACAGTGAAAGCAATGCCTTCTCGAAATGAATTTTAAAGCCTGTCAGGATAGGACTATTATTTATTTCAACGGCTCCTTACATTCACATGTGGAACAATTTCAATAACAATAACAGATCAGTATTCTAGTCACATTTCGAAAGGCTGTGAAAGTCGTTGTCATGACAACTGCAAAGAATACCGACATATCATTTACAAATGCCTCAGATACATACGAAGCCTAATATCGTTACCTGATTTTGTTAATAATGTCACTGGTGTACGATTTTTCTGCCTTTTGATATAAATAAAACATAGCTTCTTTTCCGTTCTTAGGATTCAAAAATTTAAAGGGGATACTTCCCCGAAACTTATCCCTGGAAACTCAGAGCTCATATTAATTAAGTGGAATAACATACTGGTTCATAGATTATATTAATTAAGATAAGATAGCCATGCCTCAGCCAATAGGATAACGCCATTTTGAATTACCACTCATTTTTCTTCAAACAGCTGTATGAGAGGAGTCAGGGGTGGGAGGAAAAGGGGGTGAGTGAGAAGGACGGAGGAGTGAAGTGGCAACTTGAAAAAGGATAAACATCTGACATTTAAACAAACATATGATAAGAGCATACGTGTGTGGTTTGTTTACATAAGTGATGTCATTGTTCATAATGAGCGGTTAGTTTATTTTAGGATCATAAATTACACTTGTACAAACATGGCAGTGATGTCATTGTATACACTAGGAAGTGCACACTAGTGGTTTCTTTACATAAGGGCGAAGGCTAAGTAACGTCATTGTTTACTTTGGGAGAACAATGGGCCCATTGTCTTGGGCAGTGATGGGCTGATGTAGTTGGGGTGAAAAGTGATCTCGTATGCATCCACCACCATTAATTCCGTTTTTATCATTTTGTATCGTTTACGATTGAGATGAGATTCAGATGTTATTGTTGAATTTGATTTGCTCATCAGATATTTGACTGTTTTGCGATTTTTTTCCGGGCTTTATGTGTTCACGCTACGCAACAAAATTTGATGAATAACATTTTAGTGTTCTCTATAAAGTTCTAGTTATTTTACGTCCTCCTTAAATGTAAATAATCGTTGTCATCCTATGACACAATGATTTTTTTAAATTTTCTCTATAGTCTTATTTCTTCATCCAAAACGTTTTAAAAGAATCCATGCTTTAGATATCCATGTCTGACACTTGTTATTACTCATAATTTTTCAGACATCTCTTCCGTGAATATTCAGTTCTCACCTGGAGTTTTGAGAGAATGTCTAATCATACAGCCTTTTAATTAACTTCAAATCCCTCTAGGATGCTAAAGGAACGTACTTTTTCTACAGAAAAGTGCATTGTTTGGAAGTCAGATATTGTCATACCGTAACATAGTATTTATTTTATATAACTCTGTCTGTTGTAATTATTTCCAAATTTCAAATCTGTCATGAACAAGATCTTCCTCTTACGTACCCACCTTAATATTCTCCTTTTTGTTAGGCCACTACCGGATTCATAACATTTGTGTATCTTTAGACTAGAACTTACATCTGACGAATACAAGAGATACACTTCTGTAGTTGCTCGTATTTGTCTTATCACTTTTTTTACGTAGACGAAGTATCATGTTCTGTGGCCTGTGGGAACTGTTTCATTCTCTAGAACTACACCCAGTTCGTTTCTTTCTTGATCTATATAAATCCTCATCTACTTTATCATATCTGACGTTTGCATAACAAGCATCACCATGTTGAAAGCTTCTTCCACGTAACTGACTTTAACGTTGCCATAACAGAATGAGGTTTATTTAAATACAAGATTTTTAATACACTAGCTGATGCAGCTTACTACTGACGAACGATCCACTCCTTACCCCAATGTCTTCGTATCCACCTGGAAAAAATGCCCTTATATAATTCTATATGTGAAACAGTTAATTCATGTAGACCAGTATTTGAGATTAAGAAACTTCAAATCCCTATGTGGTCATTATTGTTTGAATGACGAAATGGTTCCTTCTACAATGTAATTACTATGGGGACCGTCCATTTGCTTCTGACACAGACGTATGTCCCGTTCGAAAGACGTCGATGTCACTCGATGAAGATCGTGGGGACTAAAAGGTATCAAGCCATGGACAAGGGGGAACAGCTCTTCAACTTCTTCATCTACATTTGATGTTATGGAGATGCTTCGGAAACTCAAATGGGAATCCCTGGAGGAAAGGCGGCGTTCTTCTCGAGGAACGCTATTGAAATTTATAGAACCGGAATTTGAAGCTAACTGCCAAACGTTTCTCCTGCCACCAACATATATTGCGCGTAAGAACCACGAAGATAAGATACGAGAAATTAGAGCTCATACTGAGGCATACGATAGTCGTTTTCACTCGCTCTATTGGCTAGAGGAACAGGAAAGGAAATGACTAGTAGTGGTACAGGGTACCCTCCGCCACGCACCATACGGTGGCTTGCGGAGTATCTGTGTAGATGTAGATGTATCTAATAACTTTGACTTGTTACTCGAGGTGGGAGGAAAGAATATCATCCAGCCGTACGTTCAGGAGACTTATAGTCGGTAGCAAAAGAGAGTATAAAGGAGAGAGTCCGGCTGCTAGGTTGCAGATTGGCGGGGGTATAGGCCAGACGGTACAAAACAAAGTAGGAACAGAGTACCAGGTCGCAAGTACTGTGAAACCATGTCACCTTAGCCAGGTGACTGAGGACATAGCGAATTTGTGTAACGATTTTGACAAAGAGGGTCCGGTTACCGCAGTAGGTGGAGCATCCTGGTTAAAGATAGAAAGCACAGCTTTAATGGAGACGTGGTTGAAATAAGAGTAGCAACTACACTCAAAAGTGTGAGTTTTCTGAAGGTCCTACAGTTCCATCACTGGCCATGGTTTACCACACCTGTGAGCTGCGTGAACACCGACTTGAGCAGGCTGCTGCTAACTGAAATGAAATCTCATATGAGTGCAGTCACTGTTGACAGAATTAGGATATTGGAATGTACTTGACATGGCCTATACTTGAATTAGAGAGAGAGAGATTGGTTGAGCCTGTTGCAAAACAATTATACGTAGTGTGTGGGGGGGTGAGGGTGGGGGTGGGGGGGGGGGGGGGGGGGGGACATGGTCACACGAAGCAAGATCAGTATGGTTACTGGTGTCAGTGGTGTAACATTCGTAGGTTAGAATCGGGACTCAGGCACCCTGTTATGAAAGAACTTACTTTCTTAAGATGAGTTACCCCCAAACATCATTCAATATGACATTGTTGAATGTTACCACATATTTTTTCTATCAGAATCATTTGGAAAATCTACACTGATATCACCACAGGCTGTTAAGTGATTGCTGCTGTCTGACAGATAGCTTAGAAAGACTCGATGTTCCCCATAATTAGCTCCAAATTTTGCAGTGGGGATCTGCATACTTTTACAATTAAAAGTCATATATGTACTACTATTGACTGACAAGTACAGACTTTTATGTCATGAACACTACAAAATAGACTTGTCTGTGTGTTTTTGAACTGGTGTTCTGTCTTACTTTGTGTAACAACTACGCCTTTTCCCATATTCATTCTATATGAGAAGATGTTAGAGTGTAATCTTTTATATGTAGCTTAACTAACCCTGTGCATACGTGGTGCTCCACATAAAAACAGTCCACACCATTATGGAATCACCACTAGTTGCACAGTGCTTTGTTGACAACTTGGGTCATAGTTTCGTGGCGTCTGCGCCACACTCGAACCCTACTATTAGCTCTTACCAAATAAAATCGGGACTCATCTTACCACGCCACGGGTTTCCAGTCGTCTAGGGTCCAACAGATATGGTCGCGAGCCAAGGAGAGACGTTTCATGCGATGTCGAGCTGTTAACAAAGACACTTATGTCGGTCGTCTGCTGCCATAGCTCATTAATGCCAAATTACGTCACACTTTCCTAACGAATAAGTTCGTCGTACGTCCCACATTTATTTCTGCAGTGATTTCACGCAGTGTTATTTGTTTGTTAGCACTGACTATCCAGAGGCCGCTTCTCTCCGCCGTTAAGTGAAGGTTGTCGTCCACTGCGTTGTCCGCGGTGAGGAGTAATGCCTCGGATCTGGCATTCTCGGCCCAGTCCTGGCACTGTGGATCTCGGAATATTGTATTCACTAACGATTTTGTACATGGAATGTCCCATGCGTCCTATGCGTTGAAAGTTTGTTAATTCTCATCACGCGGCCATAATCACGTCGTACACCTTTTCATATGAATCACCTGAGTACATATTTCAGCTCTGTCATTGCACTGATCATATATACCTTGTGTGCTCGATAATACAGCCATGTGCATATCGCTATCCGATGACTTTTTGTCACTTGAGTATTTTATGCTAATGAGTCATGGAACATGAAACTAACTAATCGTATTACTTAACTCTGTTCTTTCCTCTGGAAAGAGTACCGTAGAAGAGGAGCTCTTCGCCCACTGGAGATCACTTTTCTGTCAATACGATGACCATTACAATAAATGCATGTGTAGGTAATCATAGAGGTGTAAAGTGTGTATTCACTACAGGTATACTCAACATACTTCTAATTTCTCTGACCTTCTCGTTCTGAACAATATTCTTAATTTTCATTGGGTAACAGTGAAACTCTTTAACTTCACGTTTTATGAAAAAGTAATCGAACTACCGTATCTGACTTTCGTGGAAACGAACCTTCACGAGCTCTTAAGCACGATAGCAAAGTAAACTGGTGGAGCTGATTCAACTTGCATTCATTCTTAGTCTACAGAAGCTAAAATACCACAACAGCTGTTAAAATATTGAAGATTACTACCGGTCTAACAGCAAAATAGAGTCTGAATGCTTGCAAATCTACATTCAAAATGTTGAATTTCTACGGAAGTTTGTCTTTAGGAAGTCCCTTGAAATTTCATATTAAGAGTGTATAATAAATTACGAGGTACTCCCAGTTTCGTACAAAAATCTTTGTCATTATGTCTGTAGAAACAGTAGTATAAACTTTTACGTATCGCACCTTTTAACCCACTGCAAGCACAAATGGAGAATTCGGATCTTAAATGCGTTTTCATTTTCTTACTAGTTGAACGTCAACAAATTAGTTACATCGCGGAACTTTTTCTTATTATAAAATACTATTCTGGAGACAAGACAGACCACAGGTCAATTTAAAATCGTTCTGTAGCCAACATCTATGTTTTCTGTGGTTTTCCGATGTCGATTAAGACAAATACTGAGGGCTGTTCCGAAGAAAACCACGGAGAACTTCCTTTACCATACGAGCTAATGTCCCGTCAGCAATAACTTCGTCATCTACGACTAGTTAACATATAATATTTCTTCCTTACTCCCCTACTGCAATTTAAAATAATAGCGTTGACTGCCGTATTTATTCATCTGTTCATCAACGAAACATCATGTTCCCTGTAATATCCAACAACATTTGAACCAATTTTTTCCACTGCTTTAAGTGCTCTGTTATTGTCTATTACTCAAAGTGGCCGAGTCATTTCAATGAAGTCCATCATATATTACCTTGTAAAAATATTAATTGCAACTAATGCTTTTAAAATAATTAAAGATAAATGACGAAAGTTAATAATCATCATACAGCGGCAGGGTGCATCAATAATCTGAGACCAGATAGCCTTAATCGATACAGCATAACTGTTCTACGACCATCATTACACGATTAGTTAGGGCATTCGGAATAAACACCATACCGATATATTCTTATATTTAATTAACACGAGAGAAGTAAAATATGATGACAGCATTTAAATCGCCCAAGTTTTAATTAATACAGAGAGAAGTAGTATATGAGCATCACATTTAAATCGCGCAAGCAGTGTAATAATAGTCTTAGTCAGCCAGGGCTCATCACGATAGTGAGCAACACGAAGCGTCGGGCACTCCACAGTTCTTAGAACTGGCATTACGACGGAATGCCGAGAGTAGGGAACTGCGACTCCGTTCTCTTAGCGCAATACGCAGCTTATGACCAGGTTCCTGGAAAAGATAATAAGGAGATAATCAGAAGCTTCTGCTCAGAAGACCTGTGGACCCTCCCACCGGCCACCTGACGTGATTCCGCGTAATGGCATGTAGGGCAACCTGACGTAGCTGTTGCGATGTTTCTTTTCTTGCTGTTTCGAAGTTCTTCGCTTTTCATTTTTTGTGTACAGTAGACAAATTATTGGGTTGGTGCATAAGTTCGTAGCGTTTTTCGGTAAGTTTAATAACCGCAACATATATGCATAACAGAGACTTTACCGATCAATAATATATTCTCCTTCACTATTTACAACAGTCTGCCAACCCTAGGGTAACTTTTCAGTTCCACGACTGTACAATACAAGTGGTTTTGAGGCAACGAACTCATCGAGTGTCATGTTCGGAGCATATTTTCATCCAGAAAGAATGTTCGTTGAAGGTTGTTCGATAGAGAGCGGTAAAGGTGAACATCTGAGAGCGGGAAATCAGGTGAACAAGGTGGGTGCGGAATGACTTCCCAACTCAACTACTGCATAGTATTTTTTGTCACTCTAGCAGAGTACGCGCGGGCGTTAACGTGGAGTAGCATTAGTTCACGCAGTCTTCTGGTAGTTGTTCTTGAATTGAGTCTGCAAGACGTCTTAGTTGTTGGCAATAAATGTCAGCATTGAAAGCAATTTGTAGTATACCAGACCGTCGGAGTTCCACCAGATGCGTAACATCACATTTTGTGGATGCATGCAGATCTTTGTATGGGAAGTTCCAGCTTTGTTTAGACTCAATCAATACTTTCTTTTCTTTATGTTAGCATAAAGACACCATTTCTCGTCAGCAGTAATGATACAGGATAGGAATGGTTAGTGTTGTTCACGAGATAATTAATGACGAACAAGCAGAGATGTACATATTGACATTCGCTGATGTTTGTTATTTTGACTTAAAGCATGCGGTAGCCATACACCTGATTTTTGAACTTTCCACAGTGCATGAAAATGTCACACGATGGAAGAAATTTCACAGCTAATCACATTTGTCAGTCCTCGAGTACATTGATGTGGATCATTATGGACTAATGCGTTGAAACGATCTTCATCAAATCCCGACCGTCTTCCCGAACGTAGACAGTCACTAACGTTAAACGGTGCTCCTTCAAACGAGAAAGCCGTTTTATTTCCGTGCTGTGTTCAATGACATTATCTTCATACATGGCGCAAATGTTTCTGGCTGCCTCCGCTGCTGTCATCCCTCTACTGAATTCAAACAGAAGAATATCTCGGAAGTATTCCAATTTCTCCACTTGGCATTCCATTTTCTAGCTTCCACAGCTCCACTCGCTGTCTCCAAATGACAATATGTAAACTTAAATAGCAACAGTGTATGAAACGAAAAATGGTAATCGTTAAATAAACCCATAACAACCGGAGTACCAACATGCAAAACAAAAACGCTGCGAACTTATGCACCAACCTAATAATTATTCCCTTTTGAGTAAAGCATCAATAGGGTTACATTGTCTACCTTCTGGGCCTTTGTTAAGTTTCACTGCAGGCCATTTAAACTGCAACACCATAGAGACTGCACGCAGTTAAAGCCAAATTGGCAGTGGGCTACTACTACGTTCTTGACATAGAAATAATTAGCATTGCAGAGCAGTCGCACAGCATAGGGGCAAGACCATCTACATTCTGTCAAAAAGAAAAGATTACGCAGCACGTTGCCGGTTCCGAAATCGCATTTTGTGGTGTCACCGCCAGACACCACACTTGCTAGGTGGTAGCTTAAATCGGCCGCGGTCCATTTAGTACATGTCGGACCCGCGTGTCGCCACTGTGTAATCGCAGACCTAGCGCCACCACCAAGGCAGGTCTCGTGATACGAGAGAGCACTCGCCCCAGTTGTACGAGAACCTAGCTACCGACCAGATGTACGAAGCCTTTCTCTCTCATTAGCCGAGAGACAGAATAGCCATCAGCTAAGTTAATGGCTACGAACTAGCAAGGCGCCATTAGCCATACAGTGATTGTACTTAAAGCCTCCTGTGTATCGTCAAGATCGATGTACCTCAATCAATGAGTAAAGTTAAGTATTAAACCTGCTCCGTACTTTTCTTCCTAACATTAATTACGTATCCTGTTCCAGTACTTCACGCCCGTCTGCGTTAGTCTAGCTTGCCTTTTCAGCCATCTCAACTTCACGGTGTCGGCCCAGCTACCGACACAACACATTTGACTGTTGATTGTATGTGTGAAGATCGTATTACGCCCAGGTAAGAGGGAGAAACGTCTACCAGCAGGTGTCAGAATGGGACAGTGGCAATGTCGTGTCCTGTCGATGCTGACGTTTATCCTTCCGTGATATTGTTGCTCGCGTTGGTCGGATTCCCAAGACTATCATAAAGAATATAGGGGTTCAGGAGGGCGTTACTCAATAATATGCAGAGTCCCAGCGATTCCACGCAAATGGCAACTGAGCGGACAGGCAAGTTATTCGCTTGACCGTGTATGATAGTATACCCGTGATCACGTAACTTGACTCTGAAAATGGACTTGTTTGCAGCAATTAAAATATTCACCAGACAGTGCGACAATGACTGGAGCGCTACGGAAAGTCAGCGCGGGGACCATTGTTGCCGCCTCCCTTGGTACAGCACGGGAAGGTTCGTCTAAAGTGCTGCGCCCAACAAGAACTCTAGATACAGAAGTGGCACAACTTTCAAAGGAGTCCCGCGTCTACGCACAGCACGCGATGGGGATATCCGTGTGGAGAGGCTCCGAAAAGAACGGACGTTGCCAGCTTGCGTTCGTCGCCGTCGCCGGCCGCGGTGGTCTAGCGGTTCTAGGCGCGCAGTCCGGAACCGCGCGACTGCTATGGTCGCATGTTCGAATCCTGCCTCGGGCATGGATGTGTGTGATGTCATTAGGTTAGTTAGGTTTAAGTAGTTCTAAGTTCTAGCGGACTGATGACCATAGATGTTAAGTCCCATAGTGCTCAGAGCCATTTTTCGTCGCCGTCATACGGGAGAAGCACCAGGTGTTGTGGTATCTGGTGCCATTGAGTACATGATCATCACCGGTTCACAAATTTGATATATTGGACAACAGAGGTTACATTTCTGACGTGTTAAGTCAAATGTCGCTGTCCTACGAGACTTTCGTGACTTTATCTTTCAACAAGATAAGGTAAGACCGCGTTGCACTGTCCTGCCTCGATACAGAGGGCGTCCGGCTGTTGCCCGGGGCCAGCATGTTCTCAAGATCCTTCAGCCAGTGAAAACATTAGGTCAGGGACTGCGACAAAATAACACGTCAGCACTCGGCAGCCGCGATGGTAGACGTCCTTCACTATAAATTTGAAGCAGCATGTAATGACGTACTCAAATACGTCATCTAAGATCAGTTCCACCAGATGCAAATTCGGGTTAGAGCCAATGATAGCGCTAGAGGTGGTATACCTGTGTACAAAATCATCTACACATTTCATCATGTATTTTTCCTAATATACAGGGTGTCCCATTTATCTTGACCACCGTAAAAAACTGTTTGTCCAGATGCAAATTACAAAATGTTTCAAGCAAATATTCTTTAGCCGTCAGGGGACATCAATCAGCATGATTGACTTCGTTTTAGCTCCGCTTTTTACACAGTTATGAACAGCGGTATGGAGGAGGAGGAGATTAGTGTTTAACGTCCCGTCGACAACGACGTCATTAGAGACGGAGCGCAAGCTCGGGTAAGGGAAGAATGGGGAAGGAAATCGGCCGTGCCCTTTCAAAGGAACCATCCCGGCATTTGCCTGAAGTGATTTAGGGAAATCACGGAAAACCTAAATCAGGATGGCCGGAGACGGGATTGAACCGTCGTCCTCCCGAATGCGAGTCCAGTGTGCTAACCACTGCGCCACCTCGCTCGGTCACAGCGGTATGACTTTTTTTAAATGGCGCCCTGTATTTTTTATTCGGTAATTCTTTTGCTCTGCTAAAGACTTATTCAAAAATGTATCATTCTGTACTATTCACTGAAACACAACATTATTAATTACATACCACAACGTTGACTTTGAGCCCGAGATTACAAACTCCTCCACTTGTTGGAGTTGTCAGAAAACAAATGAAAACTAAGTAAAAACATTACACAAAATTGACGTTGACTCTCCTGTAGCATTGCCCAGGACTAGAACATTCAAAGGTGCTCAGAGTGGTGACCCTGGACACCAATACACTGATGCACTCATTGAATGAAAGAATTATTTACTGCTTCCAGTGTTGCATTTTGAAGAGAATTACAAACAAGAAGGATACGTTCCTGCATGTCCTCTGGAGTTGTTGGAATATCGCGACAGACAACGTCTTAAATGCATCCCCAAAGAAAAAAGGCCAGAGAACTTAAATCAGAAGACTTAGCAGGCCAAGTAACTGTTTCTCCTCGACCAATGCATCTAGCAGGATACCTTCGGTTCAGAACTCGACGTGCACGTAAGGCATTATGTGCTAGACATTCATGGTGGTGATACTACATAAGCATTATGGTTCTTAGCGGCACTTCATTCAGAAGAGGAGGAAGAATTCATCTGAGGAATTTGGCATACGCTGTGAAGTTTAGACTATCATTGATGAAATAAGGGCCTATAATTGTAGTACCAAGCATCCCACACCAGACGTTAACTCTCCATTGACGCTGATGTTCCACCTGTCTAAGCCATAGTGGGTTGTCTCTGGACCAATAATACATGTTCCTTGTATTTACCTGTCCTTTGTTTGAGAAGGAACATTCATCGGTAAATAGGTGATTGGAGAAGAAGTTCGGGTTGGCGACGATTTGCTGCTGTACCCACCGACAGAACTGTACATGATTCTGGAAGTTATTCCCATGCAATTCTCGATGTAGGCGTACTTGATAAGGATGGAACCGGTGACGTGTAAGAATACTATGTACACTGGTTTTAGGAATGTCAATCTCGTGTTCAATCTTTCGTGTGCTCACATGTGGATTCATAGCAACGGATGCGAGAACAGTAACTTCGGCAGACAGCTTCATCTGTGCGAGTGCTACGACGATTGTGACGTTGTCGTGGGCTGAAACTTCCCGTTTCCTGAAGCGTCGCAAGAAGACGAGAAAACAGCCGTCGCGAAGGTGGGTTCTTGTCAGGATATCGCTCTCTGTACAATTCCGCTGCCTGCGTAGCATTTCGCCTACCTTCAACAACAACAACAACAACAAAAACAACAATAAAAGAAACGTTATGCCGATGCAGTTTGAAGGAAGGAGAGCCTTTACTGTATACCTACTCTACACAACAGTATTTAAAAGGATTAAACTACTGTACAAAATGTTCTTGCACATAAGAAAACAGTATTCCAATTACTGTTCTGCCAACTTACGTTACACATAGATGAGCAGCATGTCTACCTTCTCTTCGATGGTGTACATTCTACTCACACAACTATTCAACTGACGATGGATGGCGGAATGACGAGCGTGCATTCTACTTGCGTTTACATTTGTCCTCTGTCAACGTCAGCACGTCAATGTGTTCCATTACGCCCACTACCTGCACTAACTGCTGGCAGCGCCAACATCAATGTTGTGTTATGTAATTCATAACGTTGTGTTTCAGTGAATGGTACACTGTGATACATTTTTGAATAGGTCTTTGGGAGAGAAAATGAATTACCGAATAAAAAATACAGGGTGCCATTTAAAACAGTCATATCGCTGTTCATATCTTTGTAAAAAACAAAGCTACGAAGAAGGCAATCGTGCTGATTGACGTCCCTCTGACGGCTAAAGAACATTTGCTTGAAACATTTTGCAATTCGCATCTGGACAAACAGTTATGTAGGTCGGTCAAGATAAATGGGACGCCCTGCACTGTGTTCTCGCAACAAGTGAAATTTCGTCATTTTCTATCCTTCCTAGTGTTGCACTTTAACGGCCATCAGTGTATTTCCCGGCTTTTGTATAGATAAAATTCGGTCCACTTACCTACAAAACAAGTACATTGTTGTTGGTTTATCTCTGAGCCTCTAACTTGTAATGTCTGGTTGACCACGAGGGCATCAGCGACGGCGAATTAACTCATAAGCGTAAACAACGATAGAAACATGTCAACAAGATTTTTGTGCTACCAACTATAGTAATGATCAGAGAAAAGAAGCTAATCAACAGACAGAAAAGCAACTTAAGTTCGTTTTCGCTTCAGTAGCTCGTATGCAGCCATATAAAAAAAATTAGTTGCATGCAAGGTCTGTGGAAGAATCATGTTGGGAAGTAAGCGTTCTGTACGCCATTGGCTGACACTGTGAAGTCACTAACGAACAGCGTCTGTCTCGGGAACAGCGTGTAACATGTGGGCCGCAAATTTACGCGATATGTTTTTGGAATGTTTTATTCAACTGAAATGATTAAATGAAAATTGCTATTCTGATATTGCTAGAACATTACTGCTACGTACTATAATTTGTCCAGCTATTAAACAGACACTTCTTCCTTAAAAAAAATTCAAACATCTATCGAATTGAAACATGCAAAGAAAAGCGCGAAACACAGGCTGATTTTGCAGTTTTCTGTCCTACTAAATGGTCGAAAGGAGTATGCAATTTTGTAAGCTGATTCTGAGGAAATTTTTAACGCATGAACAAGATGTATATAACGCTTATTTTCATTTTGCATTCATCACAAGCTTAAGAGAACGTCGACTAATAGACTCAAGAGATTATACAAGTGCTTTATATGCAGAAAGCACTTGAATTAGCTAATCTGACACATTCTTCGAACTACCTGGGTGGCAACTGAAACTGAGGTTTACCCAACAATGCAAAGTTGAGACTGCTGGTAGTGGATATCCTAGTTTCTCCCTGATAAAATTGTAACTTTTTCTGTCAAATGGCGGAGAAAGTCATCGACTTGCAAATGTCCTCCTTGACTGGGTGAATATATTTCGCCCAGTAATCGGTTCATTGCATGAGACATAAGTGCATTTTTATTACTTTCGTCATCGAGCAGACGTCGTTGCGTTGATGACTGACATCGAAGGTCCTTGTTACGTTTTCTTAGTTTCATCCGCATGTTTTACAGATGAGCATTACTTCTCTGTAACGGCGTTACGGAATTCTGTAAATGGCTTTATCTGAATGGTTCAAGTGGTTCAAATGGCTCTGAGCACTATGGGACTTAACATCCGCAGTCAACAGTCCCTTGAACTTAGAACTACTTAAACCTAACTAACCTAAGGACACCACACACATCCATGCCCGAGGCAGGATTCGAACCTGCGACCGTAGCGGTCGCGCGGTTCCAGACTGAAGCGCCTAGAACCGCTCGGCCACACCAGCCGGCGGCTTAATGTGAATCATTACAAACAACTTCACCTGTAAATGTACATTTACTAGCACTCTTTCTCCGTGGTTAAATCTCTATCCTGCTTCTATGAGTCACACGTTAGTTGAAATTATCTTTCCTTTCGTTTGTTGCATGTGGTGTGTTAGCATTGTTGCTACGTTACACGATGTTAATTCATTTTTTCACTGTAAATTTAGCAGCCCCGAACGTACGTTTCATTGAAATGACGAGATGAAATTCTATCATATGCAATATTCACAGCGTCTTTTCTCCAGCATTTCGCTGGCCAAATCTTTTGCACAACTGCGTCACGAAAACATGAAACACTGTGTCATTTCCTATAGAGTTGCGACTGTGTGAATTGCTGGCAATAACAACACATCCTGGCATTTCTTGCTTTTTGGGACCATATATACTTAACCGACAACACCGCTGTATTGTCTTGGACAGATAAGGGGAGCAGGAATAAGCTTTTAAACTGAATGCATTGTGTTCTGTGTATTTTATCACGTACATGAGTATTAAGCGTACTATATAGAAAGGAAGACGTAGCTCAGCAATAACATAAAGCCATGTAGTGACAAACTCATCGATTTTGACTAACGTACAACACTTTTTAAAAAACAGTTTTCGCTTCCTTCACTGATGTTAAGAAGTTTATGACTCTTGGTGACATTGTGAAAAGATATATACCAGTATATTGCAAGGGAAATTACTTAATGACCGGATATAACTTTTGTCTAAAAACCACGCTTACTGCTCATTGGCATACATCAGCTTTTATTGCGCGTACATGCAATATTTAAATAAGAAATGGATTTTCTGCACATGTTACTACAGAGGCAGGAATAGCATATCATAACAAAATTTAAAATGGTATTTACCAACGTGTTTTATCTAAATGTTTCATAATGAATCATCATGGACGATTGAAGAACATCTGTTAATAAATTATGAAGTAGCACATTTGAACTTCTTCACATACATCAACCTAATAATGTTCTTCGAAAAACAGGACAATTAGCAACACAGTTACGTTTTGTACCCAGTTTTAAAGGTAAAAGAAGAGTCATTCTCACTCGCCAAATGACAGAAGTTAACAACCAGCAATTTTTGACCAATCAGGCGTACACCTCAGTTAATTATTTAACAAAAATTTGGTGACAATTGAAACTCGGAAAGATAAGTTCCTGCAACAAGATCAAGGGCGATTTATTCTCCTTCCATTTTCTGATATTGTGCTTCTCCTTTTTTAATAACGTCAATCTCAACAAAATGTCCATAAGCAGTATATGAATGTTGTCTGGCACAACCCTCCCAGAGACAGAGTATAAAAAGCTCAAAGACCAGGTCTCTCAGCAGCGTGATAATATCTGTCGGAAAAGGAAGATTATTCCCCCCTCACCTTGCTCCTTCCCCTCCCCATCATAACCTCATTTCTTCGATAATCGCATACGTGTAAGCGTCTCACTTAATTTGTTTTTAATATTATATATATTTGTTGTTCTGGCCTTCAGTCCTGAGATTGGTTTGATGCAGCTCTCCATGCTAATCTATCCTGTGCAAGCTTCTCCATATCCCAGTACTTACTGCAACCTACATCCTTCTGAATCTGCTTAGTGTATTCATCTCTTGGTCTCCCTCTACGATTTGTACCCTCCACACTGCCCTCCAACGCTAAATTTGTGATTCCCTGATGCCTCAGAAAATGTACTACGAACCGGTCCCTTCTTCTTGTCAAGTTGTGCCACAAACTCCTCTTCTCCCCAATTCTATTCAATACCTCCTCATTAGTTATGTGATCTACCCATATAATCTTCAGCATTCTTCTGTAGCACCACATTTCGAAAGCTTCTATTCTCTTCTTGTCCAAACTATTTATCGTCCATGTTTCACTTCCATACCTGGCTACACTCCATACAAATACTTTCAGAAACGACTTCCTGACACTTAAATCTATACTCGATGTTAACAAATTTCTCTTCTTCAGAAACGCTTTCCTTGCCATTGCCAGTCTACATTTTATATCCTCTCTACTTCGACCATCATCAGTTTTTTGCTCCCCAAATAGCAAAACTCCTTTACTACTTTAAGTGTCTCATTTCCTAATCTAATTCCCTCAGCATCACCCGACTTAATTCGACTACATTCCATTATCCTCGTTTTGCTTTTGTTGATGTTCATCTTATATCCTCGTTTCAAGACACTGTCCATTTCGTTCAACTGCTCTTCCAAGTCCTTTGTAGTCTCTGACAGAATTACAATGTCATCGGCGAACCTCAAAGTTTTTATTTCTTCTCCATGGATTTTAATACCTACTCCGAATTTTTCTTTCGTTTCCTTCACTGCTTGCTCAATATACAGATTGAATAACATCGGGGAGAGTCTACAACCCTGTCTCACTCCCTTCCCAACCACTGCTTCCCTTTGATGTCCCTCAACTCTTATAACTGCCATCTGGTTTTTGTACAAATTGTAAATAGCCCTTCGCTCCCTGTATTTTACCCCTGCCACCTTCAGAATTTGAAAGAGAGTATTCCAGTCAACATTGTCAAAAGCTTTCTCTGAGTCTACAAATGCTAGAAACGTAGGTTTGCCTTTCCTTAATCTTTCTTCTAAGATTCTAAGATAAGTCGTAAGGTCAGTATTGCCTCACGTGTTCCAACATTTCTACGGAATCGAAACTCATCTTCCCCGAGGTCGGCTTCTACCAGTTTTTCCATTCGTCTGTAAAGAATTCGCATTAGTATTTTGCAGCTGTGACTTATTAAACTGATAGTTCGGTAATTTTCACATCTGTCAACACCTGCTTTCTTTGGCATAGGAGTTATTATATTCTTCTTCAAGTCTGAGAGTATTTCGCCTGTCTCATACATCTTGCTCACCAGATGGTAGAGTTTTGTCAGGACTGGCTCTCCCAAGGCCGTCAGTAGTTCTAATGGAATGTTGTCTACTCCCGAAGCCTTGTTTCGACTTAGGTCTTTCAGTGCTCTGTCATACATCCTCTTCCATTTCTACAATATTGTCCTCAAGTACATAGCCCTTGTATAGACCCTCTATATACTCCTTCCACCTTTCTGCTTTCCCTTCTTTGTTTAGAACTGGGATTCCATCTGAGCTCTTGATATTCATACAAGTGGCTCTCTTTTCTCCAAAGGTCTCTTTAATTTTCCTGTAAGCAGTATCTATCTTGCCCCTAGTGAAATAAGCCTCTACATCCTTACATTTGTCCTCTAGCCATCCCTGTTTACCCATTTTGCACTTCCTGTCGATCTCATTTTCGAGACGTTTGTATTCCTTTTTGCCTGTTTCATTTACTGCATTTTTGTATTTTCTCCTTTCATCAATTAAATCCAATATTTCTTCTGTTACCCAAGGATTTCTACTAGCCCTCCCCTTTTTACCTACTTAATCCTCTGCTGCCTTCATTACTTCATCCCTCAGAGCTACCCATTCTTCTTCTACTGTATTTCTTTCCCCCATTCCTGTCAATTGTTCCCTTATGCTCTCCCTGAAACTCTGTACAACCTCTGGTTTAGTCAGTTTATTCAGGTCCCAGCTCCTTAAATTCCCACCTTTTTGCAGTTTCTTCAGTTTTAATCTACAGTTCATAACCAATAGATTGTGGTCAGAGTCCACATCTGCCCCTGGAAATGTCTTACAATTTAAAACCTGGTTCCTAAAGTGCTGTCTTACCATTATATAAACTATCTGATACCTACTAGTATCTCCAGGCTTCTTCCATGTATACAACCTTCTTTTATGTTTCTTGAACCAAGTGTTAGCTATGATTAATTTATGCTCTGTGCAAAATTCCACCAGGCGGCTTACTCTTTTATTTCTTAACCCCAATCCATATCCACCTACTATGTTTCCTTCTCTTTTTCTTCCTACCCTCGAATTCCAGTCACCCATGACTATTAAATTTTCGTCTACCTTCACTATCTGAATAGTTTCTTTTAACTCAGCACACATTTCATCAATTTCTTCATCCTCTGCAGAGTTAGTTGGCATATAAACTTGTACTACTGTAGTACCCGTGGTCTAGGAATAGCGTCTTTGATTCATAATCAAAACGTCTTCGGTCCCGGGTTCGATCCCCCGACACTGCCTGAATTTTGATAAATAATCAGCATTGGCGGCCGAAGACTTCCGGCATAAGAAGTCAGCCTCATTCTGCCAACGGTCTTGTCAAAGAGGGCGGATAGAGGTTCAGGGCACTCTCTTCTCCTAGGGGTGGCAAATTACCCCTAAAGGCGGAAGAATCAGCAATGATCAACGACATGAGGATGCAGAAGGCAATGGAAACCACTGCATTAAAGACACGTAACGTGTATCCACAGGACATGTGGCCTATATTTGAAGAAGTGTCATGATGATCTCTCCATTGGCAAAAGATTCCGGAATAGTCCCCCATTCGGATCTCCGGGAGGGGACTGCCAAGGGGGAGGTTACCATGAGAAAAAGATTGAATAATCAACGAAAGGATAACGTTCTACGAGTCGGGGCGTGGAATGTCAGAAGCTTGAACGTGGTAGGGAAACTAGAAAATCTGAAAAGGGAAATGCAAAGGCTCAATCTAGATATAGTAGGGGTCGGTGAAGTGAAGTGGAAGGAAGACAAGGATTTCTGGTGAGATGAGTATCGTGTAATATCAACAGCAGCAGAAAATGGAATAACAGGTGTAGGATTCGTTATGAATAGGAAGGTAGGGCAGAGGGTGTGTTACTGTGAACAGTTCAGTGACCGGGTTGTTCTAATCAGAATCGACAGCAGACCAACACCGACAACGATAGTTCAGGTATACATGCCGACGTCGCAAGCTGAAGATGAACAGATAGAGTAAGTGCGTGAGGATATTGAAAGGGTAATGCAGTATGTAAAGGGGGACGAAAATCTAATAGTCATGGGCGACTGGAATGCAGTTGTAGGGGAAGGAGTAGAAGAAAAGGTTACAGGAGAATATGGGCTTGGGACAAGGAATGAAAGAGGAGAAAGACTAATTGAGTTCTGTAACAAGTTTCAGCTAGTAATAGCGAATACCCTGTTCAAGAATCACAAGAGGAGGAGGTATACTTGGAAAAGGCCGAGAGATACGGGAAGATTTCAATTATATTACATCATGGTCAGACAGAGATTCCGAAATCAGATACTGGATTGTAAGGCGTACCCAGGAGCAGATATAGACTCAGATCACAATATAGTAGTGATGAAGAGTAGGCTGAAGTTCAAGACATTAGTCAGGAACAATCAATACGCAAAGAAGTGGGATACGGAAGTACTAAGGAATGACGAGATACGTTTGAAGTTCTCTAACGCTATAGATACAGCAATAAGGAATAGCGCAGTAGGCAGTACAGTTGAAGAGGAATGGACATCTCTAAAAAGGGCCATCACAGAAGTTGGAAGGAAAACATAGATACAAAGAAGGTAGCTGCGAAGAAACCATGGGTAACAGAAGAAATACTTCAGTTGATCTATGAAAGGAGGAAGTACAAACATGTTCCGAGAAAATCAGGAATACAGAAATACAAGTCGCTGAGGAATGAAATAAATAGGAAGTGCAGGGAAGCTAAGACGAAATGGCTGCAGGAAAAATGTGAAGACATCGAAAAAGAGATGATTGTCGGAAGGACAGACTCAGCATACAGGAAAGTCAAAACAACCTTTGGTGACATTAAAAGCAACGGTGGTAACATTAAGAGTGCAACGGGAATTCCACTGTTAAATGCAGATGAGAGAGCAGAGAGGTGGAAAGAATACATTGAAAGCCTCTATGAGGGTGAAGATTTGTCTGATGTGATAGAAGAAGAAACAGGAGTCGATTTAGAAGAGATAGGGGATCCAGTATTAGAATCGGAAGTTAAAAGAGCTTTGGAGGACTTACGGTCAAATAAGGCAGAAGGGATAGATAACATTCCATGAGAATTTCTAAAATCATTGGGGGAAATGGCAACAAAACGACTATTCACGTTGGTGTGTAGAATATATGAGTCTGGCGATATACCATCTGACTTTCGGAAAAGCATCATCCACACAATTCCGAAGACGTCAAGAGCTGACAAGTGCGAGAATTATAGCACAATCAGCTTAACAGCTCATGCATCGAAGCTGCTTACAAGAATAATATACAGAAGAATGGAAAAGAAAATTGAGAATGCGCTAGGTGACGATCAGTTTGGCTTTAGGAAAAGTAAATGGACGAGAGAGGCAATTCTGACGTTACGGCTAATAATGGAAGCAAGGCTAAAGAAAAATCAAGACACTTTCATAGAATTTGTCGACCTGGAAAAAGCGTTCGACAATATAAAATGGTGCAAGCTGTTCGAGATTCTGAAAAAAGTAGGGGTAAGGTATAGGGATAGACGGGTCATATACAACATGTACAACAACCAAGAGGGAATAATAAGAGTGGACGATCAAGAACGAAGTGCTCGTATTAAGAAGGGTGTAAGACAAGGCTGTAGCCTTTCGCCCCTACTCTTCAATCTGTACATCGAGGAAGCAAAGATGGAAATAAAAGAAAGGTTCAGGAGTGGAATTAAAATACAACGTGAAAGGATATCAATGATACGATTCGCTGATGACATTGCTATCCTGAGTGAAAGTGAAGAAGAATTAAATGATCTGCTGAACGGAATGAACAGTCTAATGAGTACACAGTATGGTTTGAGAGTAAATCGGAGAAAGACGAAGGTAATGAGTAGTAGAAATGAGAACAGCGAGAAACTTAACATCAGGATTGATGGTCACGAAGTCAATGAAGTTAAAGAATTCTGCTACCTAGGCAGTAAAATAACCAATGACGGACGGAGCAAGGAGGACATCAAAAGCAGACTCGCTATGGCAAAAAAGGCATTTCTGGTCAAGAGAAGTCTACTAATATCAAATACCGGCCTTAATTTGAGGAAGAAATTTCTGAGGATGTACGTCTGGAGTACAGCATTGTAAGGTAGTGAAACATGGACTGTGGGAAAACCGGAACAGAAGAGAATCGAAGCATTTGAGATGTGGTGCTATAGACAAATGTTGAAAATTAGGTGGACTGATAAGATAAGGAATGAGGAGGTTCTACGCAGAATCGGAGAAGAAAGGAATAAGTGGAAAACACTGGTAAGGAGAAGGGACAGGATGATAGGACATCTGCTAAGACATGAGGGAATGACTTCCATGGTACTAGAGGGAGCTGTAGAGGGCAAAAACTGTAGAGGAAGACAGAGATTGGAATACGTCAAGCAAATAATTGAGTACGTAGGTTGCAAGTGCTACTCTGAGATGAAGAGGTTAGCACAAGAAAGGAATTCGTGGCGGGCCGCATCAAACCAGTCAGTAGACTGATGACCAAAAAAAAAAACTACTGTAGTAGGCATGAGCTTCGTGTCTATCTTAGCCACAATAATGCGTTCACTATGGTGTTTGTAGTAGCTTACCCGCACTCCTATCTTTTTATTCATTATTAAACCTACTCCTGCATTACCTCTTTTTGATTTTGTATTTATAACCCTGTATTCACCTGACCAAAAGTCTTGCTCCTCCTGCCACCGAACTTCACTAATTCCCACTATATCTAACTTTAACCTATCCATTTCCCTTTTTAAATTTTCTAACCCACCTGCCCGATTAAGGGATCTGACATTCCACCCTCCGATCCGTAGAACGCCAGTTTTCTTTCTCCTGATAACAACGTCCTCTTGAGTAGTTCCCGCCCGGAGATCCGAATGGGGGACTATTTTACCTCGGGAACATTTTACCCAAGAGGACGCCATCATCGTTTAACCATACAGTAAAGCTGCATGCCCTCGGGAAAAATTACGGCTGTAGTTTCCCCTTGCTTTCAGCCGTTCGCAGTACCAGCAGAGCAAGGCCGTTTTGGTTAGTGTTGCAAGGCCAGATCAGTCAATCATCCAGACTGTTGCCCCTGCTTATATTTGAATTTCAATCTTTAGATGATAACAAACTTCAAATGAGAATAAATATATTTCAGAGCTATTTTTTGTGTGATCATCTTTGTAAAGAGATGTCTGCAATAGTTTGGTGATGCACAAGATATACTACAGGTTTCAGAGCAAAGAGTACTTTATTCCTCAGTGAAGAGGTGTTGCAAAACAATGTGCCACAAGACGTTAACGATAAAACTATTAAAAAATAAGCTACCTTTTCGACATATCGGCCGCTAATGTCTGCTGTTACTCATAGGAAAAATGTTGCTGAACTTTCACTTCATAAACAACCAAAAAGAACTTCAGTAACTCAGTTTCGTGTTGACTTTTCCTTACGCGATACTGTTATGTAATAGATAAAGTACCTGTCATAGAAAATTCGTTGTATCATGATTTATTAAAATTTTACGAAAGACTATTTTCAGAGTACCAATTAGTAACTTTTAGTAAATTTTGATTTACCTTCCCGTTATTTCAAAAGCTCTACTACAGACGTAAATAAGGCTTGCATTATCAGACGAAAAAGGCTATTTCATTTACTTGAATGCTAGTAATTGATAGAAAATATCTTCAGTCGCCCAATTAGAGACAACACTCCACTCTGAAGTTTCGGATTCACTATGCACATCTCTTAATACCATGATATTCGAGTTTGTGCGAAAGAAATTGAGATCCTTACAAACGTTTGACTGTAGGTTTTGCTCTCTGATTTAAATATTGTTTTATCTTGTTATTGAAGCAACAGATTAAATTTTTTCACTCCACGACAGTTAATATATGCCACGTTTATCAGATGATCAGTGTGCTCCTCAGTTTGTAGTTTCATTCCCAAAGCTTCTCCAGCCATACTGGATTTTAAGAATAAATGAAGAGATCCGTCAGCGGTAAAGATTAGAGAATACCATTCTGTAAAAAAACAGCATCCTGTTCTATAGGCCTACTTCACATTGATTGCTCAGTGGTTCTGAGGAGAAGATAATCAATAATCCCATATAGCATACACATCTTAAGTAGGAGGGCAGTGTATGTTTTGGCTCAACCAACACTTTTGGTGTAAGCGATAGAGGAATTGTAGTAATGTCAGGAACTGTACTGATGTCAACACATTCTGGTGTCAGCGTTTCTGGTGCTGTGGCAGTTTTATTTATTACGTTCAAGGTCACTGAAATCAATTCTCCCCATTTTTCTCTTGGCCAACAGCGAACCGTCAACATCATCATTGTCCCAGCCATTCACCGCAGGACCCAACTACTTTCCGGCAATATGGTCTCCGTACCATATTGCCGGTAGTGAGAATATCGAGTTGTGGGTATTTCTTAAACAAATTAATTTTTTATTATTCTTCCAACTACACGAGTTCCATCATTCGAGGTCTCTCAGTGAGAAGACCATTACCAGTAGAGTTTAAAAATGGCTGCAAATATTACAATAATTTACAAAATAAGACATTTTGATAATATACATTAATGACATCATGGCATATTCTGCAACACTGCAATAAATATTGACGTAAGATACAGTGATATTACAGTGTTTGTGTAAATTAATAACGTCATAGTAAATTCTGCAAACATGTTAGACCTTTAGGCGAATTGTACGTGTGTGACAGGATGCCGTCCAACCTAAAATTATTAACCCATATTATCATAGTTAATATCTGCCTTCAAGGTTCGTCTCTTAATTAACACAATTAGAAGCAAAATATTGGCCATTTTCTATGATATTCAATACTTGTAGCTGATTTTTACACAAATGCCAACTGTAAGTACGAGACTGAAACCAATGCTACAAGGAAATACGTCTTGCACTGCTTTCAGTGTGCATTTACATTAAATGTATGACTACCGCCCAGTGCAAACCAATGACAAAACTCAGTAATCTGTGGGGTTAAAAAGACGCTATTTTATTCCTCACAAAGTACTACTAGTATGACATTCGGGCCTGTGTCATCTGTTAATAAGTGCTTCGTGATACGGGAATGGTATGCCAGAGACATCTTGTACTGCACACTCCACTACACTAGTACTCACTTTCTGGGGCGAACTGCGTGGAAAAGAGATCTAATTCTGTTACCAAAAAAACCATCTGAAGCATGCCAATTGTATTTCCTCACCTTTGCTGATTTATAACATACTTATAATAAAAATGCATTATACACGGGGTGTAACTGAACTTCGTGTCATACGCTGTAGGACTCTATACATTACATACAAGAGAGAAATAATGGAACATACACCGATAACCCCAAACACTACGACCACCTGTTTAATAGCGCGTTGTTCCACTTTTCAATGACAGTACTACAGATATTCTGCTTGGCATAGATTCTACAAGTCCTTGACAGGATTACATTAGTATGTGGCATCAAACGTCTACGCACAAATCAAGCAGTTTCCGCATATTACGGGATGGTGGTTTATGGGCACGCAGCTGGCGTCCGATATGCATTCCAGTGGGTACAGATCAGGCACATTTCATGGCCATGCCATCAGTGTGAGTTCACTGTAATGCTCCTCAAATCACTGTAGAACGATTCAGACCTCACAACACGGACAGGTAACCTGCTGGAAGATGTCAGCGCTGTAGGGAAAGACTTCAAGCATGAAGCGATGCAGGTGATCCGCTATAATGTCCACGTAGTTCATTGCTGGCATGATGCCTTCGATTACCACCACAGAACCCATGGAAGCCCAACTCAATGTCTCCCATAGCATAATTCTGCCCTCACTGGCCTGCGTATGTGGCGCGACGCATGTTTCGTCCAGCGATTCGTCTGCATGAAGGCGCGTAAGGACCCAACCATCGACCTCTTGTAACATGGAATGCGAGTAATTCGACAAGCAAGACGTATCTATTGATCTACGGTGAAAACTCAGTGATGCTGCGCCCACTGCAATCGTAGCTGACGATGTCGTTGGGTCTACACAGGAATAGGTAGACGTTGGGGACGTGGAGCTCCATGTTCAACAATGACCTTCGAATGCTGTTCTCCGAAACACTTGTGCCTGCATCAGCGTTGTACTCTGTCGTCAGATCTGCCACAGATCGCCGCTTGAACCTAGATTACCTAGCGGGGGATTCTCTGTCGTCTGCGTTTTGTGATGAGACATGGTCGCCCAATACCATACGCCCTACCCATTGTTTTACCATCCTTCAATCACTTTCCATAGATGCTCACGGCAGTAGTACGCCAACAGGCGACCAGCTTAGTCGTTCAGAGATTCTCGTTTCCAGTCGCAGGGCCATAACAATGTGCCCTTTGTGAGAACCGCTTATATCAGTGGATTTCCCTATTTGCGGCCTGTATCTTCGCTATAATGGCTACCCAGTCGTTTCTCTTCTGCTTACATTCTTTCCTCACTGTGTCAAAAATGGTTCAAATGGCTCTGAGCACTATGGGACGTAACATCTATGGTCATCAGTCCCCTAGAACGTAGAACTACTTAAACCTAACTAACCTAAGGACATCACACAACACCCAGCCATCACGAGGCAGAGAAAGTCCCTGACCCCGCCGGGAATCGAACCCGGGAACCCGGGCGCGGTAAGCGAGAACGCTACCGCACGACCACGAGCTGCGGGCCTTACTGTGTCACATGCCCGCAACAGCACAAGGAAGCATTCAACTTCGCGCTGGGCACTGGTCATAATGATTTGGTTTGTCAGTATATGTGTGCTTTAATAGTTGAAGGACGGGGTGTTCTAGGGACATGGTGTCTCTGGGGGCGCTTTTTCGACTCAGGTCTTTCAGTACTCTGACAATTTTTTCTCGCAATATCAAATCTCCTGTCTCATCTTCATCTGCATCCTATAATATTGACTTGAAGTACATGTCGCTTGTATAGTCCATCTATATACTCCTTCAACCTTTCAGCGTTCCCTTTTCACTTACAAGGGAACCTCCCCATCGCATCCCCCTCAGATTTAGTTATAAGTTGGCACAGTGGATAGGCCTTGAAAAACTGCACACAGATCAATCGAGAAAACAGGAAGAAGTTGTGAGGAACTATGAAAAAATAAGCAAAATATACAAACTGAGTAGTCCATGTGGAAGATAAGCAACATTAAGGACGACGTAAACTTAGCAGTCCCGTGGTCCGGTGGATAGCGTGAGCAGCTCCGGAGCGAGAGGTTTTTGGTTCAAGACTTCTCTCGTGGGAAGAATTTAATTTTTTGTTTTCAGTTTATGTCACAAACTCTTATGTTTTCATCACTTTTTTGGGAGTGATTATCACATCCACAAGAAAACCTAAATAGGGCAAGGTAGAAGAATCTTTTTACCCATTTGCCAAGTGTACAAGTTAGGTGGGTCGACAACATATTCCTGTCATGTGACGCACATGCCGTCACCAGTGTCGTCTAGAATATACCAGACGTGTTTTCCTGTGGAGGAATCGGTTGACCTATGACCTTGCGATCAAAGGTTTTCAGTTCCCATTGGAGAGGCACGTCCTTTCGTCTACTAATCGCACGGTTTTGCGGTGCGGTCGCAAAACACAGACACTAAACTTATTACAGTGAACAGAGACGTCAATGAACAAACTGACAGATCATAACTTTGTGAAAATAAAGAAAAAAAATTTTCACTCGAGGGAAGACTTGAACTAAGAACCTTTCGTTCCGCAGTTGCTCGCGCTAACCACAGGACCACGGCACACCTCTGCTCAAAAGTTTCTTGATGTTACTTATGTTCCGCATGGACTACTCAGGTAGTATATTTTGCTTATTTTTCCTTAGTTCCACACAACTTCTTCCTGTTTTCTCGGTTGATCTGTGTTCAGTTTTTGAAACCCTATCCACTGTGCCAACTTATAACTAAATCTGAGTGGGGTGCGATGGGGAGGTTCCCTTGTTAGTGCTGGTTTTACATTCGGGCTCTTGATATTCATCTAGCTGCTTTTATTTTCTCCAAAAGAATCTTTAATTCTCCTGCAGGCTGTTTCTATCTTTCCCCTAGTGATAAAAGCTTCTATATCCTTACATTTGTCCTCTAGCCATGCCTGCTTAGCCATTTTGCACTTCCTGTCAATCTCATTTTTAGATGTTTTTATTCCCTTTGATCTGCTTCATTTGCTGCATTTTTATATTTTCTCCTTTCATCAGTCAAATTCAAGGTCTTCCGTGATATCCAAAGGTTTCTACTAGTCATTGTCTTTTTATCTATTTGGTCCTCTGGTGCCTTCATTACGCCATCTCTCAATGTTACTTATCCGCCTTCTACTGTATTCCTTTCCCCCGTTCCAGTTAATAGTTGCCTAATGGTCCCTCTGAAATTCTCAACAACATCTGGTTCTTTCAACTTATCCACGTCCCATCGCCTTAGTTTCCTACCTTTTTGCAATTTCTTCAGTTTTAATCCTGGACGTCGAAAAAGCTTTCGACCGTCTTTGGCACAACGGCCATAGACGCAAACTAAGCGAAGCTGGTTTCCCGGACGGACTCTTACATCTCATACACTCATATCTAACGAACAGATGTTTTAACACTGACGTGCAGGGCAAACAATTGGCACAAAACGGTATCCAAGCTGGAGTACTCCAGGGAAGCATCCTAGGGCCCATCTTGTTCACCCTGTACATTACAACTTCCCAGCAACACAAAACACGACATTAGCCATCTACGCGGATGACACAGCCATCCTTGCGCACGATTGGAAACCGTCGAACATTAATTCACGAATACAGATGGCACTCATAACTGCCGAGGCTTGGTTGGAAAGATGGTGTATAAGAGTAAACGTCGGCAAATGCGAATCAGTCCTGTTCACACGCAGGCCGAAACTACTGCGCAATCATCAACACTGTAAGACAGGTAACACTACATACACGCCCAATTCGTTTCCGAGAGAAAGTCAGATATCTCGGTACCTGCATGGACTGGAAACTAACATTGAAGGACCACATCGAATAAGTTGGCAACAGAGCGCACGCGAGGCTCAAACAACTCTACCCAATACTCAACAGGAAAAGTACACTGAATAGGAAGTTTTCGATGTCCATATACATGACACTGATTAGACCTCTGATGACATGCGCAGCTCCCGTCTGGGGATATGCAGCTCCTACACGCCTGCGCCGCCTGCAGATCATACAGAACAAAGTGCTACGAATCATTAGCAACGCTCCAAGCTACACACGCACCGTGGGTCTTCACCAAGAATACCGCCTTGTAACCCTCAAGGAAGTATTCAAAAAACACGCCATACGATTATACAGGAACTCGAGGCACTCGAACAATCCTTTCAACCTTACTCTGAGAAACTATGATCACAATCATAGGTGGAAGCATAAGCCGCTAAAGGCACTACTAGCTAGGGTATAACCACCTATGGCAAGCTAACATAAACCAACAAGCGACAAATATCAGTAACGTTGACTGTCTATACAAGCTGATGTTAAAGCCAACCAACAGGCTACAGCAGTGAAACCGACGAGCTCGCGCACTGGCGCACAAACAAATCGCCATCACCCTACACTGTGCATCTGCATATGACCTACCGGACACAAAACGATGATGAACCTGTTACAGGTATGCTGACGCTGACCGAGAGACCAACACCGGCACCCAGCGACAGCCGCCGAGTAACGGGACCTCAGAACGTCAAAGTTATCGACCTGCATGATACCCACTACTGACAAAGCCTACCCTTGCATGACCTTTCGCAGGCAGCAAGACATCCGCTACTGCTGTTACTGCCCGACCTAACTATCGCAGAGGTTTTTTCCCTTGGTACTTGGCACTTGCCTTGGCACTTTTTTCCCCTCTGCCCTTCAAACCGCAACCCTTTGTTCGACTTTCGACCCAATCTATGTCCAGATGAGCGCGTATTAATGGTTAACCTCAACCAGATGTACGCTAACATCGCTGTACCCACATCCTGCGACACCTCACTTTAGTGAAAACTAACCCTTATGCAGAGACGGCAGTATCCCTTTTGAGTTGGCCATCATGCCTGTGTTGGCGTGGAGGGGCTCCACCTCTTTTTTTTTAAAAAAAAAAGTGATCCCACTACTGCCCACTACACTGTCACCTCTTTGCCACCCTCTTCTTCCGATACCTATTGAGGTACAGGCCATGCCTAGTGAAACCCGACCTATTGATAGACTCAACTGGCACCACTGCAGTGTGACTCATGCCCTTCGCCACAGCGCCTTCTCCAGCCCAATGTTAACACGCTTAACAGCAGCGTTAAGATGAGGCCGATCATGACGCTGCAATAGTTGCACGAAGTGCACATTAGTGCTACCAGTTTGAGTAGCTATTTTTACCAGATCATCATCTACATCGTACTCCGCACCCCATCCCTGCTCCACCCACAATAACTAACTAATCCTCTTTCGTAAAATTCCTAGATAACTCGCCTTTGTTAACAGTTATCTGAGCCAACCCTGAACTAGGTTTTACAATGTTGGTGACCTGATACTCACTCCCCAACACTTCTTGCAACAGCTGTCTCACACCTGTACGGCAGAACCTTCTTCTTTCTGTAACAATTTGACTAAAACTCCCAAACTGCTGCGGTCCGCTGCATGTCTGCTACAGCTACAGATACAAGAGTTTCCTCTCCACTCAGTTCTGATAGTTGGTCAAATCTATTGATTACACGCAAAGTATAACTGTCTGCATATCTCCTCCTCCCAGCTGCCTTCTTAGCAACTGTCATTTCCCATTCCCCAGGGCCCTTCATCGTCCTCAGCACATCTAGTTCCTCCTTTGCGTCTTGTAACTGCACCTGAAGGGCGCAGATCTTACACTCCTGTTCCTCTATCAACTTATTTCTACCACATTTCCAGGAGAGGATCGCGCTAGAATGCCCACTGCCTTCCCCACTGCATTCCCCCAATGAAAATACTTTGAACAAATCTCACACCGTAACCCTCTTCTCACGAAGTTACTACAGAGCCTACACTTCTCACTCATGGTAAAATTTTAACAGTTACTAAAAAAACTGAACGTCTTCGTTATCTATGTTCAATCACAACAGTAGAACTATTTAAAGAATTAACAATAGTGATCTCGAAATTCTCTCTCTACTAAGAAAGCTACTACTTTTATTAATACTACTAAACCACAAATAATGCCAATACCACCGAAACTTCACATAACTTCTAATCTAAAACCAAAAATTCAAGTGACCATTAAATCACTCAACGAAATTAAACACAATGAATGGAAGTTTTACTGAAATATTTCACTACAAATAATAAGAAACGTCAGCTGAAAACTACCGTACTAAATTTAACAAATGACTACAACGCACAAACGACTGCAAAGAAAAACACAGTGGGAAAAGTTTCCAAAAGTTAATCAACCGTTATTTTGCCAGAAACAGCACGAGCCATCGTTGAAAACTTCTAAATTTAATAACTGAATAACAGTGCACAAACAACTCTGTCAGAACGTAAGTTAAGAACCGCTACAGCTGCAACTGCACGCCGCTAAATGTAAACACACTGCTAATATTTGGATTAACTATTGAAAACTACTAAATTTAATATTCGAATACAGTGCTCAAGAAACTTTGTCAGTACTTAGCTTTACAATCGCTACAGCTTCAACTGCGTGACGCGAAATGTAAACACATTGGTGAGACTTCGATAAACGACGTTAGCACACTCACCAATAATAGATCACACGAACCAATAACACAAGAAGAAAGATTTAAATGAATTAAAATCCACTAATAAGTTACTTTTACAGCATATATTAACACCAACAAACTTTAAAATAAGTACCTGAAGTCTAACATGTTATAAAATATTGCCGAGCGATTTGAACAGCAGTCCACCATATGAGACGTCACACCAAAGATGCATTCCTACACTTCTTTTGTTCTACCTGAGGGCGCTGGCTGGCTGGCTGACTGCATGCATTGTGATAGCGCAGTGGTACTGACATACTCGGCTTTTACTGGTTTACACGTGACAGTACAGGGAATATCCGCCTGCACAGTCAGATCACCAACAGGTTGTGGCAGGTAAAATGTCTGTAGTCAGCAACTCAACACTTTGTAGAACTGCATGTGTGATTTCTCAGGCAGGCTTAGACTTGCAAAAATGTGAGTTTAGTCGAATATTTAATGTGTTTCCATACAACAATGGTTCACTCTCGTACTTACAGTGCACATTAGTGTAAAATATCAGCCACAGTTACTGAAAATTACACGAAATATCCAATACGTTGCTGCTAATTGTGTTAATTAAGCTACAAAGCTTGAAGGAAGCCACTTATTGTGGAAAAATAGGATTGCATTTTTAAGTCGGATAGCAGCCTGTCACACACACACACACACACACACACACAATTCGCCTAGAGATCTAACACGTTTGCAGAACTTACTATGACGTAAACAATTTATGCACCCACTGTCATGTCAATGTATCTTACGTTAATATTTACTGTCATTTTGCAGAATATACCATCATGTTAATTTATATTGTCACGGTGTTTTATCTTAAAAATTGTGGTAATAATGGCATTATACTTGCAGTCGTTTTCAACTCTTCTGGTAGTGGTCTTCTCACTACAGCGTACATACCTCGAGTGATGGAACTCAAATAATTGGAATAATCTGATTAATTTGTTATGACAAGTACACACACACTGAGCCTCTCACTACCGATCACAGACCTAGAATGGAGAGTATATTGCCCGAAGAGAATGCCACACACTCCCAGGCGATTTGCTCGGAGCGAGATGACGCTGACGTTTCGCAATTGGCCGAGAGTAAACTGGGGGGAATGGTGAGCAACCTTTAATATAATGAGCACAATTGCCTCAGCACCAAAAACGGTTACACCAGAATGTGCTGACATCAGCACAATTTCTCTAACGTTGACACCGAGAAATGGCCCCTGCATACACTGCCCTCCTATCACCATATCCATCCCTACTTCGGTTTTTTTTTTTTAATGTTCAGTAAAGCTAAAGAAATTCTGTTATTTAAACACATGGATCAAAGAGTGAGAAGAATTCTTTCACTATGTGAAGACTATCAGTTATCCAAAGTACCAAATATGTCATAGAGAACATCAAAGTATTCTGTTTCACCAAGAAAATTAAAAGTACTAGCAGCGGCTTATATATTTAGCCCATTACCAGGAACGGAAGGTGGATATTGCCATGTTTTTGAGATTATGAAATGCCTTCAAGATTTACAGCTTTTGTCCTGTATGAAACATAACGTATAAATGTGTAAGTAGAATATTTATCGTAAATTTTATTAAAATCGCAGGAAAAGTGGATAAAGTAATATCTGACAGTAGACCGCAATTTAGGTCACAAGTATGACTTACGAGTCATGGCATGAAACCCATTCATACTTCTTTGTATCATGCTGCATTAGATCAGATGGAATGAGTGACGAAAGAATTCGGAAAATGGTGTCATCTGTATGGCTACTGACGCCAGAATGCTATGGATTTCAGACTTGATATTTTCCGGAAGTGTTATATAGCATACCATATGGGCCAACAGGATCGTGTCCGATTGAAGCTCTCTTTGACATGGAACCTAGTGACATTATTAGAGAAACAGTAAGGTTTCCCATTTCACAGAGGATGCATTAAGTAGTGAATATCACAATTAAAAATGCACAGAATGCCGTAGAGGCCAGGATCAAAGAAAATATATGAATGTAAGGGTGAAGACTTTTCTGTAGGACAAATGTTTTGTTGAGAACCAACTACATTCGTAACGAAGTGAGAAATAAGTTTAAGAAGATCTATAGAGTATTTAAGGATCCTCGACCACTGAACAATATCCTCATCCAAATGTTTTTATAGTGGAATACCCAGACGACATGAGGAAAATACCACGTTTCTGGTATCATTTGATTTAGGGAATAATTTCAAAGGGCTGGTCTTGTGAGTACAAATTGGAGTTGTTAGAGAAGATGATGACTTTGACTCAAAGATGCAATTATCCCAAAGATGAGAGCTGCAGTTTATGTGTATACATCTTATGAAAACTGTGCCAATTGACATTGTTCTCATATTTATTAATATGTTTTTGTAAGATTGACAGTTTTATTAACAACTGCTATTACGTGTGTTTTGTATATATGAAGAATCTGAATAGTTATTATTGTTAAGTGTTATGTTATTATAAATAATCCACTTTGTTGAGGCTTTACTAATTATGTTTCTTTTGTTTCCTGGTTTAAACTCTATGGATGTACGAGCTAATTCAGTTTCCACACACATTTATGGAGCTTATATGGATATTTAATATGAGCAGTTACCAAAAGAAACGCCTGGAAATGATAACATTGCCACTGGAATGGATAATTCAAAAGCACCAACACCTCATCACTTAAAAGCATTTTCATGAAGCTTTACTAAATATCAGTTTTTCATACAATCATTTTTATTGCGATGAGCTGTGCTGCATGCAATTTCGCGTAGCGTTTAGTGTCGCTAACTAACATGCTACGGGTCGCCAGTTAAAACCCAAGAACCAACAATTATTAGTTATTTAGTGTTTATCGTTTCTGGGAAGTTCACTAAATTTGTTATGTATGTAGTCCTTCTATATTCTGGAATATTCAGTATTTGTATAAATAGCAGGATACTCTGTCCAGGAGTTCAGTTCAGTTCTGACTGAGCGTTGGTCTTCATAATAAAGGTGCTTTCAGTGTCAATACTTCACTGACGACCCTGATTTCGGATATGGACTTAATTCTGGTTATGACATGACATTCTTTAATAAGACGTCAGGTACTTCAAGCTATATACTAAACAGTGGCTCCAATTACACAACATAAAAGGTGTCACCTACATGGACAGGAACCGGAATACAAACAGTACGTCGTTCCGGCGGTCCTCTATTCAGGAGACCAATAGCCAGCTACAAATCAGGAATCAGTTACTGTTTTCCAGAGACGCTGGTTAGGGCCCAACTAAATGGCTGAAAGCATTCGAACGAGTTGCCAAATACGACAGGTGTAATGACTTGGCGTGTTTGGTAAATGTGTAGTTTCATTTCGATGGTACACCACAGCAGTGCTTCGAGAACGATGAAGAGAATCTCAATAGGTGCGATAAATTCCAGGAGGAACTGAAGAGAACGCATGGTGTCAATTAGGAGCAAGTTCGCTTAGCAGAAGAAAAGTTGAAGAACAGGCCCCTACAACATGGGTAAACGACGCAGTCCTTCGCCACAGAGTGTATACGACAGAACACTTGCAGAAGACATATATCTAACTACCGTGGTAGAGGATGTCACAACGACAGTGGAATTCATCATGTGGTGCCAGCGTACAAGGAAATGCAACAAAAAAGTAGGATGAAAGAAGTATGACCGACTTCCGAATATGGAGCCCATGGCAGTTGTCAAAGACCACCATGACGTCACCTCTCTCATGCTTCAGGTTGTAAGAGAAAAGATACAGAATTTTATGGCAGCTAAAGTTGTCGGACATAGCAAGCAATAGATATCAGCAATGAGTGTCGACGCCATACGTCACGAACGAATAGAGAATTTCGAGGAAGAGGTGATTCGATCTTTAGCCACCAGCCAAACGCGCAAGGACAAATGGACCGGCCACTTCGGAATTATGCCGCAGGCACCAAACGACGACACAGCACCCACATAATACAGGTACAACCAACTCCTCCGCCAAGTATAAGCCCCGCAGAAGAATAGACATTTGCAGAAAAGAGGATAACGTACAACTGTGTTTCCACTGAGGACGCTATGGCCACGTTGTATGTTACTGCAGAAAAAGACGACCACTTTTCAACGACTACTACGCCGCTAGGCGTCAATCATAACAGTTCTGTTCAAGCAAATTAGTTGCAGACGCTGGTAATGGTCGCTCTGTAACACGCCGTATCTGTTCCCCGTCGCCCTACAAAGCTACCAGCCGTTCACCTGGCCGCCGAATTCGCGAACACTAAGTGGGCTGCCATATATGGAGGTGAGGCCGCCACAGACGAACCAACATTCCACGAAATCTCACTGGCTTCAGCACCGACGGCTAACCTGCCTGGGGCTTCCTTCTCGGTAGCGTCGAATGCTTATCGTCGCCAGCTAAACAGCACTGTGTCCCGTGATACAAAAGCGACTGCGCCGAAGGTCACAACTGGAAATAACGTCCAACCAACAAGAACATGTACTGAAATTATTACTACCAATGACAAAACATAGATCTTCGAATTTGTCGTTTTATCAGAATATAGTCATGATGTTATTCTCGGATGCGGCAGCTTATAGTCATCACAAGCAGTCATAGGCAGTGAAAGAGCAAAGCTCCATATTGACGAAGCTATTTCAACAACCGCACATAACAAAGATTTCTCTGGACCATTGTTTGCCATTGAAGACCTTGTTATCACGTCATTATCAACGAGGCGAGTTCCAGTCATTAATTTAGATTCTCAGTTAAACTGTGAAGTTTTTGTCAGCTGAACACAGCCACACATCTTCACAAAAATTTACATGCCAGTTACTAACATAAGTATCATACGTGGTCAATAAGAACTTTGGATCACTCGTTGTCACGAGCACTCACAATTCATCCCTAAAGCTACGTGTGTGGGGACAGTAGAACCAGTCCAGAAAGGGAGCTTAATGCCATCGACGAAGAACTGCGATCCGATACCACTACAGACAACGCAGGGGAGGAAAATACTATCGAACTGTCAATAGAAACTGGCCTGACCTAGCAGTAATGTCTGAGGATATTAGCTATTCTGCGTTATTTTTTGTATGCTGTCAAATCTGGAGTGGAGAAAAGGCAGACCAAGCCGCTCATAGTAAAACACTGTATCAAAACTAAGGATCATACACCAAGTAGCCAATCCTCATACAGGTTGCCGCGTGCTCAACGACACATAATTCGGGACTATGTGGAGAGGATGCTGCAAGACACTACTGAACGTTCAGAGAGTCCATGATCCCCTGCTGCGGTCCTCGTGACGAAGAAGCATACCACATGTCGTTTCTGCGCCGACCATCAATGGATGATCAAAATCACAAAAAATATGTCTGCCCATTGCTGTGCACTAATGACAACATGTACTGTTTCAAAGTAGCAAAGTATTTGGACATGCAGCCAGGCAAATGGAGGTTGACGAGACTGACCAGGAAAAGACTGCCTTCTTTACTCCTGATGGCCACTGTGAGTATGAATTATGTAACGCTTCAATCACCTTCGAGCGTACCGCGGCCAACCTGCTTCGACGACTTAAAGGGACGATACGGCTTTGCTATCTGAATTACATTGTCGTGTTTTAGAAGGCCGTTGTAGCACATCTAAGCCTCCTGACAACCGTGTTGAAGTGTGTTCAGACTTGAGGCCTACACCTAAATATGAACAACTCCCTAGACATAAAAACCTTAGGGCACCTAGTGAATTGCGATCGACTACATCCCGGTCTACAGAAAATAAAAGTCATAGATTTTTCAGCCCCTCGGCACATTCGTGGTGTGAGAAGTTTTCTCGGAATGTGCTCACACAACCAGCAATTTATAAAGACTTCTGTATCAATAGACATCCTCTGCAAGCACTATTGTAGGTTGACGCAAACTATTTCGCGGACAAGGTGCAAGAGAGATGTTTCGTTGTCTTTATGAAGGCGCTAAAGTCCTCTTCAGTCCTAGTACGGTATGACGATAATGTCGAAATAGAGCTTCGCATCGACGCTAACGGGTATGGAATAAGTGCGGTTCTAGTACAAATTCAGTAAAGTACTGAAAAGGTAACACTTTATGGTCCATACTACTCTCCAAGTCCGAGAGAAACGACTCTAGAACCAAGAAAGGGTGTCTTGCAGATGTTTGGGCTATCAACAAATTCTGGTCTTATTTATTTGGAAAAAAATTCATCATTGTGATGAACCACCATTTACTATGCTAGCTGACTAGCCTGAAGGATCCGTCGGGTCTATTACCAACACGGGCACTGAGGAATTCGACATCACATGGGCTCAGTCACAAGGACGCTGAGTGCTTTCAAGGAATCCTGTAGCGGAACACAGCAGTATGGAAGCAATCCCTGTCAGCGCTGTATTAAATGACATTGTTGTTGAACAGAGGGAATATCTAGCATTACTGAAAATCAAAGAAGCCTTGAAGAACGAGGAACTGCTGTTCGAATATCTAGTCACCTCGGATTCTTGAAGAATTAGACAGAACCAGACACAGGTATCACTAGCTATTCGTTATGTACTATGTGAGCCACTGGAGAAATTCCAGCGAAGGAAGTACATGCCGCTATCACCACTGGGGTATCTGATACCCAGATCCATCTGCGGGGGCATCATTCCATCGGATTGGAATCGACTTCTTGAGGAGGTCCCCGAAATCCAAAAACGGGAAGCATGCAGTGAATAACTCACCCACTATGCTGTCACAAAAACTGTGCAGTCTGATGGCAACACAACCAGAACGTGAGGATCTGCCAGCACTGCCATAGAGAGGACCATTGACACGATCTAGATGGATGAAGCCGTAGTCGGCTCCAATGAGCACTTCTGAGACAGCGGGTAGCTGTTTCTCCAGGTGGGGGGACAATGGAAGTGGTGTGACTGTACATTATTGTCTTGAAAGAAAAACCCACCGCCAAAATATTCTGTAGAGTAACCACAGCAATGAATTTATTGCATTTCTTTGTTGCTTACTATTCTTTTAATGTTGACTGACATAATTTTTTCAACAATTTGTGTTTTGACAGGTACAGTTTTCGGGTTGTTTGTGAAAAGAGTAGCACACGGCTAGTATATGAATAACTGATTGAGGGAGATCTTCCAAATCTACCATCAAATTGGTCAGCGGAACTGACATTTAACAACCAAGAACTTAATTCACACAGTCCGAGTCTCTTCAGTCGCCACGTTATTACGCACCCATGCCAACTGAACTGCAGAACTCGTAGCTCTATGAATGCATGCGGTACTGTGTTGCACTCCATTGGGCTTAAGACGGTTCCAAATCATGGAGAGGAAATCTTTCCGATCTTGAAATGTCACCATTTTCCCCCTTCTAGCGCATAAAACCATATTTTCTCTTTTTGACTGATGTATTTAACTGCATGAATGTACACATCTGCCGGCCGGTGTGGCCGTGCGGTTCTAGGTGCTTCAGTCTGGAACCGCGTGACCGCTACGGTCGCAGGTTCGAATCCTGCCTCGGGCATGGATGTGTGTGATGTCCTTAGGTTAGTTAGGTTTAAGTAGTTCTAAGTTCTAGGGGACTGATGACCACAGATGTTAAGCCCCATAGTGCTCAGAGCCATTTGAAACCATTTGTACACATCTACAAGATAGCATAATCGTGTGGATCAGAATACACTGCCGTGTAAAACAGTCTAATCTTAGCATGTCAACCTCGGTCTTTCCTCGTCCACAGACAAAGGTATACTGTTGTGATTGTATTACGCAGTAAAGGGAAGGGCAGATTCGGTTCGAGAACAGTTTTCACAGAGGCGTCCCCACATCTCTTCCACCTTTCTCCCTTCGTACATTTTTATCAGAGTCAGTTTTTGCTTCTAGTTGTGGTACCCCCGAATAGAAATCATGCACTTGAACGCCCCTGTCGCCCCTCTCAGATTGGCGTTGCAAGCGACCGCTACGAATTGTGATATGTCCTGTATGGAAGTACGGGGTGATCAAAAAGTCGGTACAAATTTGAAAACTTAATAAACCATGGAATAATGCAGATAGAGAGATACAAATTGAGACACATGCTTGGAATGACATGGGGTTTTATTAGAACCGAAAAAAACAAAGTTCACAAAATGTCCGGCAGATGGCGCTGGACAGCAAAACGTCAGTGACTGCGCATGAAAATCGTGTATGTTCAAATGTGTGTGAAATCCTATGGGACTTAACTGCTAAGGTCGTCAGTCCCTAAGCTTACACACTACGTAACCTAAATTATCCTACGGACACACACATACACACCCATGCCCGAGGGAGAACTTGAACCTCCGCCGGGACCAGCCGCACAGTCCATGACTGCAGTGTTCTAGACCGCTCGGCTAATCCCGCGCGGCCAATCGTGTATAGAAGGAGCTGTAATGAGAGAGAGAATCATCCTCCTCTCTTGGCAGGTCCCCGGACTCGTACACGGTTTGTGAACATTCGCGCGCCGGAGATCAACGCCTCGTGTTCTGTGTGTGCCGTCGTTTTGTGCTTAAGTGATTCAGCGTTATTCGTTTTGTGCACCTACGTTCACGTGTGACAATTTTCGTCTCTGTCTGTGTCCAAGTGTCTGAACAATTTTATCTTGGACTCTACGCCCGTGAACGGCACCTTGTATTTTAAAAAGTGTTTGTCTCCGTTTATGTGTCCACCATGTTTTTTCTCTAAATGTCTTCATTTGTATATTTGTGTTTCTCTGCGACCAAAAAGCGGCGTCGTATGCTGCTGCAGGCCTGCCTGTAATACAGGTTTCAAAATAACAATAAAGAAACAAAAAAAAGAGAGAGAATCAGATGCGCCAGCAGTCGCAGCATGATGACGTTACCTGAAAAGGTGCTTTTAGTGAAGCTGTATTATCAGAATGGGGAATGTGCTAGTTCAGCGTTGCGATCCTATCGCCATAGGAAGGGGATTCGAACGGGTAAAGGTCCGTTGACAAATGCAGCTGTGGCGAGAATGATTTCGAAGTTCGAAGCCACGGGTTGTTTCGACGATAGACGCCGTAGTGGCCGACCGAGCACAAGGCGCAATGCTGTTGAGACAGTTCAGGAAGAAATGGAGACTGTAGCGGGTTCGTCCATGCGCGGGGAAGTCAGCGCTCGTGCAGTCGCACGTCGTACCGGCATTCCATACACTACTGTTTGGTTGGCACTGAGGCGTACCCTCCGACTATCCGTACAAAATCCATCGGCATCATGAACTGTTACCTGGCGATTTAGTGAAGCGGAGGGCATTTGCGGTGTGGGCGTTTCAAAAGATGACCGAAGATGACGATTGGTTGAGTAACGTGTGGTGGACCGACGAAGCTCATTTCACGTTCCGAGGGTCTGTCAACGCCCACAACTGCAAAATTTGGGCTACCGAAAATCCTAGAACTGTCGTGGAAACTCCATTGCACGACGAGAAAGTCACAGTATGAGTTGGATTTACCACATCTACCGTTATCGGGCCTTTTTTCTCCGAGGAAATGCGTGATTCTGGTTTTGTAACTGCTACCGTGACGGGTGAGAGGTACGCCGATATGTTACAGAATCGCATCATCCCCAGCCTGGCTGATAAACACCTGCTGGAACGTACGATGTTTATGCAGGATGGTGCTCCACCCCATATTGCTAGACGCGTGAAAGATCTCTTGCAAGCGTCGTTTGGTGACGATCGTGTGCTCAGCCGCCATTTTCGTAATGCTTGGCCTCCCAGGTCCCCAGCCCTCAGTCCTTGCGATTATTGGCTTTGGGGTTACCTGAAGTCGCAAGTGTATCGTGGTCGACCGACATCTCTAGGGATGCTGAAAGACAACATCCGACGCCAATGCCTCACCATAACTCCGGATATGCTTTACAGTGCTGTTCACAACATTATTCCTAGACTATAGCTATTGTTGAGGAATAATGGTGGCCATACTGAGCATTTCCTGTAAGGAACATCATATTTGCTTTGTCTTACTTTGTAATGCTAATTATTGCTATTCTGATCAGATGAAGCGCCATCTGTCGGACATTTTTGAACTTTTGTACTTTTTGGTTCCAATTAAACCCCATGTCATTCCAAGCATGTGTGTCAATTTGTACCTCTCTATCTACATTATTCCGTGATTTATTCAGTTTTCAAATTTGTACTGACTGTTTGATCACCCGGTATTTCATTTCATGCAGCTCAGGCGCTCCTCTCAATATGGTAACCTAGGCGGTGGCTTGTGTCGCTTGGGCCTAAAACTGGGCTAGGGAAGGGGCGTCGTATGGGATTTAGATATGAATATCACGCTTGAATACTACGGCCATGTTTATGTTAGGATGGGAATGGGCGTCAAAATTAGTTTTTCAGGGTGTTGTACTGGTCCTTTCCTGCGTCTCGGTAAGGGACATACGAGAAATTTCCTATTTAGGAGCAGTTCTGTAACGATTAGTATGCCTATGGACTGCAGAACAGTGCCAAATCCTCCGCCTGTCGAGGTATCGGTATAGCATGTGGCGAGCAGAAGGCATAAAAAAAACATAATTGTAGTGTTTGCTGAAGTCACACTATTTCCTTCCCGTTCGACAATGTTAAATCTGAAGTTTACTATCGTCGCACATACTCATTGTTAGAAATTAGTGAGAAATCTTTAATGAATAAAGAGCCTGTACACAGACTCCGACCGAGCGAGGTGGCGCAGTGGTAAGACACTGGACTCGCATTCGGGAGGACGACGGTTCAATCCCGCGTCCGGCCATCCTGATTTAGGTTTTCCGTGATTTCCCTAAATCACTCCAGGCAAATGCCGGGATGGTTCCTCTGAAAGGGCACGGCCGACTTCCTTCCCCATCCTTCCCCAATCCGATGAGACCGATGACCACGCTGTCTGGTCTCCTTCCCCAAAACCAACCAACCAACCACAGACTCCGATGGCTGACAAGTACCCCCTCTTACAGCCCTTGTGGATGCTTGTGATTTTAAATGACATTACCCTTGTTTTAGTAAAAATATAATATTTCAAAATAAATGTTGCTAATAGAGACCATACCAGTACAAAATTTCGATTGTGGATAAAAGGAACAAATCCAAAAGTGATAAATAGTAAGAGAAAGGTGATTACCGACTTGATATGCTTCAAAACTGTTATATCTACTATAAAAGATGAGAAATAATTCTGCTATCTAGTAAGACTGTTCAAGATGGACGATGCAAAGAAGAAATAAGAAGTAGGACGCAGGAGTCGAAGAAAGCTTCGCAATACAAAAGAATTTCGTGTCTAACAGGAATTAATTTCTGGAATTGGTGTGCTGTATTATACGGCAGTTAAATTTTAATCATGGAAAATCAGTGAACAAGAAACTGAGAGCTATTCACTGTCCAGCTACTGAAGAATTCTAAAAATTAAGAGGATATAAAATACGTGAAATGACAGGAAACTAGCAAGAGCAGGTGAAGACAAGACTACGAAAATTCTCACCAGAAAAGTGTGAAAATTAGAGCGATCTGTATTAATATACTCGGTAAAACATTGTTGCCACAACTAGGTGCAATAGAGTGAGATATGCGAAAATTCAGTAGTCAGTAAGGAAAAATTATGAAACATATTTTCTAAGACACTGAATGCGTTAAGTATGTAAACATTACGTGATTAACGTAAAGTAAGGAGAAATGGAGTATGATACCAACATAGGTGAGACTGATTTAATGGAACTATAAACATACAAAGTGAATATAAGCGTTTAATGAATACTTTGAAGAGATATAAGAAAATGAAGAAAATGTCGAGCTATCTTATTAGAGATTATGGTTATTAAGTATTTAGAAATTCCTTAGTTCCACAGCATACTTATTCTTTTTTGACAAACAATTCTCATACACTGCCAAAAATATCGCAAGACAAAGGAGTTGAGCTACATAAACGGGAGATAGTAGGCGTGTGATGTGTATTCAAATTTCGCATGAGAATGGTGCTTGTAAAGCCACTGTCAGGATGGTAATCAAGTTAAGAAAAATGTATTCAGCTGATGTCAGTCAAGAATGCCTTTGAGGCGACAAAGACATCATTACCAGTAACTCACTGAGTATGAACGAGGTCGTGTAAAGGGGCTACGAGAAACTGAATGTTCCTTCTGCGATACTGCAGAAGGACTTGGCAGGAATGTGACCAATGCACATGATTGCAGCCAGTGGTGGTCACGGGAATGTACCGTCGCAAGCAGACAGGGATCTGGATGGCCACGTGGCATTACCGCATCTGCAGCAGCAACTTGAACAGCAGTTGGCGCCTCAGTGACACAATGAGCTGTTACAAATCGGTTACTTCAAGGACAGTTCCAAGCTAGATACCCTGTATGTGCATTCCACTGGTCCCAAACCACCGCAATTTGCGACTTCAGAGGTGTCAAGCGAAGGCTCATTGATGGGCAGGGTGGAGATTTGTTGTGTTTCCTGACGAAAGCTGGTTCTGCCTCGATTCCAGTGATGGCCGTGAATTGGCTAGAAGGAGGTCAGCTGAGGGCCTGCAACCAACCTGTCTGCGTCCTAGTCTCACTGGACCTACACCTAGATTCACGGTCTGGGGTGCGATTTTGTATGACAGAAGAAGCATTCTCATGGTTATCACACGCACCCCTGTCTGCAAAATTTTACGTCAGACTGATGATTCGACCTGTTGTGCTGCCGCTCATGAGTAGCATTCCGGGGCGGTGTTTCCCAACTGGATAACACTCGCCCGCATACCGCTACTGTAAGAAAACATGCTCTACAGAGTGCCGACAGGTTGCCTAGACCTGCTCGATTACCAGATCTGTTTCCAACCGACCACGTGTAGGACATCATCGGATAACAATCGCAGCGCTATCCAAAAACAGCGTTAAGCGTCCCTGTGATGACCGGCCAGGTGCAACGGGCATGGAACTCCACCCCACAAACTAACACACGGCACCTATACAACACAATTCATGAACGATTGCATGACTACATACAATATTCTGGCAGCTACATCGGTTATTAATGTACCAGCATTTCACATCGGTAATGGCTTATCACGCGCTTACTTTAACCTGTGATCTTGCAATGTTAATCTCTTAAATATGTTACCTTCTTTCCGTCAGTGTATTTCAATAACTCCAATAAATTCGAGATGTCACAAAATTTACGAAGGAAATAGAAATGTGTAAATTGCATCATTAACTAAGGATATGAAATGGAATTATCATATAGTCTCAGTCGTAGGTAAGGCGGGTGGCAGACTGTGGTTTTTACGGTACAATACTAGGGAAAAACAGGCTACAGACAAGGCTAAATACAAAACACTCGTGTGACGCAGCCTAGAATATTGATCAAGTATGTGAGACCAAATAGGACTTACACAGGGCCCGCCGTGGAGGCCGAGCGGTTCTAGGCGCTACAGTCTGGAACCGCGTGACCGCTACGGTCGCAGGTTCGAATCCTGTCTCGGGCATGGATGTGTGTGATGTCGGTAGGTTAGTTAGGTTTAAGTAGTTCTATGTTCTAGGGGACTGATGACCTTAGAAGTTAAGTCCCACAGTACTCACCGCCATTTGACTAACACAGGATATTCAACTTATACAAAGACGGTCACAAGCAATGGTCACAGCTTTGTTCAAACTATGGGACAATGTCACGAAGATGCTGGAAGACTTGACCGGTCGACACTTGAAGATAAAAGCAAACTATCCCGTAAAACCAACTTTAAGTGATGAATCAAGGAACATATCACAACCGACTAGGTTTCACTCTCACAGAGAACGAAAAGACAAGATCAAATTAATTACAGTGTCCGCAGAGGCAATTAAGAAACCATTCGTCCCGCGCTCCACACGTGAGTGGAACGGGAGAAATCCCTGATAACTGTTACAATGGGACGCACCCTCTGCCATGAGCTTCACAGTGGTTCGCAGAGAATGGATGTAGCTGTAGATGTAGAATGAAAGATGTACATCACAGTGGTCATAAATGTTTATCAGAAATTGGAAAGTTGCATAGGTCACACCAATATCCAAGAACGGCAATAGGAGTAATCCACTAAATTGCGGACCCATATCATTAACGTTGATATGCAGCAGGATTTTGAAACATAGGTTGTATTCGAACTTTACGATTTATCTCTAAGAGAACGGACTATTGACACGTAGTCAACGTGGGTTTAAAAAACATCGTTCACATGGAACGCAACTAGCTGTCTACACATACGAAATGTTAAGTTCTATCGACAAGGTATTTTGAATTGATTCCGTGTTTCTAGATTTCCAGATGGCTTTTGACACCGTACCTTACAAATGTCGTCTCAGTTATGCGACTCGATTCGCGATTTTCTGTCAGAATAGTAATGGACGGAAAGTCATCGAGTAAAACAAAAGTGATTCTGGGGTTCACCAAGGTTGTGTTACAGGCCCTCTGTTTTCCTTATCTACATAAACGACTTAGGAGACAATTTGTGCAGCCGTCTTACGTTGTTCTCAGATGATGCTGTCGTCTATCGTCTAGTAAAGTCAACAGAAGATCAAAACCAATGGCAAAACGATTTAGATAAGATATCTGTATGGTGCGAATATGTGCAGTTGACCCAAAATAATGAAAAGTGTGAGATCATCCACATGAGTACTAAAACGAATACGTTAAACTTCGGTTACAAGGTAAATCAATCAAATCTAAAGGCAGTAAAAACCTGTGATTACAGTTACCAATAACTTAAATCGGAAAGAACACAAAGAAAATGTTGTGGGGAAGGTAAACCAAAGACTGCGTTTCATGTGCAGAACATTTAGAGGATGCAACAGATCCGCTAAATAGAGTGCCTTCACTAAGATTGTACATTCTCTTCTGGAGTCCTTACCATATGGGTAACGGAGCACACCCAGAAAGTTGAAAGAAGGACAGGACGTTTTGTATCATCGAAAAATATGGGAGAGAGTGTCACGGACATGATACAGGAATTGTTGTGGACATCATTACAACAAAGGCGTTAATCGTTGCGTCTCCTCCGAATGCGAAAATGTTTTGTTGACGTCGAGCTTTATAGGGAGAAACGATCATCACAATAAAACAAAGGAAATCCGAGTTCGCCCGGAAAAATATATATGTGTTCGTTTTTTCCGCACGCTGTTCAAGAGTGTGTAGGGGGTTCGATGAGCTCAGTGCTAGGCTCTTAAGTGTGATTTGCAGAGAAGGCATGTAGACGTAGATGAAATCAAATGGCTCACTTCTGCACTTATTCAAAAAGAATTCGAATGGCTTAAGAAATCAGCATCTGTAAGATCATTTAATCTAGAAAGTATTTGGGTTTAAAACCATACATATGCCAATTTTAGGACCTTCTAATCCGTTAAGTGTGTCGGGTATAATTCATGGTGTTCCATACTTCAATAACTGACAGTGTTGTACACACACTTTTCAGTTTGGGGAAATCGATGCCTAGACTGCAACTTGTATAACGCTTTAGGTAATATAACGTACTTGCTTATTGCATCTAACTGCAAAATATCACTTATTTTATTGACATTGAGCGTTTAGTTTCATATGTATCATACTAAATGAATTTTCTGCAATTATTTAGGACTATAAAATATGAATCATTTCTGTTATATTTTTCGATGGAAGAGCCCAGTGTTTGAGTTGGATATTTATTTATTTTATGTGACCGGCCATCATGCAATTTTCTACCAAATGGCGTTATTTCAATTCTGTAAACACTCTTATGACGTTTTTCGATATATATGCATGGCTGTTGTGTAACATAAGAATAAACAAGATTATCATATCAGTTTTATGAATTTTGGCCTGAATTATAAATGTAGGTGATTTCAAATTCATTTTTCTTTGCTGATTGATTGTTTGCAGATTTAAAGGAAAACTTCAATACAAGTTTTAGGTCGTAAGTAAGACTGTCTCAACTTTTTAAATTAACTCAAATATCTTCACACAATATTTCACTGGTAGCAAAACAAACGCGTTTTCGTTGTGCGTCTTTAAATAATACAGCCGTCTGTTTTTATATTTCTTCTCATTGCGTCATGTTGCATATCAACAGTTGTCCTTCTGAGGTGGGTAGCGTATCTGCATTTTTCTAAGAATTTTTAAAGTCTCACTTAACACATGAAAATCAAAAGAAGGGATGTGCCTTAGGGGAAAATACGTACAGAAGTATCATCTTAACGTAAACTGTTATTAGATTGTTTTCCTTCACGCATGGATGATATTTTTGTGGCACTGATTTAAAGCATTCTAAAAACATGTACACTAATGTCAAATGAAAACCCTAAATATTTTTTAAATATTATTTATTGTGCAGAAGTGGTACAAAGCTGTATCACTTTTCAACATAATCTCCCCGACGCTCAATGCAAGTCCTCCAGCCCTTACAAGGTGCATAAATTCCTTTAGAAAAAAAATTCTTTTGGTAGTCCGCGCAAAGACTCATACACCGCGTGGCGTACCTCTTCATCCAAACGGAACTTCTTTCCTCCTACTGTGTCTTTGAGTGGTCCAAACATATGGAAATCACTTGGGGCAAGGTCTGGTGAGTATGGTGGATGAGGAAGACACGCAAAATGCAGATCTGTGATTGCTTCAACTATTGTATGGGCAGCGTGGGGCCTTGCATTGTCATGTTGCAAAAGGGCACCTGCTGACAGCAATCCACGTCGCTTTGATTTGATTGCAGGCAGCATATGATTTTTTAGGAGATCTGTGTATGATGCATTGGTGACAGTGGTCTCTCTAGGCATGTAATGCTACAATGCTACAAAATGATGCCTTTTTCGTCCCAAAAGAGAGTCAGCATAATCTTCCCTGCTGATGGTTCTGTTCGAAACTTCTTTGGTTTTGGTGATGAGGAATGGCGCCATTCCCTGCTCGCTCTCTTCGTTTCCGGTTGGTGGAAGTGAACCCAGGTTTCGTTCCCAGTACCGTAACGATTCTTGCAAGGAAGCCATCACCTTCTCGTTCAATGTGCCGAAGAAGATCTTCACAAGCATTAACACGTCGTTCTCTCATTTCGGGAGTCTGCTTCCGTGGCACCCACCTTGCAGACACTTTGTGAAACTGGAACACATCATGCACAGTGTGGTGTGCTGACCCATGACTAATCTGTAAACATGCTGCAATGTCCAGAATGAGATTTTCACTCTACAGCGAAGTGTGCGCTGATATGAAACTTCCTGGCAGATTAAATCTGTGTGCCGGACCGACACTCGAACTCGGGCCTTTGCCTTTCGCGGGCAAGTGCTCTACCAACTGAGCTACCCAAACACGACTCACGCCCAGCCCTCACAGCTTTACTTCTGCCAGTACCTCGTCTCCGACCTTCCAAACTTTACAGAAGCTCTCCTGCGAACCTTGCAAAACTAGCACTCCTGAAAGAAAGGATATTGCGGAGACATGGCTTAGCCACAGCCTGGGGGATGTTTCCAGAATGAGATTTTCACTCTGCAGCGGAGTGTGCGCTGATATGAAACTTCCTTTCTTTCAGGAGTGCTAGTTCTGCAAGGTTCGTAGGAGAGCTACTGTAAAGTTTGGAAGGTAGGAGACGAGGTACTGGCAGAAGTAAAGCTGTGAAGACGGGGCGTGAGTCGTGCTTGGGTAGTTCAGCTGGTAGAGCACTTGCCCGCGAAAGGCAAAGGTCCCGAGTTAGAGACTCGGTCCGGCACACAGTTTTAATCTGCCAGGAAGTTTCATGCTGCAATGTCATTCAGTGTCACTCGGCGGTTTTCCTTCACTATGGCTTCAACTGCTGCAATGTTCTGTGGAATCACAACTCGTCGTGCCTGACCTGGACGAGGAGAACCTTCCACTGAAGTCACACAATTTGCGAACTTCGTACTCCATTCGTAGAGTTGCTGCTGTGACAAACATATATCACCGTACTGAACCTTCATTCGTCGATGAATTTCAATAGGTTCCACACCTTCACTACACAAAAACCGAATAACAGAACGCTGTGTGTGCATCTATTGCAAGTCGCAAGTAGGGCGGTCATCTTTATACTGCTATTGCGATGGTATGTGTGCATCTGCACTATGCTGCCACCTACGGGCCATTCTGTACGCTGTTTATAGCATGCTTACCAACTTACAGGATAAAGGTGCGAAATTTCGATTCGTTATTAAAAATTTAAAGTTTTCATTTGACGAACCCTCGTACTATAGTGTGTGCCATTGTTAGTAAGCACATTTTACAACAGGCATAGTTTTAATAAACTGTGTGAAGTTCATATCTTACTGCCGTAGTAATGAAGTTTTTGTTTTTTACTCGATGATGTAAGAAATTTCGATGTGGCAGGTGTGTTTTCAAGCAGGGTTGTATTGAATACGTTTATTATGGTGAAATTTTAAGGTGAGCAGGTATTATGAACACATACTTCCCAGAAAATTGCTGATATAAAACCTATGACACAGACAAATGAGACTGAAGTTCAATAAAGAATTTAATAAATTATTAATCGCTATATAGTAGAGATGCTGAAATGCAGATAGACACAACAAAAACACTGTCAAACATGTAAGCTTTCGGTCAAAAAGGCCTTCATCCGAATCAGACAATACACAAACACACACACACGCACGCACACACACACACACACACTCACTCACTCACACATACATACACACTCACGTGCGCATACGCAGCTCACACACACATGACCACAGTCTCTGGCTGTCATGTGTATGTGAGTTGGGCGTGTGTGTGTGTGTGTGTGTGTGTGTGTGTGTGTGTGTGTGTGTGTGTATTGTCTTATTCCAATGAATACCGTTTTGGCTGAAAGCTTACTTGTTTGACAGTCGTTATGTTGTGCTTATCTGCGACTCTCTGTCTCTGCTACGTCATTAGTGACATTTCATCCTTTTCATAAATTGTCATTATTCCATCTTGGATTTTCCATTGCTTATAAGTTGTTAATAAGAGAGCTTGTTGAAATGCATTGACAGTTTGATACTACGCTAAAACTAATGTGGTAAAAGATATTTTCTTGCTACTGAAAAGAATAGTGTATTTTCAAAGTATGTTGTCCCAATTTGTACTCTGTACTACACCCATGAAGATTCCGCAAAAACAAGAACAGTAATTTTTCTTTTACAAGGCTGAAGACATAATGCAACAAATGATTCTTCATTATTTTTCAAACTTAGATATTGGTATAGTGTTTTGTTGTTATAAGTTTACATCTATTTTTAGAGGATCATCTGCTTCTTTTCTAATTCTTGTTTCACATGTGGCTTTATATCAATGTTTCGTAAGTAAGACTGTCTTAACTTTCTAAATTAACCCAAGTCTCTTGACTGACATTTTGTTTTGTATACAGTCAATAAAATATCACTTCTTTGATTGTTGCACTCATACTTTTCAGCACCCTAGCAAATGAAATTGCATGTACTATCCATGGTAGTTATATCACTTAAAAGGACACATTTTTTATTCTGTATATTCATACATAAAGTATTTGCTATGTTGTGTGAATACTTAACTGCAAAAATTTTCTAGAAATAGTAGCTTTTTTCTCTAACAGAATAATATTGCTGCTTATCTATGAAAATTTTTGTCTCTGGTTTTGTTATGAAAGAAACTGTATGAAAACCTTTAATATTTCAGCAAATCCTAACATCCTTATCATGGTAGCACTTTAAGAGAAACATCAATATTTGTTCAAAAGGAAATGAATAATGCACAAAATATTCTCTGTATTATAACATCTCACTCTACGAAACTATATCAGTTACTATTATTACTAATTTTATCCATGTTAGCTATTAATATATGTTGTAGAGATCTTTCAGCTTTTATTTACATATGTCACTGCTTACTAGCTGCCTAAAAACCAATGAGAAAATAATCACAAAAAAGGATTTTGGTTCAAGATATGGGTCCTTCATTGATAAGACACATACAGACAAAATATTATATTACAATAAAAAAACTCATTACAAAAAATACATTTAAAGATAATTTTCAAATGCATATGTATTTTAAAACATATATCAAGGACAACTAATTTATTTATGTGAATGCTTATAAAACTACTACATATTGTCAACAAACTTGCAGCAATACACTGGTAAAGCAGCTGTACTCTTTAGAAGACCTGAAAAAAATAGTCAAGTGAATTTGATTTTATACAAAAATTCCATTGAGTATTACTTTTGAAGTTCTAGTAATACGCGTGTAATACTTTCAATGAACTTTTTACTTGTGTTTTTATTCACTAACTGGAAAGTGTGAAGTATGCATTTCTAAATCAGATGTGTGCTACACAGCATCAAAAATTTATGTAACCAGTGTCAAAGGATCCCTGTACAATAGGAATCACAATTATCAAGCTAAGTAACCTTATTCACTCTTGTAACAGACTATTAATATTTCAGAATTGGTGTTCATTAGTATAAAATGTTACTACTAGAAATGTTAACCAGTTTACACTGTTATTACATGGCAGATAGCTGAGCACTTCTTCTAGTTGCTAGATATTCTATCTGCTTCTGAAAAGCTTTTGATTAATGCCCACAGAACAAAGCTGTTTTCATAGCAGAAATATGGATGTTTTCATGTTTTAAGTTCCAAAGGTGTATATACACAAAAAAATTTGACACTACATTTGTTGGAAACCTGAAGCATACACTATATGCTTGCTTACAAAGATCTATCGACTATTACCAGTGTGATGAGTTACATTACTCTAGAAGACATATGTTGGCAATATGTACAAAATGCAGTTTTACTTGACCAGTTATCAGGAAATGGAATGCTATTAGACTCTTAACAACATTATTAACTTGAAGAGCTACATAAAATACAGATAAAATTCCCCAAGGTGTCCTAGAGCTCATGTATATTACACGTAACGTACACAAATCTGTTACACAACTGTGGTAGAAATTGGAAGGCAGTTGACAGAATTTTATTTGACCAGAGAAATATGTACAGGATGGATTAATATGGCTCAGGTATCTGAAATTAATAATAATTTACTTGCCCACATTAAATAATAAACCTGGTTACACCCACAGATAAGGAAATTGACACTTCAAATGTGTAGACTTTAAATAGTGTAACCATTTACCATTATGTGGGAACCAGTGTATTGATGTGCAGATGGCTACAAAGGACGATATAACTCACTGAAAAATAAATGAAAAAATATGTTTCTTAGTAATAATTCCTACCTTAGTTATTCATACAGAAGGAAACTATATTTTAAGAAATTTTCTCTGTTACCATAAATATGGATGTTCCCAGAGGATCAAAATCTTTTAAGTATAGTGGGCGCAATATGTCACATTTTTAACACAATTTCACATACAGAACGCACATCAAAAACCAGTATTTGGTAGTAATGTGTCCTATTTCTATAATGACCACAAATTTTATCCTCAGACGTAAATATGTACTGAACTCATCCCACATTTGGTTTGTCTTCCAAACAGTTACTGCTGTCACATTCGTAGCACACTAAATGCATCAATATACATCAGTCACATCAATGTTATACACCCCACCTCTCTTTGAATTAAGATCCAACTACTTTATGTGATCTTTGACAATGTAGATTTATTGTTCACCATATCGAATCTGCACGTAATTTGAAACCACGATAGAATCATTTCTGTGCTCTAGTATTACACGAAAGGTCTCACTGACCACATAACACATATTGTAGATAAGTACACACAGTTCAGAATGAGTGACAGGTCTCACCAAATTGCTAAATTTGTGTATGGTAAAAATGTGAGGAGCTTAGTCATCCTTTAAGTTTTCATTATCAACTTCTGGATCTGCACTGAACTCTTCATTCCCCTGAACCACATTTCCGTTGTTATTCTGACCACTTATATCCAACTGATCCCTTTCCTTGGTGATGGTGGCAACAGCAGGCTGGCTGCAAACTGAAGAGACATTATCATCTTTGCATTGTATATCTTGCATGCCTTCATGGGACCCATGTTGACGTTTCCCTGCCATCCGATGAGTCAGTTTAGGCTCATTGCGGTTTTTGTGATCGATTTCTGAAAAAAAACATAGGACTATTGTACAGCACAGCCGTTGTAGTGAATGACACATGGTAATGTATTCTGTAAAAACTGTAGGCAAATATACACCAAAATACTTTAACAGTGACTCACTTAAGGAATACACTGTATTAAGCGTACTACGCTTATTATGCCAGTAAGGCACGCGATAATAACTATACAAGAATGATAAGCAAGTGAGGTCTGCCAGTTATTGACATTCTAGCAAACAAATCTATCTTTTCTCTGTGAATTGCTTATCAAAGGTAGAAGTTTTTACAGATTCATAACAAATCGTTTACCTCAAGTAACGTACTGATAACTCGATTATAACTGCGCTTGTAGTAAGGTTAAACACAATTAAAAAAATTAAGATCAACAGAAAAAGAAATAAATTTCAAATAAAAAATGTTTCTTGTCTGATGTATGCTCTGAATGCTGTTAAGTTGTTTAGTTTCATATTATGTTACGTTCTTGGCTGCAGTAAAAAAATAAATGCAATACTATCTTGATGTGCTGCTGTGACTGTGAAAATTCATTTTTTGTGCAAATTATTTTTGATTCCCTGATTCAGAGTTCCCAAACTACAAATAGGCTTAGAAGCTTGACAACTAAGGCTGTGGACAGTTTCATTAACATTTGTTTACTGTAAATTAAGAGCTCTTCTTTAGCTTGAATTACAAATCTCTGAATGTAACTATAACTCATAATGTGCGCAAATCCACTACTAGAAGCACAGTGTTAATCTAGGTACAACTAACTGAGTGGTAGCAGATAATTTCTTGTATTTCTCCATAATGTCTTTAATAGAACTCATCTGTATAGTGTTAGGCAAAAGATTGGTTATTGTCTGTAGCAAAAAATGATGAAAGAAGATAAATATCATACATAGTATAGTTGGTTGTATCTTACTAACTTTCAATATAAGTCCACATCGTTGTGATTTCTGCACAGTGTAGAAAAATAGAGCTGAATGTATATAAAATATAAGAAATTAAATGTACAGTGTTGAAATGGCAGGACTTAAAACTGAAATGCACAGAGAAAAAGTCAGATTCTGGTTTGTGCTGCATACTGTGCTAAACAACACATTACATATATGAGGCATGTTTATTTTATAATTCTTGGTTTTGTTTAGCATTTGCAAAGAGTAAGCGCGCTATTGTTCAGTGTTCATCATAATCAAGATTTCATACATGTTACATAGCCAAAATACTAAATCAAACTTAAATACCTTATCACATTCTAACAAAGTGAAAATTTTATCAGCGATTAACGGGACATTCACGTTGATTATATAACACAACGGCTCAATATCTTGTTCTCAACAATGTATACACCGGTTGTATAAAGGTAATAGCACTGATATTTTGTAAGTTGGAAGTACTTAATGTGACTCATGTATACAACAACACAACGACAGGAAGTATTACAAAAAAGACATCCACAGTTAATATTTAAGAGTATCACACATAAATTGTTAACTGAAAATATTCAAAAGCACTATATAATACTCACTGGTGTCTGTGGCGACACTTTCATGGGCTGTGTATGCTGTGGCATATGATGTGTCCTTTTGGCCTGTGGTTCCTAAAGTTGATGAATGCTGACGAGAACGTCTTGGCGATTTGTGCGGCTGCTGAGAAGGCTTGCGTTTGGGAACACGTTGAGGTCGTTTGCTGTGAATATGTTCTGGCCCTGTATGAAACTCTCTGCACACCTTACACTGTGGAATGATATCGTATGGTGTGTCATCAATAACTACAAATTCACCTGGCTGACCGTTTACGACATATACAACCACACGAGCATCAAGTTGTTCTTGCCCCATCTGAGGCCCCTGGGAGCCCGATGGTACATTGTGATAAAAGGGTGGGGTTGCAAGTGGGTAAGCTGGGTACATTGGTGGATGGAAATGAGGGTGTGGAGGGAAGAAGTGAGGTGCACCTTCTGCGGATGAAGGAGGATGTGGCATTCTATCGAACATTGCAGGATTACAGATGAAACCATCTGGAAAGTACAGTCGAACATGGATCAAGCGCTGAGACTGACCTGCCAAGGATGGATCTGCTTGTGTGTCAGGATCGTTAGCAATTATATCAAACCCGATCTGACGTCTTTGGTAATAAGGAAACCAAGGGAAGTAACACAATATCGCATTTGGCCCTGCTGCGTTGACAGGCTGTGACGACATACTGCACCGTAGAGCAAGTTAACTTTTTGGTACTATAAAACTGTCCGGAACTCGAACAAAGAGCTGAGACGTTCTACGAATGGCTGAGAGGAGTCGCACAATCCACTGAAGCCTCACTGAAACTGAGAGTCAGCTGCACTTTCCGTGGACTGTATAAGGAGTTCTGGAGTGGGGGAACAAAAGCAGTAGTGGGAGAAAGTTGTGGTGGGAGAAGTTACTGGGTGGGGGAAGCTCAGACAGAGTGCCATCGACAACGTCATGAATACTTTGTCGTGTCCATATCCCCAATCCGATAATAATCTTGACTCTAAAAGCGAGTAAAGTTCGTCGCCAGATTAAATTGACGGTGGACGACAGTCAAATAGAGTAAAATTTACTAAGTAAGACTGCTAAACAAATCCTTTTCTTGGGTGTAAATTATTTTATATGGGGTCATTTTTAGGCTATCTTTGCTCTAAAGGAATAACATTGCAGCAGGTGAATACACATGCGCTGGTATATAAACACGAAAACAAAGTTGTTACAGCTACAAATAAGCAACAATTAGTTTAAATAATCGTCCACATACATTCCTTTTTCTTGAAATGCAATCTATTACTGCTATGTTTTACTCGCACTAAACATGACGATTAACTTGTATCTGTTTTCTGGGAAATTTTAAACAACACAGCAGGTAGGTCTTTTTTATAGTACATGAAATGCGTCTGTAACATACCGCAACAACATGAAAAATCTGACATAACAATACACTTGTATAATTTCTTGTTGTTTTTAATTTGAATAGGCTGACAGCAAATAGAAACCAGAAGTACACAATTGGAATTTCACAACAATTCCTTCATGCTGAAATAATGTCTTACCAACAACACTTGCGTATAATTAGCGGTAATTATTTTACTTTATTGTTGTAGTATATTAGTGGCTCACCATATAGAAGTAAAATAAATGACTCTCATAGCACTGTTACTTTAAAGCAGGGGTACCCAAACTTTTCCTCCGACGAAACACATTGAGGATCCTGGTATTTTGATGGAATACTTTCTTTATTTCAAAGTTTAATAATTTTTTTAAAAAATGAGATAATCTTGTTTTATTCAAAGATTATTTCAATTTTAAAATACAGGTAATAACAGAAAACTCATAATAATTTTTTTTAAATAATTAGTGTTGTCAAACTGTCGAAAAAACACCATGTCATTAATAGAGTTTTGCAAAGCACTCACTCACTTCCCCTGGGCAGCAGTGTTTCACAGAACACAATTTGATAAACCCTGCTCTAAAGAAGACTGTGCACTATCAAACAAGACACGAAAAGTCTGATCGTGTGTCTCTCCTTGATGATTAGCGAAAGGTAATACGAATTTGTCTAGCTGTATGTGGTGACCCCAGCTAGCTAAGTGGAATAAGTGGAAAACTTATTCTTGGGAGATTATATTAAAATATGGATTTAAGTCTCCTAATGCAATTATTCTTTTGACCACAAAGTCGTTTCAAGCGGGAGATGTTATAGTTTCTTTAACAACGTCTCCCTTGCGAAAGTGAATTGACACTCCTCTTTAATTTTCAGACGAGCATAGTATAATCATTGTTAGTAAGTAAGGAATTAAATATGTATGGGGGCATCTAATGCGAATATTTAGGTGCTCTGCTACTGATAATTCGTTAGGAAACTTCTCTACTTCAACATTAACATTTCCAGCCGGAACATTTACGGCTGTATAAGGTCATGCCAGCCATTAAAGCAAGCAACATTTAATTTTATATAATGACTGACGTATATCCATTTGCAAACACGAACGCCTAATTACCAATGTAAGAACGTAAAAGGTCCTACCTACAGTTTCTGAACGATTAATCATTACTCTGTCTTTTCGACAGAAAGTACATTACTTGGCAAAGGAGGAAGAAAGTAGTACATTTGTGTCAAAAAGTTAGGTATAATCAAGCCAAGCAAGTTTGTGAGGTAAAATTTCGTCAAAAATTTTCAGCCCCGACGAAACCATGGAACTCTTCTAGACAGTATAATCCTACGTAAAGAAAATGATTTCCTGGATTGTATATGTTTCGATAGGAAGTCGAATAGGTTACGAAAGAACGTACAGCATAAACATCAACGACTATGCTTACGAAACTGTCCAAATGGGTTATTATAAAATATATGAAATAGTAGGAAAACATTAAAACTAAAGAGAGCAAAAAGTAATCCCTTCCACAAAAGCAAAATAGTTACTATGAAATATGTTTAAGCTCAACAAACGTTGTAGCTTCATATACAGTACTATGTATTCAAGCCACTAGTGCCTCTACTGAAACGTGTGTCAGTACGGCTGGAAGAGACATGGAGGGCTACGGTCCCACGGATTGATTGATTAAAGTCGCTGAAAAGCAATGTATTGCACGAATTTTCACGTCAGGTCTCAGAGAATTTGAGGAATTCGTCAGAGAAGGATTTGAGAGTAACGGAAAGAGAGTATCAGATGACAACCAATGTGAATTCATGGACAAGGAAACAGTTTATAAATGTAGTTATGAGTAGGTCTGAATACAGCGGTTCTGAGAAAATTACTTTTAGGAAAGACCAAGTAGCGTAACAGTTTCTTTCACTTTGATTGACTGCGTCAGTATTGCACATTTTAGTAATTTCCTGATTACAGTACAAATACCTTATTTATAGAACGGTGACGTGACGTATGTCGCCCGACGGGGAACGTTATAAGTCAGCGGCTACCTTATCCATCGCCCGCAAGTATACTCCCAGTCTCTTCACTTCGCTCGCCATACATGCAATTCAGCAAACATCACAGAGTTAAAAACTTGGCCGTTGTGTCGTTAATAGCGTGCAGTAGAGCTGTGCTCGACGGACATTAAAGTCAATAGTTCAAACAAAGTAAACATCTACATCTACATCTACATTTATACTCCGCAAGCCACCCAACGGTGAGTGGCGGAGGGCACTTTACGTGCCACTGTCATTACCTCCCTTTTCTGTTCCAGTCGCGTATGGTTCGCGGGAAGAACGACTGTCTGAAAGCCTCCGTGCGAGCTCGAATCTCTCTAATTTTACATTCGTGATCTCCTCGGGAGGTATAAGTATGGGGAAGCAATACATTCGATACCTCATCCAGAAACGCACCTTCTCGAAACCTGGCGAGCAAGCTACACCGTGATGCAGAGCGCCTCTCTTGCACAGTCTGCCACTTGAGTTTGCTAAACATCTCCGTAACGCTATCACGGTTACCAAATAACCCTGTGACGAAACGCGCCGCTCTTCTTCGGATCTTCTCTATCTCCTCCGTCAACCCGATCTGATACGGATCCCACACTGATGAGCAATACTCAAGTATAGGTCGAACGAGTGTTTTGTGAGTCATCTCCTTTGTTGATGGACTACATTTTCTAAGGACTCTCCCAATGAATCTCAACCTGGTATCCGCCTTACCAACAATTAATTTTATATGATCATTCCACTTCAAATCGTTCCGCACGCATACTCCCAGATATTTTACAGAAGTAACTGCTACCAGTGTTTGTTCCGCTATCATAAAATCATACAATAAAGGATCCTTCTTTCTATGTATTCGCAATACATTACATTTGTCTATGTTAAGGGTCAGTTGCCACTCCCTGCACCAAGTGCCTATCCACTGCAGATCTTCCTGCATTTCGCTACAATTTTCTATTGCTGCAACTTCTCTGTATACTACAGCATCATCCGCGAAAAGCCGCATGGAACTTCCGACACTATCTACTAGGTCATTTATATATATTGTGAAAAGCAATGGTCCCATAACACTCCCCTGTGGCACGCCAGAGGTTACTTTAACGTCTGTAGACGTCTCTCCATTGATAACAACATGCTGTATTCTGTTTGCTAAAAACTCTTCAATCCAGCCACACAGCTGGTCTGATATTCCGTAGGCTCTTACTTTGTCTATCAGGCGATAGTGCGGAACTGTATCGAACGCCTTCCGGAAGTCAAGGAAAATAGCATCTACCTGGGAGCCTGTATCTAATATTTTCTGGGTCTCATGAACAAATAAAGCGAGTTGGGTCTCACACGATCGCTGTTTCCCGAATCCATGTTGATTCCTACATAGTAGATTCTGGGTTTCAAAAAAACGCCGTGATACGCGAGCAAAAAACATGTTCTAAAATTCTACAACAGATCGACGTCAGAGATATAGGTCTATAGTTTTGCGCATCTGCTCGACGACCCTTCTTGAAGACTGGGACTACCTATGCTCTTTTCCAATCATTTGGAACCTTCCGTTCCTCTAGAGACTTTCGGTACACGGCTGTTAGAAGGGGGGCAAGTTCTTTCGCATACTCTGTGTAGAATCGAATTGGTATCCCGTCAGGTCCAGTGGACTTTCCTCTGTTGAGTGATTCCAGTTGCTTTTCTATTCCTTGGACACTTATTTCGATTTCAGCCATTTTTTCGTTTGTGCGAGGATTTAGAGAAGGAACTGCAGTGAGGTCTTCCTCTGTGAAACAGTTTTGGAAAAAGGTGTTTAGTATTTCAGTTCTACGCGTGTCATCCTCTGTTTCAATGTCATCATCATCCCGGAGTTTCTGGATATGCTGCTTCGAGCCACTTACTGATTTAACGTAAGACCAGAACTTCCTAGGATTTTCTGTCAAGTCGGTACACAGAATTTTACTTTCGAATTCACTGAACGCTTCACGCATAGCCCTCCTTACGCTAACGTTGACATCGTTTAGCTTCTGTTTGTCTGAGAGGTTTTGGCTGCGTTTACACTTAGAGTGAAGCTCTCTTTGCTTTCGCAGTCGTTTCCTAACTTTGTTGTTGAACCAAGGTGCGTTTTTCCCGTCCCTCACAGTTTTACTCGGCACGTACCTGTCTAAAACGCATTTTACGATTGCCTCGAACTTTTTCCATAAACACTCAACATTGTCAGTGTCGGAACAGAAATTTTCGTTTCGATCTGTTAGGTAGTCTGAAATCTGCCTTCTATTACTCTTGCTAAATAGATAAACCTCGCTTCCTTTTTTTATATTCCTATTAACTTCCATATTCAGGGATGCTGCAACGGCCTTATGATCACTGATTCCCTGTTCTGCACTTACAGAGTCGAAAAGTTCGGGTCCGTTTGTTATCAGTAGGTCCAATATGTTATCTCCACGAGTCGGTTCTCTGTTTAATTGCTCGAGGTAATTTTCGGATAGTGCACTCAGTATAATGTCACTCGATGCTCTGTCCCTACCGCCTGTCCTAAACATCTTAGTGTCCCAGTCTATATCTGGTAAATTGAAATCTGCACCTAAGACTATAACATGCTGAGAAAATTTATGTGAAATGTATTCCAAATTTTCTCTCAGTTGTTCTGCCACTAATGCTGCTGAGTCGGGAGGTCGGTAAAAGTAGCCAACTATTAACCTAGCTCGGTTGTTGAGTGTAACCTCCACCCATAATAATTCACAGGAACTATCCACTTCTACTTCACTACAGGATAAACTACTACTAACAGCGAAAAACACGCCACCACCGGTTGCATGCAATCTATCCTTTCTAAACACCGCCTGTGCCTTTGTAAAAATTTCGGCAGAATTTATCTCTGGCTTCAGCCAGCTTTCTGTGCCTATAACGATTTCAGCTTCGGTGCTTTCTATCAGCGCTTGAAGTTCCGGTACTTTACCAATGCAGCTTCGACAGTTTACAATTACAATACCAATTGCTGCTTGGCCCCCGCATGTCCTGACTTTGCCCCGCACCCTTTGAGGCTGCTGCCCTTTCTGTACTTGCCCGAGGCTATCCAACCTAAAAACCCGCCCAGTCCACGCCACACAACCCTTGCTACCCGTGTGGCCGCTTGCTGCGTGTAATTATCGTTTCTCTGTCTACTAGAGTATATCGAGGTGTGGTGAACGAATTAAAGTGGATTTATTTCGTTGTAAAGAGGTATGTAATCGTAGTAATTTATTATATGAACCCGTTGCGGGGCTTGCATAAATACGACATACGTTTCGCGTTTCACATTCCCTGTCTAATTTCCGACCACATCGGCACATCTCCCCTAATTAGTTATCTCTTATGCTCTTGCCTTCAAATTACGTAACACAGCTACGTCAACAAGTCTAAATTTACCGATAGCAGTGGTGTGTTGTTGTGTGCCTTTTTGCACGATTCAAGATTCTCATATGAGAGGAGTTCCATTTCACGAATTCCCAGCCATTCTGATACACAAAGAACAATGGCTGAAAGCAATATCAGTAGTAGACCTCAAACTCAATTTAAACTCTAGATCTTATATGATATGCAAGCTTCATTTTCGCGAGTACGACTATCGATCTGGATTAGGAACAAAGAAATTGCAGGACACTGTTCTTACCCTTATTTTCCCTTGTTATCAGTCCTACAACGTCTAACAAGCCAAAACAGTGAATGGGACATATAAAAAACGGAAGTATGAAAACACTGAGCACAATCATGATTAAAGCATTACTGCAGGTATTGTTGGGAAGCAGCCTACTAACACCGTATAAAATTCACATCAGTCTTTCCATTGTCTGCCAGCCTAGTCCGCTATAACTAGCTCTGACGTCATAAAGGTTGCGCAATACTTTTAAAATCAAGTAAATAACTTGAAACGGTTCTATCATGTCAGGAGTAATACTAAATCAATATGTGTTGAATGTCAGTTCAATAGCTTTAACCAGTTTGGAAATTTGGACGTTTTTCTGTAAAAATCATTGGCGCAACAGAAAAGAGCTAGAGACTTAAAATTTTATATTTAGATTCCTTTTCCATAATAATTTAGTAGATACAGTCTTCTGGATCTCACAAATTAAGATTTTAGTTGAAATTCATGATTTTCTGGTTTTTGTCTTAAAAATTAAGGAAGCCAGATAGATTAAGTAGGCTAATAAATAAGGTTAGGATGTTTAAATTTAAGTAGAATGGAGATCCGCTATAATCATAAAGATGTGAGAAGTTTCATTTGAATAACTATAAAACTATAGCGATAGCGTATCTCCAAAGGGCAAGTTCAGAGCTAGTCTACTGCGTGTAGTGTAATTAAATTAATTCTCTCGCCCAAAATATTTGACTTAGCCACGTCAGACTTTTATTATGATTACTTACCTGTGTGCTGAATGCACATTTAAATTGAGAGCTTCATCGGCCATCAGCAAAGGAAGCAATGATTTATTCAATAACTTAAAAAAATGGCTCTGAGCACTATGGGACTCAACTGCTGTGGTCATAAGTCCACTAGAACTTAGAACTACTTAAACCTAACTAACCTAAGGACAGCACACAACACCCAGCCATCACGAGGTAGAGAAAATCCCTGACCCCGCCGGGAATCGAACCCGGGAACCCGGGCGTGGGAAGCGAGAACGCTACCGCACGACCACGAGATGCGGGCTTCAATAACTTAAAGTGGTGCATTACTAGCCCAGCGGCTAGTCGGGAGAGCCGATTTGATCAGGCGTTACCTTAGCCTTCCGCACCGCGGCTTTATATATAAGAACGCTGCGCGAGGAAAAAAGGGCCCAGTTCTCTCCAGACGCTGAATACCACACCACCTGTGACGGGAGTCGCGTCGCGTCGGTATCATTGCTATAAACATCCTCGGATGCCGTAATAAGTTACTCGGGATACGCGTAACCATGAAATCGTTTTCGAGTGAAGTGTTAATTCTGGGATGACTTTAATGATCTATCTTCAGTTTGCGTATGTCGTATTTTCACGTGCCGCCGCGGGACAGACATTCTACCATTATTTAGCGTGGCGTTTGATGAACATTATCATCAAATTATGGCGAGCATTCACTTAAACATTTAATTTGGACAGTTATAGTTGCATCAGCGCATTAGACTCTGAACTGCTCTGGTAGTTCGATTGTGTGGATTCTTTTTTTTTTTTTTTTTTTTTTTTTGTGACTTTCAGAATATAGCGAGCGGTTTTACAGGATCGTTTTTTGATTATGAATCCACGACAATCTCCTAATTCCTCAGAGCTATAAGCTGTAGCTATAAGTGTATTTCTCAGATGAAGTGGGCACAAGGAATTCTAATTACAGGCTTCACGTCTTGCTAATCACTTTCTGGTTGCCAATATTGTAGTTAGAGAGCCAGTGTTGAGAACGGCAAAAGACAGCATAAATAATAGGAACATTTGTATAACAATTAATTCCACCCGCCGCCCCACATATGGTGAATCGGCCGGGAAATGCATCTACATTACAGTTATATAATAAACAACAATTACTCCACCTGCCGCCCCACAATTGGTGCATCGGCCAGGAAAGAAACTGAGTAAAAGTGAAAGTGATTTTTAAATATTCGGATTTGGGAGTGAAATGTGACACGCAACTGAGTAATAGAACAGTGATAGTGTTACGTGTGCATGTGGACGACGCTATTGGATTAACAACGCATCTGGATTGACGGAGCTGGCACTGAGTCTAGCGGCGCTGCCGGCATCGCGAGAAGCCAGTTTCGCCTCACTGCAGTCGTCCGCCGGAGCAACCGGAGCCTCGCCTGCAGTTACGGGCCACGCAAACACACAACAGCCGTCGGAGTGCTGTCTGCAGTTCAACGCGCTGCGTCGTATCAGTAATCCTGGTACGCCACACCGGCAACGCCATACGTCGTGCAGAAGGAACTAAGTTAAGTGAAAAGCTGTTAAAAATTTTACTAACCTGCACTAAAAGACTGTCGGAAATGGAACAGCCAGAAGAAACCGAGGTTAAACTTGAATCAGAACCTATGTCTGTTGAGGGAACTGTAAATCCAGACAACGATTCAAGCGTAAATATGCATGAAAATAATAATGTTAAAGTGAAATATGAAGTATTGTCTCCTGACAGTAGTGTGAGAAGGGACAATGATTCAATAATAGAGACCCCTGTAGTAAAGCAGAAAGCAGAAATTGTTAATTTATTGGATGATAGTTTATCTGAGGAATTAAAAACGAAACAGTCATCAGAGATGGTAGAGTTTAAGAAGGAGAAGTTAGATATGACTAATCAATCAGAAGTTTCATTTAGTTTTGATGATTCTGGTGTTGGAGCTAGTTTTCCGTCACCTGAGTGTGATAAAAAGCCAGCTAGTGAGCAACCCAAGGATACCGGGGCTATTGATTTAAATGTTATATTACAAGCAATAGCTGCCAGTAATACAAAAATGTCAGCCAGTAATGCTAGAATGACAGCTGAATTAAAGTCTGAAATAAGTGAACAGGTCAAAAGCAGTAATGTTGAATTAAAATCTGATATAATCGAGGTAAATAACAGGATTGTGGCCAGCCAAACCAATTTTAATAAACGACTGGAGGTAATGGACGATACCTTCAAGGCTGGTTGCAATAAGTTGAAAGAAGATCTGGACAGTTTCAATTATAAAATTTATTACAATCATGAGGATATTAAGAAAAAGGTTGCTCAACAATTATCTGAAATGTATAAAACAGTAAAATCCGAAGTTGCTGAGGTTCGCAAAGACTTCCAAATGGAAGATGCGAAGCTGGAGCACAAGTTAACAGAAAAGATCGAGGCGGAATCTGAACTGTGCTCAGATAGGTTTGAAGATGTTAATATAAAAGTAAACATACGTCAGGCAGAAGCAGACGCAATCAAAACTGACACTACTCATATTGTGCAAAGAGTAGATAATGTTGAAATAAGAGCAGAAAATATTAGTACTAACATTGCTAACATTGAGAGTAAAGTAGCTTCAGTAACTTCTGGTAATGGTAGTATGCAACAAGTTGTAGCTGCCAAGGCCGCTTTTATCGGCTGTCGGCAGTTCTTGCGGTTCGATCCAGATAAAAATATCCACCCGCTAGATTTCTGGAACGGTTTTGAAGATGTGATTCCACCAACTTGGTCTGAACGAGAGAAAATCTCATTTATTAGAAGCCATTTAGCAGGTGACGCCATGCGTCGGTCAGCTGATGTTATGTTGAAGTGTAAAACATTAGCGGAATTTAAAACAGCTTTCATTAATGAGTATTGGTCTAGTAATAAGCAAAATGAAGTGTTGAGAGAATTTTGGAGTGGAAAACGCTTCAATGCAGGCAAGGAATCTATTAAAGAGTTTGCCAGGTCATGGATCTCACGTTTGTCACATTTGGACGAAAAGCTAAAACCTGAAAAGATAATACTAGGTCTTGAAGCCAAACTGCCATGGTATTGGCAAACTAGAATTACACTCCTGGAAATGGAAAAAAGAACACATTGACACCGGTGTGTCAGACACACCATACTTGCTCCGGACACTGCGAGAGGGCTGTACAAGCAATGATCACACGCACGGCACAGCGGGCACACCAGGAACCGCGGTGTTGGCCGTCGAATGGCGCTAGCTGCGCAGCATTTGTGCACCGCCACCGTCAGTGTCAGCCAGTTTGCAGTGGCATACGGAGCTCCATCGCAGTCTTTAACACTGGTAGCATGCCGCGACAGCGTGGACGTGAACCGTATGTGCAGTTGACGGACTTTGAGCGAGGGCGTATAGTGGGCATGCGGGAGGCCGGATGGACGTACCGCCGAATTGCTCAACACGTGGGGCGTGAGGTCTCCACAGTACATCGATGTTGTCGCCAGTGGTCGGCGGAAGGTGCACGTGCCCGTCGACCTGGGACCGGACCGCAGCGACGCACGGATGCACGCCAAGACCGTAGGATCCTACGCAGTGCCGTAGGGGACCGCACCGCCACTTCCCAGCAAATTAGGGACACTGTTGCTCCTGGGGTATCGGCGAGGACCATTCGCAACCGTCTCCATGAAGCTGGGCTACGGTCCCGCACACCGTTAGGCCGTCTTCCGCTCACGCCCCAACATCGTGCAGCCCGCCTCCAGTGGTGTCGCGACAGGCGTGAATGGAGGGACGAATGGAGACGTGTCGTCTTCAGCGATGAGAGTCGCTTCTGTCTTGGTGCCAATGATGGTCGTATGCGTGTTTGGCGCCGTGCAGGTGAGCGCCACAATCAGGACTGCATACGACCGAGGCACACAGGGCCAACACCCGGCATCATGGTGTGGGGAGCGATCTCCTACACTGGCCGTACACCACTGGTGATCGTCGAGGGGACACTGAATAGTGCACGGTACATCCAAACCGTCATCGAACCCATCGTTCTACCATTCCTAGACCGGCAAGGGAACTTGCTGTTCCAACAGGACAATGCACGTCCGCATGTATCCCGTGCCACCCAACGTGCCCTAGAAGGTGTAAGTCAACTACCCTGGCCAGCAAGATCTCCGGATCTGTCCCCCATCGAGCATGTTTGGGACTGGATGAAGCGTCGTCTCACGCGGTCTGCACGTCCAGCACGAACGCTGGTCCAACTGAGGCGCCAGGTGGAAATGGCATGGCAAGCCGTTCCACAGGACTACATCCAGCATCTCTACGATCGTCTCCATGGGAGAATAGCAGCCTGCATTGCTGCGAAAGGTGGATATACACTGTACTAGTGCCGACATTGTGCATGCTCTGTTGCCTGTGTCTATGTGCCTGTGGTTCTGTCAGTGTGATCATGTGATGTATCTGACCCCAGGAATGTGTCAATAACGTTTCCCCTTCCTGGGACAATGAATTCACGGTGTTCTTATTTCAATTTCCAGGAGTGTATATCTGGCCCTAGAGACAATCTGAATCGCTTCATTGAATATTTGGAACCATTAGAGCGTGTTGCTGCCAATGAGGAGCAAGCACGTAATAACAGAAATGCTAAATAACACTAGTAGTAATTTTAAGAACGAGCAGAATGGCAATGTAAACATCAGAACAGTAGGTGTTCGCCATCCTAAGAGAGGTAGGAATTGGAGAAATAATTATCAGAACCAACAATCTCTCCAAATGATAGTAATTTTGTGCCAAACAAAATTATGCAGGTAAACAACAGTGCGGAAAGCAATACTGTGCCAGTTAACTATAATGGAAATAAAGTAAACAGTAGTAGGCCAAGGCAGGAAAACTAGTTCCTGTCTATGAGGACACTGGCGCTCACCAGGCGGTTATTTTTCCTAAGCCAGTAATTACAGTAATTGGTAAGACAGATCAGAATACTCAGACAGAACATGTGGATGAGGGGTCAGTAGCATCTAAGGATACAGCAGAAATATTAAATCACTCACAGTATTTGATAGATACCGTGTTAGAGACGCTTTCTAAGTGGGAAGAGGAAGAGAAGGCGTAGCAGTGTAACGGTAGGGAAGAGCTACAAAATACTGAATTGTCAGGTGAAGAAGCAGAGGAAATTCATGCTTATATTTACGATGAAAATGATGTGCTCTTATCTAAAGTGCCTGCGCAGGAAGTTGATACTGTACTAATAAATTTAGGACAGGAGGTAAGTGAGAATGTAGAGGGTAGCCTGTTTGTGGTCGATGAACCCAGTAACTGTGACCAGTTGTCACCTGAGAAGGAACCCGACGATAATAATGAAAGTGGTTTAGCTGTAACTAGTGTTATGCCCGGTCTGGAGACGCAGAACCGCTCAGACTACAGTAATTTGGGTCATGTTCAGCAAACTAAATGTAATGAAGTCGTGCGGTGTTTAGATTTGAAATTAATAGACCGACTGGAAAAGGCAGCTGAAAATGTAATTCAGGAAACCCCTACACACTTCGACCTAAATGTAATGAAGACAGATGTCAATCACTTTAGTTGGAGACAAATCCAAAAGGAACTATTGGATGAGTTTGAGGAACCAGCTGTACAAACTAGAATAAGCCACCCTATAATAATAGTGAATATGTTGGATATCAATGTACGTTGTCTCTTAGACAGTGGAAGTGAGGTGAGTGCGATATCTCAGTCCTTCTTTGATGCATTACCTGGTAAAGACAAACTTACAGTAATGAGGGTATCAGGACTAAGAATAATTGGTGCTACTGGCAAGGTGTCAAAAACAGTAAAACAAGAAGCTTTGCTGCCCTTTAACATTAATGGTAATTTAATTGATCATCCATGCTTAATTGTAAATAATCTCAGTATTGAGGTTTTAATTGGCATAGATTTCTTGTCAAAATATCAGAGTGTTGTTGACTTTGAAAGAAGCCAGTTAAAAATGGTCTTGCCGATAACTGGAGTAATTACGGTACCTTTTATTGATAAACGTGTAGTAACTAATGATGAAACTTGGGAGCTGCCTATACGAGTTCTGAAAAATAGGAGCTATTGGGACGAAGGTGTTAATCTTAGTAAAAATAAGCTAAACACAGAAGAAGAAGAAGCCATTATTTTGAACAAGATAGAAGCTAAATTGCAGGAAATCGATAAAATTTTAGCTAATCAGAAGGAAGAACTGAAACAGGTTTTGAAAAGACATAATAAGGTATTTTCAAATCGACCTGGCGTGGTCAAAGGTTATGAATGAATTCTGTAGGGAGGAGGTTGTTCTATAACCTCTACACAGTGTGGCAGCTGTGCAGTCCCAGCTGTGTGAGATCTTCTTTCCCATTTCAGATTTCACTCTCTCTTCATCTTTCCTATCCACAAAAATTTTGACCCCTTCAAACCAATAATAAACTAATGAATTCTATAGGTAGGAGGTTGTTCTGTAACCTCTACACAGTGTGGCAGCTGTGCAGTCTCAGCTGTGTGAGACCTTTCCTTTTCAGGTCTCACTCATTCTTCATGTTTCCTATCCACCTAAAATTTCGACCTCTTCTTTGCAATACAAAAATCTTCCATCATGGCTATCAAGCCATGAGTTCTGTAACCATTCTATCCACCGATTAGTGAAGAAAATACCTAATCTGACATAAACAATAGAGAAGTATGATGTAATTAAGATAGAATGTATTTGAGTAACAAATATGTATATAACCCTGGTAATATAAGTACAAAGTTGTTGTTTTATTGGAAATTGTCCCACAATAATATTTTAAAAAGATATACAAATTCGTGTATAAGCGGGATCTGAAGTGGCAGTGAAACCTAGTGTATGCATTAGAGCTAACTAATAAATAGTAAGAGAGAGTGCTTAGTGTTATGAAAATATGCAGATAAGTTGTAAGAATAAACTCACCTTGTGTAGCAAGGAATGGCAGTGTAATAGAATTGAACAGTGTTTGTGGTTGAGACGTGAAGGACACGTCTTTGAAATATTTATAAGGTTGGAGCTGGCCGTTATTTGGTGTAGTGTGTGACAGGACGCACCTACATGTATTGAGGTTATGAGTTGGAGGCGTGAATGCGACCATAGGTACCCTTATGTTAGATGAGACAGAGCCGTTCTGGAAATGGATTGCCACGTGAACAAACTGATCAGCTGCAATACACTATAGATATGAAATAAATGTGCTATCCTATGCTTTAAATTTTAATGGAGTGAGTATTACTTAAGTTCATACACTAGCAAAGTAAGTAAATACATAATGGCAGACGTAAAACATTATTTATAGCTTAGCATAAATACACTTCGATGAAGTAAGTACATAATTGCAGATGTGGAACTGACACAGCAGCAGAGGACTAATAAGTGGATTTAGTAGTCAACTAAACGTAGTGTGTTTTGAACATTCAGAACTGTACTATTACCACAAGTTACTCACATGTACAAAGAAGCTGAGAAGACAACTACTAATCAAATATACTCATACTATCTCTAAGAATAAGGTAAACGAAGATGAGTCAGCTAAGTAAATAAAATACAAATGTATCAGGAATGTACCGAGCATTGGTTCAGTGTTCTGGCCCGGAAATAATAAATTGAGATTACATAGGATTCATGATTGTATGCCTTGAGCATAAATTTTCTCTAGTACGTGAGTAACGGCGTTTTGAGCGATTTGTTTACCGATTTTATGACAGTTAAGTAACTGCGAGAGTAAAATTGAAAACGTTCTGTTAACTTTGTTCCAGTAACATATTGAAAGATAAGATGTATATATATCCCTATTTCATTGTGACCCACCCTTAGATATGAAGTGAACAGAGTCTGAGCCACTCTTTTTGTTTGTTCTACAGGACAAACCAGATAATGGCAGCCTGGTAGCTGCGTGAAAGCGAGGAGTGACTTGGACACAACTCACAGTGGCCCCTCCCCTTTCCCCATGTAATTTAGAGTGAACGTGAAGGACGCCCACCATAGCAACTTCCCCTACTCCTCCCTTGAGAATGGAAGTGTAGAACGCCAGCCAAAGCGGCTACAGCCACGTGTGTAAAAATGAAATTGTCATGATTTGTGAAATTTTCTTTCAGGTTTACAAAAGACTGCTAAGATATAATTATCTGTTTATGTATCATGAATAACTGTGTTATTTTCTTTGAATTTTTGTATGTAAAAATGTATTTAATGGATTAAAAAAAATGGTTCAAATGGCTCTGGGCACTATGGGACTCAACTGCTGTGGTCATAAGTCCCCTAGAACTTAGAACTACTTAAACCTAACTAACCTAAGGACAGCACACAACACCCAGCCATCACGAGGCAGAGAAAATCCCTGACCCCGCCGGGAATCGAACCCGGGAACCCGGGCGTGGGAAGCGAGAACGCTACCGCACGACCACGAGATGCGGGCTAATGGATTAAAAAAATGGTTCAAATGGCTCTGAGCACTATGGGACTTAACATCTGTGGCCATCAGGCCCCTAGAACTTAGAACTACTTAAACCTAACTAACCTACGGACATCACATACATCCATGCCCGAGGCAGGATTCGAACCTGCGACCGTAGCAGTCGCGCGGTTCCGGACTGAGCGCCTAGATAATGGATTTAAGATTTTCATAATTTTACATATTTTTATGTGTTTGTTTGTCAAAGGCAATATGTATGCCAAAGTGTTTCATTGATTTTGCTTAAATTTTGAGTGATAATGTTGCGTAAGAGGCAGTGAACATGCCAGCAATTTAAATAATTGAAGTAGGTAATCAGTTTCCTTTTAATATTTCTATAGGTTAACATTTCAATTTTAAATTTTCATAGGGAGTTAAGCTGTACTCTTGCTTCCCTTTTTGTAATTAATTTTTTTTTCTCGTTCATTAACATTCAAAAAAAAAATTTAAGTATAGCGTGATGTTGGGAAGCAGCCTACTCACGCCGTATAAAATTCACATCAGTCTTTCCATTGATGTGACTTCTGAAATTTTCCCGGCGTATTTCTTCTTCTAATAATTTCCGGGCATGCAGCCGGATCCCGTCGACATTCTGCCACGATATTTCGGCCCAGAGACGTCCGGCCATCATCAGGTGAGTACACAACTACTGAAGAGCCCAGGTGCAGTCGCGGTATTTATGAAGTGGGCACTAGAAATTCTAATTACAGGCTTCACGTCTTGCTAATCACTTTCTGGTTGCCAATATTGTAGTTAGAGAGCCAGTGTTGAGAAAAGCAAAAGACAGCATAAATAATAGGAACATTTATATAACAATTAATTCCACCCGCCGCCCCCACATATGGTTAATCGGCCGGGAAATGCATCTTTTCTACATTACAATTCTACATTATATATAAACAATTAATTCCACCCGCCGCCCCACATATGGTGAATCGGCCGGGAAATGCATCTACATTACAGTTATATAATAAACAACAATTACTCCACCCGCCGCCCCACAGTATCATCCTGTAGGAATATCACGGTAATAAGAACTGTTGTTCTTCCATTCACACGCAGTGTGACATTTAAGAAGAAATGGTGATCAAGGTAGAACATTATAAATTGTGGCTGAAAGTGTGGAGAGCGCGTGAGGAACTTGTTCGTCTTGAAAGGGAACTCAGTGAAACTACTCATGATTTGGAAACTTGTAATAAGCATTGTCAGAAGGGCTTGTCACATATAAGTAACACAGGGCGCAAGATGCATCAAATGCCTAATCTTCATTTATTCTTGAAATAATCAGAAATTTCAATAAATCCCCTTCCAGATGGACAGAATATACCATTAGCCGCAGTATATTTCCGGGAATAGATATCACCCAAAACGTATAGGTATCCTACACTTGCGTCTTACGATCATGTTACCCAATACTTGGCGAGACTTCGGGCGAAACATGAGTTACGATCTTTGTAAAAGACAGGTTTCTCAATACCATAGCTTGTATAATTTTAATTACCTCAATTCTCATCGTTTTGGACTCTTCGAAGGTTTTACAGTGCGACTCAAGTGACACTATAGATCACACTGAGAAAATAGGCCAGGTAACCTACGAAACTCTTACAGAAATCGTCGTAAAAAAACGCTGGAGACGGAGTGACTGAAAAGGTTAAATAGTTAAATAACATGCCGATCAACAAAAAAGTAATCCGAATGATACAGATGTTGTAGGAGCGCGTAGGGCCGCCCACCCAGAGAACGGCACGCTTGCAAAAATGGTTCAAATGGCTCTGAGCACTATGGGACTTAACTTCTAAGGTTATCAGTCCCCTAGAACTTAGAACTACTTAAACCTAACTAACCTAAGGACATCACACACGTCCATGCCCGAGGCAGGATTCGAACCTGCGACCGTAGCGGTCACGTGGTTCCAGACTGTAGCGCCTAGAACCGCACGGCCACCCGGCCGGCGGCACGCTTGCAGACCTCAGGTGGCGAAATTAGGCACTTCTTTTGTCCGCACTTTTCCTGAGGGCGGATAGGCTGCTTATACAGGGTGTTACAAAAAGGTACGGCCAAAGTTTCGGGAAACCTTCCTCACACACGAAGAAAGAAAATATGTTACGTGGACATGTGTCCGGAAACGCTTACTTTCCATGTTAGAGCTCATTTTACTACTTCTCTTCAAATCACATTAATCGTGGAATGGAAACACACAGCAACAGAACGTACCAGCCTGACTTCAAGCACTTTGTTACAGGAAATGTTCAAAATGTCCTCCGTTAGCGAGGATACATGCATCCACCCTCCGTCGCATGGAATCCCTGATGCGCTGATGCAGCCCTGGAGAATGGAGTATTGTATCACAGCCGTCCACAATACGAGCACGAAGAGTCTCTACATTTGGTATCGGGGTTGCGTAGACAAGAGCTTTCAAATGCCTCCATAAATGAAAGTCAAGAGGGTTGAGGTCAGGAGAGCGTGGAGGCCATGGAATTGGTCCGCCTCTATCAATCCATCGGTCACCGAATCTGTTGTTGAGAAGCGTACGAACACTTCGACTGAAATGTGCAGGAGCTCCAGCGTGCATGAACCACATGTTGTGTCGTACTTGTAAAGGAACATGTTCTAGCAGCACAGGTAGAGTATCCCGTATGAAATCATGGCGGTGAATCCAGGAAGTACAGTACGTACTGACGAAACTAAAATGAGCTCTAACATGGAAATTAAGCGTTTCCGGACACATGTTCACATAACATCTTTTCTTTATTTGTGTATGAGGAATGTTTCCTGAAAGTTTGGCCCTACCTTTTTGTAACACCCTGTATACCAGCGGGTGATGCCTTGCTCGATGGACCTCCGATAATCACGCCAATGTTTCCAGTGACACTTTTATACCGAGCACGTAGTTCCTAACTAGCCCTCGTTTGAATTCGTATCTCAGCATGTTTCCTATACTTGGGAACGCTTCGAGCAGGGGGCTCCCGCTCCACAGAGAGAGCTAGCAATAGTCAGCTCCGCCGCGCCAGACTCCGTACAGGTGACAACTGTTATTATTATCTTTTGTATACCAATAAAAGGCAAGAAACCGTCCCTCGGGGCCACACACGAATCGGGGGGGGGGGGGGGGGGGGGGGAGGGGCGAGCATACTTCGGATGATTCCGTGATGCTCTCGGAAATCTATCGCGCAGGATTGGCCCTATAGGGTATTTTGCTGTTTTCTGAAAATTATCTTGAATGATTAATTATGTCATGCTCCTAACATGCCTTTTTCTTCATGAATTTCAGTATTCTTTTATAAAACCGGAAATGAAATTTAAATAATTTGAAAGCCTGCTAAAACGCTCAATTCGACTCATGTGATGCCCGTGACGTCAATGGGTAGCTCGTTGCTCCTACCGCCGTAAAGTTAATTCACAGTGATGTGTTGTTTTGGAGCTTACGTTTTGGTAAATGTGTTACAAATGGTGTGCAATACCATACTGTACGAATAGATCTATAAAAACTCCTGAAAAGTTGTTTTTCAGTGTTCCAGAGAATGAGAAGATATGTAAAATGTGGTTTTTCTGTACTGGAAAATTGCCACCACGTCGATGCACAAGTTCACTAACTTAATTAAAAATGTGCTGCATTGTGAAGTTAACACTGACTTACCTCCGAGGTATGCTCTCCCCCGTTACAACGAAGGATTGCGTCATTCAACCAAATTAAACTCCTAGTGAAAATTGTCGTTTTACAGAACCTCACCTGAATTTTTCGGTACCTCAGTTGTCGCAAACAGTGACAAAGGAAAGCGATTAGCGGATTCTAGGAATGCTGCATTCATTGAGGCATTTGCAATGTAGCATGCGTTTGCTGTAGATATTTTAGACGATGTTGATGGACGTAGTGGCAGTGGACAAGAAAACTCCGGTAGCACCATTTCTTGACGAAAGATTATTTTCGTTGAAGTAGAGCAAGCAACACACAAAGCTTTTTTACTTTATACTTTGAATCACACTTTATTGTAACATTCTGTTTTATAGCATTTACTAATTATGATCGTGTGATTAGGAAAATAAAGAAATAAAAAAACAAATGATACACCCGTGGATATTATCCTCTGGGAGAACTTTTGTGACTAGTTATGGGCAACGCCTGAAGAGGGATAGTTCATTTCTTTTTCTTTTTATATGGTTTCGTTAAATTGGCGTTGCGAAGTAGGGGTAGAGCTGATTTTTGTTTCTTTTATTTTTGGAGATTCAACTTAGATGAGAAGATAGGCCCACAACAAAACACGACTCCAAAATAAGAAGATGGTCAGAGCGTCGTGTCAATAACGCAAAGGTCGTGGGTTCGAGCCCTCCCAGGAGCCATCAGTTTTTTTTTTTCGGAAAAAGTTGCTATAGCGGTAGACCGTTGAATTTTTTTAAGATGATGTCCATAGATCGCTGGTTCGAATCTAACCCGAAATAAAGTTTTAACTTATTTGTAAATCTACTCGACCGTCCTCTCATACGAAAACCAAATCACAATTACAAAATCTATTCACATCGATCAGAAACAAAATATTATTGTGTTTCCTTGCTGTTCACATGCGTTCACATTTGGAATCGCTGTTCACACATGCCACGTTCAAAAAGTTGTTTTGTAGTTAATGTGACCACACACTGTTTGTTTTATTAAAAAAAAGTTTTCATCTTCGTACTGTCCAGATAGGCTCCTTATTGCTTATACTTTTGCAAGATTGCTTCAGACACTAACGTTACTCACAAACACCACAGCCCTTACGTTTGTGTCACCTGCATGTTAGGCACGCTTTGTATCAGTCTGTGTAACCTCATCGTCCTGGGCCTGGTTGTACTATGCTCGTATGGGATGTCTTCACGACTAGCAATGCTTTCCAAAAAAAAAAAGTAAATTGTTTGTTCGCAAAGTAAATGCAAAATTGTTCAAATGGCTCTGAGCACTATGGGACTTAACATCAGAGGTCATCAGTCCCCTAGAACTTAGAACTACTTAAACCTAACTAACCTATGGACATCACACACATCCATGCCCGAGGCAGGATTCGAACCTGCGACCGTAGCGGTCGCGCGCTTCCGGACTGAAGCACGTAGAACCGCTCGGCCAAAGTAAATGCATTTATCCTCTAAGACTAATGTGAAGCTATATACAGTATACCCCACAATTCGACACAACTGTTATAATCAGTTCTTACTAACACTATTTACGTATTTAGAGTAAAACTTTTACTAAATATATAACCTTTCCCGGATTCGAGCATATGATCTCTTTTCTGTAGTTGGACGCGCTATTCATTTCACCACCGAACGCATGTTAGATGAAGTAGCGCTGCTGAGTGTCTTCTAGAATCGAAACCAGTACAAAGATTCGCCATGAATAATTTTATTGTTTTTTGGGTCGCAGCTCATAACTGGTAGTCGATAATCTAGTTATGATATACGGGTCCATTTGTAGAAGTTATACAGTTCTTTAGTTTAGAGCGAGTTTAGTGGTGTTGCAGCGAGCAGATAAAAGAATGTCCGTCGTTGCACATATCGCAGCTCTAAATAAGTGGAGTATAAACGCACAAATTTTCGCAAGGCTTCCACTACCAACGTTCACAAAATTCCTTTCTATTGTTACTGAACAGTTGTAATTGCGTTTTACATCGCTAAATAGCTAAACTGTTTGCAGAAAAAGTACGTAAAAACCTCATGACTCCAGCTAAAGCCCCTACAACACATGTATAGCTTCGTCTTACCTCTAGTCTGTGACATCACCAGAGCATCAGCCAATAACAGAGCGTTTTCGATCATGTGATCAGATCTTGATATTTAACGATTTTTATGCTTTGATTCCATAAAAGTAGCAGATATTTTGTGAGAATATTGACAGTAAATGCTACTTAAATGTTACAGTCAATCAGAATAAGAACAATCCGAACCGTATTTTTCACACAGGAATATAACCTATTGTCCCCACCACGTGGGAACCGGATAAACAGAAATTCCAGCATATAAAACCTCAGTGTTTTTAAACAAAGAGTTCACTCGAAGTCAGTCACAAAGACTCCAAATCCGTGACGGCTGATCTCCGACCAGAGATGTAGAACTTTGCTTTTTCATGTTTCGTCTCTTCGCACTGGTAGCACTATACCTCTCGTAGGCCTCTAATCTTTCGTGCAGTCCCTCTGCACCACCTATATTCCTGTTGTAAGGTTGCTCAAGAGTCCACAAGTACTGAACTTCAGTGTTGGTTCCGTGGGATTTTCTTTCTCTATAAGTTCCCTTACTAGCCGAGTCCAGTACAGGTGTCACTACTCTTCGTCGCCTCAATTTTCATCGTTAACCTGACAGCAGATACCGTAGGTGTTGACCGCTCGCAGAGAGGTGACTCACAGAGCACCCGGTCACAAAAATGCAGACGTTGTTAAATTCACGGTATTTCCTGCTTCGGTAGACTGTGCTATACCAGCGGTTAAGCAGAATCACAGAAACTCACTGCTATATATGCGTGAGAACTTCGTAATGGAAAAAAGTCTATACCCTTTAGTTTTCAGGATCTAATCCAGGGATCAAAGAACTAAGATGTATTGTATGCCAAACTGTGCTCTGTTCGAACAGACTATACTTTGTCATAGTACATGGCTTAGTATTTTGACACATTTTTATTGATTGTAGTTACGTGCTACTTGACATCAGTACATCAGATAAACACCTACTTTATTTAATAAAAAAATAAAACAATAAAAAATTGGAAATGTTAGGACTGATATACACAGTGTGTACTCAGACTTTGGAAGACCGTGGAGCTGCACATTTTTATTGCATTTGTTTAATGACAGTGTATTTTCAACAGAACATATACTTCGTTGCATTTATTAACGTGGTAAGATAAACCATTTCATTTGTATAGCACTGATACGCTTGTTTTATCAAAAAATACATAAATGCTCTTTGATACAAATTGCACGGTATAACTAATTGACATAACTGTTACCTTATAAAATTGTACGTTTTGCTTTATCATTAATAATTACGTATGTATGTTCCAAATTGATATTATCGATTTTATTCAGTTTGTCACTCATCCCTCTCTCTCTGATGATCACCTTTCCATATCCTTCTTCCCCCTGTGTCCATCTCCTCCTCGCCTGATCAACCCCGTCCCCTGCCTGTCTCCAACTTCCTTCTTCCCCTCTGTCTGGCTCTTTCTCGCCGCCGCCTTGCCCATCTTCTCCTTCCTCCTCTTTGTCCATCTCTTCCTCCCACCCTCCCTGTCCGTCCACTCTTGCCCCCTCCCTCTGTCCATCTCCTTTTCTGATGTGCCATCTTGTTGTCCCTCTTCTGTGTGTCCATCTACCCCACCTCCACTTCTCTGTCCTTCTCCAACTGACCTTCTTTCTCTTCCTATCTCGTCCTCCTCCTTTCCTTATGCATCTCCTCCCACACCTCTACATAAACATCTCCTCCTTCCCCTCCCCTATCTATCTCCTCCTCCTCTTCTCCCTTTCCCTCTCTCCTTCCCCCTTTCCTACCACAGCCTATCGATCTCCTCCTCTTCTACATCCCTACACATCACCTCCTCTCTCTTTCACTGTCACCCCTGCTGCTCCCCCTTTCTGTCCATTCCCATGCTCCCTCTCTCTCTGTCCTCCTTTCCTGTTCCCCCACTATCTCCCTATCCCTTCCTACTCCCCCTCTCTCTGTCCATACCCTCCTCTATCCATCTTAGTCTAGCTCCAGCCATGACCATCTGAACATGTAGCCCCTCCAAAACAGGTCGATAAAGCAGCCCAATACTACTCCCACAATATGCCTATCATGCAAGGCAGTCTACTCGTGAAGAGCCTGAGAACCATTATTTGGATGGAACATGTAGGCTGTCCTGCCACAGTGATTGATAAGGCAAGTCAATATTATTTCAACACCTGTCGTGCTGGGCCAGAAAACGGTTTCTTACCTCTGAATGTAGGCTGCTTTCAAAATAGGACCATACGGCAGGCCTGTACTATCTACACACAAATAACCATATTGCAGGGTGACCTATACACCTGGGGACGAAAAAAACACGTTTTACTCATATCTCCGCTCCTGTTGGACCTTGGATTTTATAATGTCACAGTGTTAAAACTTGTGAAGAGTTCTGTTTCTGTGCCTAATATAATTAAAATCGAACAAGGCATTTGGGACGAGATCGTGGCCATATGTACTTACAGTCTGTTTCATTATATGCTAGCCCTTTTTCTGACAGCTTCGCCCATATACCAATTTAACACATATATCGCACACATCCCTTCTCTGTGTCCACCTCTTCGCCCACATCTCTCTGTCCACCACCTCCTTCCACCTTTATCATTCCATATCTTCCTCCTTATTCTCTCTGTCTCCATCTCCTCCACCCCTCTCTCTATTTTTCCTTCTCCTGCCTCTTTTCATATCCTCTTCTCCCTGTCCATCTTCTCCTACATACTCTCTCCAATCCCTCCTCAATCCATCTCCACCTTCCTTACCTTGTCTATCCACAGGTATAGCCCCTGCAAAACAGGTCAATATGCAGGCCAATACTATTCCAACACAACATGGTCATGTCCTCTCCCTCTTCCCTCTCTGTTCATCTGCTCCTTCCTCTCTCTGCCCATCTACTCCTGATCCTCTCACTCTTCTTCGCCTCTGCCCCCTTCTGACTATCCATCCCCTCTTGCCCTTTCTTCTCTGCGTCCATTTCCTCCTCTATCAATCTCAGCCCCACCCATGCCCATACCCACACGTAGCCCCTAAAACCCAGGCTGATAGCAGTCCAGCATGCCACTCATGCAGGTAGCCTACGTGTAAAGAGCTGGATAAGAGTTTCTTCTATCCATCTTGTCCTCCACCCTCTCATTCTGTCTATATCCTCCTCCATGTCCCTCTCTGTCTTCACACTTATTCCTGACCCCTCTCTCATAGATACATACACTCAACTTTATATATAGCTAACCTTTTTTCCATCGTTTCACTTGCATACATGTTTGACACATATACTGCACACATCTTCTCCTGTTCCCTAGCTGTGTACACACATCTTCCTGCCCCTTCTCTCTGTCCATCTCAGTATCCCATCTCTACCTGTCCATCTCCCAACTCCACCTCCTCTGCCCTTCTCTCTGACCATTTCAGCCTCACCCAGTCCTCTTTCTATATTCTCCTCCATCTCTTCATGCCTGTCAGCTCCTCCCCTCTTCCTTTTCCACCTGCCCACTACCCCTACCTCCCCTTCTGTCTACTCCTTCCTCACACTGTCCATCTCCTCCTCCATTCTCGCTCTGTATCCACATCCTATTCCCTACCTCACTCTGTCTCTCCACTCCTTCTCCTCTCTCCCTGTCCATCATGCCACCCATCTCTGCCCATCCCCTCCTGCCCCCATCTCCCCATCCATCACACACTCCCCGATACTCTATGTGTATCACCTCCCCCACACATTTCAAACTTTCCCCAGCCATGTTCCTCCACATATATAGCTCCTGCAAAACAGTCAATAAAGCAGGCTGATTCTACTGCCACAGTACACTTGTATTGATGGGCAGACTACCCATAGTCTACCCATCAGGGGCTTGAAAATAACATGTTTCACCTGATGTGTATGTTTCACTGCAAATTTTGTCAACAAGGCAGGCTGATACTATTCCAAAATGCTTGTCATGCAAGGCAGCCTACACTTCGGGAATCGAAATCAATTTCTTACCCCTGACATGTAGTATGACCTGCAAAGCAGGTTAATGAGGCAGCTGATACTATTCCCACACAGAATGCCTGTCCTCCTTGCCAGTCTATAAGGCGTAGGCTGAAATAAAAACACGTTTCCCTGTACCCCTGCTCTTATTGGAGTTCAGAGGTTGTAAATGTCACATTGTCAATACTTCTGAAGTTTGCTGCTTTTGTGCCAAATTTTACTGAAGCCCATCCAGGGGTTTGGGAGAAGATGCCATACATATTGTTGTCTCAGGAAGGACGAGGATTGATGGACATACATCCATATGTGGCGGGTTGCCTATCCAATTGCCCATAAGTGACCTGGTAACAACTTTGCATGTCTGTATCTCTGTAAATATTTTAACTAGAGCTTTATAAATCCCCCTATATTGGTCCTGTCAGAGGAAAGAGTTTGTGTGAAAGATTTGGATCACTTCAGTCCAGAGGCCTGGGAGGAGTTCTTACACATACATACACTCAGAAACATCTATATATACTAGCCATCTCCCAGTGGCTTCACCTGTTTACATGTATGTATGTCACATATAATGTGCACATCTCTTGGTCCTACTCTTCCTCTAATTTCTCTCTACTAACCTCATCTATCTCATCCATCCAACTCTCTCTGTCCATCTCTTTCCTTCTTTCTGCCTATTTTGTGCTCCGCCATTTCTCTTTGCCCATCTCCCCCTCCCCTCCATTTTTGTCTTTACATCTCCTCCTGCATCCTTCTTCCTTACCCATTCCCTCTTGTCTCCCTCTCTACCTATCCATCCCTTCCTGCTCTCTTCTCTCTCCATCTCCTCCTCTATCCACTCCAGTATTCCATCAAGCATGCCCTTCCATACATGTAGCCCTGCAAAAGAGGGCGATAAAGAAGGTTGCCACCACCCCCACAACACGCCTCTTGTGCAGCACAGACTTTATGCCAAGGGCTTCAAAACCCTTTTTTTCGATGGGGCGTATGCTGTCATGTAAAGCAGGCTGACAAAGCAGCCAGTGCTGGACAGTGTAAATATTGGGGGCTAGAAAATCGTTTCCAGCCCCTGAGATATAGACTGCCCTGCAAAGCAGGCTGATAAGGTGGATCGAAACTATTCCCACAAAATATGGCAGCCACTTAATCAACACGCATGTCTTTATCTTCATAACTATTAGAGCTACAGTGTTATAGAAACCCCAATGTTGATCATTTCGGGGCAAGGAATTTGTGTCTTGAATTCGATCAGGGGGCCTGGGAGTAAAGCAGTCAAGTACTTTTCGCGATTTTTGGTAACGACATTTCCCCTTTCTATATTAAATATGTACTTATATATTATAAGATGATTCACCAGTAGGTATATGAAAACATGTGCTTATTCAAATGCAATGTCGTGTCAAAATTTCAAAGCACTCGGAGAAGAACTGTTGGAGATCCATGATTTTGAAAAAAACGAAAATTAATATTTTTATTTACATAAATGTGATGGTCTAAATGTAATGTTAATATACATAACCATAATGTATTAGAATTGTAGACACTTGATTTTCTCCTTTTGGTGCAGGATACCTGAAGATAATCTGATGTCTAAATCCACTGTCTTCAATAAAAAATAGTAGTACAGCTGTGTATTTTATAACGCAGTTTTTAACTTTCTTGATAGATGTTCAACACACTCTACACAAAATGTCTGAAATATTACGGTATTTTTCTGATATTATTTAGGAAATCCACAGAAAAAGTAAATCATCGTAGCCAGACAAATAAATCTCCATCGTCCCATATATGAGCTCAGCGTCTTAACAACTACACTGCCACATCCAGTTGGTCACTAGTGTACAATATCCTTTGTTAAAACACAGATCTTCTCTTCATTGCTGCAGAAATTAAAGACACCTATTGGAGACTCCGGAACAGTTAGCTTCCTGTTATGCCCATTGTACTTACCCCAGTCTGTTTGGAAAGCTGAGTCCACATACGTAAACATGCATGTCTTCATGTTATTCCCTCAGCCCACCTGAAAACCTGAGTCAGAATCCCCCTTTGAAGAGTGAGAGAAGTCAAGTGAATGACAATATATTAATGTCGCGTATTGTAGATCTTGGCATATGATTTTGTTCCAGGAGCATCACAGTATTGTAATACAACAATGTGTTGCAGTTAACCCCTTTCATTGCTAACCACTGCTCAGAGTGCTGTAAGTGAAGTTCGACTTTGTGCTGCGCATTACATATGAAGAACATCTTAACTGCCGTTTTAAACTGATGTATTTTAGTAATCATTTTCATGTACTTGAAAAACTTATTATACAATTTTATTTCCTTATAGAAAAAGCTGCTTTCAATTTCTTGTTTTTTTTTCTTGGTGGTCGGCTGGGGTGACCGAGCGGTTCTAGGCGCAACAGTCTGGAGCCGCGCGACCGCTACGGTCGCAGGTTCGAATCCTGAGTCAATTATTTTGGAGATCACAGTCAGTTGTGAAACTGCCCTGTAGTTTTCAATACTCTCCGCATTACCTTTTTTTAGCAAGGCCTCAAAAATTTGTGTATTCTTGGGTATGTACTCAGGGGAAATTATTTAAATAACTCACTTATTATGTGTGCTACTGTGGTTCGTACGCTGTCTGCGCACGCCTTCAAGAACAGAGATTGGGACCTCATGTATACCTGCTAACTTCTATTTCATTATTTCAGTATTGTCTCACTTATTTCAAGCTCTGTCGTAGGGAACATCATTATGTTTGCTCCGTAAGTCATTGTGTGTGCTACACGTGTTTTACGAAGATTTTGTTACAGCTTCTCCGCGATAACAGAGAAATAGTCATTTACAAAATTTGACAGTTCCTGAGGATTTTCTATTATTCTACCTACATATCTGAATTGTATGTTATTATACTTGTGTCTGACTTTCCCAGTTTCTTGTTATATGACATTCCAAACATCTTCGCTTTTATTCTCTGCGTTTTTTATATTGTCACTGACTGATTTTTTTGCCATTAGCATGACCTTCCTGTATATTTTTTATGCTTGTCATATTAATCTACGAGGGCGTGCTGAAAAGTAATGCCTCCGAATTTTCATATGAGAACTCTTAAAGCTTTTTAAAGAAAACAAATGTTTTTTAACAGTCTACATCTTTATTCTTCAGGTCTACATAGTTTATTCTCAACATAGTCAGCCAGGCGACGAACACATTCCTCCAACCTATTGATCAGTTTGTCAATACCGTCACTGTACGAGTTACGTTGTTGGGTGTGAATGCGAAACTCGATTACAGAACGCTGCTTCTCTCGCTCCTACATAGTTACGATACATACCGCTATGTTGCACTCTACAAATCGTATCCATCTAAAGGCGGAGGGCTGCAGATATGTATATATGAATAATAAAGTTGTATTTAAAAAGCTTTAAAAGTTTTCACATAAAATATTCTGAAGCATTACATTGAGGTGACGAAAGTCATGGGATAGCGATATGCACATACACAGATGACGGGAGGTATAAAAGGACAGTGCATTGGTGGAGGTGTCATATGTACTCAGGTAATTCGCGTGGAACGGTTTTCGAGTTGATTATGGACGCACGAAGGGAATTAATAGACTTTGACCGCATGGGACGCATGGGACATTCCACATCCGAAATCGTTACGGAATTCAGTATTACGAAATCCACAGTGTCAGGAGTGTGCCGAGACAACCAAATGTCAGACATCGCCTCTCACCGTGGACAACGTAGCAGAAGACGGCCTTCACTTAACAACACAGGGCAGTGGCGTTTGCGTAGATTTGTCAGTGCTAACAGACAAGCAACACTCCGCGAAATAACCGCAAAAATAGATGTGTGACGTACATCGAACGTATACGCTAGGACAGTGGGGCGAAATTTGGCGTTAAAGGGTGGGTTGGTGGGTTTGTGGTGGGGTTGACGGAACCAGACTACAACGGCCAGGCGTTAATGGGCTATGGCAGCAGACGAGCGACGCGAATGCCTTTGCCAACAGCACTACATCGCCTGCAACGTTTCTCCTGTGCTCGTGACTATATCGGTTGGACCCTAGACGACTGGAAAACGGTAGCCTGGTCAGATGAGTCCCAATTTCAGTCGGAAGAGGTGATGGTAGGGTTCGAGTGTGACGCAGACTCCACGAATCCATGGACACAAGTTGTCAACAAAGCACTGTGCAAGCTGGTGGTGGCTCCATAATGGTGTGGGCTGTGTTTACGTAGAGTGGCCTAGGTTCTCTGGTCCAAAAGAACCGATCGTTAACTGGGAATGGTTATGTTCGGCTACTTGGAGACCATTTGCAGTCATTCATGGGCTTCACGTTCCCAAATAACGTCACTGAGTCACAACTGTTCGCCATTGGTTTGAAGAACATTCTGGAGAATTCGAGCGAAAGATTTGGCCTCTCAGATCGCCCGCCATTAATGCCATTTAACTTTTATGGGACGTAATCGAGAGCTCATTCTGTACATAAAATCCTGCACCGGCAACCCTTTCGCAATTATGGAGGGCTATAGAGGCAGCATGGCTCAATATTTCTGCGGGGACCTGTTGAGTCCATGCTGCGTTGAGATGCTGCGCTATGCTCTCTGAAAGGAGGTCGGACAGTATAATAGGTGGTATCCAATGACTTTTGTCATCTCATTTTACTCCTCAACATGGCCTTGTAAGAACTATGGTTTAGTGTAGTGCTTTTGTAAAGAACTGAGAAGTTTAATTGTCAGCGAGAACTTTCTAATACCCACAGTTATCCATTTATTTTCATTAGCTGCTGCTGTAGAAGTGTCTAATTTTTGGAATTCCTCTTCAAAAATATGAAATTAAAGAATGTGCAGACTTTAGAGAACTTAGCATCCAAATTGTTACCATTTGCACTTCACCCCGGGTTTAGTTTGCCAGTGCCCTAGAGAAATTATGTACTTTTCGTTCCTAGTAGATTCTTTTATGGGCCTGCAATGTTACAGGCTTTACCAACCCTGTCTTTAACTTTATTACCTATTAATAAGGCTTGGGAAGGAAAAGATCTCTTCTCGATACTTTACAGTTTTCCCTGTCGATATCTGGGAATATGTTGTGTAATGGTGATACTGAACTTCTTGATACTCTAGTAGCAGTGTTTACCATTTTTGACACGCCGAAAGTTCTTAAAATATCTAGGAAATTATCACTAATTTCACCCTAAACACATGTGTTAATTGTGTAATTATGTACCTCCACATAATATTATGTTAGTTTCAGGGCTGTGACTCTCTCCAGCACTTCCGTTAATTTGTTAAAGAAGTTCTCCACACATCTTCTCTAGCTTCAAAATGTGTGCCACATTTGATATAAGTATATGATCCGTTAGTTCTACTGTAACAACGTGTACATTCATGTAACGATAGCTCAGTATATTGCATTTCATTATCTCTAAACCAGAGTTCTGTAATGCATACCACCCTGCTGTTCAAAGACTGTAATTCAGCTTCAAGCTGTTGTGCAATATTTGTAATAGATTTCATCTTTTGATGAAGATTAGATAATTCCGTACAAATTTCTGTGTTACATGTTTGAACTGGTTGAGATTGGTTACATCTTTTTAAGGGAGGAGAGTCTGTTGCCACAGTTTATAATAAAAGATCCATTGTTATTCTGCGTATGGCAACAGATATGTCTGACAAATCAATGTCACTTACAGGAAAAGGTGACTTTCCATTCTTTGCCGGTCGTAAACATTAATACTTGTCAGACTTTTTCTTATACTTCCATTAGTCAATAATATCGGGAGACGCCCAAATCCGGCGTCCGAACGATTTTACTGCATTGCAAAGAATTTCAATGGCAGACAAGACCGTTTACGAACAATGCTAGACGCTTACACTTTATTGTCCATATTTGTGGTTATAAACAAATGGTAGGTACTATTTTCGCTCGCTACAGACTAAGCTCTCATTTTATTTAAATGATTTCCGCAATAGTTTTGCAAGGAACTTGGAAAAGGAGATAGTTCGTATCAATGAATGTCTCTGTACAGGATTTACACTACAATACCAGAGTTAGAATATATTGGTTGACAATTGTCGCACCAGACTATCGACGTAATACAGATCGTTTACATGTTGGACGTGTTAGGTAGCGCAGTGGGGAGATACTAGGCTCGCATTCGGGAGGACTACAGTCTGGCCACACAGATCTACGTTTTCCACGAGTCACCTTATCCATTTAAGGCTGGGATGGTTCCTTTGAAAAATGGTTCAAATGGCTCTGAGCACTATGCGACTCAACTGCTGAGGTCATCAGTCGCCTAGAACTTAGAACTAATTAAACCTAACTAACCTAAGGACAGCACACAACACCCAGCCATCACGAGGCAGAGAAAATCCCTGACCCCGCCGGGAATCGAACCCGGGAACCCGGGCGTGGGAAGCGAGAACGCTACCGCACGACCACGAGATGCGGGCGTTCCTTTGAAAGGGTGCTGTGAATTGCCTTCCCCATACTTTCGCAATCTGAGCTTATGCTCTGTCTCTAGCGAGATCGTCGTCAACGGGACATTAAATCCTAATTTACTTTTTATCCTTTTTTCTGCTTGTTGGGAACTGTTTACGTCTCTGTACCAATACCAGCTGGCAACAATTTGCTTAACTGTTAAGCTGACATACAATAAAGTTGTAAGTAATTATTATTATTGTTAATTTAAGAATAATGGTCGCACTTTCCAAATTTAGCAACGCAAATTCATCAAATAAAAATATCTTTTTCACAGCTTTTTTCCAAAACCGACGAAAACCTGCTCGGATTATACAGCTAGTGTTTGAAAACATTCTCCTTCAGTTGCTACTTCTGTGCTGTTAATTTATAGATAATTGTAATTGTTTTGCGACAGTATTTGTTACTGTGAACAGCAAAATTAAGTGCACTGCAGAATATCAAGGTTGTGACATTCGGATAATTAACAACATATTTAACAAGCAGGAGATTCTTACACTGACATCGAAGCACATCCATACGCTTGTGAGATTCATTATTGGAATCAAATTTGTTTCAAGGAAACGGCAGCATCGAAGGATAAAAATATTGTGCATTTATGAATACCCGTGTCCATTTTCTTGTCTTAAATTCTTTGTCTTTCACTAAACTGAATAAAAATAGGAAACAACTGTTCATATAAAGTGCATAAAGATACGGATTTCTAGTCACAACATTCTGCTTTGGACTGTTGTATGGTTTTCCAAAATCATTCCAAGAAAATGACAGTACATTTCCATTGATATATTGTGGTCGACACCTTACATCTTCTGTGCTTACTGTTAAGCTTTGGAAAAATGAGTTAAATCTTAAGGGGCGATTTAATATTGTTATTAATTTCATCTAATTTTTAGCATCATTTTGGGATTAAGTAACTAAAAATTTCATTATTCTGGAGTTCATGATATAAAATAACGTGTTCTGAGACCACTTAACAGAGCTTCAACAGACTGAAATAAATAACATAAGCTCGAATTATTTTATAACTGCATCGCTTAGCTCGGGCATAAAATAAGAGTCGAATTAACTTTTCATTTCAGATTTTCTCCATTTTATTGAGTTTATGGTACAACTTTGTCATTGGCTTGGATTACAACATAAGTTGTTAAATCACTTCGAAGATACCGCAGCTCAGGCATTCTGTTACATTGGACCCAATAACGAACTAGTCACCAAACTGGCATGCTCAGCATCATACCCTCTGACTTCTTGCCTCATTTACGAGTTCCTGTGGGGAACGGCGGACGCTCAACTAGTTCACTGGAATGTTATGTGCGTAACCCCGGCGTGTCTACGAATTCGATGATTCACGACTGAGCTGTTCGGCAACTGCGTATTTGGGCCGATCTAACTTGGACTGATATGGCAGCATGACTTCATACTGTGAACTGTGTGGCTTCCGCTGTTCTGCTCTCTGCTTAGTCACTCCGTCATTTAGCTGCCGTAAGATTTCCTGCCACCTTCGGACTATCAAACACATTGTCCTTTGGAAGTAGCTGTTTTCTCATTCAGAGTATTTAGATGCCAGAAAAGCACTTGGTAATTTTTCTGTAACGGCATCAGAAACCAATGTTGCTTTGATACTGACATTGAATAAAAAGAAATTTTAAAAAACTTATCCTCCTTCTCCCTTTGCTTCACCTTCTCCTCCTTTTTCCTCTCCTTCCCCTTCTCCTAAAAAGGATTGCTGTCAGAAATACGGTCCAATCCGTTTATATTTTAAAAGACTTACAAATTCCGTAGTCTCGTGCTCAACTTACTTCCTCCCTGGTTAATGAAACGTTTATGAGAATAGTTCTGGCATTTTTTGTGTATGTGACTTTACATGAAATTCAGGGATCTCAGACATTTTGCGGAAAATACCATTTCCAGTTCTACATACAATGTAACTGCTATTTCGTATCTCTACAGGTAATGTAGTTTGGTTTTTGCCAAAGTCATACAGTGTTTTATTTCGACCTCACTATTACCGCATTTATTAGACTTACCTAACCAGGAATTTTCTCGGTATTTAGTTACTTTTGAATTCTTTTTATAAACCTTTAGTCAGCTGCGTATTTGTGCGTGTGCGAATAAAAGAGGGATCTTTTGGCAATGATACATTTTCGAAATAATCTTAAAAAGGAAGTTTTTGCAAGACGGGGTAGTTTTCATTTTTGTGGCACTACATTCTTTAAATCCTGAACAAACTGTTTGAACAATTGTCGAGTGTTCTCACGTACAACTGTATATGGAAGAGTATAAAGAAAACGGACCAGTAGGCCATTCGTTATGCGTCTCCTTTTTCCCTAATATTGTCTTTCATTCGATCGTGGGAGGCGATCCCACACTAATTAGCAGTTCTGCATCCATACACATTACTCTAATTAAAAAGTAAGTACTAAAACATTAAGAGATTATTAAACGTGACATACATAATAAACAGATCATCATTATGTAATGCTGATGACTTCAGTGGTGAGTGACGTTGTGCTCATGCCGTTGTTGATGATGTTGGCGTTGGCCTTGCTGTGGTCAACTGTAGCTTTGCCAACACGCTCCATGTAAAATAAGTCTATGTAATGAGAACATGAAGAAGATATAATAAGTAAGATGTGAGAACAGAACTGATTTTAGGGGTATGGGGTGCAGAAGAGAACAGTTAGGCGAGAATTGCAAGGGTTGTCGCAAGGCGACAGGGTCATGCTCTTCTTATTATGTCATTTCGCTCTTGTAGGACAGAATATTCTACGCTAGAATTAGTGGGAGTGGAATTACACTTGCGTATCTACACGGAAATAAGAGCCGTTCTGAGAGTATGCGGCGGTGGAATTTAAGGGGACTGCCGGATGGGCGGCCATTGTGAGTTGTTGAATAATACGGAAACGCGCAATTGAAAGATGGGTCTAATAAGATAAGATAATATATTCAGGTTTCGGAATTGTGGTGGAGTCGCCTATCGATGGGGCGGACGGATGCACGCATTACAGCATGTAGTACCGGAGATGCTGAAGTCTTGAGATGTTCGCGAAATTGGCTTCTTGGATGTGACTCTTAGACAGACCGCCACACGTTTGCGAATAATACCTGTGTGAACACAGTAACTACTAAGATGTCTCTATACGCATCAGGATCGAGTGTTAGCTTCCGCTGTCGATTTCATCATTAATGCTTTAGTCTCTGTAGGTATCTGTACGTGGACGCAATCCATTTCTGGTGTCTTTGTTAGCAATTTTGCACTCAGAGATATGATTATGTTGTCCAAGATCAACACAGTTAAATCGGCACTACATTTGTGGATCAGGTGGGCATTCAAGACTAATCATGACATTTAACAATACCCGTAATGGACTATGATAAGATAAGATTACCGTTACGACACTAAGATGTTACCCCACCACGTGTAAAAAGAAATCAGCCATTTTTAGCAAACAGAATGAGAAACGTTCCGACGTGAAGAATAGCGTCCGACGAAAGCAAAAGTTTTCTATTTTCACATAAAAGTAATACATTTATAAATGAACTAACTCCAATAATGAAGTCCACAGAGCCTTATTTACACAAAAATGTTCTTACGTTAGTGAAATAGAAGAAATCCCAGCGGGAAAGATTGAACGCGATAAGGACTCACACATGTTGAGCCAGAGATTGGGGGTCGGAGAAGTGTCGTGGAGTCCACTATACTCAGTCGCTCCAGAGCGAAAGAAAACCCTGACAATGCCAGAAGACATTGCCAGAAGACAGTGGCACAGCTAACTCCAGAGTGCGAACGTTATAACAGTACCGATGATAAAACGAATATGTCACAGTTGCAGGTAACCCTATCCCCCATAACTTATTTTTTTGCTGTGGTATAGGTTCTCTACATTCGTCAGTTTTCTTTTAACGCACATGTTTGGTTTCATATCTTTTTACTAAAAAATTTTGGAATCCATGTTATGCAAACAGTCTTTGTTTTCCTCTTTACTCATGTATCCAAAATCCTGTTCGTGGAATATGCTCTGATTTCTTTATTATCCTTGACGATTGAACAGTAGTATACTAACACATCAATTTGTTACTAGACAATCTTCGAAAGCGGGAAGTGTTGAGCTATAAAAGTGTTTTAAGCACATTTAGTTCGTGTTAGTTAAACAGTTTGTTCACAGTCATGTTTTGATAACAAAAGCTGGGATATGACTACATGAATATGTCTGAGTGTTGTGTAGATCCAAAAAGGTTCAAGAATTTGTGAATCCTCGTTAGTTGAATTAATCTGATTTTTATTGTTATTATTATTTTCTGCTTTTCTTGTAGTGAAAGTAAATAATCTCTTTGACTGAAATGTGAATTATAAGTGTATTAATCAATAATGATTCATCTCTGGGTATACTTAGAACCAAACAATACCTTCCTGGAGGATAAGTACTTGCTAATTCGAAACTCTAACCTGACTCCTATCTTTTCACAAGAATTTATTTTACGGATGGAATATCCAGGTGTGCCTCTCTTCAGCCCCATTTCGTCCTTTGAAACGATGAGTATCTCTCCCCTGCATTCGTATCTCCACAGAGGTTCTCCTGCATAGATATGTGGACTGGTATCCCTACTAATTTTTATGTACCAGGAAGTTTCAATACTACAGACAGTAAGCATCAGAATTAAGTTTAATTCAGCAAAGAACTAGTGTGCGATAATGTTTTATATAACACTTGTCTAAATCTATAGTAGCCCTCCGTGGTTATAAGAAAGTCGTAAGTTACAAAATGTTTAGTAAATGAGTGAGCAAGATAAAAAATTCTTGCTTGAGGGGGAACGACAGGATGACGGACGAAAATATTGTTTAAATTCAGGAATTTTTTCTCCGTATTGGAATGTAGCAGACAAATGGGGTTTGCTGCAATGAATAAAGCATACATTGAAGATTTTATTTGTATTTTTATTGAAAAATATTAGCATCCTAATTGTGTAATTGGGGTTTTCCCGAGGCAACTCTGAAAGGAGGCAGATCGACAGTTGTCGCTGTAACTCGGGTTGTGGTGATCTGAAACATGAAATTAACATATCATCCTGATCCTTACAGATGTAATTTTAGTTCATCGTAAGGACTTGCAAAAAAACTTTTGGCTAAACTACAGATATTTGAAAAAAGGCCATTTTTGGACCCTTCTTTTTTGGCTGGAAAAGTACTAAATATCAACATAAAAAATCGACTACGATGAACTAAAGAGAATTCAGTTTGCTTCAAGGGAGACCAAAAATTATTAAAATCGGATGAAGGTTGTAGAGTGAGCGATGACAACCATGCCGAGAAACATGATTTTGAGAAAAACACGTTTAAAGTTTGACAAGTATTTATCATATAAAAAAGGGACAAAGTTTGAAACTTAACGCGATATCATTAATAATAACTATCGCCTTGGCTAGTGAATGGTCGCTTTCTGCTACTTTGACCTCATAAGCCCTCATTTTCGTCCCAAAAATCCTTATAGTCGCTGAGCGCATCGCCGTTGGTGTCTCTATTTTCAGAGAATCGGGGTATTTCATCGCCAATTTTTATTTGAAGGGCATTTGCCACGTGCATTAGTGTAGTATGGTCTACAGTGAATAGACATACGACAAAATTTGAAGCAATGTTGACAATTTCTCTTTTGCTGCATTTTTGGAGCGTATCTCCAAATGGTCCGCAGCTCGTGGTCTTGCGGTAGCGTTCTCGCTTCCCGCGCACGGGGTCCCGGGCTCGATTCCCACCGGGGTCAGGCACTTTCCTTGTCTTGATATGACTGGGTGTTGTTGTGTCGTCTTCATCATCATCATTAACCCACTTTACGGTCGGAGGAGGCCAATTGCAAACCCCCTCCGTGAGGACCTTGCCTAGTCGGCGGTGCGGGTCTCCCACATCGTTCCCTATGCTCCTCGGAGTATGGAACCTCATCATCTCCAAATGAGATTATTGAAACTTTCGTTCACATTTTGAGCAAAACCGTCCAAACAACGTTCCAGTGAATCAGGTTTACTCAGTTCGGTATAAATAGGGATGATGGCATCGATAACGGTTCTCTAACGCCGAGGCGTGCAGTGATTGCTCGGCTTCAAACACTCACGGAATCGTTACTTTTTGGAATACGCGCGTAATATTTTGGGGAAAAATTCTTCAATGAATATACATTCAAATTCCGTAATAAAAAAATTGCGAGTGTTCGACCGTCATCCTGCCGTTCCCTCTTAAGTAATTTTTGATAGCTTATAAGCTACAGTTTACCACGGAATTATTTATGGTCTCTATAAAGATGGAAATGATCCTGGAGTTTCCAAATTAGTCTGTGTTGAAGGAAGAGACACATACATTTGCGTCTCAGTATTAAATACCTACAGTTGCAGCCAAGCAGCTATTCTGCGTCGACCCAGACAACAAACTGTCGTTGATACCAGAGAAGAGGAAATGTATGCTAAAAATTTAGTGAAGTATTTCTGCGTTTGAAATGACATAAAGAACTCTTTGTGATCGTCTACTTCTATATTTCATCACTGTTGTTTGTGCGGTCTTCCGTTCAGAGACTGGTTTGATTCAGCTCTCCACGCTAGTCTATCCTGAGCAGGCCTCTTTATCTGTGAAGAATTGTTGCAGTCTTCACCCATTTGAACCTGCTTACTGTATTTATGCCTAGGTCTCTCTCTACAAATTTTACTCCCACTCTTCGCTTTATTACCAAAATGATTATTCCTTCATATCTCAGGATGTGTCCTATCAGCTGCTCCCTTCCCTTAGCCAAATTGTGCTATAAAATTTTTTCCCCTATTCTTTTCAGTACCTCCTCATTAGTTAGTCTACCCATTTAATTTTCAGTCTTCATATGTAGCGCCACACTTCAAAAGCTTCAATTCTCATTTCCTTTGAACATATCCTTCACGTTTCCCTTCGTACAGGGCTACACTCCACCCTCAGATAAGACTATTTAACACATTTAGATTAGATAGTAATAAATCCCTATTTTTTCATAAATGATTTTCTTACTATTGCCATTCTGTAATTTTATATCTCCTCTCTTCCGCTCATCATCAATCATTTTGGTTTCCAAATAGCGAAACTTATCTGTTAGTTTTACAATCTCATTTCGTAATTCATTTCCCTCAAAATCGCCTGATTTAAATTATGTAAAGGTGTAGACTAGATGTGGAAGTGTGGTCCTTTGGTGGAGGAGGGCAGTAGGTGCAGAAAGTGAAGGAAGAGAGCCACTGATGACAAGAGATGGTGACAACAGATTTTTACTTCTAATTTGGACAGTTGTAGATACAGTACCTACAGAACGTGGACGGTGGCGGCGGATAGTGAACCTCTCGCCAGGGCATGCTGGTGATGGTGCTCCGGAGTCAGCGTTTTTCGTCAGTACGGCTCGGAAACGATCTTGCTAACAGTACATAATATTGTCTCGGTGCTCTGTCAGGCAGCGGCGATCTTGTTCTCGTAACTGCGGTCGGTAGAAGCCGTGCTGCCGTGATAATAGTTCGTGGTGGCCAAAGGTGAAAACCAGAACCGGTGGCTGGAGGGTGGTGGCTCGGAGTTCAGAGGACGTTAGATCAACCCCCAGCCCATCCAGGATGAGGCTGGATCCCCCACTGGCAGTCCCATCCATCGGGATGTCGGAAAAGCGTTAGCCAGCGCAGAGCTGAAGCTGTTTCAAAGTCCAACTGTCGCAACAAGCCCGGCTTGGGCGGACAGCCATCTTTCATACACGACAAGGCAGGTCTTGCTGTGGCTGAGGCCATGCAAGTGGCCTGCCTAGCGCCTCCGACAAATTTCGAAGCGCCGGTTATTGCCCCAGTACATTTCATTACCTTTATTTTACGCCGGCAGCGGTGGCCGAGCGGTTCTAGGCGCTTCAGTATGCAACCACGCGGCTGCTGCGGTCGCAGGTTCGAATCCTGCCTCGGGCACGGATGTGTGTGATGTCCTTAGGTTAGTTAGGTTTACTTAGTTAGAAGTCTAGGGGACTGATGACCTCAGATGTTAAGTCCCATAGTGCTTAGTGCCATTTGAACCATTCGAACCTTATTTTATTTTTGTTGATTTTCATCTTATAATCCCTTCTGAAGACACTATTAAGTTCAGCTGATCTTCCAAGTCCTCTAGCGTCTCTAACAAAATTACAATGTAATCGGCAACCTCAAAGTTTTTAGTTTTTTCTTACAAATTTTAATTCCCTTTCCAAACTAACCATAGTGCAACTGAAGAAAGATCGTCTTAATCCATACGAAATGCTGTAGTGAACAGAGAAATGACGCTTTTCAGATGACTAAGGGAAGATTTATTCATTTCGAAAACGTGTCGGAAAAACGCATAAATCTTAGTAGCTGATTAATGCTCTGTTTGTAATCTTCTGCATTACACATTCTTCACTCGATATGATTCATTATGTTACTATAATAGCTACAATGTTAGTCACACAAATTCATGAGCGCTAACACAGGCCAAGGAAAAATTTTTTTGAAAAAGTTTTTTTACTTTGATAGCTGATCTTTATAGATTTTTTTCAGTTGAATCCAAATATAGCCTTAGTTTTTTTTGCATTATATATTATAAAAATCCTATGCTACACGGTAACTGGGAAGTTAATAAAACGCTTTGTTACAACATAAGCACGGTTTGTATTTACAGTAAGCTACTTAAAACAATGATATGTGTTAATAGAGGTTTCACTTGTCAGCTGGAATTGGTTTGTATTTTCTTTGTCTTTTTTCTTTGAAACTTTTTGTGTAGCTTTTTCTATGATCAGTCGCTTGTTGAACTTTTCAGTGAAGTGACCCACAGTAGTCCCCCGTCATGTTGGTGATCCAGCGGCCTTGGTAGCGTTTTTCCATCACTTAAATGTCCTGGTGAAAACGCTCTACTTGCTCCTCACTAATATCTCCCATATTGCCCCGGAAGTAATCAAGGTGACTGTTCAAAAAGTGAAATTTTAGGCTCCTTAAACATCCCAAAGTTTTAAACTTCTTTAACATTGTAGCTATAATAGAAACATCTTCTGGATCTTTTTCATGTCCTAAGAACTTTGTAACGACTTGCTTGAATGATACCCATGCTTCTTTCTCATTTAAGGTCATTGTGGATTCAAAGTAAACATCAAACATCAATTTTCTACTGTCAGGTCCGACAAAGATGCTTTCTTTTAGTTTTGCTTCTGAAAGGTGTGGAAACTTTTGGCAGAGATTCTTAAAACATGGTCCATCTTTAAGCAAAGCCTTTATAAACTGTTTCATTACGCCTAACTTTATATGTGGAGGTGGTAGGAGTACGATGTTTTGGATCTACAAGGATTTTGCGTAGAATATTCTTCTCAGCAGGTTTTAAAGTCTCCCTCACAGGCCAATTCTTTCTGCACCAATGTTGATCCCTAGCCCTACTGTCCCATGCACATAAGAAACATGGAAATTTGGTAAAGACACTCTGCTGACCAAGGAGCATGCATGTTACTTTTAGATCGCCACATATCATCCAACCATGAGCAGAACAGCCTATTTTATTTAGCACTATTTCTAGGTTTTCATAGCTTTCTTTCATATGTACAGAATGTCCAGCAGGCATAGATAGATGTTACCACTGTGTAATAAAACAGCCTTTTAACTAGTTTTGGGTGAATCGATAAACAGCCTCCAGTCTTCCTTTTTGTATTCAATACAAACTCATTCATCAGACCGGGAATGTCTGAGCAGTACACTAAATCACCTTCTTGTTGAAAAAACTTGGAAAATTGCTGCTCTCTCTTTCTGTACATGTATATGCTGGTTCTAACTGCCAATAAGATCTTTTTTTTTTTCAATCTAGAGCCAAGCAATTCAGCTTTTTCTTTCGTTAAGCCCAGATCCCTAACCAAATCGTTAAGCTCGGTCTGGGAAAACAATGGAATTCATCATTATTTGGTTCATCTAAATCACACTGTACATCAGAAAATACTTCTGTTGGAATAGAATTTAAATCATCTGGTGGTTCAGGAACCGGCAAATCTACACCATGCCCTACTGGTCCGATGGCGGACGGAAGGTTAGGGTATCTTATTACCTTCTTGTTTTTCGAATTATGACCAGTAATATCAACACTGCAAAAGTAGAAATCATCGGAATGATTTCTTGGCTCCATCCATATCATAGGAACAGCAAATCTAAAGGCTTTCCTCTCCTTTTTGGACCGTTTTCTCAGATCTTCTGCCGCGCTAAGACGCCGCTCGGTTAGAGGAGCCATGTCACTAATCGTGCTGACCCTCCCGACAGAGGTTCAAGTCCTCCCTCGGGCATGGGTGTGAGTGTTGTCCTTAGCGTTAAGTTGGTTTAAGTAGTGTGTAAGTCTAGGGACCGATGACCTCAGCAGTTACGTTTCTTAGGAATTCACATACATTTGAACATTTTCAGATCTTCAATACACACACAATATACCTTATGCGGCGCCCAAAATTTATCTAGATCACCAAATTTAGATCCAAAGTATGATAGATAAACCTTTTTCACAAAGTCTGTAATGTTTCTTTGGTGTTTTTTAATCACAAATTCACCACAAATACAACAAAAACTGTCAGCAGAGTTTTTACAACCACGATTAGACATTTTACTGAGCACACGAACGGGAAACGGGAAAGTGAGGTTAGGTTGACAGTCAACAAAACACCATCTGTTGACACAAAAATAGAATCCACCTTTTTTTGCCAGCAAATGTGTTTCACCATTGCTACCAACGTCATCTACCTTCGTTACACCTCCTTTTTAAATCATTTTAACTATTTAAAAGCTGTTGAATTCTTTAAAAAATCGCTTAATTTAATAAATTTAATTGTAAAATGTGAAGAAATGATGGGTGATACAGTTTTTTAAATATCATATTTGGATTTCCCAAGGAAAAAACATAAGCATAAGTTATTTTCAGCAAAAAAAATTTTCCATCCTTGGCCTGTGTAATTAATTTACACTGAGTCTGTCCTGACCACTTCAAGAAAAGGCTCTCAAAACTATTTTGAAATCTTGAAGTAAATTGAATCCATGAATTTGAATATCGAGCGCGTTGCACTGAGCGCTAGAACTAATTAGACTAGAGAATTGTTATGCCAGTTATAGGGTTGATATCGTCCCTATAATTATCAAGACAAGAGAGAAATGCTATAACTGACCACATTATCCCCTTGAGACATCCTCGTTGTAAACCAGACTCAGCGGTCATAACTATTCACGTTATGTCACATTGTTGGTTTGTAGCCATGAATGCACTCGTCGGATGACCCATTCGGTCAGCAGTCGCCCTACTACCTCCCCTGTGCTGCTGTGTTCCGTGTCGCAGTTTAGAGGTGTCAGTATCTGCATAAATCTCTCGTCCGTTTAAAATTTAATATGCAGTGAGAAGACTGGAAACGTATATAGATACGTTGTTGCTCCTGAAGCTTTAGCATATCTATGTGTGTTCAGATAAACAGAGGTCTCTCAGTGCAATCTTCCATTCTGAACCATGTGCAGTGCTTGTATACATACCACCTCAGACAGGCGCTGTGCAGTCATCAGCGGCTTTTAACCGCACGGGGAGGTCCACGATGATCGAATCGTGGTGAATTAAGTAGCTATCATCGTCAGACTGTCTTCCGCCTGTGCTAAGTCTGGATGCTGTCAAACTTGGAGCGAACAATATTCATATAAGGTATCTAAATACAGAAGGTAAAATAATCAAATACATACGCTATGTGGGGAGGGGTGGATGGTGTAGAAACAGTATGGGGTACATATCCGAATAACTTGTAGAATAATGCATACGTCATCTCATCCGCTAGAAAGTACCAGAGGGATACGTTTAGGTGGACTACTGTATTTGACAACCAACACACTAAATGTGAATGTATGCTTTCCCGGCGCATACAGCTGGCGAAGAGTTCTCGGGCTTCCAGCCAGGTGGCGATGTCTTCAAACTGCGACGTTTCGACGAGTGACATACTCATCATCTTCTGGCGAAGGGCCGAGACTTTGCGGATGCCGGTCCCTTTATACCCGCGGTGTGCCCCCCACCACCTGGCCGCGGGAGGCTGGGTCCAGCGGAGCCGACGGGCGGGGTGGAGGGGGAAGCGGGTGCGCCGTTCGTGTCTCCGTCAGAGCATTCTGATCGCGTCTCGTGAGCTGGACGGTTCTTGTTGCGTTCCTGGCGTACTGCGGCTAATGCTGGATTCCAGGCCGCGCTCAGTTGATAGCCTTCGTCCCTGTTCACAAGATTCTCGTGGACCCGTATTTCTATTGATTCTTTAATGACGCTATGTTCGACTTGGACAGATAGAGAAATCTGCTATAGCTGAACATAGCATCAAAGAAAACCACACCTTTGATTTCGAAAACGCCAGGGTGCTGTGCCGAGCCGGGAGCTATTGGGCACTGGCACTGAATCCCGCCACAGCTTTTGAGTTCTCTAGTATTATTGCAGAATGATAACAGCACTAGACTCGAACAGAGCAAGCGTGTATATGTGGCATTGTGCTAACTGCTAAACATCAAAACCATAAGACGCAGTCAGGTATACGCTGGCTACCAAATACACAGCGAAGACCGGGCAGCCTTTACAATTCAGTAACGGGATCCCTGGCCTGCGACTTTGCAGTGTGACATCAGCAGTACTCGTACGGACCGCATCTTTGGTCACCTCAGAGAGACTATGAATATTTATCTCTAATGCATAATATTAAAAAACGTATCTTCTATGCCCCTCCCATGTTCGAAGTATCATGTAAATTAATGTGCATATCGTAAAACCGAAAGAACGGCTAAACTCTGGATAAGAAGTATTTTTTGCTAATGTAATTCATGGAGATGCTGGTAAGGGAATGGAAAACTATTTATTGTATGAATTTATTTGAATCTCTTACTACCAGTTGTGATATTGCAATGGAGGTAACCTTTTTTCTTTGTTTTGTAATCTAGCACCTTACAAGCTAAGCTATAACTTCTGAACATCTTTACAGTACTTAAGGATACGTTTTATCCTTCAACAGGTTGGTAATAGCCTAAGACAAAAGTGACTAAAACGCAGTTATCAGCATCAAGGTTCATTATTCACTCATGAACCATATTTTCAGAATATTTTCATATTTTTCGTCTTTTCCATATTTTTGTCATATTTTACATGTTGATATTTTTATATTTTTTCCATATTCTATGCATGAATGTTCAGCAATGCTTATGCTTTTATTGTTTACTCTGCCAGGTTTCTGTGGCATCCCACAGTGATTCGAATCCCCCATAAACCCAGAGAGAATCTTCAAAGTATCTCCAAGATCAGTTGTTCCTCTTCTCCCAAAACGTCAACCCAGAGAAAAAATACCTGTTAATATACAACATTAATTGCCAAAGCAAATCATTATAAGCACTAAAACCCACACATGAATTGTGGAAAACATTACCACTTTCTTAGTAGTATTCCTCTTAGACACAGAAGTCGTGGTTTGATGCTGGTAGTCACAGAGCTCCATTTTGTTAAAATCTCAGCAAAGATTCGTATTATATCCACGAAGCTGGTGCAATATTCCAGACATTTGATCCATTAGAACATACATTTTATCGTCGGTCAACTCCATTTTTTAGAAACATCACATAATCATAGATTCTTTTTATATTTGCTCCAAATGGCATCCAACGCATGCCTGCTAAATTATTTTTCCGATATGCCTATAGGTGATGCAGTATGGCCCGCGTGTAGAGAATTATGACGGTTTCGTCTTGACACCATGTCTCTAGTATGTACAGTCTTTCCACTATTAAAGCATATATCTAGGGGTTACATTAGAAGTCCAGCCACAAATCCCGATTACTCCCTCCATATAATACTTTTTTTTTATGTGTACCTGTGGCGTCATTCATCTCCCACATATCTAGTGCTTATGCCACATATTTCGATTACTCTCTCTGTATAAATACAGAATGTCCTGTACTTCCACTTCGTATCCATATTTTTACATATTTTTGCCATATTTTTTATTGTTTTGATATATTTCAAGTATTCTACGTGTGGGTACAAGAATATTTACGCTCTTATTGTGTACCCTACCAAGTTTCTTTAGGATCCAACAGTGATTTGGATCTCTCCACGAAGCAAGAGTGAATCTACTAAGTGTCTACAAGATCATTTGTTCCTCTTCTCCTGCCAGATGTCAGCCCAGAATAAAAAACCTCTGTCAACGCAAAATGTTAACTGCAAAAGTCAACACTTATATATGCTAAAATACGTATGGACTGCTCTGGAGTGGTAACTTCAGATATCTTAAGTACAGATTTATGCCTACTGATTGCTACAAGATATCACTGCGTGACCACCAAACGACGATGACATTAATTTGTGCAGTCCAACTATGACTCGGTCTCAGATCTTTTTCAAATGCCTGAAATATACGAGGGCAGTTCAATAAGTAATGCAACACATTTTTTTTCTCGGCCAATTTTGGTTGAAAACACCGGAAATTTCTTGTGGAATATTTTCAAAAATTCCCGCTTCGTCTCGTATAGTTTCATTGACTTCCGACAGGTGGCAGCGCTGTACGGAGCTGTTAAAATGGCGTCTGTAACGGATGTGCGTTGCAAACAACGGGCAGTGATCGAGTTTCTTTTTGCGGAAAACCAGGGCATCTCAGATATTCATAGGCGCTTGCAGAATGTCTACGGTGATCTGGTAGTGGACAAAAGCACGGTGAGTCGTTGGGCAAAGCGTGTGTCATCATCGCCGCAAGGTCAAGCAAGACTGTCTGATCTCCCGCGTGCGGGCCGGCCGTGCACAGCTGTGACTCCTGCAATGGCGGAGCGTGCGAACACACTCGTTCGAGATGATCGACGGATCACCATCAAACAACTCAGTGCTCAACTTGACATCTCTGCTGGTAGTGATGTCACAGTTGTTCACCAGTTGGGATATTCAAAGGTTTGTTCCCGCTGGGTCCCTCGTTGTCTAACCGAACACCATAAAGAGCAAAGGAGAACCATCTGTGCGGAATTGCTTGCTCGTCATGTGACTGAGGGTAACAATTTCTTGTCAAAGATTGTTACAGGTGATGAAACCTGGGTTCATCACTTCGAACCTGAACCAAAACGGCAATCAATGGAGTGGCGCCACACCCACTCCCCTACCAAGAAAAAGTTTAAAGCCATACCCTCAGCCGGTAAAGTCATGGTTAAGTCATGGTTACAGTCTTCTGGGATGCTGAAGGGGTTATTCTGTTCGATGTCCTTCCCCATGGTCAAACGATCAACTCTGAAGTGTATTGTGCTACTCTTCAGAAATTGAAGAAACGACTTCAGCGTGTTCGTAGGCACAAAAATCTGAACGAACTTCTCCTTCTTCATGGCAACGCAAGACCTCACACAAGTCTTCGCACCCGAGAGGAGCTCACAAAACTTCAGTGGACTGTTCTTCCTCATGCACCCTACAGCCCCGATCTCGCACCGTCGGATTTCCATATGTTTGGCCCAATGAAGGACGCAATCCGTGGGAGGCACTACGCGGATGATGAAGATGTTATTGATGCAGTACGACGTTGGCTCCGACATCGACCAGTGGAATGGTACCGTGCAGGCATACAGGCCCTCATTTCAAGGTGGCGTAAGGCCGTAGCATTGAATGGAGATTACGTTGAGAAATAGTGTTGTGTAGCTAAAAGATTGGGGAATAACCTGGTGTATTTCAATGCTGAATAAAACAACCCCTGTTTCAGAAAAAAAAATGTGTTGCATTACTTATTGAACTGCCCTCGTAGTACCAAAAGTACAGTAAGTAGCTTGCGTAATACAGTTGTAATTTAAATTACTTACGTGATATTAATTATTGTGTGTGTGTGTGTGTGTGTGTGTGTGTGTGTGTGTGTGTGCGCGCGCGCGCGCGCGCGCGAGCATGTGCTTGCAAGCACAATTTTCACAACAGGTCATGTAGGCGAAATCCTTACTGAGAGCTGGTTTACTAGTTCTTGCATATTCGTTTAACAACATACCGTGTACTTTTACGCACGCAAATACAAACATAACTGTTACAAATCGCGGGACACATGCATCATCCAGAGAGTATGCAAAGATCTGTCACTCTGCAGAGACAAAGATATCGCCGGAGAGATCAGTTGTGCGCATATGTCGTACAAAAATTCTTACATAATGGACTTGAGTATTACTTACAGCTGTCAGAGATGTACTAAAATATTCATTATTGCTTCAAGAATGCTACGAGGTTTTACTAAACCTTTTTAAAATTGTGGTGGTGGTTGTTGGGATGTTTAAGGGGGACTAAACAGCTAAGGTCATCAGTCTCACATTTAAAAATTGTCTTCTGTTCTATATGTCTTTGTTAAAAATAGTCTCAGTGTTCGTTATCACTACACAAGCCACAAAGTGGCATAACATTGCTGAATCTCACCATTGTAGAAAGACAATCCTTATATTTAATTAAAATCCTATGTCATAACGGTCTGTGACCTTAACTCATATAACTGATTTGCCTCGATGGGCAATCAATCCACCATCTTCAGTGTGAACACAACTACTGCGGGAATCTCAAAGTAGCGAGCATGGAGGACATGGACAGGGGCTACGGATAGGTGGCGCTACTTGGGAATGCGGGGCCACCGAGAGGTGTGCCGAGACAGTCTGCTCAGTTGTGGCAACCACTGTGTCCGAGTGGTGCAGAGGTTATCGCAACTGCCTCGTAATGCTGAGATCCCGCGTTCGAATCCCTGTCTGGCATACATTTCTTACTCCTCGTCGCTGATTCCGTATAAAGTCTCAATGCAGCTGACATCAATAGTCCCTTTACTTTCTCTCCCCTCCACCTTCAGTTTACATATTATGTATCACAGCTGCGGTTCTGCAAGGTATCTGTTCTTTGCGAAAGAACAGACACCACCCGTCCATATAGTTTCAGCCACGTCGACTTGACCTTCCACTCTACGATCTCGCCCCCCCCCCCCCCATTTTTTTCCTCTGTTCATCCCGCTTATCGGGAAATATGTTTCTGCCACAACGCCTTAACACAAATCACAACAACCTCTTGTACATTCCCTGTAGTATCTAAAACATCATCGTCTGCAGTTCCACTCGGAGCAGTGCAAACGTCACGGGCACATGCACTTACGGGTGCGTCCGATCCAGGCTCTCCAGCCTTAACACAACACCCATCATCAGCCAATGGGACAGAGGCTACTGCACTTTAATCACCCATGTTGCTATCCCCACACTTAGTCACTCCACTGCAACCCACTCTTATTCCTGCTACCTCAGACTCCTTGATTCTTCGGGATATCGAAGGTAGTCTCCTTAGCTTCAGCTACGTCATTGCCCTGTACCTCACATAAATTCTCAGGAACTTGTATTGCGACACCATTTACAATAATTTAATCTTTCCTCCAAAACAGTTTTCTAACCTACCGGGACATTTCGTCCTACTCTTGACAGAATCGTCAAGTTTAACCACATCAACGGTAGACGGCCGTTCTTCAGGAACAGGTAACTCACCCACAAGCCTGTTCCTCTCCAATTCAGCTTCCTACCTCTCACTCCTCTCTGCTTCCTATTTTTCTTTCTTTCCATTCTCTCAGTAATAAACACATTCCTTACATTCAGAAGCCCATCTTTCATTATCCATTCTTCATGCTCTCTCCACAACTTCTACCTATACTCTCGTTTTATGTGATAAGTCTTTTCCTTCATCTCAGCATCAAGTGTTTTTAATTCCTTATCCTGCTCCATCTTTTCCACTTGAAACTTACCTACTTCCTCTCTTAAGATTCCCATTAGCTCCTCCTAGGTAGCTCTTTGCGGTATCGGCAACCATGCTAAATGGAAATGCCGCGTGGCTAGGGCCTCCCGTCGGGTAGACCGTTCGCCTGGTGCAATTCTTTCGAGTTGACGCCACTTCGGCGACTTGCGTGACGATGGGGATGAAATGATGATGATAAGGACAACACAACACCCAGTCCCTGAGCGGAGAAAATCTCCGACCCCGCCGGGAATCGAACCCGGGCCGTTAGGTATGACAGTCGGTCGCGCTGACCACTTAGCTGCCAGGGGCGAACGGCAACCATGCTACCTGTACTACTGACCACGGCATGATTACCTTTTATCAGTTACACAGTCATAAACTAGAGAAAAAAAAGCGCTGAAACATACCGCTGTCCTAACACTTCTCACTACCTTATATGCTTAAATACCGGGACAACTTGTTGTTCTGCGCAAAACAAAATCAAATTACCAGAACATTTAACCATAACACTATCACATTACTCCTTACTACGACGTAATTATTTTCTCCTTAGCGGGTGCTCGTACTTATTATTATACATTACTCCTTACTACGACGTAATATTTCTCTCCTTAGCGGCTGCTCGTACTTAATATTATACACCGAAACAACAAACAAGTAAACTCAGCTTCACTTGCTGAGTCACTACTCATGGTTAACAGCTTATACACCGATCAGCCAGAACATTATGACCACCGACCTACTATCGATATAAACCCGTCCAGGCAAGGGACGACTGCTTGTCAGACACAGGCGTGGTGCATGTAGTATCACTGAGCGTGCTGTACGTGTTTAGAAACGGGAAGGCGCAGTCCATCTGCGTCTGACCGAGGGCAGACTGTGATGGTCCGGAGGCTCGGCACGAGCATTTCGGAAATTGCACGACTTGTCGGGTGTTCCAGGAGTGTCTTCAACACATGCCGAAACCACGGTGAAACCATGTCCAGACTTCGTACAGTTGAGAGGCCACACGTCATCACAGATGTCAGACGTCGTAGACTGGGCGAACTGGCAAAACAGGACAGGTGGCGAACTGTGGGCAGAGTGTAAGTGTGTCTGAAGACACAGTGCACCGAATACTCCTAACGATGGTACTCCGCAGCCGACGATCCATACATATGCCAACGTTAACACCATGACATCGGCAACAACGACTGAAATCTGAAATGGGCACGTGACCATCGGCATTGGACGTTGGGGCAGTGGCAGAACGTTGCATAGTCTGATGAGTCCTGATATCTTCTTCATCATGCCGATGGGAGGGCACTAATCCATCATCTTCCATAGGAACAGTTCCTATGGGGGATGGAGAGAGCTGGCGGCGGCTCCATTATCCTCTGGGAAACGTTCTCCTGGGTATCCGCGGGTCCAGTGGAGCTCATGCAAGACACCATGACGGCCAAGGCTTATAGCACATTGGCTGCAGACCACGTACTCTCGTTCGTTACAGTCGTGTTTCCTGACAGCAGTGGCGTTTTTCAACACGATAATGCGCCATGTGACAAGGCCAGGTGTGTGATAGAGTTGTTCGAGGAACACAATGGCGAGTTCCAATTTATGTGCTGGCCCCCTAACTGGCCAGATCTGAACCCAACTGAACACATTTCGAAGGTGATTGAACGTAGCGCCATAGCTCATTGCCCCCTCCCAGAATTAGCGGGAATTATTTAACCTGTGCGTGCAGACGTGGCGCCAACTCCCTCCAGCGCCCACCAAGGCCACATTGCTTCCATACCATGTGTCGCTGCTGTTATCCATGCCAGAGGCGGACATACCGGCTATTAGGTAGGTGATCACAATGTTCTGGCTGATTAGTGTATACTACTCAACAATGAGCCACACATCGTGTTCATGACATCAATACCTGCCCACAACAAAGAGGTGAAAACTTACATTTATATTCACACCTACTCCTATTATTGTCTGCACTCACCTGCCATCCACTAAACTTGTAAGCATAACTCAACTCCTGGCAAAACCCAATGGCTTGTGTTCTCGCAGTCAGACAACAAACTAAACAAAAAGACTGCACTCACTCCACAATGAAAGTACTATAGGCGCTGTTGCTCCATCTGCTGTCACCAAATTGTGCAGTGACAGGCTCAAAGATCCCCTGCTGACACCTTTCTGATGTGAGCAGCTGGGTGGTTGGTGGGCTGGTGTGGCCAATGGAAAAACTGTTGACAGTTGGGAATGAATTTTATTAACTTAAATACATGACATATCGAGGGAAACATGCCTATGTCTGTTGCCTCCGGCCGGCGCTGATGTATGGGCAGTGGATTCCACCATTGCTGCAGAGCTGGCACTCCACGATGCTGACGGAAGGTCCGTGGTAGGTCGGCAGCTTTTAAGGGCCACGACTACTGACGTCAGCAGCGCGCTGCTTTCCTTTGTGCTTTAGAGTCCTCGCAGGCCCTCCCTCCACTCGCGTCACCGGTAGCGCTTGAAGACGGCTGTGCACGGGGTACGTCACACTGCTCTGTGGCAGGAGTTTACTAGGCACTCAGCGTCGGCGGCAGCAGGCACGAACGGCAAGTCGGCAGGGCTGTGGCACCAAATCCCATTCATGTTTCAGAGCTAGCGGCGGGAGCGCCGCAGACATGACTGTGCCAAGTCGTCGCTCCGGTAGCTAGCAGAGATGTCGTGGCCACGCCCGAAGTTTGGAGGAGCGCCGTTCGGCCTAGCCTGCTCGGTCGACAGCTTCATCCGTCCCCCCGCTTACGACGACTGGCGATGTTGGTGTGGCAGACCGCCTTTCGGAGGAGCGTGCTTCCCCCGACGACCCCTTCTGACACGCCACTTACAACGACCCGACCTCCGTCTACGGATTACGAGATGGAAGACGCGTCAGTAGAGGACGATGTACTAGTACACGACACGCCTGCCACGTCACTCCCGACAGAAGAGTGGACGCACCGGAAGATGGCTGTTCCGCCTTAATGGCAAACGGCGCAAACGGTCGGGAACAGAAGCGCCAACAGGGGTCAAGAAGGCACCCAAGAAGAAGAGGCAGCTTACTGTCTCAACCACCGGCGGCAGAAGGTGCGCCATTGCCAATGACAGCATGGCAGGCCTCGCCTGGACCACCGTCTCGTCTCGGCGTATGGGTAGGCTCAGGGCGACACCATCACTGGCACCAACAGCGATTGCCATCCGCTTCGGCGAGCTGGAAGACGTCAAGACGGAAGAGCAGTCACCACTACCGCAATAGCAGACCACGACCGTTGCCCAAGGCGTCTACTCTTAAGATGAAGACGCGATCGTCTCCCAACCGGCAACAAAAGCTGGTCGGTCGTAGCAATGGCCGCCTCTCATAATCTTCGAGATAGCAGAAGACTTAAGGGTTTCCTGCAGCGTCTAACGAAGTGGACAACCGCGGACTACACCGTGCGGGCTTCAGGAGGCAACCTCGTTCGCGTACAAGTCGCGAACACCAAACACTTCATGAAGGTGATAGACGAGGCCTCAAACAAATCGATGTATTTGTACACGCGCGAGGCCGTCCCTGAGAGACTGCTGACGATAATCCTCTGGGCCTTGCACAGAGCAACCGAGCCAGACTTTCTCAAAGAAGAGCTGGCACGGCTGAAATTCAGCGTGAGGTACGTGACGGGCGTGAAATGGTACGCCACGGAACAAGAGTCGCCATCTCTGCTGGCGATATGTGCCGGCACTCAGGAGAACAGGTGGCTCCACCAGATTAAGAGGGTGGCCAACACTAAGGTCACTGAAGCAGAAGCAGAAGAAAGTTCTAGCCAATGCTTCAGCTGCCAGGCGATGGGGCATGTGGCTCGTCACTACTCCTTTCCCGAGGTATGCTTGAAGTGCGCGGAAGGCCACGCCAGCAGGAGCTGTCCGCTACCCAGGACGCACTCACCAAGGTGTGCTAAGTGTGGCGGCCCACACGTGGCGAGTTACCGCGGCTGTGAGGTCAAAAGGCCGCAGTAGCTCGCCAATGTGGAGAGCCGCCCAAGTAGATTGTCGACCGCTCCGTCCGCCGCCCGCTCCCAGGCGCACAGAGGCGAGGAGGCCGGCAAACACGAGGGCGAAGCGGGTAGCTGACGCTGCCGCAGCGGCCTCCACTGTTGAGGGTGTCAGACGATGGCTCGCCCGCGCTGGAAAACGTGCTCGAGAGGGCACCCCATAAGAAATTCACGTTTATTCTCCCGAGCGGAAAACGCGCTGAGAAGAAGACGACAACAAGGCGGGAGGTAACAGGAGTGGAAACACCCCTACTTCCGCCCGCAACCTAGCTGCACCCAGCAGCGGCACAGCCACTAACATGACTCTTGCGTGCATTTGTTACACCGAAACCCAGCACCTAGTCAATTCGCCCTTAACAAGAAGTTTTCCCTGTTGTGTTGACATTTCCCTGCTTGCTACTTGTTACCACTGTGCTGTGCAGTGTACTGCTGCACTTGGTTATTTTTGCTTCTTACTGTGACCCACATATTGCCACACTGGCGGGTACCGGCACACATCTGCTAACGCAACGCTTTACGGTGGCCTTCCAGTTACTTTTTATTACTTTTGCTAAAGGCGTATAAATTTTGCTCCAAGACTAAGCAGCGGAAATACACAGTAAAACGCAGAAAATACTTCACTATTTGTGTCTAAAAATAGTTCTTATCTGTTCTTATCCTGTGCACATTTTAACCCATACAAGTTAGGACACGTGGTGACCTGTAGATGTGCAATAATTTTGAACGAACTGCGTGATACCTATGGAACCACAAAGCCATCGCAAATGTTATGCTGTAATGAGTATGTCTCATGAAAAGGAAGAAAAAGAATTCATTTGATGTAAATTTTGGTTTGGACCAGAGTAAACCACATCGTCGAGCACAACGTTTTTCTTATAGCATCTTCCTCTGAAGTTGAGAGAAGATCCCAATGCTTACTAGACGAACCTGTCTCGAAACGCGTTGCTCTTCTTTCGATATTCTCTATTTCATCGATTAATTCTGTCTTGTAAGCATTCAGGCTGAAAAGCAAAACTCAATTATCGGTTGGACGAGGTTTTTGTGAACTATCTCCTTTGTAGATGGGCTACACTTCCAGAGGAGTATTCCAGTGAATCACTGTCTGTCACCTGCCTTTCCAAGCATTAGTCTTATGCAGCCACTCATAATTAAATCACTCCCTTTGTATACTCCTACATATGACTGCTTCCAGTGATAGTTAAGCAACCACGTATTCCAACAATAATGGATATTTCCTCCTGTTTAACGCAATAAACGTTACACTGCTGCCGGCCGCGGTGGTCTAGCGGTTCTGGCGCTGCCGTCCGGAACCGCGGGGCTGCTACGGTCCTGGTTCGAATCCTGCCTCGGGCATGGGTGTGTGTGATGTCCTTAGGTTAGTTAGGTTTAAGTAGTTCTCTAAGTTCTAGGGTACTTATGACCTAAGTTGATGAGTCCCATAGTGCTCAGAGCCGTTGCACTGCTTTATACTGAGGGTCAACTGCCAACCCCTGTACAACGCATCGATCTTTTGCAAGTCTTTCTGTATTTTGCTATATTTTCTGTCTTTGAGACATTTCTGTATGCAGCAGCTTTATTTTCAAAAATTCTTTTGCTCCTTCTGTCGTTATCTACCACGACATTCAAACATATTGTGAACAGTAATTGTCCTATAACACTTACTAAGGGTCTACCCAAAGTTAATTTTACATCTAAAGATTTCTCACCGTTAAAAGTAACATGCTGTGTTCTACTATTAAGGAAGTCCTGAATCCAATCATAAAGTTAGTCTCGTATTTCGTAAGTACATTTTTTTGTCGTTATGTGTGCTAGGTAACGAGTTGGCAACATTTTGAAAGATTATGCACTCTCAGGCTGTTCTTTAAGCAGTCAAAGCCAGCCTGGTGCCTTAGTGCCTGGCACCGGTATGGGAGGATTTGTCCGGCCACAAAAAGCTGCTACCCACGGTAGGACTATTACAGCATCGATGAAGTGCTGATTTCTCGAAGAAGGTGTTATAAAATGGGCGTCACTCTTTTCCCCATAGTCTTGAGGAGGGAGATTTTGAATGAACCGAGAAACCGTAGGAAGAAAAATTGAACTCCATGGAAGTGCGGTAGTAAACATGGATGAGTTCTTAGGATTATATGTGTAGACAGTCTACTGCTATTTAGTTACTTCTTTTATTATTTCTAAGATACTTTTTACTGTCATTGTATCTTGTAAGTGCTGCCAGGTGATAATTTATAGTTAGAAAAGCTGATTCGCTGCTCTGAAGTAGACATGAAGAGAGCAGAACTTGTCTCTTTCTTCTGTAGGTAGTAAAGCCTAGTGGCGACGATGTTATAAAATATTTAATTTACAGGGTGACAATTATTGAAGTATATGAAATAAAATCGTCGTAACTTCTGAACGGTTCGCATTAGGACGTTCAAACTGCACAGTTAGCCTTGGGGCATGACGCGAATTAGTATGCGCATACATGGTTTGGTTTAGCGACGAAGCCCACTTTCATTTGGATGGGCTCGTCAATAACCAAACTTGGCGCATTTGGGGGACTGACAATCCACATTTCGCGGTCGAGAAGTTTCTTCACTCTCAGCGGGTGACTATGTGGTGTGCAGTGTCCAGTCACGGAATAATCAGTGTGATATTCCTTGATGGCACGATAACTACCGAACGGTACGTGAAGCTTTTGGAAGAATGATTTCACCCCCCTTTATCCAAAGTGACCCTGATTTCGACAATATGTGGTTCATGCAAAATGGAGCTCGACTCTATCGAAGCACGAGAGTGTTTTATATCCTGGAGAAGCACTTTGGGGACCGCATACTGGAGCTGGGGTACCCAGAGGCCGCTGGCATGAGCCTCGATTGGCCGCCATATTCTCCAGATCCGAACACATGCGACTCCTTTTTGCGGGGCTATATTAAAGACAAGGTGTGCAGATATAACCCTAAAACCATTGCTGAGCTGAAACAGCCATTCAGGAGGTCATCGACAGCATCGATTTTCCAACACTTTTGCGGGTCGTGCAGAATTTCGCTATTCGTCTGCGGCACATCATCGCCAATGATGGCAGACATATAGAACATGTCGTAACCTAAATATGAATATCTTTAGTGACGTTTACATGTTGAATAAAGTGTGTGCACGCCGTAGTTTGTAACTAATTTCCGTTTTTTCATATACTTTAATAATTGTCACCCTATATGTTTGTCATATTCCAGAGTTACCAGTTGACAAATAACATATCCTTGGTTAAATTGTAATGTAACACACTGTGGGACAGTGTGGAAATGAAATACAGGTGCTAGGGTAATAAAGAAGATGGCACTGTGATAGCCGATACATAACCATCCTCCAAAAACTTCACGTTACTCCACACTTGGCTACGCTCGCCAGAAAACGTTTCAAGGTGTTCGCCAAAACGCTTTTCCATAATCACACGTTTTGAGGTTAGACGTATTACTGTTTCCTTAGTTTCTAGCGTATTGTCATAACAATAATAATAATAATAATAATAATAACAATTACTACCATCATTATTACTTTAATATTAAATTACCCCATAATGCCCTTGTTACATATGTGAACATAGGGAATTTATCACATTATTTCCACAATAAATTAATATTCATCACGAATGACTGATTTACGGTTATGTGGCAACGTTAGGAATGCATTTACCACAAATACTGATTTAAAGTTATGTAACAACGTCAGGAATGCATTTGATTTCGCTAGAATGGAAATTTAGTCTGCCACCTTCTTTGTGTTCTAACAATACTATCAACAGTACCGCGACCCCACTAACGAACATGGCGGTCAGGCCTTTGATATTCAACAACTGCCTACTTCTTCTTTCCTTGTGGCAAGTGGAGTAAGTTGTCAGTTGTATATCAGATTCGTTTCCGTTCACGTTAAAATGAATAACTTGTTGAAAACGGGAAAGTCTGAAAGGGAAACGGGATTTAACAGAATCGCAAGTTAGTGTTGTGTCAACAGGTCACTCAGTTTCTAGTTATGTGTGTGTGTGTGTGTGTGTGTGTGTGTGTGTGTGTGTGTGTGTGTGTGTGTGTCAATCCTACAAAAGTGTACCGTATGTAATGAAAAGAAAGTACGATGATAATTACATTAGTTTTATATTTTCATATATAGGTGACAAGGACTGTCCAAGACCACAGTGTTTTGTATGTGGCGACAGTCTTGCTAGGGGTAATCTGGAACCTTCTCTGCTTAAACGCCATTTAGAAACTAAACATCCCACCCACGTAACTCAATCTGCTGAACTTTACACGAAAAGCTAACTAGTGCAAAAAATGATTTAACTACTATTGTATACACTGTAAACAGTGACATCTAGAATGCTGTTGAAGTATCTTATTGCGTTAGCTACAGAATTGCTAAAACTGCATAACCTCATTCGGTAGCTGCAGATTTAGTGTGGCCATGTATAAATGATACAACACAGTGAATGCTTGAAGCATCTTTCACAAAAAGTCAATATGGTACCACTGTCCGACAATACAATCAACCGCTGGATTAAAGAAATTATGTCGAAAACGAAATTTTGGAAAGAGTTCGTGCCAGTCCTTCTTTTGCGATTCAGCTTGACGAATCAACTGATGTTGCCAGCCAGTTTAGCCATTTTGTTACTTTTCACTCGTCATACTAATGGTGTGTCTGTAGAAGAGGACCTAGTATTCTGCAGACCCTTCAGAGGGAGAACTACGTGAGGACATATATTTAAGTTAATCGACGAATACTGCCGCGAAAATTGAAGAGACTCGACTCGCTGCGTAGGCATTTGTTCAGATGGTGCGAAATCTATGAGAGGATGTTATGCTGGATTTGTTGCCAAAGTTGAATCCGTAGAGTCGAACGCTTCTTGGACACATTGTAGCAGTCATAGACAGACTCTTGTTTCTAAACTCATGTACGATAGATTGAAATCTGTGCTGGATGACGCAGTGAAAAACAATAACTTCATTAACGCTTGCCCTACAAATTCCGGCATCTTTGCAGCGCTTTGTGAGGAAATGGGAAGCTTGTATAAGTGCTTGTTGTCTCACACTGAAGTTAGGTGGCAATATCGAGGAAGATCTATTTCCAGACCGTATGTGATTTAAGACGAAGTTTACGTTTTTGTTAGCAACCATTGCCGGCCGCAGTGCCCGAGCGGTTCTAGGCGCTTCAGTCCGGAACCGTGCTGCTGCCACGGTCGCAGGTTCGAATCCTGCATCGGGCATGGATGTGTGTGATGTCCTTAGGTTAGTTAGGTTTAAGTAGTTCTAAGTCTACCGGATTGATGACCTTAGGTCCCATAGTGCTTAGAGCCATTTTCAGCAACCATGCCTTTCACGAAGCAACGTGCATGGATGATTAAATTTAGCTCCTGACTTTAGCTTATTTGGCAGACATTTTCTCGAAAATAAATAGTTTAAACTGATCTCTTCGAAAGTCAAATATAAAAGTCTAAATTGTGTAAGACATTATCGATTTATCAATTAAAAAACTTAATTTTTGGAAACCGTGTTTAAATAGGAATCAAACAGAGTGCTTTGATACCCTTCACGACTTCCTGGTGGAAAACCATCTTACTTTGCACGAAAATGTCAAGGACATGAAAGAACATTTGAAAGGACTAAGAAAAACCTTCAGGGAATATTTCTCTGCTATGTCCAATAATAACAATTGGATTCGCAATCCCTACGAAGAGACTACAATTTTAGAATCCACATTAAGCATAAATGAAAAAGGGCAGCTTCTTGAAATTTCCACTGATTTTCAGTTACAGAAAAGTTGTAAATCTTTATCACAAATTGACTTTTGATTAAGTTTAAAGGAATTCCCAGTGTTAGCAAATAAAGATATAACGGCTTTATTACCCTCTTCATCCACACATTTGTGCGAAAATTGGTTTTCTTCATATGCCTATTTAAAAAATAAATACAGAAGCAGACTTTGCGCTGAAAGTGATTTGAGACTTTATTTAACATCTATGGTGCCTGACTTCAAATCTTTGTGCCATAGAAAGCAGGCGCAATCTTCTCACTGGATTCCAAGGAAGAGGTGAATAATTTCAATGAAGACTTATATTTATTGTTACACCTAGGCGCACACGCTTTGTAACTTTTAAAGTAGAACTAGAGTAACTTTTGGTTTTAACTGTTAAGGGCTGAGTTAATTTAACGTTAATAAATGTTTTGCTTGGAATTAAATTTTTTGCATGTCTACTAAATGTCAGTGCTTCACCCAACGCAGATCGTTGTAGACGGGGTCCGCGAGTCGAAAAAGGTTGGGACCGCTGCTCTAGACGACGCAGTAGAGTGAGGACGTTGAATACAGAACTCAACAGCAGAGTTAGCGAGCTGCAGGTACCAGAGTAACACACTTAGAGTGGTAAACTATATCATAGGAAAAATTTAAAAGCCAAGAACTACTAAAACTTTGGCATGGGAAGAATGTTCGTTAAGATTGTAGTGGCCAGTGAAATCGATATTTTGTTTGGTTTCGTGTTTTCAAACGTGAGACAGTAAATGCTGTCACAAATTTTTTAATTAAAAAATAGGTTTATAATACAGGAAACATCACTTAAAACTTCTAGGCTAATAGGCCATAGTCTATGTATAAAATTTTCCTCTCCTACTGCGAGAGACTTCTTCAGCGGTAAAGCAGCGAACTGCAACCAGAACTCGAAGGAGCGCCGAACATATGGACAGTGTAGAGGGCACATCAGTCCATCATGTGATGTCGGCTGTGAGATTATCGCTGGTAATGCCAACATTCTCGACTGGAAGTAATCCATCATTATTCTTACTTTGCAAAGTTGACATCCAACTTTTATCTAATTCAACACCTTCCTCTTTTCTGTTAAAATTATTACGGTGTTTATAAATCTCAATAGGCTCTCTATACATGTGCGCATGGTTGTGTGATGTTTTCGATATGACGAATTTTATTTCATGACCACCCTATTGGTAAACATGTTCCGTATGGCCGTATGGCCCAGGCGACAATTCCTCTTGTGTTCAACCAGACGGGTATAAACACTTCTTTGCGTGGTACCAATTTAAACCAGTGCATAACTACAAGGAATCTTATATACACCCGGTGTATCCAGAGAATATCGTATACCCTTAGCCGATCTTTTGCCTTCCTGGTGGGTCTAAAGGTAGTTTCCACACCATACTTGCCCAACACTTTCAATCTGTGATCTGTAATCTTACTGATGAGCGGATGGAAAACTTTCACATTGGGCGGCTGTTGTTCCTCGTTGATCCTGATTTTCTCACTAGGGCGAAGTGTTCGATCTATCTGCTTTTTAGGATAACCATTATTCTTGATTGTCGATCGTAGATTTTCGATCTCATCTTTTAAATAAGTTGATTCACAAATTTTGTACCCGCTGTCTACCAAGATTTTAATCACACCTCTGTTTTGTCTGGTGTGGTCGTTAGACTCTGTATGAAGGTAACTGTCAGTAAGCGTGGTTTTTCTATACACCGTATTCCCAACGTCCCGTCTCCTCGATTGATAACAAACGCATCCAAAAAAATCTGTTGGCCATTATACTCTGTCATCTTCTTCGTCATCATAAGGATGATCTTCCTCTTTTTCTTCTTGATATACATTTTCTTCTTCTTCTTGATCATAATCATCACGTACCTCATCACTTTCATCCTCTTCTTCTCCATCTTCTGTCTTCATATATACAATGTTTTTAACATCTTCATCCGTCTTCTTTTGGAATAGTTATCCCAATCTCTGAGATAGGGGCCTGATGGGAAGTTGAAATGCCTGTTTCTTGGACCCTATCTTCTTCTCCTCTGCCAAAATCTGATGAGATACTTTTTATCCAACATTAGGCACTGTAGGATTAGTACCTGAAATTGAAAATAATTTCTCATTAACATCTCTAACAGTAATGCTGAGAGACTATATAAATATTATTATTTTACAATTCTACTCACTGACTCTGATGAAAAGTTTAGTGAATGCTTCATTAAACACACTGTAGCTTCAGGTGTTTTAATATATTGTGCACATTTCTTGTTAAGGTAGGTTCCAGTGTAGTTCCACTCCTTAATCTGATTCGCAGTGTGCTAAAAGGTATTTTAAAATTTGCAGCATTCTATTTAATCGATAAACTTTCAGCAACGGCTTGTGTTGTCGTTTTCAAGTATACCGCTCAGTCCATTTAGCTTTGTCTGTCTTCCTTATACAGGGTGAGGCAGCTAAGTCATAACACCCCTTGTATCTTCCCAATCGTGATAGATACAAAGATGCCGTTTGGACAGTGAATTGCAGGGACAGGGGCTACCTGAATACATCACATTTCGTGTTTGTGCTATTTTTTATTACAGATATACGAGGCCATCTTTGTGTTTTTTTAACGGAACCCTATGTTAAATTTTAGCTTAACATGATGGGCATAAAAAGACGGTTTCAAATATTTGTATATCATGATATTTAGGCGAATAGTTTTTGAGACACAGTTATGTTCTCATATCGTGTTCGTCCTTCGAAGCGGACTTGTCCAATGCGACCTTTCCCGTTGTGAAGAGTACATAGTAAACGTCGCGAGTCCGTCCTTACACAAAAACGCCCATTTACCCGACAATAGTAGTACTTACTGCGATATTTTGCGCAAAAGTTAACTGATAATGTCGCGCAGATATTATTCAGTTGCCGGCCGCGGTGGCCGTGCGGTTCTAGGCGCTGCAGTCCGGAACCGTGGGACTGCTACGGTCGCAGGTTCGAATCCTGCCTCGGGCATGGATGTGTGTGATGTCCTTAGGTTAGTTAGGTTTAAGTAGTTCTAAGTTCTAGGGGACTGATGACCTAAGATGTTAAGTCCCATAGTGCTCAGATCCATTTGAACCATTATTCAGTTATTTGACAACTGTGATGCCAAATAGTATACAGCATACAGTATTAAAACACTAAAAGATGTTAATACATTTTAAGTGACAGAAATATAAATTTAAATGAGGAGGCCCTTATTGGTCACAATTATTTCGTACGTATTTGTTTTTTATTTGAAAATATTTACTATTGATCACAATACGAAGCAAATGCACACAAAGGTGTCAAATACATACAGTACATGATACAAAACATTACTGAAGCATATGCTCAAAATGCTTCCCCTCTGCTGCAATGCACATTTGTAGTCGCCGTTCGAATGATTTGTGAACGGCTGCGAGGGTGTCACGTGAGATATCAGCGCACGCTTCGATGATGCGTTTCTTCATATCATCTGGCGTAGTTCGTATTTGAGCATGCACTTTATGTTTGATTGCTCCCCATAGAAAAAAATCAAGAAGGGTCAAATCAGGAGACTGAACTGGCCACTTCACTTCAGCACGTTGTCCTGTCCAACAATCCGGCAACTTTTCATTTAATAGCTCTGTAGCCACACGGGAAGAGTGAGCAGTACAGCCGTCATGCTGGAACCACATGCACTGACGCGTAGTTAGTGGTACCTCTTCCAGCAAAATGGGCAGAACGTTTCGCAGGAACTGTGCATAGTTATTGCCATTTAGTATACCCGGAATGACGTACGGCCCCACAATGACATTTTCGACGATGCCGCACCGCACGTTAACATTCCACGGTTGCTGATGCTGTACCTGTCGAAGCCAATGAGGGTTCTCTATTGACCAGTAACGCATATTATGCAAATTCACATTACCGTGGTTGGGGAAAGTCGCTTCATCGGTAAAAAGCACCCGTTGGAAAAACGTTGGATCATCTTGTAGGCGCTGCAGAGCAAACCGACAAAATTCCTGGCGCCGTTCAAAATCCACACCGGAGAGTGCTTGATGTAATGAGAGGTGAAACGGGTGAAATCTATGTCGGTGCAATATGCGTAGAACACTTCTCTGACTTATACTACATTCCGAGGCGATACGTCGCGACGAAACAGTAGGATCGTTATGCGCCGACGCTAGAACACCCTCTTCATGTTCCTCGTCAGTTGCAGTTTTCTGCCTTGTTTTCTGTATGGCGTTCCATGATTCCGATTCAAGTAGTTTCTTGCAAATACGTGCAAGAAGCTGGCGCGTAGGACGCTCACGATCAGGATACAGCTCTCCATACCGCTTTATTGCTCTAAAAGCATTTCGTCTACTTTAACCATACACTAGAAGCATATCTAACTTTTCTTCGTTGGTGTACATGTCTGCTCCAAGAAACTGTGACTGAAATGCCATGTCTCATTACCGCAGCAGCACATTTATACCCTTCTCTCCACCTACCTCGTGCGTCACCTTACGGCGTTATTGAGAAGCAGGAAAACAACGCCTTCCCTGTGGTCAACAGGAAAGGTCGCATTGGACAACGCCACTTGGAAGGACGAACACGATACGAGAACATATCCGTGTCTCAAAAACTATTCGCCTGAATATTATAATATACACATATTTGAAACCGTCTTTGTAATCACATCATGTTACGCTAAAATTTAACATGGGGTTCCATTTAAAATGCCAAAGATGGCCTCATATCTCTGTAATAAAAAATAGCACAAATATGAAACATGATTTATTCAGGTAGCCCTTGTCCCTGCAATTCATTGTCCAAACGGCATCTTTTTATCTATTACGGTTGGGGAGATACATGGGGCGTTATGACTTAGCTGCCTCACCCTGCATACATCTTACCCATCTGAAACGTAAAGAAAATGGATGCTATAAGGATAATCATTCTCATTTTGCAGGGTGTCCACCATTGCACCTATATGGTCACCATTCTCCGTAGATGCCCATCATTTCCCCTCGGTGCCCACCATTCCACATTTGGGTGGTCACCATTCCCACTAGGTCACCACCACTCCCTCCTGGATGACCACCATTTTTCCCGTAGGTTTCTACCATTCCATTATTAGGAGGACCCCATCCCCTTGGATGGTCGCCTTACGCCTACATACTAATGGGCGGGACATTTTACAGAGTGACTCCCAATAACCTGTGTATTTAAAATCTTTAATAAACAACTATGTGATACCAAGTAGGAGTTCCTTGTTGCTGTCTAATCAATAACATAAGCCAGTTAATTGTGAACTGTACTAACAGTCTTGCTCACTCAGCGTCCAAACTGCAGCTGACGAGAGAGCTAACACAACATCTCTTAAATACAGAAGACTGGAGCACTCACCATCATAAATGACGGAGTGCCCAACATTACTTAGTTTCAAAGCATACTAGTAGTATATGTATCTGTCCTGATGTCACAGCGCTTGCATGCACTCATTGTCTGTCTCGTATTTCGTGAGATACTACAATAAATGTTGATGCCCCGATCTAGTTCGCCACGATTATTTTTTAATGCAAAACGCCTCCTCTAAGATATTCCTCAGGTGAAGATAGTGTGAGGGCACCGATGCTTTCAAGATCATATTTCTTGGAGACAAGTGGAGATAAGAATTTCCAGTGGGGAATTCAGTCCTGCTGATTCACACAAACATAAAAATTCTGACGAGATCCCTCCTCGCCACTTGCTGACTCACCTGGCGAGTACTATTATGTACAGTATTTCACATCTGTCTCATGGATATGTCTCTGATTTATACAGTAAATTTGCAGTCAACATCATATTACAAAGGGAATACAGTTTTCCCCTCCATCAGCTGACACCCACTACACTATGGGAACAGGTATCAACGTGATAATTATCGACTCTCTTTTTTTGTTTCAACTTGCTTAGTTGACATCATGATTAGACTTCCTGATGTCTTCACATGTAGTCTGATGCCGTCTTCAAGCATGTCATATTTTGCAGAGTGTGGCCGAGCAGTTCTAGGCGCTTCAGTCTGGAACCGCGTGACCGCTACGGTCGTAGGTTCGAATCCTGCCTCGGGCATGGATGTGTGTGATGTCCTTAGGTTAGTTAGGTTTAAGTAGTTCTAAGTTCTAGGGGACTGATGACCTCAGATGTTAAGTCCCATAGTGCCCAGAGCCATTTGAACCATTTTCTGCAGAGTGTATAGTATAATAGTGTATGGGTCATTTGTTACAGTTTGTTGTGGTTTGTTACAGTGTAAAAACAACTAATAAATAAGGAATACGTTTCATGACGTGTTGCGGTTCTGTCGGAAAACGGAAACTGACTCTACTAATAATAATATTTATAGTTATACTCAATTCTACAGCTGCTACACAGACACCGGTAAATTAGTCGATCACATTAAAACTCTAAATTTCTACAATGACGTCAGAAGTGATGTGCAGACAAAGTTTAATGCTTCGGATGCCCAGCAAATAACGAAGGCAATATTCGGCTGGCGAACGTATTACAGGATTTGACTATCTATGAGTACTTCGGAAATATCTTAGGATGTATGAGGAATCGAACCTGGATCCCTCTGCACCAATGTCAGTGACACTAACCATTCAGAAGGAGATAGTCGATTTTATTGTGTATGTATAACCTTGATTACGATTATGATGAATAAAACCCTCTCCCTCTCTCTCTCTCTCTCTCTCTCTCTCTCTCTCTCCCTGCAATGATTACTTTAATGAGGTAACAGCATTATAAAATACGAGTATATTATGCTGTAATGTTGTTTATTTTAATATATTACAGAGGGAACACAGTTTTCCTCTATGTAACAGCAGATCATTTTGTGCTATGGTGCTGGTAGGCTTTATGATCATATTCCTATGCATTCTGCGATGTTGTCATTAATTACTTTCTTAATTCTCGGCTATACGTTAGATCTGCAGTTGAGATCATATGTGACCACTTTATACATATTTAGATGAATTTAATGCGTAGTACTTGGACTGAATTGATTTTCGGAATAGTATTTAAAATAAAACTCATCTACAACAATTACGTATTTCTAATTCATCAGTTACATTTCGTGAATAAATACTGGTTTTTAATTTTTACGGAGAATGTGTTATATACTGTTGCCAACGATACATAGCTTCTGATGTACTTTACCGACGCAACTGATGAGCCACTCCCTAAATGACTTTTTGAAGTCAGTGATGCAAACACGCCGGCCGGGGTGGCCAAGCGGTTGAAGGCGCTACAGTCTGGAACCGCGCGACCGCTACGGTCGCAGGTTCGAATCCTGCCTCGGGCATGGATGTGTGTGATGTCCTTAGGTTAGTTAGGTTTAAGTAGTTCTAAGTTCTAGGGGACTAATGACCTTAGAGCTTAAGTCCCATAGTGCTCAGAGCCATTTGAACCATTTGATGCAAACACACCTGGCAACATTTTCGTCATTTTACGTACTTCAGTTACATACTTTTCGTGATAAATAATTCATGTCGTTCAGATACCTTTGAGTACAGCCCAAAAGAGGCTACAGTGTAATTGGCTCTTTCAGTGTGATGAGCGCAAAAATACTAGTCTCTGACTGGAGGAAGCGGTGGGAGGTGTTATTTATGCAATGTGTGTTTACGCAACTATCCCGGAAATAATACGACTTGGTGTCATTTTCTCGTGTTATTTTAATGACATAATCTGGTTGGCTGGAAAGGACGGGGAGAGGGGATTGGGGTACAAACTTGAAGTGGGTTAGTTAGGTATTTTTGAATTTATTTGTTGAAATTACATTCTGATTGGATGTACAAGTTTAATACTTACCTGTGACTGATTGGAAAGAGGAGAAGGGACATGAGGCACAAGGGTAATTTGAACTAGTTCCTCCATCTTCAATTATTTATTGGCTCTTTGATTTTTCATATTTCACAGTGATTGGTCGGAGATAAGTGGTGGAGGGGTAGGGGAGACGAGGCGGAGGAGGCGTGGTGTGGCGGGGTAGGTAACGTAGAGGCAGTAGGAGGAGAGGGGGAGGGGAAAGAGGGAGCAGCTTGCCATTGATAAATATGATGATGTTTCTGATAAGACTGATGAAGTCACTAGGTTAATGACCTCGTCAAATTATGTAAACAAAGTGCGCCAGAGGTGACAAAAGTCATGGGGTACCTCCTACTATCGTGTCGGGCCTCCTTTTGCCCAGCTTAACGCAGCAACTCGACGCGACGTGGATTCAACAAGTCGTTGGAAGTCACCTGCAGAAATACTGAGCCATGCTGCCTCCATAGCCGTCCGTAACTGCCAAAGTCTTGTCGGTGCAGCAATTTGTGCACGTGCTGACTTCTTGATTATGTCCCATAAATGTTCGATGGAATTCATGGCGTGCCATCTGGCTGGCCAAATCATCCGCTCAAATTGTGCACAATGTTCTTCAAGCCAATCACGAAGAATTGTGGCCCGGTGACATGGCACATTGTCATCAATAAAAATTCCATCATTGTTTGGGAACATGAACTCCATGAATGGCTGAGAATGATCTCCAAGTAACTGAAAATAAACATTTCTAGTCATTGAACAGTCCATTTGGGCCATTCCATGTAAACACAGGCCACACCATTATTGAGAGGCACTGCAGGCGATGTCGTGCTGGTAGCAAAGACACTCGCGTCGGTCGTCTGCTTCCATAGCCCATAAACGCCATATTTCGTCGTACGCCCCACTTAGATTTCTGCGGTTATTTCACGCAGTGTCTTGTCTTTTAACTCCGACAACTCTTGGCAAACGCCGCTGCTTTCAGTCGTTAAGTGAATGTAGGCAAACGCGTTGTCCGTGGTGAGATGTAATGCCTCGGCACACTCTTGACACTGTGGATCTCAGAATATTGAATTCCTTAACGATTTCCGAAATGGAATATCCCATGCGTCTAGCTATAAGTGGCATTCTGCGTTCAAAGTCTGTTAATTCCCGTCGTGCTGCCATTATCACGTCGGAAAACTTTTCACATCAGTCATCTGAGTGAAAATAACAGCTCCGCCAATGCATTGCCCTTTTATATCATGTGTACGGGATCTACCGCCATCTGTATGGGTGCATATCGCTATCTCATGACTTTTGTCATCTTAGTCAAATCAAAATGTGCTGAAGGCCCCAAACCTATAATACTGCTTTGACACTGAAATTGAGAGGAAGAGCAGTTTGGTAGTGTGGGAAGAGTGACACCTAGTGTGACTGATCTTGTCAGCTGGGATGCCCCTACAGACTCAAGATGTTCATATTCTTCCAGTTACTCACTGGATAAGACAACGTGATCACATTCGTGACTTTGTATCGAAAATTACGCCTAGAAACTTTTTTAATTACCTGTTATGTGGAAAAAATACCGCCATGCAGCTACCATATTTATTACTTGGCAGACTGATTTATAATAATTACGTCGTCTTTTCAAAGTAAAAAAATCGTGATTCTGCAAGCAGCACAAACAATCGACGTCAGAGCAATGTGCCACTAATAAACACCACGTACTTCACTTAGTTCCGCTGGTATATATAATTCAAGTTTTATTCGATTAGTTGATATTTCCCTTCAGCCACAAGTATCTAATCTATTGTTTTATCCTCTTCATTATTTAGTAATTTTTGGTTTTTGCTCAAATGTTATAAAAATATGAGTTGAAGCGTTGTAGATATCTGCTCATAAAGACTTGTATGTGCATTATTTGTTGTTGTATGTGTATGTGTGTGGAAGAGAGGCAGGCACTAAAGATCAATTTGCTGCGAGCCACAGGAAAAATTCCGTCATTATCATCGTCAGTTCATAATATAACATGTTTCATGATTTTCTGCATTTTTTTTGTGTTGGTATGCGAATTATTATCGGTTAAGAAGGTCGTACAATAAAGATTCATCAACGCAAGAAGGTGAATTCATTAAAACTGCATTCTGAAACATAATAAACACACAAATAATCGTTTAAAATTCATTCGAAGAATTAAAACATTAATCAGCTGCACAATAGCACCAACTACTCATAAAAAGTTTTTGAAAGTTCTAACTTATCACAGGTAACTAATAGTGTATGGACTACAAAGATTCACAGTGAAATCTACTGACAATTCGTACTGTATCTTTCCAGTTGTAGTATGAAATATTGTTCTACCGTCCATAAATAATTAACCATTTAGAAAAAGTTACCTGCTGATTAACTCTTACCACAAAATCCACAGTACGTTATTAAACCTAATTCGTAAACATGATACTACTAAAATTTGTCTCAGAAATTACTATTGTATTGTGTAGACGACCATTCTCTCTCTATGGTTTGTGTGTGATGCACTATAAGATACTTTTTTCTGTTGGGACTTCGTCGAAGTGAATTATTAAAGTGGGGTCCATGTGAGGCGTCAGCGGATACGCAGTTAGTATCGGTTTTTGCAGCTTGTCGATAGCTTCTCCTCGAGACAGATGAATTATGCAGCGGCTGCTGAGTGGTCACGCGCAGAGCTGTCGTCAGCCGCAGACAAGAGTTTTCAGATTTTTCACTCTCCGCCGCGCGCGACTCCGCAGCAGGTAAAAGATGGGCTTCTAACTTATTGAGTACTCTGTAATCTTCGAGATTTCCCTCAGGAAATCCGCAAGAAACCCTTGTATCTGAAGACGCTGGTGAGGTGTACTTAAAATATTAAAAAGCAAGCCGTGTAATCTATCACAATCCTTTCACTAACTCACAAGATAAGCTTATATACTTTTACGTGTTACCAGTTCACATCTACCCCAGTATTCCCTTTCTTTTACAGTTACTAATGGGATAGGAGATTCGGAATACATTTTTTATTCACGGCCTAGCTATTCGCACAGTTGAGGCTATATACAACAACCTGACACCTAATTTCTGTCTGAAGAAGTTCCGTAATAGATGTACTCCCCAACGTAAGTCTTAGGCTTCGAGTACTGTATCTGCACACAGTGTTCACTTGCAAGAAATGGCCAAGATACAAGTAAATGTACAGGGAGTATTCGTGATGGTAATACAAATTCTCAGAGGTATTGGGGAAAGGCAAATGTATCAGTTCGAGGTATGGAATCCTGTTCTCGAAACAACGAAGTTGAAATTCATAATCAGAAAACAAATTCAAATTTTCTGTTGGTATGGTGGCACTGATAGAAAGTAGGCATACATATGTGAGAATTATACTCATATGGACAACTTACACACTGTGCTACAGTGACAATATTTGTTGAAAATGGCACCCCCTAAGTAAAGGCCGTGTGACAACGTCGCAGGAAGTCTTATCACATACATCCAGCTATCTACAGAGGAGACTACTCGTTAATCTACACAAATGTTTCGTAAACATGACCCAAAGGAAGAAATCAAATGAGGTCATATCAGGTGAACATGTTGGCCACGAAATAGGAGCTTGTCTCTCTATCCACCGTTTGTGGAACGTCTGGTGCAGTTATTAAGGAGCAGGATATGCAGCCACATGCATGTACAAAGGTCAACTGGAAAACAACGTGGAATGTATTTCTCTCAAAAACACAGTGTACACCTGTGCAGTTAAGGGGGAAGAAAGCAAATGCGAGCCTGTTAAGGAACCATTACCTATTCCCATCCACAAGTTTTCTGCAACTTGGTGTTAATGGCTCTTCGCAGTTACAGAGCAAGAATTCTTCCTATGAGAAAGTACGAGTACAGTGGTAGGGAAGGGTCGATCGTACAGCAGATTATCAGACATTGGCATTGGCTCAACACGACGCGAGGTCCGGAGTCATCTTCTCCCGTTTATGCTTTGGGTGGAATTTCTGTCCCCGCATGATCTTCCACACAGTACTGTACACGACACCCATTTCACGTGCAACTGATCTACCACAGATTGAAGGTCCAGCATCCACATGATGAAGCACTGTTTCCTCCAACCTGTGACACAGTACAGTTCGTCGGCCCCACCGGTCGAAAGATAGGGATGACGCAGGTAAATATATTTAGGCCTCTCTTACATCGGACTAACGTTTCACATATACAGTACTTCTTTTTTAACGTTGTAGTTACCTAAGAAATAATATGGCAGATAGTAATGTCATAGTATTAGTAGGATATAATTAAAACGATTTAAACGAATGTAGAGATAATGTGAATAATGGCACTGTCTAAGAACTAATAAAGTTACTATCAGCAATACCTTTACTACTATTACTACTACTACTACTACTACTGCTGCTTCTACTGCCGCTGCTGCAATAATAGTCATAATAATAATAGTAATAGGGACAAAATAAAATAAATGGCTCTGAGCACTATGGGACTTAACATCTGAGGTCATCAGTCCCCTAGAACTTAGAACTACTTAAACCTTACCAACCTAAAGACATCACACACATCCATGCCCGACGCAGGATTCGAACCTGCGACCGTAGTGGTCGCGCGGTTCCAGACTGAAGCGCCTAGAACCGCTCGGCACACCGTCCGGCCCAGGGACAAAGATAAACATTACTTTTGCTTTAGTAAGTATTCCATTAACTATTTTCTGAAGTTCGAGATACTATTCAGTTCTCTACTATAAGGATGGAGGTCATTCCAGAGTCTGGTTCCTGTTACTAAAAAGAGCTTCGAGAAAGAGGCTGAGTGATTGAGTGGGAAAGCAATTATTTGATTCTGATGGGAACGAATATTTCTGCTATATCTTTCAGACAAAAGCGTTAAGGTCGAGGAGAGATATGAAGGACAGTGTACGTTGATAAGATGGTGGAGAAGACAGAGAGCATGTAAATCTCTACGTTTGTCTGCACGTAGCCAGGATAGACGTGTATAAGATGGTGAAATATGATCAAAGAGTCAAACGTCCCAAATATACCGTAGGCAGGCGTTCATTACCAGTTAGGGGCGCCGTGAACATTCCTGAGAAAGACCTTGAGGGACAACGTCGTTGTAATGAACAGTTGAAAGTATAAGCGTTTACAGAAGTTTCTTTTTCATATCGAAAGAGAAGAGCTTCTAATTTTTTTGTAGGACGTGGAGAGATAATGATGCGTTCTTGCACATCACCACTGTATGCTCAGCACAATTTAGTTTTTCATCTATTATTACTCTTAAACTTTTTGCTGTGAGATAGAAGTTGATATTTGTATCATATAGCATTAAAGGTGTCGGAGATTTGTGATACTTCGGGACAATGAGCCTACTATGATCTGCCAGGGCCACTTGGGTTTTGATTAAATTGAGCTCTAACATTATATTCTGTGACCATTTCGAAAGTACACACAAATCAGTACTGAAAATCTAGAAAGCTATGTTAAAGTTTATTGCTTTTGCATTTAGATATAGCTGGAGGGGAAATGTAATGTCGGTGGCTGGTGCAAGTAGCCTGGTGCAAGTCTTTTGAGTTGACGCCACTTCGGTGACTTGCGTGTCGATGGGGATGATATGATGATGATGATGAAAACAACAAAACACCCAGTCATTGAGCGAAGAAAAATCTCCAACCCCGTCGGGAATTGAACCCGGACCCCTTTGCACGGCATTCTGTCGCAATGACCACATTTTTGGGCAAAGAGGGCAGGGGTCGTCTTCCGAGGCATGGCCTCAATGTCCCATCCCCGCCGTCCCAAAGCCAAGGAAGGAAAGGGGTTCAACAGGTTCAAGAGAACTTTACAGGATATATATATATATATATATATATATATATATATATATATATATATTGGGTGTCCCATTTATCTTGACCACCCTAAATAACTGTTTGTTCACATGCAAATTGCAAAATGTTTCAAGCAAATATTCTTTAGCCGTCAGGGGGACGTCAATCAGCATGATAGCCTTCGTTGTAGCTTTGTTTTTTACAAAGATACGAACAGCGGTATGACTTTTTTAAATGGCGCCCAGTATTTTTTGTTCGGTAATTCAGTTCCTCTCCTAAAGACCTATTCAAAAATGTATCACGGTGTACCATTGACTGAAACACAACGTTCACGCGCGGGATCAGCCGAGCGGTCTAGGCGCTGCAGTCATGGACTATGCGGCTGGTCCCGGCGGAGGTTCGAGTCCTCCCTCGGGCATGGGTGTGTGTGTTTGTACTTAGGATAATTTAGGTTAAGTAGTGTGTAAGCGTAGGGACTGATGACCTTAGCAGTTAAGTCCCATAAGATTTCACACACATTTGAACATTTTTTGAAACACAACGTTATTAATTACATAACACAACATTGATGTTGACGCTACCAGCAGTTAGTGCAGGTACTCGGGGTAATGGAACACATCGACGTGCTGACGTTGATAGATGACAAATGTGAACATGAGTAGAATGCACACCCGTCATTCCGTCAACCGTCGTCGGCTGAAGAGTTGTGTGAGGAGAATGTACACCAACGAAGAGAAGGTAGAAATGCTACTCACCTACGCGGAATGTAATTTAGCAGAACAGTAATTGCAATACTGTTTTCGTATGTACGGGTACATTTAGTACAGTAATTTAGTCTTTTTAAATACCGTTGTGTAGGATAAGCATACAGTAAAGGCTGCCTGTCCTTCCTACAAACTCCATCGACATAACGTTTCTTTTATTGTTGTTGTTGTTGTTGTTGTTGAAGGTAGGCGAAACGCTACGCAGGTAGCGGAACTGTACAGAGAACGATAGTCTGACAAGACCCTACCTTCCCGACGGATGTTTTCTCGTCCTGTTGGTACGCTTCGGAAAACGGGAAGTTTTAGTCCACGACAACGCAATCGTCATAGCACTCGCACAGACGAAGCTGCCGAAGTTACTGTTCTCGCTTCCTTTGCTATGAATCCACATGTGAACACACGACAGCTTGAACACGAGATTGGCATTCCTAAAACCAGTGTACATCGTATTCCTACACGTCACCGGTTCCATCCTTACCAAGTACACCTACGTCAAGAATTGGATGGGAATCATTTCCAGAATCATCTACAGTTCTGTCAGTGGGCACAGCAGCAAATCCTCGCCAACCCGAACTTCTTCTCCAATGTTCTATTTGCCGATGAATCTTCCTTATCAAATAAAGGGCAGGTAAACACAAGGTACATGCATTATTGATCCAGCGACAACCCACGATGGCTTAGACAGGTGGAACATCAGCGTCAATGGAGAGTTAACGTCTGGTGTGGGATGCTTGGTACTACAATTATAGGCCCTTATTTAATCAATGGTAGTCTAAACGGCACAGCGTATGCCAACTTCCTCAGACGAATTCTTCCTCCTCTTCTGGATGAAATGCAGCTAAAAACCAGAATGCTTAATGTGGTATCAACACGATGAATGTCCAGCACATAATACCTTACGTGCACGTCGTGTTCTGAAACTAAGGTATCCTGCCAGATAGATTCTTTTAATCTTCGTTGATCCATATTGCATCAAGAAATTCCAGATGGATTGGTCGAGGAGGAACAGTTACTTGTCCTGCTAGGTCTCCTGATTTAAATCCTCTGGACTTTTTTCTTTGGGATGCATTAAAGACGTTGTCCAACGTGATTTCCTACAACTCCAGAGGACATGCAGGAACGTATCGTGCTTGCTTGTAATTTATTTCAGCAGACAAAACTGGAAGCAGTAAATAATTCTTTCATTCAACGAGTGCACCTGTGTATCGGTGTCCAGGGTCACCACTTTGAGCACCTTTGAATGTTCCACTCGGGGGCAATGGTACAGGAGAGTCAGAGTCAATTTTATGATACGTTTTTACTTACTTTTCATTTGTTTTCTCACAACTCCAGCAAGTGGATGAGTTTGTGATCCCGGGCTCAAAGTCAATGTTGTGTTATGGTTCAAATGGCTCTGAGCACTATGGGACTTAACTTCTGAGATCATTAGTCTCCTAGAACTTAGAATTACTTAAATCTAACCAACCTAAGGACATCACTCACATCCATGCCCGAGGCAGGATTCGAACCTGGGACCGTAGCGGTCGCGCAGTTCCATACTGTAGCGCCTAGAACCGCTCGGCCACTCCGGCCAGCGTTGTGTTATGTCATTAATAATGTTGTGTTTCAGTGATGATACACTGTAATATATTTTTGAATAGGTCTTTAGGAGAGGAAATGAATTACCAAATAAAAAATACAGGGTGCTATTTAAAAAGGCCATACCGCTGTTCATACCTTTGTAAAAAACGGAGCTACAACAAAGGCAATCACGCTGATTGATGTTCCCCTGTCGGCTAAAGAATGTTTGCTTGAAACATTTTGTAATTTGCATCAGGAGAAACAGTTATTTAGGGTGGTCAAGATAAATGGGACACCCTGTATATATTTTTCATGTATTTATTTATTTTTATATTTTTGGTGTTTTTTTAATTCTTGTTTTTGTTATTTTTAACGGGATCCTACAACAACCACCAGAACCTTCCGAGTCGTCTTCGCGTAATGAATGTAAGGGCAACTCTCTTTAAACCATTTTCTTAGAGGATCTTTCGTGTGCTGTGAATCATTTTCAAGCGTGCCTTCTAGCACTCGGTACGCCCCAATGGGCAGGAGGATCCTTGAATAATGCGCCTAAATAATTCGATAGTCGTGTGCGGAACAATGCATGGTGGCAGAACGCCTCACGAGTCGGCGTCGGCTGGATCCACAAGTTCAGAGCGCTTTCGGGCGCGGCTTGCAAAATGTAATACAGCGCCATGCCCTTCAGCCAGTTGATGGTGTACGTTCTGGTAGTGGGAAAGTATACGGATCTGGGTGTAGGAGTTCGACCGCCATGATAGACTCAGGCTGTCGTCGCAACAGGTAAGCCAGCATACGTTGTACAGGATCCCAGCAGCTGCCTGTCACAGTACATATCAGGCGGTTCGCGTCCGAATCGACGATTGTGCAGTGCATACACAGAGAGTCGTCAGTGAGATGGATGGAATGGAGGCGCTGGCGTGTGGCTAATTTTCCGTTCACCACCACATACCGCAAGGAACGAGCGTACGTGGGCAGGTATGGAGTGTGGACGGCTGGCCACACCCTAGTCCAGCGGATGGTTGGGTGTTGTTGTACGATGTTGTGACGGGGTTGTGGTGCCTGATAGATGCGGTAGTAATCTCTCTAATCTCTCGTGCTCGGTGCCCTCGTCGCCAGTAGATCCTCGGTCACGTAGCTTAGTTCGACCAGGAAACCGCGGATGTTGGCAAGAGACGGTGAGCGAAGATCTGTAGCAGCGTCCCCGTCAAGCTGTTGTTGGCCGCGGTCCATGCGAGCCGCATCGTCCGTACTTACAATGCCCGTGTGCGGTTGTGGATGTAAGTCAACCCCAGGCCCCCTGCCAGTGGAGGCCTCGTTAAAGTAGTGTAGCGAACTTTGAATATATTACCTGCACTCAAAAACTGTCCGTATGCCGCCTGGAAATTGTGGGCCATGGCGACTGTTAGCGGAAGAATGTGCGCAAAATAATTAAGGTTGGACCCTAGGTAAGTGTTGAAGTAACGCGTTCGGAGAATCATAACCATATTGCGGAATCTGCTATCACAGAGCAGCGCCAGTATCCTTTGTAGTAGTCGGCGATATGTGGCTGTTGCAGTTCGGCGATCTGTACTAGAGAACTGCACCCCCAATGCGAACCTTTTGGAAGGGGATCGCTGTTGGGTGCAGAAGGCCTCTCCCGACATCCATGTATGTTATCTTGCGCATGTTGATGACGCTGGCCGATACCGCGCCGTAGCGGCACAACCACTGAAGCGTCGCTTGGATTTCGTCGTCCGACTGCACCAGAGCACCACGTCGTCAGCGAAGGCAGCACATCGGAAGGTCACGTCTCGAATGCTGATGCCTTCCAGTCGCTGGTGAAGGCCGTGCAGTGCAGGCTCGAGGGCCGCCGCGAATAACACTCTTAATAAAGGACATATCTGTCTCACCGACCGTCCAAGAGTTGTGTGTTCAGTCTGGTGGCCGTTGACCATAATCCGGGAGCGCGTCCCGCGTATTAAGCGTAAGATCACCCTTGCTGACGCCTCTGAGATGCCCATGCGTTCTAGCACAGCACGAAGGAAAACTGGTCGATACGATCAGAGGCGTGATCAAAATTGACGGTGACAAGGGCGCCTCGCAGGCGGCAGGCCGCGGCCAGCGCCGTGACGTCGCGGTTGGCGCCAAGCGCCCTGTGGATGTTGTTGTCACCACCTAAACATGTCTGGTCAGGATGGATCATGGGTCCGATGGTGGTCTGAAGACGTGCGCGGAGGATACGGGTGAAAAGTTTATAATCCGCATTCAGGAGCGTAAGAGGACGATAGTTGCGACAATGGTGAGAGCTGGTATCATGATGCCTTCGAGGAAACTTGTGGGGACGGTAAAATCATCGCGGAGGAGGTCATGAAACATCTGAATCCACTGAATCCCCATCAGGGGATAGAAGGCGCGGTAGAATTCGTTCGGAGCCGGCCGAAGTGGCCGAGCGGTTCTAGGCGCTTCAGTCTGGAACCGCGCGACCGCTACGGCCGCAGGTTCGAATCCTGCCTCGGGCATGGATGTGTGTGATGTCCTTAGGTTAGTTGGGTTTAAGTAGTTCTAAGTTCTAGGGGACTGATGACCTCACATGTTAAGTCCCATAGTGCTCACAGCCATTTGAACCATTTTTAGAATTCGTTCGGTAAGCCGTCTAGGCCCGGTGACTTGTTCAGGGCGCCGTGTGCCAAGGCCGCTGTTAAGTCTCCAACAGTTATGGGAGCCAGCAGGGCGTCGTCCTTGGCCACTATTCTGGGATCAGGCAGACCGCAGAGGATGTCTACGTTCTCGCGAACAGTCTGCGGGTCCTCAGCATAAAACGTCCTGTAATGTTGGACGAATGCTACAGCGATGGCACACTGCGAGTCGACACGTCGACCCTCAACTACCTCTGCTGATGTTATAAGGTGGCGCTTGCGGTGGCGTCTCTCTCGGATAACGTGATACACGGATGCCATTTCGGTGGGTTTGGTATCCTGCATCCTCGCCCGGACTCGGGCTCCGTCAAGCTGTTCCGCGGTGAGACGGAGTAGGCGAACTTTGAGACGATTAACCGCTGTCTGCCGTTCACATGGTGGCGGCTGGGTCATTACTTCCCTCAACGCAGTGTAATAACATTCCGACGTCACCTGACACCAGCACGCTCTTGTAACAGCTATATCCCTTGAGTGTCCGTCGGAGGGCCGGCTTGGCGTGGTCGAGCCACCAATGTAAGGAGGAAGGATGTGCATGCAAACTCTGGATGCAGCGGTCCCACGTAGTAGCGATCTCCCGCCGACATGCGTCCTCATACAGGTAGGAAACGTTTAGCGTCCATGGACCACGGCTGCGGTGTGTGAGCTGTCGGGGGAGTGTGACCGAGCAGATGTATGCCAAATGGTCGGTGAAGGCTGTCGGCCACAGTTCTACGTAACTTGTCGCGGCGCGGAGTGCTCGTGAGACGTATATCCGGTCGAGGCAGCTGGCAAAGTGGTCGGTGAAATATTTATAGCCACGGCGGTCCTCGTGAAGGAGACGCCACGTGTCGTGTAGCTCCAGACCTCGCACGAGTGCCCGTAGTGCCGGGTAGGTAGAGTAGTGCGGTGTTTGGTCTGCTGAATCCAAGACGCTATTAAAATCATCGCCTATGATGTTGTGTTCCGTATCCCTACTCTTGAGTGGAGCAATTTAGTCGGAATAAAAAGTGACCCTTTCTCTTCGAGGAGATGACCCGGAGGGCGCGTAAACAATGACAATGCGGACTGCTCCCACTTTGACGGCACCTCGTGCAGATGGCAGATACGTAACTTCCGATGGCTCGATGCTGTCTCATAATAGGATGGCAGTTCCGCCGGCACCGTCGCTTGATGGGATGCCGTAGGCTGTGTATCTATAAATGTTCAATTGCAGCTCTGGATGGACTTCTTGAAGGAGGGTGATATCCAGGTCTGCTGCCCGGAGCATATCATGGAAAATGCTCGTTTTGACGACAGAGCGTATGGCTTAACGTTGACTGTGCCCACACGGTAGGATTGGGACATCTAAATGCGGAGTGAGTAGATGCAAATGGCGGCCTCTCGGTGATAATGGGGCCGCTTGGCTACCTATCCTTGGGGCAGGCATCTTCAACACGGCCCTTCTGCAGGTGTTAGGCTCTCCCCATTTGGGGCGCTGGTCCTGAGCTATAGGGAGAAATGGGTGATACACAACTTGTACAAGAACCACTTAGGAATAATAAGAGTGGAAGACCAAGACCGAAATGCTTGGATGAATAAGTGTGTAAGACAAGAATATAGTCTTTCGCCCCTACTGTTCAATCTACACATCGAAGGCGCAATGATGGAAATAAAAGAAAAGTTCAACAGTGAAATTAAAATTCAAGGTGAAAGGATGTCAATAAGATTCCTTGATGACATTGCTATTCTCAGTTAAGGTAAAGAAAAATTCAAGGAATGAAGAGGTTTTCCACAGAATCGGAAAGGAAAGGAATGTATGGAAAACACAGACAAGAAAAAGGGGCAGGATAATAGGACATCTGTTAAGACATCATAAAATAACTTCTACGGTATTAAAGGGTCCTGTAAAGGTTAATAGCTGTAGATGGAGGTAGAGACTGGAATAAATCCAACAAATAATTGAGGACGTAGGCTGCATGTGCTACTCTGAGATGAAGAAGTTGGCATAGGAGAGGGATACGTGGTGGGCCGCATCAGATCAGTCAGAAAACTAATGAGTCAAAATAAAAGTTTGCAGAACTAAGACAAATTGCAAGATAATTTACTGTTTCCCGCAGTGGATACATGGTTCTGAAGCGCAGTATGAGTAAAAAATTTTATGTGCATGTATACACTTATGCATTATGTGACTGAGACTGGATACATGATTTTGAAGGATAGTATAAGTAAACATGTTTATGTGCATATACACACATTTATTCATTAGTCTATAAATGCACATAAACGTGTTTACTCACTCTGTGCTTCAAAACCATGTATCCACTACTGGAAACAATAAGTTATTTTTCAGTTTATCTTAATTTGTAAAATTATACTCCAAATGCGCCATTTTGTAATATGTCATTGTAATCTTACTAGGACCAGAACTAACCTAAATCTGAAAAAAGAGAAAAAGTAGACTGTTAAATCACCTAAAGATGGGTACTCAGGGCTCGAAAATCATCGTGCATTGAAATAAAATCACGAGTGTGACTGAAGGCGGTTATTCTTTATTTTACGAAAGTAATACAGTCACGGAAGATACACTGACAATTATGGGTAAAACTACTTAAAATATTTCTTTATCTGGCAGTAGTTGCCAAACGAATTAAAATTCAAATGTATTATATTGCCTCATTGCTAGAATAACAAAACATGGCTTGTACTATAGGGTTCACTATCGCAGAGCAGAAGAATCTTAATGTTGGTTTGAATAACGTATAAAGTTAAAATGGTTGAAATCTTTTCTGGTAACAGCTGCCTTTCTTCTATAACCGTGTATTCAAATTTACGACTTACCTGAAACTAACTCAGAATTTCTTCGCCACATCAAAGCATCCCAAGTTCATCATTTCAGTCTCAATTTTTATTAAAGTATCTTCCATTTCATTAAAATTCTTCAAATCCTTAAGTGACCAAGAACTATTTTAAAATTACTATATCAACAATCATCTATAGCAAACAGATTCATTTATAAAACAAAATGGAATAGACAGATACTATAAGCTACAATTTAGGGATTTCAACCCGCCTTCTAATGTATGCGATCTCATAAAGAGTTTGTATTTATCCATGATAATATGGTTATAAAGTCTTTGATGCTTGTAAATTCCGCTGCGATGTACAACATACGTTGTCTGTTATATGACATTTAAGTACAAATACGTTAGAGTCGTGACGGTTGGACTCTCTGTTCCAAGGATATTACGAATATGATATTTCACAACAGAACATCGTTCTTGTAGTAAAACTTGAAGTCATGATACAGCGCCGTTCCACAAGTAAGCCGTCTTTATGCACAGAAACATAATACAAAATGACGATCGTTAGATGCCTCCCAATGTAAATACGGCTTATAGTGTCAGAAGTCTGCGATGTGATGTTCGTCTCGCCTTCGATGCCGCTCTTTTCATTTAAGCAGACAGGCTGCATCTTAATGGAATAGGGATGTGACAGGAAACGAAGAAATTGGGAAGAAATTGACTGTGGCCTACGGTAATGGGCTAACCACGGCAAATGCTTGAACTGAAAATGGGAAACCACACAGAAAACCATATTCATGGTTGTTGGCTATTGGATTCGAACCACCTCGCCTCCCGAATCCAGGCTACCCCGATCGGTGAAGAAGGTGAAAAAACAGGTTTCTGTACATTGTTTTCAAGGAAAATGCATCATAACAAGAGGTGGAATTCTCGCGTTGCACGTTTTCCCTTTGATTGTGATTGTGCATGTTTCGTCGTTTGATAGTGCATCAATACACGCATTTTAAAATTTAATTGTGCAAAGCATTCTTGGCTTCAATTATTATAGTATTACAAGAACGCAAATAGATTTTCGAAGAAAGGGAGTGTGTATGTGTGTGTGTGTGTGTGTGTGTGTGTGTGTGTGTGTGTGTGTGTGTGGGCGGTGGGTGGGGGGATGGGGAGGGGGGGTTGGCGATGGAGGATGCAGTCGACTCGTACGAATTCAAGCAGTCCGCTGAAACGAACGAACGAACTCTAGAATGTGCTGTCATCAAATACTACTTCTGTTCTCCACAAACCCCTCCCCAGAGTACCGTATCGGAACCGGTTTTTGTAGTTGAGTACCTTTATAGGGGACCAAAGCCTGATGACCGCGTGGGGGGAGAGACCAGGACTATAGGGCGGGTGCTCGAGTGCCTTTCACTTGAGTTGACGTAACGTCCTCGTTACAACATTAGCGATATGGTGACGTAAGTTATCATGAAGCAGCGGCACCCCTTGTCGCACCATTACCCAACGGTGCTTTTCGACAGACATGCTGCCCGATTGAAGTCTACCACTATCTACCCTTCAGCAGCTAAGAAAGGAATAACAGCACGTTGGTCGTGCTTGGACGCATTTGGTAGCAACGTCGCCATAGTTTATGTTTCCTCATTTACCTCACGCACGCCAAAAAGACACGAATAACGGACTAATCCCTTGCCGACAAATCGGTGCTTGTACACCAGCATCGGAATCGTGCTACGTTGCATATACGCTGAAGCAATACCATCAAACCTAAACTTTTTTATCGCCCCTTGTAACTTCCAATCTCATTTCACGGCTGCTAGGTCGTGCGTAATTTCATTTAGGTGGTAGGAGTGTCCGGGACCCCCCAGCTCTGGATACGGCCCTGCTCCAGCGGCGACATTCAACAACATTTTCTTGGTTTTCGTGATATAAGTGGAACTACAACTGCTGCTGCTTTGTTCGCTGTAGTGATTGGCATGTTCGGGAATTATGATACGAAGAGCACCCTTGTGGCCCAAACCTATGATGATGCTTCCGTTATGGCAGGAGAATTAAAGGGCCTGCATTCTAAGGTCCGTGAGATTAGTCCCTAAACTGTTTTTGGCTCAAATGGTTCAAATGGTTCTGAGCACTATGGGGCTTAACAGCGGAGGTGATCAGTCCCCTAGAACTTAGAACTACTTAAACCTAACTAAGCTAAGGACATCACACACATCCATGCCCGAGGCAGGATTCGAACCTGCGACCGTAGCGGTCGCGCGGTTCCAGACTGAAGCACCTAGAACTGCTCGGCAAACTGTTTTTACTCAATCTTTTGCACATCGCTTAGATTTAGTTTTGGAGAGCTGTTCTTGCACAAAATCTCTAAGAATTTCTGAATACTCCTGCTTTCTTCCAAAGGTCTTCCAAACGCACAGCAGTTCTCGACAGTATTATTGGTAAACATATTCGTTGAAACCAGATAGAACTGTAGCGCCAGAATAACATCAGCCATTCATGAAAACCGTCCGGGCCTAATTGGGGTTTTAAGTGAAACGATTGAGAGTGCAGACTCCAGTGCAACGACGACGAGAGAAGCTTGTGGTTTCAAAAATCGTCTCCTAGACTTTGACTTTGTTTTTCCTTTTCTCTGTTTCTCAAAGGATATTTTTAGAGACTGAACTGCTTTTCAACATTCTTCAGAAAAAAAACAGTGATGCAGAGTTTTGCTACAATGCTGTCTCAGAATGCGCAGTTTACGGGGAAAACGTAAGAAATGAAGACCAATTGATGGACTACTTTCAACTAATTCGCAAGCTAAAGCTTCCATGAATAAACTTGAAATGATGGATGAATGCTTTGGCAATCCACTGATGCCAGAATACAAACAGCAGTACTTCGAGATATTGGCTAACTGGAAACAAGATTTTCACATCCTTATAAACTGCTCTTTCTTAAATTAGGCGACATTGCTCAGTTTGCAATTATGGTTACCACTTCCCTGTAGACGGTTTGGATTCGTTATTACGAACGTATGGTGCGTCCTTCAGGCGCTCGCAAATGCGCGTAGCTTTGTACACCGTATTTTCTTCCCAGCATAAAGAAACATTTCACTCCGCAGTTTTGGAGACGTTATCAAAAGAGTGATTCAGCCTAAAACGGACCAAATTCTTCCAGGAGCCTTGAAACTATTTTGCCTAATTGCTACAATTCCTGCAACAAGTGTTTCAGTTGAGAGGAATTTTTCTTGTCTAGAACGTGTAAAAATGTATTTGAGGAACAGTATGGCCGACGATTGTTTATCAGCTCTTGCTCGTACATCAACTGAAAAATCAATTCTGTGAATACTTGAAAGCCAAGACACATGGTATGACGATGTCATCGAAAGATTCGGGAAGAAGAAGGATCGTCGAGTTAACTTGTTTTACAATTAACAATGCTGAAACGCCCACTCCACCAGTTCCTTTGTAAATAAAAGTGAGTGTCGTATCATTACCATTATTATTATTATTATTATTATTATTATTAGTAGTAGTAGTAGTAGTAGTAGTACTATTAGTAGTAGTAGTATTAGTGGTGGCGCTGGTGGTGACGGTGGTTGTAGTTGTTGTCGTAATAGCAGTAGTAGTAGTAGTAGTGGTGGTGGTGGTGGTGGTAGTGGTCGTAGGGAACGCTAGGTGTGCATACACTAAAAGGGAAAGAATGGAGAATTTCCAATATGTTCCTGTCCTCCCCAGAATTTAGGTCCATAATCCACCACTGCTATATTAGCCATTTAATAACATCAGCTTCATTCTTCTAGTGTACAACATGATGCATTACTTTCTGCCCCCCTAAAATGGTTCTTAGTGAGTTGAAGCATTACTAAAAAACTTCTAGAAACGTCAGGTGATAGAAGTTGGTTTATTGCATATGCCGTTCCTTGACGTAGCAGACAAGTCTACCATCAAAATTCACTGTGTTTTACTCGGAATAGCGCAAATCTCTAGTGTATACCAGGTTAACACTTCATTTACATTTCAGTTACAAATACTTTCAAATCTGTGATTGTGTGATGTGCCACATATTCAGTCAGATGTGCTCCACATCCACTAAATCAGTACTTTCATAGTGTCTCCTCCTTCTCCTTAGACGGTATAGAATAGATTTTGTTCGCTATAATTGTACAAAATTGCCGTGTTAATTAATCAGTTCCAGGATGTTTCTTTGTCTGAAATCCACGTGGTCTGTGTCTCACGATAGTCCAGTTTTTGTGCTACGACCTATAGTCATTTATTTTCCAAGTTGCAGTTAGTCTAACTCTTCTAACGTTCAGCTTGTGAAACTAGTGTGTGCGTGTTGTAGCTTTTTCATTTTCCTTATCTATGTATTATCACAGTGAGTAATTTCTTTGACTGAAGTCGTATAATTGAGAGCCCCCTTTGATTCATATACTTAAGTTTTCCTGATGTATCTGGAGGGCACACCTTTCTTTATCAATTTGTACCATATATTGTTCCATTGTTTAAGAATTTAACTAATGTGTATCAACGACTGAGCATGCATTCTTGTTTCAGTATATCCTACATGGGTAACAGATGTTAGATTCCTTTACAGTAAACAGCATTTTAATTTCCAGTGTCTCACTTTCATCCAATTCCCATCACTCCATCCCGAAAGCAAATACTATTTCTGTTGCCCTTAATATAGAAAGAATCGAATCAGTCATTCTACTTGACCCCCTCGATTGCGTGTGGAGCAGCATCAGGGTAGCAAGAACTTATATGTGATTGTTCACGTGTATGGTTGCTTTGTGCTCCCGTCAGTATGCTAGATCATTCATTATAACTTGTGCAAGATTACGATTAGAAAGAACTATATGGTTGCACTCCTCAATTGGTAGGGTCCAAAACAACTGAGATGGTTGATTAATCGCAATTTTTTTAAAAAGTGAATTTGCAAAATGGCGACCATAGCCTAGGATTCTGAATCCATAGTAGTCCGATGTGATGTGGTCTGATTAAACTGTAATTAAATTGATAATGTACTGATTATTTTGTGGATTATGTAGTTTGATCATATTGTCAGCATTTCTGTTATTGTGGCTAATTCGTGCTATCTCGAGTAGGAGTTGTAAATGTATTTATGCTTTTCAGTTGCTGTGGTAGCGAGAACTTTCTTACGTATAGTGAAATAAAAGTTGTAGGCCTTCTCTTGTGGCTTTATCCTGGGGTAATGGTGTAAAACTATCCCGAAATGTCTGTAATCTGGTTAGGAAATGGATCTGGACAAACGTTAGATAATTTTCTTGAAATTTGACCAGTGTCGAAGTGTGACTTGCTAGTTTGTTGAAGTGAGGGGCGATATCAAATGAGTTGTAGATGGCAATTGTCAGCATTGATGAAATTTCGCTGCTTTGAAACAAGTAATCCACATTTGATGTTCCTTAGGGATTCTGATATTTTCGTAGTTGAGTCCAGCTGTGGCAGTGTGAGATTCTCTAGCTCTCTATCAAATGTTTAGTCATTCGCACTAATGGAAACTTAGAGAAAATTTAGAGAAGATTACTTATGCATTTCGTGCTAAGATTGGAACCTGATGACTGCATATTTTTCATAGGTAAACTTGGTTTACTATTTCGGACATCGTGTGTATACCACTACGTTTATCCTGCTGAAGCTATAGGTAGGCTGCACTGCTGATTTTTAACGCTGTTGAATTATTCCGTGTTGCTAACTTGTATAAGACTTGTACACATTCATAAACTTCTCGTGATAGTCATGTACATCTTGTGTTCGTTCTTGATGATCACACAGCTATTTCATACTTCTACCCTCCAGTATTAATATTAAGTGTATTTTTTGTGTTTTCGGAGGTTTTGTCTCTTTGCTGTACTTTGGCCGGATTTTATTTCTCGATTTGTGTGTTCGTGTACTCACGTACGGACAAATGCGCATGTGAAGTACAACCGTGAATCGCTTTAGTTTATGGCGCTTATGAATATCTAGAATCAGAGAGAGAGTAGGAAGGGTGCTAGGTTAAGCAACAGTTTATCTTCGTTGGTGGTTAGTCATGATGGGACTGTTAATTTCCCCGAGTTTAAGGTGGGTCCTTTGGTTATGAATAATAACAACTAAGGAGATTAATAACAACGCAGGGTATTAATAACAACGAAGAGGACAGTTGAAGTAATTTACACCAAACAGACTCCTGTCCCACGGCCGGCCGCGGTGGTCTAGCGGTTCTAGGCGCTCAGTCCGGAGCCGCGCGGCTGCTACGGTCGCAGGTTCGAATCCTGCCTCGGGCATGGATGTGTGTGATGTCCTTAGGTTAGTTAGGTTTAAGTAGTTCTAAGTTCTAGGGGACTGATGACCATAGATGTTAAGTCCCATAGTGCTCAGAGCCATTTGAACCTGTCCCAGGACTTTATGTCCATGATGTGATATTCTTAATGAACTCAGTTCAGACCACTAGAGAAAATTGTCACCTAAACTACAGAAACTTAAAACAAGTTAACTCTGATACCCTACACAATGACTGTTCAGATATTCCATGGCATGATATAAGCAATGAAGCGACATTAGACGGAAAGTCCGGGTATGAAATTGCAGACTTATTACAATCTCTGACAAATGTGTCCTAAACGTTCTGTTAAAGTGAAAGGAGCTCCTGTTCGATGGAAGATTATAGACCTATGCCAGTTAATGAATAAATGAAACGCTGCATATGCAGATTTAAGAGACGTCCAGCACCTGAACTGTAGGAAGTATGCAGAAAGCTGCGAAGTAAGGCTAAACAAAACGTGCACAACACCGAAATCCGGCATGTCCACTGTGTTGCACGCACCTTGTCGAATCCTGCAGCACCGTGGAAAAAACTGCACAATTTCGACATAGGAAAGGTCAAGTTTAATACTGGGTTTTAAGTGTCTGCGGACGAAGTAAGCGAATTTTTCACAATAGTAATCAAATCTCAAGCTGCATTATTGGTCGCAAAACAGCACCTTTTCGAGAGATGCGTTTTTATTAAAACGTGTTTCTACACACGGCAGGGGAAACAACTATAGGAATTTCTTATGGGGCACTAATTAATGATAGAGTGAGCATAGGTGTGATTCAAAACGTTGTCGCTGCTATTATTCTAGTTCCCACAAACGATTTCAGTTTCTCTCTTGTTAGAGGTAAATATCTTACTAAGTGGAAGCAAATACCTAAGAATGATAACTCAAAATCACCAGATTACTATAGGCCGATGGGCATATTACATACAGTTTCTCAAGCTTTTGAGTGTACTGTTCATGAATAGCTGACAGACTACCTTAAGACTGATAACGCCCACGGAAAATATCAATCAGTTTTAGAAAACAACATAGTGCATCACGTCATTAACCAAAGAGACTGACAATATCTAATCTGCATCCAGGCAGTTTGTAACACTATTAGGCATTTTCTTTCCTGTTCCACTGGCAAACAGAGTGAGGAAAAAGTAACTGTCTGTGAGCCTCCGTATGAGCCCTAATTTCACTTACCTTATCTTATTGGTCCTTACGCGAAATGTTGCTTTGGCGCCAGTAGAATCGTTCTGCAGTTATCTTCAAATGCCTGTTTTCTAAATTTTCTCAGTATTTTTCCTCGAAAAGAAGGTCGTCTTCCCCCAGGGATACCTGTTTGAGTTCCTGAAGCGGACTAATGACCTCAGCAGTTGAGTCCCATAGTGCTCAGAGCCAGTTCCTGAAGCACCTCCGTAATGCTTGCCTGTTGTTCGAACTTACTGTAACAATTTTAGCAGCCCGCCTCTGAATTTCTTCTATATTTCCCTTTCATCCATCCTAGCACGGACCATAACACTCTACCAATACTCAAAAATGGGTCGTACTGGTGTCCTGTATGTAGTATCATTTACAGATGAACCACACATTCCAAAAATTCTGCCAATACACCGAAGTCACCATTCGTCTTCCCTACTACAGTCCTTACATACTTACGCCGTTTCACGTCGCTTTGCAACGTTATGCCTAGATACAAGGAGCGTCTTATAAGTAATATAACACATTTTTTCATAGTCAGTTTCGGTTGAAAAAAGACGGAATTTGTTGTAGGACAGCCGGCCGAAGTGGCCGTGCGGTTAAAGGCGCTGCAGTCTGGAACCGCAAGACCGCTACGGTCGCAGGTTCGAATCCTGCCTCGGGCATGGATGTTTGTGATGTCTCTTAGGTTAGTTAGGTTTAACTAGTTCTAAGTTCTAGGGGACTAATGACCTCAGCAGTTGAGTCTCATAGTGCTCAGAGCAATTTGAATTTTTTTGTTGTAGGACATCGTGGAATATTCCCGCTTCTGCTCCTATAGTTTCATGAAGTACTGACATATGTCGGCGCTATGCATAGTCTTCAAAATGGCCTATGTAACGGAAGTGTATTCCAAGCAGAGAGCTGTCATTCAATTTCTTTCGGCGGAAAAACGTAGCATCGTAGATATTCATAGGCGCTTCCAGAATGGCTACGGAGACCTAACAGTGAATAACACGATGAGTCGTGATTCCGTAGATTTTCCCGGCGTCTTATATGTTTATGCGCTTCATGAGTATGCTACCGAATACACCACGGAACCTGGCTATCATTGATTACATTAGTACTGTTGAGCAGGCCATTGCTCGCTTTCCTGAAGATTTGGCAGAGGAAATTAGACAGGAAGTTTCTTATCATCTTCGTTGTGCATCGCCACCACAGAGTAATATTTCTTCCAGTGAAAGGAAGGCCATTCAGTTATTGAGGGAAGATAAGGATCCTTTAGTTCTCCCTGCTGATAAAGGTAGTGGCACTGTTCTTTTGTCTCGTGAAGTTTGTTTAGCTAAAATGGCCTGTTTATTGGATGTTTCTGGTTGCCGTAAGCTTCAGAGTGCTCCTACAGACCGGACAACGCGGAAGACTATTTCACTTATTAAGAAGAGCTCTCTGCCAAAGGACACCATCAAAAAACTTCATCCAGGGGCGGCAGTATGGTTTACCGAAGGTGTATACACCTGGAACTCCTTTTCGTCCTATCTTAAGTAATGTGGGCGCTCCTACTTATAATTTAGCTAAATTTCTTGCTTCCGTCCTCAGCCCTTACGTTGGGAAATGTGAACTTCATTTATCCAACTAAGCTGATTTTATTAAACGGTTGAAGTCTTTATGCATTGGAACATCTGATCTTTTAGTTAGTTATAATGTGGTTTCTCTTTTCACCCAGGTACCTTTGGAAGAGTCCTTGTTGTTAATTGGTCAACTTTTGGATGATAAAACTACGGAGCTGTGTCGCCATGTGTTGACATCGACATATTCCTTATTTAATGACGTATTTTTTGAACAAACTGACGGTGTGTCTATGGGGAGTCCTCTTTCACCCATTGTCGCCAATCTTTTATAGAAGATTTTGAAGATATCGCACTCAGGACTTCTTCTCTTCAACCTACACGTTTTTGGAGATACGTGGATGAAATTTTCATTGTTTGGTCACATGGAATGGAAGCTCTTAATCAGTTTTTAGATCATTTTAACTATCTTCATCCACGCATCAAGTTTTCGATGGAAATTGAAAAAGATGGCAAATTACCTTTGTTTTGGTACACTAAAAAGAAAACGGTTCCTTGGAACTTGGCGTATACTATAAACCTACACACGCGGACAGCTATCTTCATTCTACGAGCTGTCAACCACCACATCAGCGCATGGGAGTTCTATGTACATTGGTCAAGAGAACGTACACCATTTATGATTATGAATGTTTGACACAGTAACTGGATCATCTTAAGGCTGTCTTCAAGCTCAACGGATACACCGATCCCCAAATTAATAGTGCTTTTCAATTTGGACCATCAAGTGAACCAGCGCCGGATACTACTGGATCAGTTGCCTTTCTACCCTTCGCTGGAAGTATTTCTTCAAAAATTTCTAGAATTCTCAGGAAATATTATGTTAAAAGTGTTCTTTTGTCTTTGGCCAAGACTAGAACCCTGTTTGGATCTGTTAAAGATGATTTGAGATTGAGAAAGTGTGAAGTTTATAAAATTCCCTGTCATTGTGGAAAGGCCTATATTAGACAGACTATTCGCACTGTTCATGACCGATGTGTTGAACATCAGCGTCACATACGTTTGCTTCAGCCTGAAAAATCTGATGTCCTGCGTTCTGGCCGGCCGCACACAGCTCTGACTCCTGCAATGTGGGAACGTGCGGATACTCTCATTCGAGGTGATGGACAGATCACAATCAAACACCCCGCTGTTCAACTGGATATTTTTGTCGGTGTTTCTGACACACCCATTCACCAGCTGGAATACTCAAGGGTATGTGCCCTATAGGTTCCTCGCCACCTAATAAAAGACCATAAAGAATATCTGTGCGGAGAACGCTGTCATAGGCGATGAAACAAGTGTTCAGTACTTCGAAAGGGAAGCAAAAGGACAATCCATGAAGTGGCGTGATACGACTTCTGTTTCGAAGAAAAATTTCAAATCAGCGCCCTCAGCCGGTAAGGTCATTGCGACTGTCTTCTGGAACTCTGAAGGAGCTATTTTGTTTGATGTCCTCACTCATGGTGCAACGATGAACTCCAAAGTGTATCGTGCTACCCTCATGAAACTGAAGAAATGACCTCAACGTGTTCGTCGCCACAAAAATGCAAACAACTTCTCCTTCTCCACGACAACGCAAGACCTCACACAAATGTGTTAACCCGAAACGAGCTCACAAAACATAACTGGACTGTTCTTCCCCATCCACTCCGGCTCGGATCTCGCACCTTCCGACTGTTTGGCCTAATGATTGATGCACTCCACGTGAAGCAGTACGTGGATGATGGGGAGGTTATTGATGCAACTAGACGTTGACTCCGACGTCGACCACAAGAGTGATAAAATAGGGATTTGTACCGAAAAGAGTGGAAAATAAAGGGAAGTATTGGAATCCCGAGTAAAACCAACCTACTTTCAGGAAAAATATGTGTTGCATTATTTATTAAACGCCCTCGTATTTAATCGACGTGACTGTCAAGCAGCACACTGCTAATGCTGTGTTCGAACATTACGGGTTGATTTTTCCCATTCCTCTGCACTAGAGCTAGCTGACATTCATCACACCAACTAGAAATTATATCTAGTCATCTTGTATCCTTGTACAGTCACTCCACGATGACATCTTTCCGTACACCACAGTTCGACAGCAAATAGCCGTAGATTGCTGCTCACGCTGTCTGCCAGATCATTTACGAATACAGAAAGTAACAGCGGTCCTACCAGCTTCCCTGAGACACTCCTGAAGATAGCCTTGTCTCTGATGAACATTCACCGTCGAGGACAACCTACTGGGTTCTGGTACTAAAGAAGTCTTCGAGCCACTCACACATCTGGGAATCTATTCCGTATGCTCGTATCTTTGTTAACAGACTTCAGTGGGGCACGGTGTCATACGCTTTTCGGAAATCTAGAAATATGGAATCTGCCTGTTGCCCTTCATCCACAGTTTGCAGTATATCATGTGCGAAAAGGGCAAGCTGAGTTTCGCATGAGCGATGCTTTCTAAAACCATACTGGTTCGTGGACAGAAGTTTTTTCTGTCTGAGGAGATTTATTGTTTTCATACTGGCAATATGTTCAAGAATTCTGCAGAAAACCGACATCAAGGATATTGGTCTTTAATTTTGAGGTTCCGTTCCTTTACCCTTCTTATACACAGGAGTCACCTGTGATTTTCTCTTGTAGTTCGAGACTTTGGGCTGAGCGAGAGATTCGCGATAAATACACTCCTGGAAATTGAAAAAAGAACACATTGACACCGGTGTGTCAGACCCACCATACTTGCTCCGGACACTGCGAGAGGGCTGTACAAGCAATGATCACACGCACGGCACAGCGGACACACCAGGAACCGCGGTGTTGGCCGTCGAATGGCGCTAGCTGCGCAGCATTTGTGCACCGCCGCCGTCAGTGTCAGCCAGTTTGCCGTGGCATACGGAGCTCCATCGCAGTCTTTAACACTGGTAGCATGCCGCGACAGCGTGGACGTGAACCGTATGTGCAGTTGACGGACTTTGAGCGAGGGCGTATAGTGGGCATGCGGGAGGCCGGGTGGACGTACCGCCGAATTGCTCAACACGTGGGGCGTGAGGTCTCCACAGTACATCGATGTTGTCGCCAGTGGTCGGCGGAAGGTGCACGTGCCCGTCGACCTGGGACCGGACCGCAGCGCCGCACGGATGCACGCCAAGACCGTAGGATCCTACGCAGTGCCGTAGGGGACCGCACCGCCACTTCCCAGCAAATTAGGGACACTGTTGCTCCTGGGGTATCGGCGAGGACCATTCGCAACCGTCTCCATGAAGCTGGGCTACGGTCCCGCACACCGTTAGGCCGTCTTCCGCTCACGCCCCAACATCGTGCAGCCCGCCTCCAGTGGTGTCGCGACAGGCGTGAATGGAGGGACGAATGGAGACGCGTCGTCTTCAGCGATGAGAGTCGCTTCTGCCTTGGTGCCAATGATGGTCGTATGCGTGTTTGGCGCCGTGCAGGTGAGCGCCACAATCAGGACTGCATACGACCGAGGCACACAGGGCCTACACCCGGCATCATGGTGTGGGGAGCGATCTCCTACACTGGCCGTACACCACTGGTGATCGTCGAGGGGACACCGAATAGTGCACGGTACATCCAAACCGTCATCGAACCCATCGTTCTACCATTCCTAGACCGGCAAGGGAACTTGCTGTTCCAACAGGACAATGCACGTCCGCATGTATCCCGTGCCACCCAACGTGCTCTAGAAGGTGTAAGTCAACTACCCTGGCCAGCAAGATTTCCGGATCTGTCCCCCATTGAGCATGTTTGGGATTGGATGAAGCGTCGTCTCACGCGGTCTGCACGTCCAGCACGAACGCTGGTCCAACTGAGGCGCCAGGTGGAAATGGCATGGCAAGCCGTTCCATAGGACTACATCCAGCATCTCTACGATCGTCTCCATGGGAGAATAGCAGCCTGCATTGCTGCGAAAGGTGGATATACACTGTACTAGTGCCGACATTGTGCATGCTCTGTTGCCTGTGTCTATGTGCCTGTGGTTCTGTCAGTGTGATCATGTGATGTATCTGACCCCAGGAATGTGTCAATAAAGTTTCCCCTTCCTGGGACATTGAATTCACGGTGTTCTTATTTCAATTTCCAGGAGTGTACAAGCAAAGTATGGGGCCCATGCCTTACAGCACTCTTTGTAAAACCGAACTGGGATTCCACCCAGACCTGGCAACTTACGACTTGTATTTGTTTTCAATTCTTTCAGTTGTTTTCCTCCATTCCTCCACCTGGGATGTCTATTGCTATTCCCTTTATATGGGAGTCTGTGCGATGCTCAAACGATAGTATGTTTGTACGATTCTCCTGCGTGAACGATTTCTTAAATGCGAAATTAAATCTTCGGCTTTTCTTTTGCTTTATTCTACTGTCACACCAGACTGCTCAACGATTGACTGGATGGAAGCCTTAGACCCTCTTAGCGATATTGCGTAAAACCATAGTTTTCTCGTGTTCTCAGAAAGATCTGTTGCTAAGATATGACGGTGGTATTTGCCGTATGCTCAGTGCATCGATCATTTTACAGACGCACGAATCTCTACTAAATTTAGCCTGTCTGTCGTCATTTGCAAGTTCTCTTTGTGCCGAGAGTTCTACAGCCCTTGCTTCCTCAGCATTTTCTGCAGTTCATCGTAAAACCATGTTGGGTCTTTTCCATCCTCAAGCCACTCACTCAACACATACTTCTCCAGAGCACGATTTACAATCAGTTTAAACTTTACCCATAATTCCACTATGTCCATTATACTGGAACTAAATGATGTCAGTTCATTGTCTAAGTGAGATGCTAACAACAGGTTGCCATCTTTTTCTAGCAGAAATACTCTCACACCCTTCTTGATTGATTCATTAGCTTTAGTAACCCTAATCGCTACGACGACCATGGTCACTAATCCTTGTCTCTATAGTGACGCCGTCAATAAGGTCAGGCATGTTTGTAACTACGAGGTATAAAATATTTCCATTACGTATGGGCTGTCGAACTAGCTGCTCAAAACATGCTCAGAATACTTCATAAGACTATCTGTCTGTACACTCTGTAATAAATCCATACAGGTCTAGGTCCGTACTCGGTAGTTCAAAGTTACTTCCAACTAATATTGCATTTCTGCACTACTGGCGGTAGACTATTTTTAAATGATTCTAAAACTGTCACAACAGAATCGGGTGGCCGTTAAAAATATCCAGCATTTAACTTTATTTCACTGGAACTGTTATACGCAACCAGATAACTTCATTATTAAACTCAAATTCTACTACAATAGGGACAATATCTTTGTCGCTGCAGTGAACACTCCCATTCCTATGTAATCTAATCTGTGTTTTCGATGTACATTCCGTGAATCGATAAACATCAAAGAGCTTTGCACTTCGGTTTTCAGCCAGCATTCTGTCCCGAGCATAATCTGAGCGTGAGAACTTTCCTTGAGGGCAGTAAATTCTATAACTTCGTTGCAAATACTTCGACAAATTACTGATAAAATTTTGACAATCAAAGTGTCTTTGCTCTGAACGTTGCTGACTTTGCCATCGGGTGTCTTCTGGTGAGTGTTCATCAGAGTACCTCAAACTATCGCCTAGCCTAAGAAACCCCCATGTGCACTCCACAAGTACCCTGCTACCCGAGTAACTGCTTTCTTTGTGTAGTGCACCCCTGACCTTTCAAGGGGCGTCCTACAATTCCTCAGTCAACAACACAAGTCCAGAAATCTGCAGCCAACACCGTCACATAGTCGACGAAGTCTTTGATTGAGTCCCTCCACTTGGCTCCAAACCAAAGGACGCCGATCAGCTGTGGGAACAATGCTGCAAATTGGAAGCTCTGCTTGCACCGCGCACACGTGGCCAGCAGCCTTCACCTCTTCCACCAGCCTCCTGTATGAAATGAGGATTGCCTCCGAGCACAAGCGACAGCCGTAGTTGATGCAGACGTGAGCCACAATCTGCAAACGACTGCGCTCTGCACGTTCGATAGCCGCAGGCCAGACCTCCTCCACATCCCGGATGAGGCCCCCTGCCAGACATACCGAGTGCACGTTGTCTTTCTTTCCGCCTCTGAATGCTATTTCCCTTAAGGAGCTCCATAACACGCCCAACGTTGGAGCTCCCGATAGCTAGCAAATCTCTTCCCTCGTGTGCCTGCTTTGACCCTGCTGAAGGAACGACCACCTGTCCACTTACAGGGCTAATAGGTGAGGCCAGGTGGCCGGCCTCCACATTGGCCCTCCGCCTCGAGTGACGCGAACGTTTACGGCCCGCCGCTCACCCTGCGGTGAGGGCGGATCCACTGCGTCGGGTATACTGGAAGGTGCCTCGGCAGCTGAGCCCGTGGACGAAACAAGCGACGCCTGAGGTGACACATGCGACGCACCAGATTCTCCACCACCGCTACACCTTCTGGCTGACCATAGCCAAAAGTGCATTCAGCTGTTCGTAAACCGCGGCCAGCTTCTCCTGCGTCCCCATACAGCACACACATCCTACCCAGCCTATCAGGGCTAACTGAAGAAATAATCCATGAAAGCAGAAACAGAAACATGGACACGCAACTTGCTACCCTCCTGACGTGTCACCTATGCAGGCTGTCGCTTTAATCAGCTGTGTAGCTAGCTGTTCATAAGAAGTGACAGGTGTGCTACAGGCTGCCTGACAGTTATAAAAACGCGAGATTACAACTCTTAAACAGAAAAACACTCAATAAATTTAAGAATTTTACTACTAATAAAACACTGAAAAGCTAAATAAGTAACTTATCTCGCTCGGGGTGTGTACCAGGCGATAGTTGAAACCTGATTGACGCTTATTAGGATGAAACGAACACTGTCTGGTTCTTCAAAACAAACAAATGAGTAACTAGTGCGCTTCAGTCTGCCTGAAGTTACGCTTATAGTTACAAAACGCGAGATTAAACTTCTTAAATAGAAAAACACTCACGAAATTTAAGAAATATGCTACTAAGATAACACAGGAAAAGCTAAATAGAAACTTGCCGCTCTCCGTGTGTGTATCATGGACAGAAGTGAATGACGATTTTAACACCGCTTGATTACAGTAGCGCTTTTAATACTGTTGACTTCGATAAATTCCTTGTCAAAGCGAAACAGCTAATTTTCAGACAGTGTAATAGTGTAGCTCGACAGCTGCTTCAGTTACACATGTGAACAAGTCATATGTGAGTCCGAGAAATCATCAGGAAAATATGTGCTTTCTGGAGTTCTCTTGTGCTCCGTCCTTGGTCCACTGCTTTTCTCGGGTTGTATCAATAATATTTCATTCATAGCTCACTCCTGTAACTACTATTTTTATAGTGATGATATCCACTTGTGCCAAGTGCCAGAAGTATCGGGAATTGATGACGGTGTTTGTTCAGTATCACGATGGGCAAAAAATCTATTCCTTTAATTAAATTTTAAGACGTTATAGGTCATTAACTCTCAACTTTATCCAAATAACGTTTAAAAAACAGTAAAAAACCTTGGCATAATCTTGGATGAGCTTCTGCTCTGGGAAGAAGAAACTTTTGCAACATACAGGAAGTCTCTCTCCTGCCTACATGCACTCCAGAAATTTAGAACAATATTTCCACTTCAAATTAAACACAAATCAGTCTAGTCTTTAATCCTGCCAGACCTTTATTACTGTGATATAGTTCAACATAGCACGAATATTGTAAACTCCAGACGGCCCCAGCTAGTGATGAACTCATCCATAAGATACGAGACAAGTTTGTGTGCAACATTCATTTGCTAGATCACATCTATCCTACCCATACTTAGTTAGGTTGAATGCGACCCGATAGACGGCGTGATTTTCACTCATATCTATTATTGTAATGTGTAAGACGTGGTGGGAAGAACTACTAACTCACATTTATACATCTTTTTTTCGTTTCGTAATAACTTAGAAATGTTGAGAATGTAACCATGTACACAAAAACTTGCGATGTGAATGTAAAATAACTCGATCCACTTCATTACGATCTATCTATCAGATACTTACTGTCGTTCAATAACTGCAATAACAGTTCGGATACATCCATTATATTGATTGTACTTTTCAGGGCCGTGTTTTTTTTGGGGGGGGGGGGGGGGTGGAGGTGGGGGGAGAGTAAATTGGGCATTTGCCCATGGCAGCAAGTTTTAGAGGGGGCGGCAATATTTGTGGAAAACTGCGAAAAAACTGTGGCCATTAAACAAATTCCTAACATTTAAATCTCCCGCTCACACGGATAAATTAACTGTCGCGTATCACCAATGTTGATCAGTTTGCACGCCACGCGCACATTCCTAAAATTTAAATCTCTCGTTCATCGGGGAATACTAGTTGACGTACACGCAGAAGTGTGTTACATAGTGACGTTTATTCCCGATACTGCTAGCAAAGATAGGATATAATTTGGTATAGTCACTTTAATTTGTTCTTTTCCTAACTTACGAGCGAGCGTTCTTACATGTTTCATTTTCGAGTGATAATTATGCTACAATGTGGTTAAAATAGCGTTAAGGCAAGTTTACATCAGCGCACTTTCGTAAACTTTGTTATTAAACTCTTAAAAAAACATATTCGTCCATATTTTTTGCCTGGCATGTACATAAACAAAACAACTCGAAACTCTCCCGGCGTGTTTTATAAACAGAATTTTTTTAACTTCTGTGAGCCAAATGCTGAATTAAATTAATGTGGCGTTTTCCTTAACCTTTTTATATCGCGCATGCGCGTATAATAGCAGAGACTAGCAGATGCAACCTGTATGATCTTCAAGCGGACGATAGAACACAGTTTGCTTCCGTACGTTAAATCAAATGTAAAATGACTTTTAATGTCATTTCTACTCTGTCGTTAATGGATGCTGTTTTACGATATTTTGGTAATCACAAGAAATTGAGTGGAAAAAAGCGACTGAGTGGGGCTCAGTATCGACTTCTGGCAAAAGAAAAAAGAAAAAGAGAAGAAAAAACATCGAAAAAACTTCCGTGCCTTGACGCTTTTATGAAATCCTCAAAGAATCCAGGTAGAGGACGTACATTCTCCCCATGTGAAACTGAAGAAGACCAGGAAGAAACGTTTACTCTAAAAGAACCCAAAGATGAAGAAAGAAACACTTCCACCAAACGAAAGAGAAAATGAAACGCCCATCGTTGTGAAGAAACATTCTCACACTCAGTGTTGATCCACTTTTTTGTGGAAAAACTGATAAAACCCGGTACTACATCGCAATGAACTGGATAGGGCAAAGTAAAGAAAGTGGTTTTTCAAAATCAAAATACTACTTTAATCTTTACATGATTAAAATTTATATATTTGAAAAATAAAGGGTCAAAACCTGTCTCCCTTTGTGATAAATAATACACTTTCACTGCCAAAAGATTTTTAAGCTGACTGATTTTGAAAATCGGCGAAGTGGGGCCGATGTGGCCGCTGAACCTTACTAGATCCCTATTTTCACGTGCGCTTAGGATTTTCAGAATTAAATATTTAATTTTAGAATGATTTTATCAAGATGAAAATTATGGAAAGAAGTGAACAAATCAGTACAAAAACACGGTTATTCCCCTGACAACGAAAAACATGAAATACCGCACACAAGTTTTCAACTTAACATTTGAATACGTCTTTGGCGTATAACGTATCAACGTTTTCTACATTCTATGAAGTTTTCGCGGGCGTATTTGTCGCACTACATACAAATTATCTACTGATCATCATAATTTCTCAGGTGCGAAGTAACATTTCAAAACAATTGTTATGATGTATAAGAAGACACAGCGAGTTACCTCAGACATTCTAGGAATGAATAAGATGGTGATATGATCTGATTTTTGTGAAACAGACACACTATAAACATACGCCGCCACATTTGATCGCTCATGTCGTTCTATATTCCCGCCCCATAGTCCATGGTACTTTTTACCAAGTTCCGAAAGCATCTCACTACATGCTAGCACTAGCAGATATGAGAGATAGACGTCCCAATGCTCAAAACTTCATATTACTTTAGTGGGACACATCAACCACTTACGCATTAAGATGGTAACACAAGACGCTCTACTAGCGTATTTTTTCAGAGAAAGCTGACAAACAATGAAATTATTGATAGAGATTATTTAGCGTATTTAGAAAGTCGGGGAACGTTATTTTGTGCACCATATCCTCCGTTTAGGGGAACATCAGACTTGGTAGGACCTCGTGGTTCCTCGGACTGGGAGCATCTTTTAAAAATAGAAGCTAAGCTCTGACTTGGACAGATGGAAAATCGTTCACACAACTTCAAAATGAAGTGCAACAGTGGCTTAATGTCTTATAAAGAGTTTTTGCTGTCGTGAATAAACGTTCTTCGTCAAGAATACCTTTCCGTTGTGATGATGAAGTACTTGGAAGTTTTCATAGTGGTTATTTTTTACGAACGGAGCTTATTACTGAAACTGATCCATTTATAGCTAGCTGCATACCACAATATAAGAACTCTGGAAAGCGAAGAACTTCTTACCTGTCTTTTGATACATGTGAGGAAGTAATCAGAATCACGAGGAAGAGAGTAGTTGTAGAAATTATTGCAACTAAATATTATTCTGTCATTATTGACTCAAGTCCTGATACTGGGCACAAGGATCAGTTAAGCTGTGTCTTGTGTTATGTCAACAAATTGGGACTATCAGAACAGAGATTTGTTGAATTTATATCCATTCCAGGCACGGTAGCCAGAGCCTGGCAGATGCAGTACTCCGCTTTCCTGAGGGACATATATTGGACGTAAGGAACTGCAGAGGAGGGAGCTATGACAATGCGCAAAATATGTCAGATATTTACTCCGGCTTACAAGCTACAATTAAAGCTGTCTCTCTTTACAATTACTATCTACCTTCTTGGAGCACACATTGAATTTGGTGGTGCAGCAAAATTTTCTTACTATGCAACTTCTTTTTTGACATTTTGCAAGAAATATTTGATTTTTTCAGTGGTTCTAATAAGCAAGAGAATCATTTAAGCACATTTTGCAGTAAAAACAACTTGCCTGTAAAATTCCTCTCTATTGTCTGCTACAGAAGAAACTTGCAGAAGGTTGAACAAAGATGGTAAAGCAATCGTCACAGCACTGTTGTCAGTCCTTGGGAATGAAATTCAAAAACATTTGTTGAAATCTGAAGCCAGAGCCATAATGAAGAAATTGCATAATTTCGAGACAGCTTTCATGACTGTAGTTTGGGACTAAATTCTTGACAGATCTAAAGTTGTACGTAAGTAATTACAAGCACTATACATGAACGTATTCACTGTTCTGAAGTTGTACGGTTCCTTAGTTGGGTTCTTAGAAGCAATTAAAACGGAATACAAAGCTTTCAAGAATCTAGTTTATAAAACACTTTAATCTGACTGTAATATTGCTAAAATTCAACAAACTTAACTTCAGTATGACAAATGTAATAAGAAAAACAAAAGATTCTCTGACGAATCTGATTCAGACATTGAACTAACTAATGGACCAGACGAGATGTGGGTATCTTTCCTTTTGATTTTGGATAAATTGAAGGAAGAACTGAACAAGAGAGCTTCTTCTTATGAGGACATCTGTGAACAATTTATCTATTTGTCAGATCTGAAGAAGCTAAGTCCACTTGATATCCAAGAAGCGTCGTCCAGGCTTCAGCAAGTCTACAGTTCAGATGTTGAAGACTCATTGAACGTTCACACATCACAAGCTGCATCGCTGATGAAAAGAATGAAAATTAGCCATACTCTCTACCAGAACTGTGCAAGATGTTAAAGGGTAGCAACAAAGAAAATTTTTATCCAAATTTGAACATAGCTCTTAGAATACACTTGAGTAATCATACTTCCAATTTCTCCACGGAAAGGTCATTTTCTGCTGTAAGACGCATAAATAATTATTTAAGGCCATCACTAAAACAGATTCGTCTTAGTTATTTTGGGTGTCCATGCGACTGGATCAGACTTGACAGTGAAACTGAACTATGAAGAAATCATAAACTTGTTTGCAAATGATAGGACCGCTTGTTATTTAAAGAATCAATGTTTTGCAACCTCATACCATTCCAAATGCAATATAAGTTGTTTGCATCATTTCTAGTTAGTTTTGATATAAGCACAATTGTAGTGTTTACATTTGTATGTATTGTATGACACCTTACTAAGTTTTTCTATTTGTATTCCTTATAAAAGCACGATTTTAGGTCTGCAACTCACAGTTAACTACTACACACACAAAAGATGCGCGCACATGTTAGGCAAACTTTGATAAACTTCTGTATTTTAAGTCTGGAGGGGAGGTTGTGGGGAGGGGAGGGAGCGGGCAGCAGAGATTTTTTTGACCAGGTGCGTCAAGAGTCCTTAATAAGGGCCTGGTACTTTTAAATAACATTAAATCTTTCTCCATCTCCTTCTCCATTTCAGCGGTACTACTATGGAATAAATCACCCTGTATACTGTGTCATACCCAAAATCAACCTGCAAACAAGAGGAGATTGAAGCTCTGCCTTTTATCATCGACGTAGTCTCCCTCGCGGCGTACCAGTACCGTTGTCACATTGCAAACTCTTTACTTTTCTTATCACTCTCTGCTTCTGTTTTGTTCTTTCCATGTCATCTGTTAATCTTATCGATCTTCCTCTGACGAATCAATTTCTTCTCCTCACTGATTCTTCCTCTAATGGTGAAATATGTTTCCGTCCCAAATGACACTATTAACATTAGACAGGAAAGTAATGAGGAAATTCTTATTGCTAATAAGACTAACATTCCGTAGATTCCAAATATTCATTACTTTACATATAGTCATTACTGTTATTGTTGTTATTTATCTATTATTATTATTATTGTGCATTGCAATTTTTACTCACTGTGCCAGGTTAAATAAATGCATAAATATACTAACTATAACGCACTTGGGGAAGGGTTCAGTCAGGCTGGTCATGACAGAATGGATAATGATGTTGCAGTAGAAGAAGTTATTAATTCAATTAGTGCCATTGAAGACAGGCTTGTCGCAGCAGACATGCTGTCCTCCATCCAATGAGAATTCAGGGGATTTAGCTCAAGGATCTTCAACACCTCATCACACTGACAATGCTCCATTAGGCACTCAAACTGTTACTCCAACATTGGGGTTTTCTAATGAACCTCCTGGGCTTAAAACCATGGTGGTATTTATAAGAGAAATGAATATGGATTGTATGGAAGCAATGAAGAAGGAGGTATATGAAATGGAGCAGAGAAAGGAAAAGAAATGCGAAGTAATTAGACGGGTAAAAGCAAAGTTTAGGAAAGTGATCAAACAAGACTTAGAAAAAGCCCCACCAGGTCATATAAAGCAAAGACATCGAAACAGTTCAGAGGTAGGCTGATAGATTTGTTACCGGTAGGTTCGATCAACACATAAGTAGATGTTCCGGGGACTCAAATAGGAAAATCTGGAGGGAAGACGACTTTCTTCTCGAAAAACTCTACTGAGGGAATTTAGAGAAACGGCATTTAAAGTTGACTGCAGAACGCTTCTACTGCTGTCAACATACACTTCGCGTGAGGGTCATGAAAATAGGACAAGAGAAACTAGGGCAAGTGTGGAGGCTTGTAGATAGTCGTTTTTCCCTCGCTCTGTTTGCGAGTGGAATAGGAACGGAAACGTCTACTAGTGGCACAAGATACTCGCCATCGCGCACCATACAGTGGCTTGCGGAATATGTATGCAAATAGTGATGTAGGTAAATAGCTGAACTAGATTTTAAAAAATTGTGGTCCATCCGAAAAGCAGGAGGTTATGTCTCAAAAGTGCGCTGCATTTGTGCATCAACAGGACAAGCAGGCTAGCCAATGTTAAGAAACTACACAAATACAGGAAGAAAAAATAGGAGTAGAGCTATAGCTACCTGGACAGAAGAGGAATTGGACAGAATTCAAGGACTGGGAAAGACATGGGCAATGTGTCCCAGTGTTTCAGAACAGCATGGGGAAGTAAACCGTATCGGAAAGGGGCTATGGGCATAGGAAGTGAAAAGTCAATAGGGATGGCAGAGATGATCGAAAATCTGCTGTTAAGCAATAGGAACTTAATGAGCTTTAGAATGTGTGGGAAAATTCTGTGAGTACTCAGACTGTTCCAGTTATGGAAACCAAGGACGTTAGATCCCTATTGGAATTCCAAAACAAAGAATAATAAGAAATAATTAATAAGTGACATCGCGATGGTCCACGAGAAAGAAATATCCCTTGGGCTCTACATCTTAGGAGCAGTGACAGGAGTAACGATGATGGGGGCTCAGATACAGTGGTTTCCAATCGAGGTCCGGAGTATCCTAATCCACAAGGAAACTCTGAATTTCCTCACACTCACCTCAGTCAACCAGAGTATCATTACATCATGGGGAATCCTCTGTCACCCAGGCATGGGCAGAAAGTTTTGCTTACAAACACTTTCTGCCGAGAAATTCCAGGTCTTTCGAGACAACAATAGCACTCTCCATTTTCGCGCCTGGGTAGAGCTATGTAAGTATTCTTTGCGTACTACTCAGCCACTTGGTCAAAGATTGAAATTTGTTTTGCTGATATCTAGGAGAAGAAACTCTTTCTCGAATGCAACCTGTTGATGAGTGTGTGATTTTTATCAATGTTTCGAAGAAGTCTTCCTTGTGAAATATCGGTCATCTGCAGCACAAGTTCGGGTAACGCATGACTTCATGATGACTAGCAGCTTCTGAAACTCGATTTTTACCAGCCCAGTAAAGTTCTTTGGACACGTGCTAAGAAAGAATCAGCCCTTTTGTCCCGCAGAGGCAATACAGCTCTGCTATATGAAATTGCCTACTAACCATCTGCACGTTTTAACCAAGATATGGAGGAATGATGTGGAGGTCCTAAGAGTCTGCTGCAAGAAATGATATTTTCGAGAGGCAATGAAATAACCAGAAATCGACCAATAGATCAAGAGCAGCCCCATCACAATGGTAATTGCAACATTGGTTTCTGTCCACAAGGAAGCAATAACTTCCATTCTGGAAATTAAAACCAAGGGTGCCGGAACAGCCACCATAACAGTGACGGTTATCGCTTTCAGCGTGCCTGCGTGGTCAAGAGACATGCGGATTTCTTTCTGAGAACGTAAAGGTGCGTTCTCTGAACCCAAGAAACAATGTCGGAAATGAGCGCCCTCTACCTCAGCAGCGCCATGAGGAAAAATCAGATGCAGTTTCTAATGAATCAGTAGGTAATAAAGATCTATGTCAAATAAATACGTTAAATATCAAATATGTAGGTGAATTGTGAGGACGTCAGAAGTTGGCCTGTGTTATGGCTGCAGGAAACACACATGAAAGGTACAATCTTTGGTAAAAATGTCAAAGTGGGGAATAAAGCGTGGATTGAATTCCCATGAGAAGGACACAAGTTTGCAGGGAATTTCATATTAGTGCCATTTTTGTCTATTGAGGTGGTACTTGTGTGGATTTTACGAACGCTTAATCACATTTTATTGGACCCTGGTTAGGGGGAGACTGTGTTGGGGAAGGAATCACCGGTATGTTCAAAGTTTGAGGAGCAGGTCGTTCGAGAAGGGATTCAAAAATGGTTCAAATGGCTCTGAGCACTATGGGACTTAACATCTATGGTCATCAGTCCCCTGGAACTTAGAACTACTTAAACCTAACTAACCTAAGGGCATCACACAACACCCAGTCATCACAAGGCAGAGAAAATCCCTGACCGAGAAGGGATTGAATACAGCTATCTTAAAATCTGTAGTGGCCCTAAATATAATGCTCCAGTTGTTCTTGATGTTCTATCACAGGCTAGCGGGCAAGTCTAAATGTCGAGATCGACAGAAACATTCGGCAGAATGCTAACGCTATATTCACCATAGGTGAGTGTGATCGTGAGGGGTTGCTGCGTACCTTTAAAAATATTTATTTGGTGTTTCCTCGAGTTCCCACCATCAAGAATTTTAGATTCGCGTTTAAGGTAAAGGAACAATAAAGTTTGTTGTACGACCCTATTCTATTCCACTGGCGTACAAAGAAAAAGTCTTGCAAGATCCAGTTACCTTAGATCAGGGAGTACAGGAGCACGCCATTGGCTCCTCCTCGTTATATCAAAGAAGGACAATGCCATACTTCTTGTCTTCGATTCACGTTAAATTAATATGGTCTCTGTGCCAGAGACTGATATACCTGAAAATCTAGAGGAATTCGTTCAATAGTCTCATGAGATCTGTATCTTTTCTTCAAATGTTCTGAAATCTGGTTATTGTCAAACTGAACGTGATATATCCTTTTGGCGGTATATGGCCTCCCTTTCTGTTTATGGAGGCTCTAACAGTTCAGACAGTTTTAGTTTGAGTTGGATATTTCCTCTGTAGCTTTCAATTGTGATCAGCACACAACATAAGATGAATCCCTCCATCATCGGTTTACTCGATATATGGACGATATTCTTATAGCTGAGAAGTCCACGGATAAGCATAATTTTGTTTCCGGCTCTTTGCTTCGAACTTTCCGTGATAAAGAGTTCACTGTAAGCTTAGGGAAGTCATGTTTTGGCACAAAGAGCGTAAAGTACTTGGAACACACAATTTCCAGTGAAGGTGTCTCTCCAAATACCGACAAGATTCAAGCAATGGAGGAGTATTCTGTGACTGCAACAAAATGACAGCGATGCTTGTAAATTTCTATACGTGATTTATATTTCTCGATATTCTGTCCACTCCTCACTTAAATGGACTGATTGGAAAAAAGTCACGCTGGCACTAGGATGAGAAAGCAGATGCGGAGTTGCAACGCATAAGAAGAGCGCTTCTGGCGTCTCTTATTCTGGCTCATCCAGATTTGTTCTATGATTTTTGCATGCCCATGCATAGAGCTAAGATAGGGTTAGGTATTGCTCCCTTTAAACAGATTCAGGATGGCATGTCTGTCCTGAAAAGAACGATTGCTTTTACGAGTAGGTTTACGTTCAAGAATGGAAGAAATTACTCTGTTACTCTGTGATGGAATTAGAAGTTGTGGCCATCCCGTAGGATTTTCAAAAGTGTAGGATCTTCCTGACTGGTTGGCACACTAAAGTGTACGCAGATCATAAGTGTATGCAGTTGCTCTTAACATAAAACTCTCTTACGGGCAGCTTGCACACCTGATGATTTATCTGCAGGATTTCCATTTTACTATAATGCAAGTCCAGGGAAGCAAATTGTTACTGTTGACACTCTGTCTCATTCCCGATTTTGCCTTACACAACACACTGAGAAAGTTGTAGAAATGAATAACTTCACCTTATTCTAAATGATGGAAGTAACCTGTGAAAATTATGTCTCAATGTCCTCAAAACAAATTGTTCAGGAAGAGACACAAATATATGCATAAATCTCAGATAGCCATCTGTCAGTATTATGAGTCGAAAGACAACATTCTGTTTCGGTGTCATACTATTGAATTGTTGTCATTCTCGATGAACACATGAATAAATTAGTGAGGGACACCCATCTCAGTTATGCCCACTTCAGCTCTAAGAAGTGTTTAAATAAACTATGCCCCACCTGCCACTTTAACAACATCGTGAGTCACATCAATAAGTTGATATTAGTTTGCAAAGTACGAGCATGCCCAAAAGTAAAGACACCCACGGTTTCCCAACAAGCACCATTGTTTCCAATAATTTCCATTAAGTTGCGTGGATCAGGTGTGGTTTCTTTTTTGCTCTTGTCGTTCTTGAGCTGAGATCTAAGTATGTTTACCTCACCCCGTTGAAAAAGGCCACTACACGGTCAGTGACAGATGCATTTTTGAAGAGGTTGGTCATGTACAGAAGATTAATTCACACTATGGACCACATTTCCGTGCTCGTCAATGGGATTGGGTCTCTGCACTGGAGTATCACCAAATCAAATTTGTAGTCATTCCAGGTTGTCATCTGTCTTCTAATTCTACCTCATAAATCAACTTTGTTGCACCGGTCATGGTTCTCCTGATATTTTTCTGCTAAGCATACACTCCATAACTCGCAAGTTATATCACTGGCAGTAAGTCACGATAAGAGGGAGGCAGAAAGAAGAAGGAAATAGGTAAATGAGAAGTGAGAGACTGAGGAAGAAAAGGTTGGTTAGAAAGTCTTAATAAAGTGCCACATTCTGTCGAGTCAATAGAAGGCTTTGCGTCATAAGTTTTTCTTGTTACATTTGGGCCTCCTCAGAGTAAGAAGGATCATATATGCTAGTACGGTGGAGGAGAAACCTTAAAGTCCCATAAATCACGTGGCGTATATTAAGCTTGTAATTTAAATGTGTTTGTAGAGTAATCCCCATTAAGGAGGCGAACAACAGAGTAAGTTCTGTGATTATTTTTCCTGCAGTTCAGAAATTGATTATTCTTGTGCATTTTTCTGTAATCGTAAGATAATTAGTGAATACGAACAGATTTATTTTGCTGTGTAGCTATGAACTAGTAAAGATGTCGGTTTTTTGTAGTTGTATTTTGGTTTGTCTCACCACTATAGGTTGGTCACCCCATATCTTGTGTGGTACTTTTTTGTAGAGTGGAGGTATGTTCTCTGATTGTTAGAGAATGTGAGGGTATACACTGCCTAGCAAAAGAAATGAAGAATCTAGAAGAGATGGAGGAAACCAATTGAAACTTAGATTGAGAGATTATTTGATGTTGTTGCAGTGACTACAAAATTGGGGCAAATTTATAAAGGTCTTGGCAGTTTGTTTCCACTTCTCAGTATGATGTTGCGTGCTCTGGCTTGGATACATGAGCTAACTCAGTTAAAGCTGACTCACCACTGTTGATATACTGAAAGCTTGCGCTGGGGAGGAGCTGACGTCCGAGCTGGTTCCACACATGTTCTCTGGGTGACCAATCTGGGGATCTTGCTGGTCATTGGAGTATCTCAACGCCACACAAACATTTCATACAAACATGAGTCATGTGTAAGAGCATTGTCCTGTTGAAAAACTGGCACCGCGATATTGGCACGTGAGAGGTAACACTTGAGGACACAGGACATCCGTTACTTACCACTGTGCCATCATAGTTACCTCTATAACTCTCACCTGTCTGCTGAGGTAATACCCAATTGCTCTCCACACCATGACAATAGAAGTAACACGTTGTCCCTCCCCAAGCGATTGGAAGAATGGATCCTCTCCTCAGGTCGCCACCCTACTCACTGACAGTGGTCACCTAGGGTAGAACCGCGATTCGTCGCTGAACAAATTGTGACGCCAGTCATCAGCGGTCCTTGCTTCCTGGTCATAGCACCACTCAAAACGCAGGCATTTGTGTTGTGGTGTTACCATGGGTCGAGTCTGGCTGCTGCTAGTCTCCGACAGATTGTATGGGATGATACAGAATATTGCAGGGAGTCTATCACTTTTTCTCGGTTACGATGCATTTCGTTAACAATATGGCGATCCTCCCTTCTGGTGGTCAGGCGAGGTCGAGCAGAACCTTGACGAGGATACCTGCCTTCACATTTCCCTGCTGTCCAACGTAGTGCCGCTGTAACATCCAAATGCTCAACCAGTCTGGATACTGAATTACACGACCAGCTGGCCAAATGAAAACCCTAAATGAGGCCCCTTTCAAACTCTGTTAGGGGCTAATAATGCTGTATCACACGAGTTTGCGGCATATCTGTGTCCTTCATAGTGATAGCTAAATATCTGACGCTCTTCAAGCCCCACAAATCTCGATAACAACACTAAACACAAACAACGCTAATGTACTCTGGTGGTCATTACACCAGTCACAGAAGCTTGTCAGTGCAAATATTTACATACACGCTCATAGTGTGTAAGTGTATGAAGTTACACTGACTTCCGACCACGTCTTCAGGGCGCATCAATTTTTATGTAGGCCATTGTATTTGTTTGGATTATCACCGTTTTGGACAAGTAGGGCTGTTAGACGAGTGGACTTATTACAAGTTTTCAGAGGGCTGTGAAACTCAGCTGCCGGAAAGATATTAATGAATGAGCAACGTTTCTCACCTCTTTGTGATATTGTGCTCCATAGCATGTTGAAGAACTCTTAGTAATGGAAAGCCTCTTGTAATTATATATTTATATTTGCTTATTAGGAATATCAATTTTAACAGATGAAATGCACTGGTGTAAATGTGAAGTTCGTTTGTTGGTGTTACAGCTTTGGTGTAGTCATGGTGAGTGCAATCCTTGTTTTGGTACAGATATCTATAAACTCGCAGGTTTCTTAGAGTGAAGATAACCAACAGTGAAGCATTCACTTGTATTCTCGAGCACTCGAGCAGTTAGTTGTGGCTGAGACGATAATGAATTGGGTATTCTGTGTTGTATGTGAGTTTTGACTGGTGTCAAGGGAACGCTTTGGCTGTAGTTTCCTCGTGGTTGGTAGATTACATTGTGCTACACAAAAAAAAACCTTTTTCTGTTTCTAAATAAATGCGTTGTGATCCCACCTATACTTCAAGGCTGCATTCGAAACTAATTTCAGTTTTTTTTCTGTCAGGGATAGTTTATGACAAATTGCAATTTTATTTCTCTTTTCTGTTTATGATATAGTGCAGCAAACATGAGGTGAAATTCGATAAAGAAATTCACGTTTTTATGATGTTCTTTGTTCATCACAATAATGGAGGACGAGGTCTAACATATAACATAGTACTCTCTGTGCATACGCTTTGTAGCATTTATTTTACATGAGAAATTACAGAATATTGACAAAAAACTGACTCACTATATTGTAATGCACATCACTTTTTTCTCTTGCATTGTAAATCTTTCTCCTCTCGAATGACATTCCAGCAATAATCCGCTAACATAAAAGGTACACACTTCCCTTCATAACGCCTTTCTATGGTAGAAGTGTGTTTATGGAATCATTCCCGATGTTCATCCGATGAGAGTCCATCATATGTACAGTCGTCCTCAAAAGTATCCGAACCACCTGAATTGCATTTCGCCTGATTCGCATGCAACCGGCATAACGCAGCTGTCTAGCAGGTCCTCTAATCGCTCCTTGGCACAGTCGTTTGACTATTGAAAATGAATCCAACGAGTCACCACTAGAAAACACTGCTCTGTATCGCAATAACTCAAGATGTAAAGTAATACCACGATACTACAAATATCAGGGGACACCTTATCACAGACAAGACTGTCCTAAGGCTTGAAAGCTCACATTTATTACAATAAATGACATACCTGAAACTTTACCATTCTCATTATTACGTCAGATAGGTAATGCACGTAGTAAGTTCGTCGTATTCATGATTTACTCTTGGAAGTAACATACCGTACTTATTACTTAACACAAAACGACATTAAAAATTTAAGTTATTCACGAGCAGCTAGTTGAGAATATGTAAAGCAAAGATTTCGTGACTGACGGAAACTAACAGTCATTCCTGATTAGGCATACAGAGAGTGATATACCTCGATTTTCGACAGTATCAGTTCACAAATATCAACTTTAAATTACACAACGCAGACATTTTTAACGGACGCGAATTCCTACCCAGCATCTACTGTCCCTGTTAACGAACTACGAGAGATGTTAAATATTGCTTCTTCACAAGTAACTTACTTGAAATGCCGTGAGGTAAAGCTTTGTGTTGGACAGGGATTCGAACCCATAACCTAATCGGATTGATATCGAAGCACAATCAACTGTGACATATCGGATTTTCTCGGCAGTAGCTAGATGTTTTAACTGAAATGACGAGACGAAACATTAATTTTTTCCTTCCCAGGACTCCAACCCGGCACCTATCGCTGTAATATCCTAGAGAAAACGAACGATAAATATGGGTTTGTTGCAACAGCAGCGACATGTGAGCATGTTTGAACTAGAAATAATATGACGAAGAGTTCAGTGCTGATTGGGAATACAGCCCCACACATATCGTTGTTGACTACACACAAAGAGACGTCAGCTACCGAATTTTTCTCCACCAGCAGCTCGGAATAACATCTTGAACTTACAGTGATATGGCAAATAGGTCTGTGTCTCACAAGGAGTCAGAAACGTCAAATATCGTTAGTGTTGACAACGAATGAAAATACATGAAACATTAAAATTATTATCCACCAGCAGATAGGTGTTGTCATGCTAGAGCTTGATAATACATAATGAAATCTCTAGTGCCGGACCAGGATTCGAACCCATTCAGGCGCAACATGTGGAGATGTGGAGGAATCTGCAGTTTTGAACAAACAATAAATCGCAGCCGAACTGTATTATCACGAAGGGATCAAATTCCGCGTTAAGGGCGGTCTGAATTGCATTCCCAGCTCAGAACCAATTTTATCGACATACAGAAACTCAAATAAAAGATGGAATAAGTGTCCTGTGACCCTACATAACGTTTGTGTCATCACTAGAAATAAATAACTAGTATAAGAAAGGTTACTGGTGATAGAGTTTCTACATGTCGCCACTCCAGACTTTATTGTGGCTTAAACTAACGTCTACATGGTAGAGAAGGAATACCATTTTTAATGTGAATTTCAGTCCACAGTGCCATTATATCTTCTTCACTTGGTGTAGCCAGAAGATACAGGAATCTGTCTCTTCCTACATAAAATCATTGACGGGAGTTGGAATCGAACCCAGACCGTAGGTATAACAACCTACCATCAGTCCAACAGACCACCAAATCCTTCATTTTTCTATCGTAACGCCGTTGCGCCACACTGGATGAGAATTCTTACACACAGGCTCCCTGTAGTAATTTGCAGCATGTTCAGTAAATTCATTTACTTGGTTGACCGAATCACCATGAACTAGCTGCCTCGGCTACCAAGTGCATACATTGGACTCTATTTTGTTATCACCGAAATAAAGTCACGTAACTGCCACCTTCACAGAACAGCCAACAGTGTAGGATGCAGAAATTTAAGTAGAATTGTTCCTTTCCACTTGAGCTACTGTACTGCACTTTCTGTTTGTTGAAAACGTCGTGCAGTACAAAAGAAAAGCTGCAACTCTTTGTCTCTCAGAAGTCTAGACCAGCCATATGCATTATCTCACAGTGCAGTGGAATGCAGAAGTTCTGGAGGAATTGTTGAGTTCATGGTAAGCGTAGCGCTGTAGACAAGATGTCGCAAGTTCGAGTACATTCGCTTCTACGTTTTTTAAAACGCAATTCAGCTGTCTGCTGAAGTTATCATTCTAATGGAACTTTGAACATAATTCCCTTCACTTCTCAACCCAAAATAGTCACATGTCAAAAAAGAGCTAACTTTTGCGACATTTTGTTCTTTTCAGGTTTAATACACAGCCAGGCAGCAGATGCATCTCGAAACTTTTGTATTATGTATGGGGAGAGCGCATCGTGCCAAAATACGTCAGAAAAGTATTTTCTACATTAGCTGTCGTGTGTTAGTGGCATTTTATTCTTCTTCAAACCTTGTTTGACAGCTTTAACTCAGAACAAGTTTTCTACATGATGTAATCAATAAACTGCATGTGCATTGTCAGACTGTTATAGATAACATCAGACAATTCGCATATATCCTTGATGATTAATATCACTCTCATGTTTACTATTGTTTTAACAACACTAAAGGAAAACTTACGAAAATTGTGCTCTGTGTTACAAGAAATGAAATAAAACTACCCACGATAACCCTACGACGAAAGTCTGTTTCAATAAAGCTGAGTATCTGTACACAAGCGTGCCTCTATGGACACGAATTAGTAAAATACTACTCATTTAGATTGTGTCTGTGTTTAATTGGTATGCTGTGACGTACTCAAGGGGTATACAAATGTGGCATTTCATAGATAAAGTTACATATTCCTAGAACCCAAAATATGCTTGCCAGCAGCGGAAAGAGGCGTTACCTGTTGTGCAGCATTCTAAGTTTTTCACCATTGCACTATTAGCCCAAAGTATTTTCTTGCGATTTCCTTATCGATGTTGGACCTGACTGCTTGAAGCTCTTCCACAGAAGGGATAAAATCGTTACAGTTAGTGAGACTGGAACTGCGAACCATAACTGACGCTTTTTCACCGGCCAGCACGTTGCCAAAGAGCTGGCGAAGAGGCATGTGTACTACATTCGAAATTCTTTTTAATTATCGTCAGTTTGCAGCATGACGGACACTTTTTATTACTAAAAGAACTTCTGATCTGAAAGCATGATACATAAAATATTTAAATATCGATTGGCAATCTATTATCTTATTAATTACTCTGATTACTTTGAATCAATTAAATAATTTTTTGCAAAACTAGACCTCATACTCGTCAATTTGACAACCCATTTATCTGTCTCCCATTTTTGATTTGGCTAAGAAATACGGACAAAAATCCGTTCTATAATTTCTAGGTTGACTCGTTTTTGCTGTGTTGATACACTTGTTGACAGTTAAAAATATCACACCAATGTAACTTTACATGGGCAAAATAGCAAGGCCTTGAAGAGATGACGTGTAAAAAAGCACTTCATGGACATACCTAACAGCAGCTGTTCGTCAGATATTAATGAATCTTGTAATTCTTTATGGTCAAATGTTTGAGCGGAGCGAAATTTAACTCCCTAGAAATCACACAATGGACATTTGTCCGAATTTTCAAAGCCAGACGAAGAGTGGGAAATGAACAAATGGTGTATCAAATTGATCAGGTGAGATGTAGTTTTTCAAAGAAAGTTTTAATTGCTTGCACGCAATTAATGCAATTAAGAAGATCATAATTAATGACTTGAGCGACAGTTATTGTCACATTTATCATAGCCAAACGAAGAGTAGGAACTGTACATTTGGGGTATCAAATTAACAAGTGTGGGGTGTAATTTTGCAAAAAAATATTTAACTGACCGAAAGTAGTGAGGTAATTTAGAACATAACAGCGTACCATTCGATATTCAAATGATTTATTTTTCCTGCTTCCAGGACAAAGCTTGAAAACAAAAAAGATTTTGAAAGAGGAAACAGTCAAATGAAAGATTTCAAGTCAGCGGAATAACATGGTGTATTGGAGTCCTGGACAAAACCAATCTGCCTTCAGAAAAAAAAAGTGTTTCACTACTCACTGAACGCACCTCATTGTAAAACCTGTTTTTACATTCCCGGATTTTATGTTTTACCGCCATTTACGTCATTTACTGCCATTACAATTTTCATATGGCTAACATTTCTCCAATTTTGCACTTTTGAACCACGACAAAAATGGATTTTCAAATCGATTTTTATGGAACGAACATCGTGTTCCCGCTCACCTACAACCTGTAAGATGAAGCGCGACATAAAACTGTACAGTTTGTTGACAAATTTAAATCAGCTTGGATTCTATGAGAAATCTAGGCGGCATTTTTAAGGGTCACTTTCATAATCTTCGTTTCGTCGCATGGCTACTTTAAACTGCAATAAATCATCAGAAACTGTATTTGAATTTAGTTTTCTTCTTAAAGACAAGTCATGCAATTCCCAAAAAATACGCAAGAAACAACAGATCTCAACTCAACGTTATTAGTTAGTACTAATTTTGCAGGACTCACATTGACGAATTCTTCCACAGTGTAGAATCTACACTCATAGTTTTGTTTATCATAACATGGTCAAAATTGCTTGACTTTTCAACTGTATCTTTAGACATTTCAGGATTCGTACGTATTTTTTAAGATTCCTGAAACTTCCTGACATTCGTGAACGGACGATTTATGAATGCACCATGGTATTTTCCGTGCGTTATACGGGGAAAGTGCACAACTTATGAAGTACACCTTCAGTGGCTTTAGAATAAATCGATGGATCTAATAACGACTAGTCCTAATGAAATGTTCTCTTTGCGTCATCTTCGTCATTCCTGAAATTATAATTTTCGGCAGGTCGCCACACTTTAGAGAACAGTCAATTTCCTTGTTTTTCGACATAATTTTCAACATCGGAAATAGTAATCAGGAGACTATATCCTTTTCATAAGCAGAGGTACTGGCCAAGTCTATATTTTCTCCATTTATACGATTACTGTGTTTTATAACAGAGATATTTGAGTTTGGCTCGTTCTTTTTCGTAATATTTCGTACCAGGTACTAATAATCGTATTTTTTGATTACCGCACTTTCGGTTTTCATTCGTTTATGAGATTTAAGGAACTTTCGAATATCGATCATTTTTCATTCTATTTACTATTCTTTTACAGCTCACAGTGTACAGAATTCTAAGTAAACCACAGCCATGCATCGCTGCCCATTTGCAATACACTGTTACCTATGGAAAAATTTAAATGTAACTTCATTCACTGCTGATAACACTTTCGCGCCGTACCGATCAGCTGAGTCCTCTGACAGCACAGTATAGAGAGTTCCGATTTAGATTTCCGGAAAGCGTTTGACACGGTGCCCCATTGGAGGCTCTTAAAGAACAGGTTCCCTGAAGTGTGTGGCTCAAAGACTGTTTAAGTTATATAACCCAGTATGTTGTCCTCTACGGCGACTGTTCATCGGAGACAAGGGTAACGTCAGGAGTGCCCCAGGGAAGTGTGATAGGACCGATGTTATTCTCTATATACATAAATGATTTGGCAGACTGGGTTGGCAGCAGTCTGCTGTGGTTTGGTGATGATGCTGTGGGGTACGGTAAGGTGTCGTCGTTGAGTGACTGCAAGAGGATGCAATATGACGTGGATCAATTTTCTTGTGGGTGTGATAAATAAACTCTAGCTCTGAAAGTAACAAAATATAAGTTAATGACGATGAGTAAGAAAAGCAAACCCGTAATGTTCGAATACAGCCTTTGTAGTGTCCTATTTGACAGTCATGTCCTCCAAATATCTGGGCGTAACGTAAAACGGAATGAAACGGAGCGCGCAAGTGAGTTATGTGGTAGGGAAGGCGAATGGTCGACTTCGGTTTATTGGGAGAATTCTAGGCAAGTGCGGTTCATATATAAAGGAGACCACATACAGGACGCTAGTGTGATCTAGTCTTGAATACTGCTTGAGTGTTTAGGATCCTTACCTGGTCGGATTAAAGAAAGACATTGAAGCAATTCAGAGGCGGGCTGCTAGATTTCTTAATGGTAGTTTCGAACAACAAGGAAATAAATGTTACGGAGACGCATCGGGAACCCAAATAGGAATCCCTGGGGGGAACATTATTGAAAAAATTTAGACAACCGGCCTTTGAAGCTGACTGCAGAACAATTCTGTTGCCTCCAACACACATTGCGCTTAAGGGTCACGAATATAAGATACGAGAAATTAGGGTTCGTACGGAGGTATACGGTCAGTAGTTTGTGTGTTCTACTTGCGAGTGGAACAGGAAAGTAAATGACTAATAGTTGTACGGAGTACCCTCGGCTGGGCACCGTAAAATTAATTGCGGAGTATCGGCGTAGATGCAGATGTAAATGTAGACGTAGACTTCCTGCTTTTACTAACAAATACCGATCAGCGGCCTCACAGTGTAAGTGAGGAGCCTTTTAGAAAATGAAAAGAAATATAACAGACTATGCTACTTTGAATTAGCTCCTAATAGTTCCTGACCGTTTGAAGCAGTAGGGACGGTCGGGGGGAGTGGTAAGCTGTGGAGTCAGTAAAATCTTGATTAAGTTTAACAAACGTCATTTACAAAAACGCAAAGGCAACTTAGCACAAGACATAAATATCAAAATTTTGTGGAAATAGTTACCAAAATGACAATACAATTTAATCAACCAAAACTTTGGTAATATGGACTTTATAAGACATACATAACTGTTTTTAGTAATTCAGAATTTGTTAGAGCTGTCACAGGCAATTTCAAGCAATTACTAAAACGCATATGTAAGTTTAGACAAGTGATTACCACAATGCGTAGGGGCCAATTTAAAAAAAAAAAAGACACATTCTTAATTGATCACATAAAATTCTGAAGCAAATGAAATTAATTTTTTTAATAATTAACCACATTGAATTTTAAAACAGATTGGAGAGAGTTAATGGTGGGATAACTCCTTAAATAAATGCTCACACAAAATTTTAAAAATAGATAAAAAATAGCAAATTATGAAATTAGCCCTTTATAATAAACAACGACACAATTAACTTTTTCTAAATAAGCTGAGATATAGTTAACCGTGAAACGAACTACACCTCAAAGAAAATTTAATTAAACAGTCAAAATAGCAAATAATGGTATAAGTCCTAGCAGTCCCGCCCCACAACTCGGTCTTTAACAAGAACATTTTCATGAGAAAACCACCCCAGGCGGTAGTGACAAAGTAAGAGACAGTTACCACTCAGCTCAAAGAACATACAAACTACTACCACGGCGCCAAAATGAACTGTCACGCATGTCCGTATCCACAGAAACATTACGAAAAAGTAGTAGAAGAAAATAAAGTTTAAGCTTCGTGACTCGAACATAGAGAGGAGCCTAACTCAGATGTAGCAAAAACAGATAAATATTCAGTAAAGACACATTAATTTGAATCAATAGTTGCCGCCGTTAAATACATGATACCCTTATCAAATAAAATAAGTGCTCCTCAATGAATTCATTAACCACTGGGAGCAAATTCGATAAACAAGAGTAGATGCACAGAACAAATTTTCTTAATTTTAACAAGAAATGTATATATAACTATTAACTGACAGCAAAACAATCAAGATTTGAACTATAAAATAAAGCAATATTAGAATGCAATGCACGCACGGAATATGCCACCTTCAAGCATATCAGTTAACCCTGAAGACATAAATTTTAAAGCTTATAATTTCAACTGTCAGGTTCAACTGACGGTTGTGTGTTACCAATCAAAGGCCTTATTCCATTATAATTTCCTATTTCCTTTACACAACAGAAATGAAATTAGTGATAGCCTGAAACTCACAAATTGTAAATAAATAATTCATGCATCAAATGACGCTTAACATTTGGCAATAAACGCCTTAATGAATCATTGCAAAAGTTCACACAAAAGAAGGCAGGTCGTGTGATCCGAGCGAACAGGTGAATCAAACGCCAAACAACAAAATTTTCTGCCACTTGCTAATTGATCTAGAATACAATAATGAATAACCTGTACTGACACCTATGATACAGCTAGTCACTCACTACAGCTGACACTCTAGTCAATGTCCCACAAATAGGCACTAGGTAGCCATACCAATAAACACTGTAAGTTCACCAAGAAAGCTGCTCACTGCTAATGGCAAGCAGTGACTAAACTAAGGCGTGGCCCTTCCAGCGGTTGAGTGTTCAGCCCCTGTAACTGCCATAACGATAGGTTCTGGCCTCGAATAGCTGGCGCAATTCCGCTATGTTCAGCCATCGTCCGAAATAAACACGTCCACCACAGTCGTTGACAACAAGCGTCGTCTCGTTACGTCAGGCAGCATACTTCGTTCGGCGAGGAACCATAACTTCCACCATAACTAGTAGCGCCACTATGAGGATATAAACCATGTTTCCTTTAAATACTCGCTGTAACGATCGTGAGCGTTGGGTACCTTTGAGATTGGTCGTTGTGAGTTGATGTTAGTCACGAATGCTTTTAAGGTGACAAAGACACCTTTGTCAACACCTCACTGAGTTTAAACGGGGTCATGTAATAGTGCTACGAGAAGCTGGAAGTTCCTTTTGCGATACTGCTGAAAGACTTGGCAGGGATGTAGCCACCGTACATGATTGCTGCTAGTGGGTGTCACAAGAATGTTCGGTTGCAAGAAGATCAGGCTCTGGACGGTCACGTGGGACTAGCGCGAGGACGACCATCGTGTTCGACGTATAGCTTGGCTCAAATGGCTCTGAGTACCATGGGACTTAACATCTGAGGTCATCAGTCCCCTAGAATTTAGAACTACTTAAACCTAACTAACCTAAGGACAACATACACATCCATGCCCGAGGCAGGATTCGAACCTGCGACCGTAGCAGCACTGCGGTTCGGACTGAAGCGCCTAGAACCTCTCGGCCACAACGGCTTGCAATTAGATTATCAGGGTGCAGTTCACTGTGTAGATGCGTAAAAAATTTAGGGAATGTACCTTTTCAAGAATACCTAATAACATCAGGGAAATTCCATAACAAAGCGGAAATTAATTCCATGAAATGATTGGGTAAAGCTATCTGTAGCAGATATGAGGCAGTATCGGCGACCGCCAGCAAATTACTTAACGTGACAAAACACGGCTGGTGTCGCGCCAGTACAGCAATGTGCGCGGACTGAATACTAGGCGAGCTGCGGGAGCGCGGGATTTCATAAAGAGGGACGATATGAGATGCTCCGCCGACGAGCTTTTTATGAGATACTCGAATTGCTTGACTGGATGGAGCTTGTGGCGAGAGGAGGACAATTTTGTTCGACGTAATAGGCGGAGATAAGTCCATAAAATTTTAAACAAATTAATCGAAGCAGAGCACGAAAGCAACGCTTATTAAATAAAGACATCCATTTGCTTCAGTATGTGAAAAGTAAGGAGGGGGGAGAAAAAGAAGAAGATAAAATTACAGTTCACCCTCTAGTAGAAGGATACGGCTGCGGTTTACTGAATTAAAACCATTACGGCTGGGCAGGGATTCGAATTCTGCCTTTCCCGATTACGAAGCCACTTAACATGGCACCAATCCTCGGTATTTTTTGTTATGTGTGAGACTTTAGTCTGATTATGTATACTATACTCACAATATTCATCGCAAGCCAGTTCCAGATTCTTATTATCATTATTATTTCTTTCCTTTCTCAGACGTTATGTCTGGTTAAAAATGGAAAGTGACGCGGACCTTGATCAAGCGTGACTTCCTCTTAACAGTACGGTATATGTTACATTAAATTTAGGAACTTTCGGGTAATTGAACATGTATCGATAATTACAGATTTCTGTAGTTGTATATATACGTTTGGATGTAGCTGTATTCCCTTGATGTACTGGTGGATATTGTGTGATATGACTCCTGTAGTTGATAGTATAATTGGTATAATGTCAACTTTATCCTGATACCACATGTCCCTGACTTCCTCAGCCAGTTGGATGTATTTTTCAATTTTTTCTCCTGTTTTCTTCTGTATGTTTGTTGTATTGGGTATGGATATTTCGATTAGTTGTGTTAATTTCTTCTTTTTATTGGTGAGTATGATGTCAGGTTTGTTATGTGGTGTTGTTTTATCTGTTATAATGGTTCTGTTTCCGTATAATTTGTATTTATCATTCTCCAGTGCATTTTTTGGTGCAAACTTGTATGTGGGAACGTGTTGTTTTATTAGTTTATGTTGTACGGCAAGTTGTTGATGTATTATTTTTGGTACATTGTCATGTCTTCTGGGGTATTCTGTATTTGCTAGTATTGTACATCCGCTTGTGATGTGATCTGCTGTTTCTATTTGTTGTTTGCAAAGTCTGCATTTATCTGTTGTGGTATTGGGATCTTTAATAATTGGGATCTTTAATAATATGCTTGCTGTAATATCTGGTGTTTATTGTTTGATCCTGTATTGCAATCATGAATCCTTCCGTCTCGCTGTATATATTACCTTTTCTTAGCCATGTGTTGCATGCGTCTTGATCGGTGTGTGGCTGTGTTAGATGATACGGGTGCTTGCCATGTAGTGGTTTCTTTTCCAATTTACTTTCTTCGCATCTGTTGATGTTATGTGATCTAAAGGGTTGTAGAAGCGGTTATGAAATTGCAGTGGTGTAGCCGATGTATTTATATGAGTGATTGCTTTGTGTATTTTGCTAGTTTCTGCTCGTTCTAGAAAGAATTTTCTTAAATTGTCTACCTGTCCATAATGTAGGTTTTTTATGTCAATAAATCCCCTACCTCCTTCCTTTCTGCTTAATGTGAATCCTTCTGTTGCTGACTGTATGTGATGTATTCTATATTTGTGGCTTTGTGATCGTGTAAGTGTATTGAGTGCTTCTAGGTCTGTGTTACTCCATTTCACTACTCCAAATGAGTAGGTCAATATTGGTATAGCATAAGTGTTTATAGCTTTTGTCTTGTTTTTTGATGTCAATTCTGTTTTCAGTATTTCTGTCAGTCTTTGTCTGTATTTTTCTTTTAGTTCTTCTTTAATATTTGTATTGTCTACATTCGGGAGGACGACGGTTCAATCCCGTCTCCGGCCATCCTGATTTAGGTTTTCCGTGATTTCCCTAAATAACTTCAGGCAAATGCCGGATGGATCCTTTGAAAGGGCACGGCCGATTTCCTTCCCCATTCTTACCTCACCCGAGCTTGCTCTCCGTCTCTAATGACCTCGTTGTCGATGGGACGTTAAACACTGATCTCCTCCTCCTTCTGTATTGTCTATTCTTATTTTTTGTCTGTATCCTAGATATTTAGAGGCATCTGTTTTTTCCATCGCTTCTATGCAGTCGCTGTGGTTATCCAATATGTAATCTTCTTGTTTAGGGTGTTTTCCCTTGACTACGCTATTTTTCTTACATTTGTCTGTTCCAAAAGCCATATTTATATCATTGCTGAATACTTCTGTTATCTTTAGTTATTGATTGAGTTGTTGATTTGTTGCTGCCAGTAGTTTTAGATCATCCATGTATAGCAAATGTGTGATTTTGTGTTGGTATGTTCCAGTAATATTGTATCCATAATTTATATTATTTAGCATGTTGGATAGTGGGTTCAGAGCAAGGCAGAACCAGAAAGGACTGAATGAGTCTCCTTGGTATATTCCACGCTTAATGTGTATTGGCTGTGTTGTGATATTATTTGAATTTGTTTGGATATTAAACGTGGTTTTCCAATTTTTCATTACTATGTTTAGGAACTGTATCAATTTAGGATCTACTTAGTATATTTCCAATATTTGTAGTAACCATGAGTGGGGTACACTATCAAAAGCTTTTCGGTAATCGATGTATGCGTAGTGTAGCGACCTTTGTTTAGTTTTAGCTTGATATGTCACTTCTCCATCTATTATCAGTTGCTCTTTACATCCTCGTGCTCCTTTGCAACAGCCTTTTTGTTCTTCATTTATAATTTTGGTCTGTGTTGTATGTGTCATTAATTTCTGTGTAATGGCTGAGGTTAATATTTCGTATATTGTTGGTAGGCATGTTATGGGGCGATATTTTGCTGGGTTTACTGTGTCTGCTTGATCTTTAGGTTTCAGATAAGTTATTCCATGTGTGAGTGTATCAGGGAATGTGTATGGGTCTGTAATGTAAAATGGCTCTGAGCACTATGGGACTTAACATCGATGGTCATCAGTCCCCTAGAACTTAGAACTACTTAAACCTAACTAACCTAAGGACAGCACACAACACCCAGCCATCACGAGGCAGAGAAAATCCCTGACCCCGCCGGGAATCGAACCCGGTAACCCGGGCGTGGTAAGCGAGAACGCTACCGCACGACCGCGAGATGCGGGCGGTCTGCAGTGTAACTGTTAAATAATTTAGTTAGATGTGAATGTGTTGAGGTGAACTTCTTTAGCCAGAAATTTGCTATTTTATCTTTTCCAGGAGCTTTCCAATTGTGCGTAGAATTAATTGCTCGGGTGACTTCATGTTGCAAAATTATCACTTCAGGCATTTGTGGTATCATCTTGTATGTGTCTGTTTCTGCTTGTATCCACCGTGCATGCCTGTTATGTTGTACTGGGTTTGACCATATGTTGCACCAGAAGTGTTCCATGTCTATTATGTTTGGTGGGTTGTCTATTTTAATGTGTGTGTTATCTACTATCTGATAAAATTTCTTTTGGTTTGTGTTGAATGTTTGGTTTTGTTTCCTTCTATTTTCACTTTTTTTGTATCTTCTAAGTCGTTTGGCCAATGCTTGTAATTTCTGCTTCTTTTCATCTAATTGCTCTATCGCTTCTTGTTGTGAGATTTTACCTAACCTTTTTCGTTTTTTGTCTGATATTTCATTTCTTATAAATTGTGTTAGTTGTCCGATGTCATTTCTCAGTTTTTCTATTCTGATCTGTAGCCTGTGTTGGCATGCTGGTTTTGTGGGTTTCTTCTGTGTGTTAGTTTGTTCTGATCTCTGCCTAGTGCGTATATTTAGTGTACTGAGTGCTCCTATATAAACCAATAGTTGTAACTCTTCCATAGTTGTATTTTCATTTATTTTGTTGTGTATGATTGTGTTGATAGTTGTTATTGTTGTTTCGACTTGTGGGTTATTTGGTGGTCTATGCAAGAATGGTGTAATGTCTGTATTTGTGTCTTTGTATTCGATATATCTTAGCTGAAATTTTTCTTCTATATCTAACATGTGTGTCACTTCATGTTCTATTTGTGCTTGTTCTGGTGGCCGTCTTAAGATTTCGTTTTCCTCTGATTGTTTAATTGATGCGTGGCGTTCTTTGTTTGTTTGCTCTGGGATGTTTGAGTCCATTACTGTCTTTTCTTCTTCTTCTGATTGCACATTATTTTGTTCCAGTATTTGTTGTACTTGTTGTTTGATGTTTTCTAATTCCGACTGGGGTATCCTGTTATTTTTTATTATTACACGGATCTGATCAGCTAGCCGTTGTTCTGTTAAAAATTTTAATTCTGGGTATCTGGTAATAAATATTGTGTATACTTGTGATCTGTATCCAGTTGTGTTGGTTCATAAATTTGTTGCTTGGTAATAACAGAACATGAGATTGTCCGTTAGCTTCATCTGACCATCTCATCCTCTGTCTTTGTTTTCCTTCTAGGGTGGTTGCAGGAGGCATATCCTGCAAAACACCTCTACTTGGATTTAAATCATTTTCCGTGTGGTTAGTGTCGTTACCATTGTGGACGGGCATAGGGTTCAAGTGTCGTCCCCGACCATGAGAGCGCTTGTCCGAGGCTTCATTAGCTCTGTCCTGAACCAACTAATCACACTACAAGGGGGGTTAGCCCTATTAGTGGTTTGTTCTTTTCGTCGCCTTTTACGACTGGCAGAACATACCGGAGGCCTATTCTTTTCCCGGGCCTTATTATTATTATTATTATTATTATTATTATTATTCATTTACTGTCCGTTATTTGTTGCTATTGCATTCCCTATCTTTTTCTTGATGTTACAGAATCTTGTTTTACTTTTTGTCTTTATTCGTATGGTAATCATTAGATGCATTTTTTGTAGACGTTCAGTCTACTTCCCTCATAAATTTTCTTTTTCGTGTGCATACGCTGTACGGCACCCTCAAAGGCGCCATCCCTTCGGGAAACCAGTAATCTTTGGCCACAAGTAATGGACAGAGGTCGTCCAAAGATTAGACATGCTCCATAAACAGATGACGCAATTCTTGGTTCACCACAAACAGAGGACGCAATTCTTAGTTCACCAATCACCTCGGCGAAGTACCCGTGGTATTGAGAGCAGTTCCAGAGATATCAAAGAGTGGTTGTTGAAATACTGCACAGTTAATAACTGAATCCATATCAAACACCAGCAGCCAGAAGATCGCATTCGACGAGTAGAGTTTTGTGAACGGCTTTTGCACCAAGAGAAAGATAACGAACATTTTGTAAATAATGTGATATGGAATGACGAATCTAGCTTCATTCGTGAAATTATTTTCAATCGCTGCAACAACCATTATTGGTCAGAACACAACCCAAGTGCCATATGTAAACGTGGCTTTCGGCACACTTTGGCATAAACTCGTCGGCTGGAATTGTGAGAGCAGTGCTTTTGGGCCCTTGCGTATTGCCAGACGAGTTGAATGCGTCCCTCTATAGTACGTTTCTTTGCAATACTGTTCCTGATGCATTATAAAACGTTCCATTTGGTGTTCGACAACAGTTATGGTTTCAGCATGATGGTGCAACTCCACTCTTTGAAATGAATGTGCGTAACTATTTAAATGAAGTGTTTCCAGGTAAATAGATTCGTCGTGGAGATCCAATGCTCTGGCCTTCACATTCCCCGGTTTTTTATTTGTGGGGACACTTAAAGGAACAAGTTTATAGCACCACACCCATGGATGTACACGATCTATTAGCAGGTGCGTTTCGTTGGGTCCAAAAAAGTATGATCCAACAAGTGGCGACGTGTGTGCAAATGCAAAGTGGTCACTTTGAATATCTTCTCTAACGTGAACGTTGCTCGCACGTGTACCCACTGGCTCTGTGAAGCCAATCCTGGACGTCAAACGTACAATATGGAATAATTGTGCATAGCATAATGTGCAATCTAGTGTAGGCTACCTATTGTGTTCTTTGTCCCTCATTGAATACAGATGATGTTACTGTATCCACTGTTATTTTCTGTCGGCCTTATTTGTGTCATGGACGAAACTAAGTGGTCGTTTACGTCTGTAACAAGTTCATGTTATGTCTTAATGTTTGAATAAAGATAATAGCAACAAAACCATATACACAAGATACCGTATTCTGGAGACGTAAACTGGATGCTATTTGACACTTTAACTGAAAAAGAAAATACTTGGCGCGAACGCGACTCAAACATCTGCGAGGCTACATGTCCATTCCCGACGACGTTTCCTCGTTTCTCTCTGAACTAATAGAACAGCTCTGACACGACTCAGAGTTCATTCTACCTGTTCTTGGCCACACTGCACGCAGTTACAGCACTGCTAGAGCCTCCTTCTTTAAATCCCAATTCTATTAAACCTGTTGGTTGGACTAGATTTTTCTAGATACACTTTTGCCTCTAAATGGTATGAGCAATCGCATGGCGACCGCGAAGTGTGGCATTTTTTTCACCCTGTATTTACGCAGCCCTCAATTTTTCAGATAAGCAACAGCTGATACGTTGTCGGTACAGCATTTCAGAGGCAATAATGTACTCGCTGCCGTGGGACGTGGCCTATTAACAGGTACGTGTGTACGTGCACTTTGCAAGACACGTCCCCACCTGGTTTGTAAGGTAGTTCCTTGCTGTCGCCTTCGGACAGCACCTGCATTACAGACTGGTACCATCCCTAGTCTGGAAGTATTTTACAAAGTGTGGTAGCAGTGAATTACAATACTCCATTTGCTGTAAAAGATTGAAAGCGGAATGAGGCACAACAAAACTGTGACATCGTATAAGAAGAAAACATCCACAGTATTCCTTGGAAGAGAAGGTAAATTTGATTGATATGCCCATAATTTTATTTGCGCCCTATAAACTAGGATAATAACTGAACGGTTAATTTCGTGGCCGCTTTAGGTTGAAAAATTGGTATCATCCAAAAGTTGTGACCTTTCGCACTGGCTGTCGCCGCGCCAATCTCTTTCCCCTTCGCAATCTCTTCTGAAGACAATAAAGGCGATTTCTGCCGCAATCAACCCCATTTCGATCGTGATATTCTACTCTTTTACCTGCGTTAGAATTTTTCAATATTTTTTCGAACTCTACGTTGATAAAAAACCGAAATCCGGTTATTTAAGAAGCCGATTATTCAGAGCGGTTTTAACAGCCGGGTTAAAGTGGAGCCGAAAAGAAACCAGTGCAACCGTAAACCGGATGTTTCAGCGATAGCCACCCTCCCCATGTTGTCAGCATCGCTGGTCTGCACCTCACGTGAGTTATTAGGCCCCTCCACCCTCCGTATGCCTGGACGCGGACTTCGAAGGAAGCGACTGTTCTTCTTGCTGCACGGCATGCCGTGCTGGCGAGCCAACGCGGCCTTGAATTTCTCACAGTAACGGTAGGTCACGAAGTGCCACCGCCACTGTTTGAACATTTGGGTTTATGCGACCTCGGTAGTGGGCAGTTGCAAGGTGGCGTTGCCAGTTGGCTCTCATACACTGAAGAGCCAGAGAAACTGGTACACCTGACTAATATCGTGTAGGACCCCCGCGAGCACGCAGAAGTGCCGCAAAACGACGTGGCATGGACTCGACTAATGTCTGAAGTAGCTATGGAGGGAATTGACACTATGAATCCTGCAGAGTTGTCCGTAAATCCGTAAGAGTATAAGGGATGGAGATCTCTTCTGACCAGTGAGCCTTGAGCAGCCGCTGGTGAAGTATCAGTGCAGTAGCGAGTCCCATATTTAGCTTTCATATTTGTTTTGTAGTTTGAGTCTTAATTTCTTTCCGATGTTTGTGCGCTTACATATTTAATTACATAAAATCCTTGTGTGTTCTCGTATTTGAGAGGTGTTATATTGCTTATTGATAGCTGTAAAGTATAAATTCGCGGAGTCGTTAGTCAGTTGTTTGTTTTGGACAGCCAGTGCTTTCTGTTTATTTCGTAGAGTCAGTTAGCAGCAGACAGAGGCCAGTGCAGTTTCATATGTGCTTGCAGAGTGACGTCTGCGAGCAGCAGTAGCAGAAACTAGTCGTATATTCAGTTTTTCGTATAAGTTCCGCATGTTTAATTCAAATTACTCTGTGTGTTTGTGTGCTTGCGTGGTGAAATTTTTCGGATCTTTGCGTATTTTCGAATTAGAAAGGGGTAGAATCAAATTTTAATAACTGTAGAGTGTAATATCGCGTAGGCGGTTGTCATTTGTACTAAGACTGGCATAGTCGTGGTCATTTGATTGCTTAGTTTGTAAGTAATTGTTCATATATCGCAGCTCAATCTGGCGCTGGTGACGCAACTGTGCAGTCGCATATTGCTGTTTTATTTGTCGCAACTCCATACGTTGCAGTAGGATGGATAGGGTGTGTGCGTGTTGCATGCGGACGCAGGAGGAACTGGCCGCGGTTCGTGAGCAGCTGAGCGTGCTGTTGGCCACGGTCAGCCGCCTTCAGGCTGCTGCCTCGAGGTGCAGCGACGGCGGAGGGTCTGGCGCGTCGCTTGAGACACCCCAGGTGTCGCTTGCTGCGTCCGCTGACTCAGCCACCGAGGCACCTTCTAGTGTACCCGGCGCGTTGTGACCGCCCTCACCTCCGAGTGGCGGACTGCAACGCGTTCGCGTCGCTCGAGGCGGAGGGCCAATGTGGAGGCTGGCCGGCTGGCCTCGCCCGTTCATCCTGTCAGTGGGCAGGTGGCCGCTCCTTCAGCAGGGCCCGAGCATGCACACGGGAGCAAAGGCTTGCTGGTTATTGGGAGATCCAATGTTAGGCGGGTAATGGAGCCCCTTAGGGAAATAGCGTACAGGGCTGGAAAGAATTCCAACGTGCGGCTATCGAGCATACGGGGTGCAGTCGTCTGCGAGTAGTTGCTCACATCGGCACCAATGATGCCTGTCGCTTGGGTTCTGAGGCGATCCTCAGTTCGTACGGGCGGCTGGCGGATTTGGTGAAGACGGCTGGCCTCGCACGCGATGTGCAAGCAGAGCTCTCTATTTGCAGCATCGTTCCCAGAGTGGATCGGGGTCCTTTGGTTTGGAGCCGAGTGGAGGATCTCAACCAGAGGCTTCGTCGACTCTGTGACGGTCTTGGCTGCGGATTTCTAGACTTGCGCTATTGGGTGGGGAATTGTAGGACGCCCCTAGATAGGTCAGGGGTGCACTACACAAAGGAAGCGGCTACTCGGGTAGCACAGTACTTGTGGCGTGCACATGGGGTTTTTTTAGGCTAGGCAGTAGTGCGAGGTGTCCTGATGAACAGTCGACGTGCAGGCAGGGAAATCAGGAGTCGCTCAGTGTAAAGACACTTCAGCTATCAAGATATTAGCAGTAAATTTTCAGAGTGTTCGGAATAAAGTTCCTGAATTTGCTGCCCTCCAGGAAGCGTGTGGCGCGGAAATTATTCTCGGGACTGAGATCTGGCTGAACCCTGAGATAGGAAGTTCTGAAATATTTAGCGAGGGTTGGAACGCGTATCGGAAAGACAGATTAGACACCGTAGGAGGTGGTGTTTTCATTGCAGTTGACAAAAATATTGTGTCTACTGAGGTCGAAATAGAGTGTCATTGTTAAGTTATCTGGACACGTTTAACGGGGCTAGGAGAAACAAAGTTAATTGTTGGGTGTTATTACCGGCCACCAGGTTCCACCGTTACAGTTCTAGAATCATTCAAAGGTAGTCTACACTCTGTATCGCAGAAGTACCCGGATCATGCTATATTGGTCGGAGGCGACTTCAACCTACCTAGTATAAACTGGGATGTCTATGGATTCATTACCGGTGATACAGACAAGCCGTCGTGTGAATGACTTTTGAACACATTATCCGAAAACTGTATTGAGCAGCTAAATCGACAGCCAACGCGTAATGGAAATATTTTAGATCCGGTAGCCACGAACAGAACAGACCTCGTCGACGGTGTCAGTGTTGAGACAGGGATTAGTGATCATGATGTTGTCATTACAACTATGGTTACGAAAGTTAAAAAGTCGGTCAAGAAGGCTAGAAGGGTATTCTTACTAGAAAGAGCAGATAAGCAGTTGTTAGCATCCCACTTAGTAAATGAATCGACTTCATTTACTTGCGGTACGATGGACGTGGAAGATTTATGGGCAAATTTTAAACACATTGTAAATCACGCATTGTACAAGCATGTGCCGAAAAAGTGGGTTATGGACGGAAAAGACCCACCGTGGATTAAAACTGTGTGCCCGACCGAGACTCGAACTCGGGACCTTTGCCTTTCGCGGGCAAGTGCTCTACCATCTGAGCTACCGAAGCACGACTCACGCCCGGTACTCACAGCTTTACTTCTGCCAGTACCACGCCTCCTACCTTCCAAACTTTACAGAAGTTCTCCTGGTTCGAGTCTCGGTTCGGCACACAGTTTTAATCTGCCAGGAAGTTTCATATTAGTGCACACTCCGCTGCAGAGTGAAAATCTCATTCTGGAAATATCCCCCAGGCCATGGCTAAGCCATGTCTCCACAACATCCTTTCTTTCAGGAGTGCTAGTTCTGCAAGGTTTGCAGGAGAGCTTCTGTAAAGTTTGGAAGGTAGGAGACGAGGTACTGGCAGAAGTAAAGCTGTGAGTACCGGGCGTGAGTCGTGCTTCGGTAGCTCAGATGGTAGAGCACTTGCCCGCTAAAGGCAAAGGTCCCGAGTTCGAGTCTCGGTCGGGCACACAGTTTTAATCTGCCAGGAAGTTTCATATCAGCGCACACTCCGCTGCAGAGTGAAAATCTCATTCTAAGACCCACCGTGGTTTAACAGCGCAATTCGTAGAATGCTCAGGAAGCAAAGACAGTTGCACTCGCGGTACAAGAAAGATAGGGAGAATGAGGACCGGCAATAGTTAGTAGAGATTCGTGCTGCTGTAAAAAGAGCGATGCGCGAAGCATACAACCACTACCACCGTCATACCTTAGCAAAAGATGTTGCTGAAAACCCAAGGAAATTCTGGTTTTACGTAAAATCGGTAAGCGGGTCGAAGGCTTCCATCCAGTCACTCACTGATCTACATCTACATCTACATCTACATCATTACTCTGCAATTCACATTTAAATGCTTGGCAGAGGGTTCATCGAACCACAATTATACTATCTCTCTACCATTCCACTCCCGAACAGCGCGCGGGAAAAACGAACACCTAAACCTTTCTCATCGAGCTCTGATTTCTCTTATTTTATTTTGATGATCATTCCTACCTATGTAGGTTGGGTTCAACAAAATATTTTCGCATTCGGAAGAGAAAGTTGTTGACTGAGACTTCGTAAATAGATCTCGCCGCGACGAAAAACGTCTTTGCTTTAATGACTTCCATCCCAACTCGCGTATCATCAGTCTGGCCTGGCAACGGAAGACAGCTGAAATTTTAAATTTAGCATTTGGGAAATCTTTCACTCAGGAGGATCGTACAAACATACCGCCGTTAGAGTCTCGTACAGATTCCCGTATGGAGGACATTGTGATAGACATCCCAGGGGTTGTGAAGCAGCTGAATGGGTTGAAAATAAATAAATCGCCAGGTCCTGATGGGATTCCAATTCGGTTTTAAAGAGAGTACTCTACTGCATTGGCTCCTTACTTAGCTTGCATTTATCGCGAATCTCTTGCCCAACGTAAAGTCCCGAGCGACTGGAAAAAAGCGCAGGTGACGCCTGTATATAAGAAGGGTAAAAGACGGATCCTCAAAATTACAGACCAATATCCTTAATATCGGTTTGTTGCAGGATTCTCGAACATATTCTCAGTTCGAATATAATGAATTTCCTTGAGACAGAGAAGTTGCAGTCCATGCATCAGCACGGCTTTAGAAAGCATCGCTCCTGCGAAACGCAACTCGCCCTTTTTTCACATGATATCTTGCGAACCATGAATGAAGGGTATCAGACGGATGCCATATTCCTTGACTTCCGGAAAGTGTTTGACTCGGTGCCCCACTGCAGACTCCTAACTAAGGTACGAGCATATGGGATTGGTTCCCAAGTATGTGAGTGGCTCGAAGACTTCTTAAGTAATAGATCCCAGTACGTTGTCCTCGATGGTGATTGTTTATCGGAGGTAAGGGTATCATCTGGAGTGCCCAAGGGAAGTGTGGTAGGTCCGCTGTTGTTTTCCATCTACATAAATGATCTTTCGGATAGGGTGGATAGCAATGTGCGGCTGTTTGCTGATGAAACTGTGGTGTACGGGAAGGTGTCGTCATTGAGTGATTGGTGTAAAGAATGGCAGCTAACTCTAAATATAGATAAATGTAAATTAATGCAGATGAATAGGAAAAAGAATTCCGTAATGTTTGAATACTCTATTAGTGGTGTAGCGCTTGACACAGTCCCGTCGATTAAATATTTGGGCGTAACATTGCAGAGCGATATGAAGTGGGACAAGCATGTAATGGCAGTTGTGGAGAAGGCGGATAGTCGTCTTCGGTTCATTGGTAGAATTTTAGGAAGATGTGGTTCATCTGTAAAGGCGACCGCTTATAAAACGCTAATACGAGATATTCTTGAGTATTGCTCAAGCGTTTGAGATCCCTATCAGGTCGGATTGAGGGAGGACATAGAAGCAATTCAGAGGCGGGCTGCTAGATTTGTTACTGGTAGGTTTGATCATCACGCGAGTGTTACAGAAATCCTTCAGGAACTCGGGTGGGAGTCTCTAGAGGAAAGGAGGCGTTCTTTTCGTGAATCGCTACTGCGGAAATTTAGAGAAGCACCATTTGAGGCTGGCTGCAGTACAATTTTATTGCCGCCAACTTATATTTCGCGGAAAGACCACAAAGATATGATAAGAGAGATTAGGGCTCGTACAGAGGCATATAGGCAGTCATTTTTCCCTCGTTCTGTTTGGGATTGGAACAGGGAGAGAAGATGCTAGTTGTGGTACGAGGTACCCTCCGCCACGCACCGTATGGTGGATTGTGGAGTATGTATGTAGATGTAGATGTAGTATATTGCGAGGCATCCCAGATATGCTCAATAATGTTCATTCCTGAGGAGTTTGGTGGGCAACGAAAGTGTTTAAACTCAGAAGAGTGTTCCAGGCGCAACTCTGTAGCAATTCTGGACGTGTGGGGTATAGCATTGACCTGCTGGTACTGCCCAAGTCCGTCGAAATGAACAATGGACCTGAATGGATGCAGGTAAAAATGCAGGGTGCTTACGTACGTGTCACCTGTCATAGTCGTATCTAGACGTATCAGGGGTCCCACATCACCCCAACTGCACACGCCCAACACCATTACAGAGCCTCAACCAGCTTGAACAGTCCCCTGCTGACTTGCAGGATCCATAGATTCAGGAGGCTGTCTCCATATTCGTACACATCCATACGCTCGATACAGTTTGAAACGAGACTCGTCTGACCAGGCAACATGTTTCCAGTGATCAACAGTCTAATGTCGGTGTTGATGGACACAGGCGAGACGTAAAGCATTGTGTCGTGCACTCACCAAGGGTACACGAGTGGACCCTCGGATCCGAAAGCCCTTATCGATGAAGTTTCGTAGAATGTTTCGCCCGCTGACCCTTGTTGATGGCCCATCATTGAAATCTGTGGCAATTTGCGGAAGGGTTGCACTTCTGTCACGTTGAACGATACTCTTCAGTCACCGTTGTCCCGTTCTTGTAGGAGCTTTTTCCGGCCGCAGCGATCTTGGAGAATTGATGTTTTACCGGATTCGTGATATTCACGGTACACTCGTGAAATGTTTATACGGGAAAATCCCCAGTTCATCGCTACCTCGGAGATGCTGTGTCCCATCGCCCGTGCACCGACTATAAAGCCACGTTCAAACTCACTTAAATCTTGATACATCTACATTTATATTCCGCAAGCCACCCAACGGCGTATGGCGGAGGGCACTTTGCGTGCCACTGTCATTACCTCCCTTTCCTGTTCCAGTCGCGTATGGTTCGCGGGAAGAACGACTGCCGGAAAGCCTCCGTGCGCGCTCGAATCTCTCTAATTTTGCATTCGTGATCTCCTCGGGAGGTATAAGTAGGGGGGGAGCAATATATTCGATACTCATCCAGAAACCTGGACAGCAAGCTACACCGCGATGCAGAGCGCCTCTCTTGCAGAGTCTGCCACTTCAGTTTGCTAAACATCTCCGTAACACTATCACGAACACCAAATAGCCCTGTGACGAAACGCGCCGCTCTTCTTTGGATTTTCTCAATCTCCTCTGTCAACCTGACCTGGTACGGATTCCCCACTGATGAGCAATACTCAAGTATAGGTCGAACGAGTGTTTTGTAAGCCACCTCCTTTTTTGTTGCACTACATTTTCTAAGGACTCTCCCAATGAATCTCAACCTAGCACCCCGCCTTACCAACAACTAATTTTATATGATCATTCCACTTCAAATCGTTCCGTACGCATACTCCCAGATATTTTACAGAAGTAACTGCTACCAGTGTTTGTTTCGCTATCATATAATAGGATCCTTCTTTCTATGCCATTGTAAAAGCAGTAACCGATCTAACAACTGCGCCACACATTTGTTGTCTTATATAGGCGTTCCTGACCGCAGCGCCGTATTGTATCTGTTTACGTATCTTTGTATTTGAATACGCATACCTATATTAGTTTCTTTGGCGCTTCAGTGTGTGATTACCTCCGCAATTAACACGTGCCTCAGGGTAGGAGCAGTGGCGTGCCGCATGCCCCACCCCCAGCTAGAGAAAGCCCTGAAGCGTTCCTCTCTTCTGGTGAAGTCGACCATGGAGTGGGGAGGCAGTAGGCATAGTATTCGACCCGTTCCAAATGTTCGCCTCCCTCAGAGTCTGGAATGGAAAACAAAGAGGCAGGAGGACTCAACGAACACTCTCAGATAGCACGTACGGAAAACAACGAGTCACGTTGTCGAAATGTTGTGTATGGCAACACTGATATCAGCAGAACGCACGACACCTCGAGACATCAACAGATGGCCGGGGAAGCCTGAAGAACTATAACAATGCTGCTGTTGAATACCATGTGACGATAAGCAAAACTGCTGTGTGTGACTGTTCGTTTTGCGTGTATAATAACTGCCGTTAAGGCAGATGCCAGGATGAGAGTCATTAGAAAAACCCTCGAGAACTGTAGCCCATCCACAAACTAGGTAGGCTACCTTATAGAACTATTCATACCTTATACACCTATACTTGAATACTTCTCGTCATAATGGGATCATTACCAGACAGGGTTGATGGACGAAATAGAGAAATACAAAAGAAAGCTGTATTTTTCATTACAGGTTCATTTAGCTAGTCGGGATATGCCACAGAGATACTCCACCATCTCCAGTGTCAGCCACTGCAAGAGAGCCGGACTGTATCACTCTGTAGTTTACTGTTAAAATTCCGAGAGAGGACGTTCCTAGAAGAGTCCACCAATATATTATTCCCACCTATATGTGTCTGTCTCCATAATTGAGTGGTCAGTGTGGATAGCTGCCGAACGGAGGACTCACATCCGCACATTCGATTCCTGGTACTGTCTGGGACTTTTCTTTGGTATGAGGACGAGGACGGGGTCCACTGAGCCTCATGATGGCAGTTAAGGTGCTACATGTCCAAATAGTTGTGGCTCCAAGCCTCCTAACTCGACAAATGTCGGGAGAGCAGTGTACTGACCACACGCCCGTCCATGCCGCATCCTAGTGACGCCATTCGCAGAGGATGACGTGGTCGCAGAACAGTGTGTACACAGAAAGGAAACCTGAGGGCGGCTCCTTTGATTTTTATGAAGCCAAGCGTTAGCGTTGGGCGCGATGCCATATAAAATGAGTGAACGCAAAACGATAGCCGCCTAGTACTACGGCTCGAAATGGACATTGTTATGAACTAGAACTAATGTAACCGACTAAATGAAAACTTTTACGAAAGGAAACGATGGTGAATCAAGGTGTGATAAATCTTTAGTTAAAAAATTATCACATGAGCTTTTAAATTAAGTACCTTCTGATGTACAAGCCGTGAACTGCCACTACTTCTAGCTTCAGTGACGATGAAGCTACTTTGTTTTGTAAATATCGGTTCTTTACTTACAGAAATTTTATTTTATTCGTTAGTTTTTCCTTTCTGTGACTGTGAACTAATAAATAAACTTTTCTTCCATCAGAAACAGCTGTTATTCAACACTCTTTTTCATTCATGTTTTCATCACGTAAGCATTCCTTTAAATGAAGTCAGTAGATGACTAAAATTTAATTTGCACAAATGTTTTCAGTTAGGGCCAGACCTATAAGTTCACTCTAACATGTTACGTAATATGAATCATATTCGTTTAATAAATGACTATTTATAAGTGTCTTAAATAAACTTTTTTCTAAATATGAGATTTCAGCTTTTCTGTTATGTGACTATTGGAGTACAATGTCTTTTTCTTCCAGCAGTAAGTTCGTTGGTTGTTTGATTTGGTGGAAGAGGCCAAACAGCGAGGTCATCGGTTTCATCGAGGAAGTCGACCGTGCCCTTTCAAAGGAACCATCCCGGCATTTGCCTGAACCGAATTAGGGAAATCACGGAAAACCTAAATCAGGATGGCCGGAAGCGGGATTGAACCGTCGTCCTCCCAAATTCGAGTCCAGTGTACTAACTACTGCGCCACCTCGTTTGGTGAGCAATAAGTGCTACAATAAATAGTGATCACTAGTTTGAGAAAAGTACATCTGCTTTCACGAAATGTTAACAACATTTTTACGATAAGTATGGGCCCGCAAGCATAAATAATCAACTGTAAAATAGTGAAACATGTAATTTTAGATACTAAGTTCTCGTGTATAGATTACAATCGCTTCCTGGAAAACCATATGCAATTCCAAATTTTTGTTTGACTTTCCTTTTCACGCCTTTTATTAATGTATTAATAAGTACACTATATTAAACTTTATTTCTGTTTAGTTTACAGTGTAAGTAACGTAAAAATTGAAAACAGAAAGTATAAAATAGCTGCTACAAACGAACTCGCAACCTGTGGGTTAACGTTCCACAAAGTTTCCCCTCTGCCAGGCAAGCTTGCCAACTAAACTTTGATAAGTGGCTTATCCTGCGCCCGATCCGCGCCAAAAATGCTATTTTCCTTCAAACACCTGGGTCACCTGGAGCTCCCACTTCTGTCCCTTTAATTTCTGGCCAAGCCCTGCATATACCACAAACCAGTGATACCATTGTTATTTATAAACCGTCTTGATTGAAAAAAATGTTAATTCACATGACTGGTTTCCATTCCTCTAGAACCATCTTCAGATCTGCAATTTCGGTTACAGGAGTAACCCGTCCATACACAGCAACCTTCACATGCTGCGTCACATCTTGTGATGCCGAATAAGCGCTGTTCCCTTGTGAGGTGCACGCTACTGCGCTCAAATAAACCCTTTAACTTCTATTTTCTCCCCGACATACTGAGTGAGATATATTGGCTACATTTAGTATACAGCAACGTGCAGCTACAATGAACCAAACGTAAAGTAGCTAGCGGCCTCATTTTTCACTGAAAATCCTTCAAATTTTATTCTACAGAACACCTGGAAATTTAGTTTCACAGTAACTATGACCTATAACGAGAAAATAGATCCTGCTTCATCAACAAGCTGTGATATGAAACTGTAAGACACGAAAGAAATCAATTTTATATGCCAACTATTTTCCTCGGGATTGAACGAGATGCATACGTGTGAAACAAGTCGTTTTTAAAATGAAATTTCGCTCTGTAGCGGAGTGTGCGCTCATATGAAACTTTCTGGCAGATTAAAACTGTCGTTTTCAATTTTTTAAAGGGAAAGGAGAACCTCTATCGGAAAAGCAACCACGGGCGCTAATATAGCTTCATTTGCATACAGTATTTTTTACAGCTTAAAGAGCTTTTACTGTTACAGTAAGAAAATCGAAAAACTCTTTTTTTCTCATGTAGTTCTATCAGCCGCTTCGTGGGAATCGCTCGTTACGTGACCTTTTCTCTTACTACTGCTGATTATATGTTTCTAATTTTTAGATTGCATCAAACAATTGTTTACTTGCAGGTAAGCTCAGCAGCTAAAATGCACAATTAATAAAATAAACAAAATGTATCCGTTCGCCTTTGGCTTCAAACACACTTGTTTAACTCGGTTTCAACATGACAGACTTTTGCATGCGCATTAAATTTTGGCGCATGGATTTTAGCTGAGTCCATTCTGTATACTCTCTATTCTGTGACATGACGGCCGGGTGGGCCATACTGGCCTTCTGCGGTCAGAACGGCGGACCTGCACTTCCTTCCTACATATATCGAGAAAAGACCATGAACGTAATATTGGAGAGATACGAGTACAAGCGGAGGTTAACTAACAATCATTCTCCCCGCAAGCCATTCGCAGCTATAACAGGAAAGCGGGCCAACGCATACGTGAAGAACCCTCTCCCACGCAGCGTAAGGTTTAGTTACCACGCGCCCACAGTAAAGTAAGTTCCTGAGCATTGCCTTTAAGCCACACGTGATGAGCACAGTGATTAAAAGAATACACGGTCCACAATTCCGTGTTTGATACTAAGTATTTACGTGTTTTGGGTATGTAAATCCTGTCGGATTGACTTGCTGATATGTGCATTACGAAAGTGAAAACTGTATCGTTGTACACAAAGTTACCAGTGTATGTCCAATCCCTTGACTACATTATATAGATCTTAGCTACAACTAAAATGTGTGACTCGGTACTATATATATGTATTATGAATTTGAAATTCCCTCCTAAAATCACTAGCCGCTGTTGCTAGTAGCTTAATCTCTCTTCATGCCTGATGGCGTGTAGATATTGATTAATGTCACACAGCAAAGATGATACGACGAGGGCCAGAGTCGACTGAATGCGCGCACAAATGGCAATGTACTGCTGTCACTCTTCCGTTCATTAGCATGGCAATCGGTAGGATTTGAAGTCCTTCTTGAAAACGTATTGCGGCCTTCCATCTCTTCTACATTATCTCATCAAAAGTATCAGGACACCCCTATGTAATGTGGAATTGACTACTATATGGCACGAGAGGTGTACCCGTCAATACAAGCGCAGGCAGTGAGTACTGTGTTGTCAGCAGAGAAGCAGTAACAGCAGAATGGGTCGGCAGGAGAGCTCAGTAACTTCTATAACAACTCAGCTAATTCCGGGTAACTATGCAGTAGGATAGGTGAAGGAAATGGTAAGGGAGACGGCAGATTCACGCCAGGGTGTATCGTAAAACGGGTTTCTATTTCTAGCAACCTTGTACAGCGCGACGGCCGTCCCCGGGGGCCGCCCAGTGTGTTTACAATCACAGCCGGTTTCGGAATCTGCTGACACCTCGATTGGCACTTACGACATCCATTCACCTGGGTCGCGGCCGCCAGCTACCGTGGTGCCGTGTGGGTCGCCAGTGGGCAAAGAGCTAGCGTGTCCTTCCAGGTCCTCCAGAGGTTAGCTGTCTACGCACACCCACCCATTCTCTTGGACCCCGTGTAATGAGCTTTGGTGCGATAGCCGACACTAGATGTTCGATGGAGTGTAGCAATAACTCGGCCACCCACCACGGGCCTATCACGACGATGGCTGATGAAGCATGGATGGCTAGGAGGCCGCGAGAGCGCGCCTTCGCCAGCCGGATCGCAGACAGCTTGCAGTCCGTTGCCCTAAGTCCCTCAGAGGGCGGAAGCCGGCCGCACACCAGCTTCTCGCATTGATGAACTTTCCCAAGTCCTGCATCTGCCACGCCACAGGCATGACACGCCTCATGCTGGAACTTTATGAGTTAATCAGCGGACAGGAAATCAGCAGATCTACTTCACTCATAGCTATTCGTGGTTTCTCTGAAACTCAATAGCCTGTTGAGCCCTGGCGACTTCCGTGAGGGTGGGCGCGTGATCCTATTGGCGCCACTTGTACGCACGTTCCATCGTCTCTGGCCCTCGTGCTATCATCTTTGCTGAGTTACGTATTCCCTATGGTGCTGTGTGGTGGCGAGTGGTGTGTCGGGCACGGAGCTGGACGGGTGTGCCTGAGTACTCGGCGTCCTGGCGATTGCAGCGACTTATCACCGTTGACCGTTGCTACCGGCGAGTTTAGTGGGTAAGGGCAGTATTATCCGGAGTCCTAAGGCTATTGGAATCCTTGGAATTTGTTTGAAATTTGCTATGAAGACTGTTTAACTTCATGGCCATCCTGGGGCGAGTTATTGAAGTTGGCCTGAAACTGAAGTAGTGCGCACTCAGCCTAAAGGTATGCACCTGTGGATCATGAGTGTATATTAACACACTCTCTTGCTCCATGTTGAGGAGACTGTCAGGTTATAGGTGCACGGTTGAACCAGGCATTTACCATTTTGTACGTATTCTAATTACAGTGTCTTTTAGGCCCTTAGAGGCCCCAGTGAAGGTATACCTTGATTTTTTAAATCTTGTTTGTATTATGACGTAATTATTCTTTTAAATGACCTTGTACATAGCTTCGTGTTATTGCTGGGGAGATTACCTTGCAATGCTACGAGAGGCCGCTCCCATACTCAAATATTAATAACCGAATTTTCAATTGCCCGTTTAAATATTACTGTTATTACTGTGTATGTTAATCTTTATTAAACTTGTTTTGCTGTTTGTTCTTTGGTATACGTCAACAGCTTTGTATCAGCAGCGATTGACGCTTTGCTGTTCTGCAGGTCCGGAGCAGGGACGTGTTTTCCTTCTGCTTCGGCGGCTTTCCCGTCATCGCACGAGACCTAACTGTTGGCAGGTCACACTTGATTCTCCGGATTTCCCGTTCCAGCCTCAAGTTGAGGAGTTTGTTGTTTCACTTTTGGTATCATGCCACGTCCTTATACACTGCGAATTTAATTTAAAACCATTTGCATGTATTTCGTAAGAATCTTGCTAACTGTCAGTTGACTCATAAATGAACTGTTATTAAATAAAAATATTCGTTTGGGAATGATAAATGACGCATCTGGTTTGGCCACCTTTCCTCGTGTTTTCCTTAAATTAATCTCAATCCTTGTTCTTGGTCTCACCTGTCATTCTCTCACGTTCAAGATGCAGACAGAATGGTTGCTTGACTGAATGCCTTGAGCACCTAAGCTTGATTATTTGTACCCTCATAGATACGCTTCTGATGTAGTACTACTAATGGGAGGAGGAAGGGGAAGCACGTGTGTGCCTGCCTCATATTACTCGTCCTGTCAGATTTTTCTAGCTAGCTCCTTATCGAGCAAGGGTTGCTAGGCCAAGTTAAATTTGCAATGCGCGAGTTTCTCGGTGGCGCGCTAGTGCTCTTAGTTACAAAATGTTTCTTCACACTTAGTCATACTATACAGGGTGAGTCACTAACTATTGCCACCTATAATAACTCCGAAAGGATGATAGTAGCTGAAAAGTTTGTGGACAACAAAAAACCAATGTCATATTATGGCCACCGTTGTCCCATGCAAATTTTGTGCGACGAATTTTTCACCTTCTATCATACATCTTGGTGGCAATAGTTAGTGACTCACCCTGTACTGCGGTATTAACTGTTCCGTGTGCTTCATCCATCATCGGTACGGCATAAGCCGTCCGACCAGAGTGTTTGGCGTAATGTCAACAGTACCGCCCAGTGTCTTATTTGATTAGCACATCGGCCGAACTGGCCTCCCTTGCCTGCCCGCGGCTGGAATAAAGCTTCAAAGGTTTACAATTCGTGCGCCGAACTTTTTCGGGCCGCAGCACGTCTTCCCTCTTTCGAAAGATTCGTCCCGAATCTTCCAAGACTAGTCGTCCCTTAAAATTACTCTTAGCCAAAAAACTCCGTACCGTGCCGATAGCAACACCCAGCTGTAACCATGAGCTGTCCCACATTAGTTTCTCGGTTATTTACTACTAACCTGAGCCTTTTCTGAAACTGTGGTCTCCAGAATCTCATTACAGTGCAATTCTTAGTCTAATGCTTATACTGCATAAATACAGTGGTTTCACTTCCATCAACTGTTCACTCAGTCTACGGCAGCTAACCACTCAACTGGCAACTGATGCCTCGGTGGATCTGTAGACTGTGCACGTATGCGTTTATTACAGATATAAAATATGCAGATACTTAGTAAAAACACGTCACAACTGGTAGCTGATACGCTTATAGATATAATCTTGTGTTGACGATTTTCTTGAAAATTTTGAACATGTTGTAACATGTGTTCCACTGAAATTTTCCTTTCCTGTGATTCGATTAATTTGTTTAATGAAATCATAAATACAAAACTGAGCTTGGCGTTAAGATAAGTTAAATAGTGCTCCTTCTGGCCAATACATCATATTTCGCGTCCATGTCATGGCGGTCGTACCGGTGAATGTAGCTGGAAGGCGAAAATCCTTCCCGACTATCTCATAAGCCACACAGTTAATGATAACACTGCTTCCCTGCAATTCTAACTTCCCCGACGCTTCAGGTTTCCGCTTTACATAGAAATTTGTCAACACAGTTTCTGGCGAGAAGAACGAGTCCAACAATGCATAACTACCTTTTGGAAATAAGACTGAGTGGGCAATATTTCCCTTTCACAATTTGTCTCATTCTTTTTTTTTCCCAAAAACATACCCGCCTCACATTTCTGCATATCAGTCAGTACTAGTCTGCCTGGACAGACAACAATACTCTCTTGATGCACTTCTCTAAATCTGCTAACGACATAACTACATGAGCTTCTCTAGTGTCTGAAATCGACAAGACCCCCTGCATCCTTCTATACATCGATTTCCCTATTACCCAGGATGTCCTCACGAGCTCACCACCTGAGGAAAGGAACGTCCCATCATCCCCTCCCTCCTTTCGAAATGAGTAACTAATGACAAGTAGAAAATAAGAACAATGGCAAAAGGACCTGACAGTAACCCCACAAAATGAAAGAAAAATACACGTTGCAGCGATGTAACAAAAAAACATTAAATCAATCCGAACACATTGTAATGTAAGATATATCCATAAATGCAAATAACAAGAATAAATCAAACACCACAAAAATATTGCCAAGACTCTAACAACATAACTAACTGCGCGACCTTGAAACATAAGGCAGCTCATGTGCCATGTGCTGTCGCACCGCTAGAGGTTCCTTCGGTCTGCTTGCTCCACCTTCGCACACTAGGTCAGTTACAGATAATTTTGGTACCCCATCCATCATGCCTTTAAATGATTTTACCCAGATGACATGAATAATAGACGTTGTGGTAGGAAATTACATCTTTACATTAACCGGTAAGGCCATCTCCACGACCTGATATGGTTCGTAACATTTGGTCTAGAATTTCTTCGTCTTTCAAAATGATTCAAATGGCTCTAAGCACTATGGGACATAACATCTTAGGTCATCAGCCCCCAAGGCTTAGAACTACTTAAATCTAACTAACCTAAGGACATCACACACATCCATGCCCGAGGCAGGATTCGAACCTGCGACCGTGGCAGCAGCGCGGTTCCGGACTGAAGCGCCTAGAACCGCTCGGCCACAGCGGCCGGCTCTTCGTCTTTCCCTTCAATATATGGTAGTTTGCCCATGCGCCTATTCGGCTGTCAATGGCATTCCAGAGCCTTTGTATTTGCTTTTTGCGCGTTTTTCCATACTTCCCATGTTCTTCTAGCAAACATCTTTACTAATTCGCAGTCCGATCATAACTTAGGACTTAAAACGTGAAAAGGGGTCGGCATCTTCATCCCAAACACCACCTCAAATGGTGATATGCCTATTCCCATACAAGTCATTGAGTTGTATGCACAAACCAGATATGGAACATAGGTGTCCCAGTCACAGTGTCTAGCATCCACATAGAAGCTTAGCATTTTCGAAATGGTCTTATAGACGCACTGCATCGTACTGTTGGTTTGATTGTAGAACAGGTTCGTTTGCAACTGCCGAATATGTAACATATGAAATAGCTGTTCCATAAGTCCTGAAACAATGTTCGTGCCCTGATCCATAACTAAGGCATCAGGTACTCCAAGCTTCAATATCAATCTGTTAACTAACGCCTGTGCCATAGTACTGGCTGTTTGCCTGAAAAATGGTAAATAATATATACCTATTCCCTGCAGGTGTTGTGTTGAAATGTTGAGCCCAAGCATTTGAAATAGCTTCAACACCTATCGTAACTTCTGCAGAGGTATTTTACGATGCGAAATCTAGCCCGAGAATCACTCAGAATCCTTCACCCATACTAAAACTGCCAAATGCTCCGTAAACTTAGTTTTCCCAGTAATAAACTCAAGTACAGTCATACCTACTAACTCAAAACTATTATCGCCAACCCCACGTAACTTATATCGTGGTGACTCAAATCTGCTGCTCGCCAAGTCCAGACTGATAACAGATGTATGCGCCCTAAATGTCTGCAAGCAACCTCTCTTTCACATCACTCACTAAGTCCACTAAGCATCATTTCGTCTGTGCACTAACTTGTGCAGTGTTATGATTTATCTGGACTGCTTTCCGACAGTCGAAGCATCTCCGTTTCAATTTAACGGCTGCTTATCCCAGCGGTGCTTCCCATTCTTCCTATTCCGACAGTTTGATGCTAGTTGGCCCACTTCCCAGCACGAATAAAACTCGGGTTGACTATAGTGTCTCTGCATATGGCCCTTATGTCCAAAACTATATCATTTGACCTTCGAAGCGAATGCATGGTTATCAGTCCGTTCGTTCATGGCAAGATCTATCGTCTTCAGCTGCGCTGAAATTGCCTTTAATTCGCCCAGATTCTCAATGCGAACTCTTCGTGACATTTCTGTGGTTATTCCGACCAAGAAAACGTCTAACGCTCTGTTTTATGATTCCTGCAGTAACACCTTATTGGCGTCCACAACCGAGCGACGTGTCGCAGTGGTTAGCACAATGGACTTGCATGAGGGAGGATGAAGGTTCAAACCCGTGTCCGACCATCTGATTTAGGCTTTCAGTGACTTTCCGAAATCGCATTAGTCAAATGCCGGGATGGTTCCATTGAAAGCGCACAGCCGACTTCCTTCCCTAACCTTCCCTGCCGGCCGGAGTGGCCGAGCGGTTAAAGGCGCTACAGTCTGGAACCGCACGACCGCTACGGTCACAGGTTCGAATCCTGCCTCGGGCATGGATGTGTGTGATGTCCTTAGGTTAGTTAGGTTTAAGTAGTTCTAAGTTCTAGGGGACTTATGACCACAGCAGTTGAGTCCCGTAGTGCTCAGAGCCATTTGAACCAATTTGAACCTAACCTTCCCTAATCCCTAATCCAATGGGACCGATGACCTCGCTGTTTGGTACCCTCCTCCAAATCAACCAATCAACCTTGACGTCGGCGTTCTGAGTTCCACATGTGTCTGCGCATTGACCTTGCGAATCCTGTCTGAAAATGCTTCCACTGACTCATTACATTTCAAAGATAAAGTACTGATAGTGGGATCATACGAACTCCCCCTCACTGATATTATTCACATTGACAGGGTGTGTATGGCATGACTAGGACTTCAACATATGTAAACAGAAAGATGCAACTCTCACCTGTTTTAGAAATAGTTAGAAAAGTTTAGGCGCGTTTATATGCTTTCTGTGGTGGGTTGTATTCACGGGGTCCGCAGCCGAGCGAGAAAGCGCTTGGCTTCGTAAACATGAGGTCGCTGGATCGACTGTGACGGCCTTTTTTTTCATTCCCGCGGAATGCAAACAACAGATTTATTGTGATGCAAAGGAATTAAAGACATTAGGTGCCATTGGACACTGATTTATATAAATGGAAAAACTTAGAAATTTCTGGTGGACCAGGATCCGAACCATGATCTTCCGCGTACTAGGCAGATATACTGATCACTACCCCATCCAGACGCAGTGATCACCAAATTCGCATGGACTACCCTGGCACGCTCACGTCAGATCCAAATTCTCAACTTATACCACACACTACAGATGTACTGGGATGTACTGCCCCTCCTCATTAGTCTCATTACTCGCGACATCTCACCGATTCTGGTGAGAACTTTGAACTTACGACATACCTGCAAGAACAGACACCGCATACATAATTAATTAAGGTGAATATGGCCAATGATCCCTTCAGTACAGACGCACACCAAGCTTGAATTCTTATGGGAATCAACGAGATGCCGCGAGTTATGAGACCAATGAGCAGGGCCACTACATCCGTAGTGTCTGGTGTAAGTTGAAAATTTTGATCTTATGGGAAACATGCTAGAGTAGTCCGTGCATAGCTTGCCACCACTGTATCCAGATATAGCAGTGGTCAGTGTACCTCTCTCCTAAACAGGAGACATGGGTTCGAATCCTGGCCCAGTACAAATTTTTAACTTGCTTAATTGATATAAATCAATGCCCACTGGCAGCTTATGTCTTCAATTCCTCTGTGTCTTGATTCATAGTGGCTCCAAGATCAAAATCGTATCTTCTCTTTCGGACATCTCTGAAAGAACAGAAATACGTAAATAAAATATTTATTATGACTGTACAAATCATCTATATCTAATGAATCATTTATTATTTTCATAATCTTCATCCTGAAAAAAAGGGGAAAAATATTCTATAAAGAGATTTGAAGTAAAAAAGGGAATACACGAGAAATTTCAATCAAATCAGTACACTCATTTTATTTATAGTATTGTATCTACATTTATAATGTGTAACCTACGGATCCGTACACGAAGTAAGATGATTTTTTTTTCAAAGTGTTTATTGCAAATAAATGGTGTACATTTATAAACGGTTCTCGGTCATCACACAATCTCGCGGTCTACTACGCATATAGAAGCATTTCACCAAATATTGGTGCAGATAACTGAGGGCGTACGACTGATTGAACTTTTAGACAATCTTTTCTAGAAGCCACCTCTCTATTCTGTTCGACGATGTACGCACAATTTGGTAGTCTTTTATAAGGTTCTTCGCCAACTGGTGAAAATAAGCGTCGCAAGGTTGCACCAGTGGAGCACATATTGGAGAATCACTTTAAATATTGCTTGCTGGCAGACGATATCCATCTTCAAAAGTTTATGTGGAAAACAAAAAACATTACCGGTAGTGAGAGTTGATCCAGTGAAAGCGTACTTATAAAACTAAGCGCTTACTCGCTTGGCTGCGGACACCGTGAGCACTAGCGACCAGACGAAGTATACAAGCACGCCTAAAATTTTCAAACTCGATTTTCTCGAAAGCTGTTCAGAGTTGCGTCTTCTTGTTTACCTATGTTGAAGTACTAGTTGTATCTACACACATTGTCAATATGAATAAAATCGGTGGGAGGAAGTATGTACGGTCCCCTTGTAAGCTTCTATCGAATAAAAAGTGTGTTATTTTGTATTTGGTAACGCTGACGTAGCAAAATGACCAACTACTGTGCTGTACTGTGGGCCTCAAGATATAGCTCATATGTTTTTGTTTCCCCTGTTAATTGCAAGTTAACCACAAGGAGGGTTATTTCGTCTGACCAACCGCTCATTGCAGCAGTAGCTGTAATATCATTAATGAATATCAACACATCTTCCGTTGATTTGCCCGAAAAGGGATTGGTAAGTGTGGCTAAAGCCGAATCAGAAGAAGAAGAAGAAGAAGAAGAAGCCATCACCAACTCCACCTTATTTTCCCGTAAATCAAACTGTAACTGTACCTGAACGGCTTTCAAAGCTTCATGTCTGCGAAGCAGTTCCTCAGAGAATTTCCCTCTGCTTACACCCACACTTGCTCTGTTACAGCAGCAACAGACTCTGTAGTAGTAGCAGCACGTGTTTCTCATACTTTGCACATAATGTAAGTAATGCCACAAACACAGATAACTAATTATTGCACTCAATATCAAAAAGTTACTTTCTCCGGTATATCATCGTCCATCTGCACTCTGACGTATCGCGAGCCACATCACCAACATGTTTACGCGTGAAACATGTGGCTGCTACAGCCTTAGTGTACGGCAGTTTGAGGCCTGCAAGACTGAAAAACTGTCATTTTAGTGGTACTAGGCTATCGGGCCTACTATTATCCTTAAACAATGTTAAGTCCACGGGTTCATGTGGTTTTCTGTACGTAACGTTAAACATAATCATTACAGTACTTACACTATGTGATCAAAAGTATCCGGACACCCCCAAAACCATTCGTTTTTCATATTAGGTGCATTGTGCTGCCACCTACTACCAGGTACTCCATATCAGCAACCTCAGTAGTCATAAGACATCGAGAGAGAGCAGAATGGGGCGCTCCGCGCAACTCACGCACTTCGAACGTGGTCAGGTGATTGGGTGTCACTTGTCATACGTCTGTACGTGAGATTTCCACACCTCTAAACATCCCTAGGGCCACTGTTTCTGATGTGATAATGAAGTGGAAACGTGAAGGAACATGTACAGCACAAAAGCGTACAGGCCGATCTCGTCTGTTGACTGATAGAGACCGCCGACAATTGAAGAGGATCGTAACGTGTAATGGGCAGACATTTATCCAGACCATCATACAGGAATTCCAAACTCCATCAGGACCCACTGCAAGTACTATAACACTTAGGCGGGAGGTGAGAAAACTTGGATTTCATGGTCGAGCGGCTGCTCATAAGCCACACATCAGGCCGGTAAATGCCAAACGATGCCTCTCTTGGTGTAAGGAAGGTAAACATTGGACGACTGAGCAGTGGAGAACGTTGTGTGGAGTGAAGATCACGGTACACAATGTAGGCGATCAGATGACAGGGTGTGGGTATGGCGAATGCCTGGTGAACATCTGCCAGCGCGTGTGATGCCAACAGTAAAGTTCGTAGGTGGTGGTGTTATGGTGTGGTCGTGTTTTCATGGAGGGACCTTGCACCCCTTGCTGTTTTGCGTGGCACTATCACAGCACAGGGCTACACTGATGTTTTAAGCATCTTACACGATAATAACATCCCTGTAATGGAGTGGCCTGCACAGAGTCCTGATCTGAATCCTATAGAACACTTTCGGGTTGTTTTGGAACGCCGACTTCGTGCCAGGCCTCACCGACCGACATCGATACCTCTCCTCAGAGGAGCACTCCGTGAAGAATGGGCTGCCATTCCCCAAGAAACCCTCCAGTACCTGTTTGAACGTATGCCTGCGAGAGTGGAAGCTGTCATCAAGGCTAAGGGAGGGCCAACACCATATTGAATTCCAGCATTACCGATAGAGGGCGCCACGAACTCGTAAGTCATTTTCAGCCACGTGTCCGAATACTTTTGATCACATAGTGTACATAAATCAGATCTAACAACCGAGAACAGATACTGGCTCAAGCATAAACAAAGTGAGACGCACCACGTTACATTCTGCTGAGCTGATACTGCTGAACCGGAGATATTCCAAGTACAACCGCTCATATGTAACTACCAAAGTACCCAATCTCACAATTCGACACCAGACCGCAGCGTCTTGGTGTCGAAAAGTTAAACAACAATAACTTCTCTCACCGAACAGTAGCGCTTGGAAGTTGAATGAACACTTCTCGACGCAGCTCGTCGAGTCGGAAAGTTTGACGACCACTTACTGATACCAACTGTAGTGACCTGCCCTATTCTAGGACGCTACGATTCAGAATGACTGAGACAAATGGTGAAGGAGAGGGCATACTTACGTCTGGGCGAGTAGCAAAACGGTGATAGCATTAACAGGTGTTTATTTCCAGCAGCCTTGTACAGAGACAGCCGTCCCGGAGGCCGCCCAGTGTATGTACAAACCCAGGTGGTTGCGGAATCTGCTGTCGCTCGGATGGCGCCTATGACGTACATTGCCCTGAGTCGCAGCCAGCAGCTACTGCGGTGCCATGTGGGTCGCCAGTGGGCGAAGAACGAGCATGACCCTCCCACGCCCTCCGGGGTTTTGTCGGCTGTGCACCCCTGCACATAATTGTGGTCCCCATGTTGCCCATTCGAGTCGATGCTAGATGTTCGATGCAGTCCAGCGGTGCCCAGCCACCCATCAGAGGTTGACCAGAAGAACTATGGATTGCTCGGTAGCTAGAAGGCCACGAGGGCGCTCCTCCCACAGCCGGATCGTAGGCAGCTTGCAGTCCGCTGGGCAAAGTCCCTCAGAAGGCACACACAAACTCACCGCATCGCTGAAGTTTCCAAAGTCCCGCAGCCGCCACATCACAGGTATGGCACACCTCGTTTCGAAACTTGACGAGTTAATCAACAGGCAGGCAACCAGCAGATCTTCATCTTTCAGGTTTAATAGTGGTTTCTCAGAAACTTAAAGGCCCTTCATTCTCTCTAGTTCAAGACGCAGACAGAATGGCGGCATTATGCGCGACCGCTACGGTCGCAGGTTCGAATCCTGTCTCGGGCATTGATGTGTGTGGTGTCCTTAGGTTAGTTACGTTTAAGTAGTTCTAAGTTCTAGGGGACTGATGACCTCAGAGGTTAAGTCCCATAGTGCTCAGAGCCAATTGAACCATTTTGAATGGCAGCATGAGTGAATGCGTTGAGCACCTAAGCTCGATTATTTATGCCCTTATATCTACGGTTTTCCTACCTCACACCATACTAAGCACACACTGTTAGGCCAGTTAAATTTACAACGTGGGAGTTTCTCAGTGGCACGCAAGTACTGTGAGTTTTACTTCACTCTTGGGCACACCGTATTGTGGTGTTAGCTGTTCTATAAACTTTGGCCGTGACCGGTGTCGCAAACTCTGTCCGACTGCAGTACCACCCAGTCGTCTATTTGATTGGCACATCGGCTGAGCTGGCCTCCCTTCCCTGGCTGTTGCCGGAATATGACTTACCAAATTTACGATCCGAGCGCTGAACTTTGTCGTGGACGCAGTAAAATGGTTCAAATGGCTCTGAGCACTATGCGACTTAACTTCTGAGATCATCAGTCGCCTTGAACTTAGAACTAATGAAACCTAACTAACCTAAGGACATCACACACATCCATGCCCGAGGAAGGATTCGAACCTGCGACCGTAGCGGTCGCTCGGTTCCAGACTGTAGCGCCTAGAACCGCACGGCCACTCTGGCTGGCGGGGACGCAGTACTTCGAACGTGAACTATTCATAATTGAATGTCACCTTAGTAACAAATCCACCAAGGAAATTTCCACCCTTCTAAAGCTGCCAAAGTCGACACTTTCTAGTGTGACTACGAAATGGAAACGCAAAGGAACAACCACACTTGAACCAAGACCAGGCAGAATTCAGGTAGGGACTGTCGAGCAATGCAGAGGATGATTCTAAAAAATCGCATTAACTCAGCGGAAGGAATCACGTGTGGGTTCTAAAGTGCTATCATCAGTCCATTTAACACGACGACTGTTTGTATGAAGAATGGGGTACAGTGGTCGAACAGCTCCTTAGAAGCCACACGTATCTGTAGTCAGTACTAAGTGACGCATTTGGTGGTCTAAAGGGCGACGACACTGGACAGTGGATGACTGGAAACGAGTGATTTGAAGTGACAGATCATACTATACACTGTGACAATCCGATGAAAGGGTATGGGTTTGGGGAATACCTGGAGAACATTCGCTCCCACCATTTATTGTGGCGCAGTGAAGTACGAAGTAAGTGTTGTTATGAGATAGGGGTGTTTTCCGTATTTAGGGTATGATCCCCTTATTGTGCTTAAAAAACACTACATGTGGAAGGATATGAACACATTTTCCATCATTGTATACTCAGTACAATAAAGGAACAGTTCAGAGACGATGATTTTTTGTATGAGCATTACTGTACACTCTGTCGGAAACCAGCATCTGGGAGACAACGGTTTGTGGACAATACCGTCCCTGAAACGTATTGGCCTGCATGAAGTCCCAATCCAAACTCAATAGAACTCCTTTGGGATGAGTCAGAGCATCGACTTCACTCCAGATGCTAGCGTCCAATTTCACGACCCTGTCTGGTTTCAGTTATTTGGGAAGAACAGTGGAAGGGTGGGCACAACCTATATTAATGTCCATTGACCGGTGCGCGATGGAACACCTTGGTTGAATGAGTTGGAACGACGACTTCACTCCAGACGCCAGCCTACAATTTTACTACCTTCTCTGGTTTCGGTTCTTGGGGAAGAATTGGTTGCCACTCCTCCACAGGCAGACACCCCTGGGAGTGATGACCTCGCTGTTTTGTCCCTTCTCCCAAATCAACCAACCAACCAACCAACCAATGAGGCACCTCACTGAAAGAAGGATGGATGCACCCCATATTAACGTCCACTAATAGGTGTCTGGATACTTTTGATCAGAACGTGATCTTCTTTTGTACCCATATGTTTCATTTGGAGGGCTCAGAAGCCAATCAGTGTAAGTCATCGATTTTCTGCAAGTGACTTATATGTCGTAACAGATTCCTGAGTATTCATTCTTTCAGTTGCCGAGACGAGTAAGTCACACTTTGACATTTCTTACGCTAGGTGGCAGCACATGTACTGACCACAGAGTATATGAGCCGAAATGTTCAGAAGTTATTCAGGGTAAGTCAGTTTGCAACACCAGTTTGTTTGTCTTGCCGTACTGTTAGACATAGTACTCTGCTACTGTTACACAATACGTGATTTTTAGATCAGGATGTCCTCTCCACTCGCTGAAAATCGACGTTTTCAGATAGCGGTTCTGAATATATACCAGACAATGATAATAATTCGTCCGATTCAGGTGTGTACATTCCAACCTCTAAAATGTGTCGTAATTTAATGTGACCACCCAAAAAAGGCTTCTTTCCCAAAACTAGTGTATTGTTTATCTCGTCATTGATATTGTAACCTTCCAACTGGAACGTTTCGTTACAGGCATTGCTGAACACGTGTTCTTGAATAATTTTTTTGAATTGTGAACTGTTTTGTGAGTTCCAGTAAATGACATCCTAAACATTTTATTTATTTGTAGATGTCACTGAAGAAGATGATCGCCAGTTAGACAACCATGATAAAAACATTGAAAATGAAAATATGATGATACAGAAAGGAAGAAAACGGAATGGGAAGCAAAATTTCTGGAAAAGGGTAGTCAGTTCAACCAAAAGATGTTCTAGGAAAGCTTATGTGAACATAAGTGGGAAAAATATGTCCGCAAAATTCTTTAAAAATGTGAACTGTAAATGTTCACGAAAGTGTTTTGATTCAGTAAATCCTGTTCGATTCCTTTTATAAATTGGGCGATAATGCAAAGCGGAACGTCTATCTTCTCAGACTGATCCACAACACGAAGATGAAGCAAAAAAGGCACCAACATCGAAAACTCTGACATATTGACAACAACAGTGATGTCAGTTCGTGTGTGCAAAAAGTTTCTTATGGACACATTTCAAGTTAGTGACGCTCGTCTTTATAAAATATCAGGTAGTGCAGAACCAGCTTCATGTATCGATAAAAGAGGCCATAGGCCGCCAACAAATAAAATCGATGTGACAAAACTGAAAGAACACATCGAATCGTTTCACTCTTATAAAAGTCATTATACCCCTTTTTTAACGTATTGTACTGAAATGGAGAATCAGAAATATTTGACAAGCTCTGGGTATAAGCTAGTTAACTAAATGACCTTAGTGTTAGATCTATACAATACGAGTAGTTAACATAGTTTTTGACAATGTTTTAGATATGTTGAGGACTGGGCAAACTGTTTCTGTTGTGCATGGTCTCAGTAATAGGATTATTGATAGTAGTAGTAGTAGTAGTAGTAGTTTATTCATCCAGAGACAATGTACATTGCATGGATTTCGTCAAAAAATACATTATATATATATATATATATACATATAGGGTGAACAATATTATACAAAATACAGATATGCATAGTAGACTACATAACATCAGACCACATTGAAATAGCATGTACAACTTTGATTATTTACATTTATGTATGAGAAAGACTTTTTACATAGGATACGCAGTTGATATTTAGATATAACACATACAATTCTAGCACTTTTGTACATATTATTTATTTAGATCATAGCAACAGTCAGATAAAAATTACTATTGGCACAGAGTACATAAATATAATTGTTTAGTATGAAGCTATTCCAGGTATTCTTTTACACTATAATAGCAGTTGGTCATTAAAAATTTGAATACTGCTTCTTTAAATGAAGACAATTTTTTTATTTCTTTTATCTTTACCGGTAGTTTGTTTTACAATCTGCTTCCTTGTATGTTTGTTTGTTTCTGCGCCAAAGCCTTGTTAACTCTTTTTATATGATTGTCATTGCACTTTCTTGTGTTGTAAGTATGTAGATCCGAGTTGGATTGGAAATTGTTAATATTTCTTTTTACATTAATTACGCTTTTCTGTATATAGAGGCACGGCAGGGGTAGAATATTCAGCTGTTTAAATAATTGCTTTGAAGGAATTAGCCTTGAACTGTTGGTAATTATTCTAACAACTCCTTTTTGTAGAGTGAAGATGGTTTTGAGATTTTTCTTACTATGACCCCAGGAGGTGAGGCCATAGGTAATAGCAGAATGTATATAAGCAAAGTAAACAGCTCTGCTACATTCCCTACTACATACAAGGCTAATAACACGTAACGCAAAGCAGGCAGAGCTTAACTTATGCGAGAGATACAGGATATGGGATTTCCAGTCTAAATTTTCGTCTATATGTACACCTAAGAATTTTGTGGTAGCAACTCTCACAATTTCTTTATTTTGTATTCTGAGATCTAGATCAGAGTGTGACTTTCCTTTCCTGTAATGGATATAATTAGTTTTAGAGATATTTATGGTTAATTTGTTCACTTCAAACCAATTTTGCAAATATTCTATAACTCTGGTTGCAGATGTTGGCAATACCCGGTTTATGTCAGTTACTACAATGTTTGTGTCATCCGCAAACAGGGTTATATGAGTACCATTTACTGGAATCTTGATATCATTTATGTAAAGAAGAAATAGGAGAGGTCCTAGAACACTCCCCTGCGGTACCCCAATTGGCACAGTCTGAATATCCGATCTGTAAACAATACATTGGTTTTTACTATTTGTTGTTGCAATTTCTACTACCTGTTTCCGATTATGGAGATATGACTGAAACTACTTTTTAGCTACTCCTCGTATACCGACATATTCTAATTTGTCTAGCAGGGTATCATGTTGGACAGTATCAAATGCCTTTGAGAGGTCCAAATTTATTCCTATTGTACTGCTGTTCTTATCTAGCCCCATTACAATATTTTCAATGAATTGGGTGATGGCTGACTCTGTACTCATTCCTTTGCAAGAACCGTGTTGGTTTACAGACAATAGATTGAATTTCTCGAGGTAATTTGTAATTCTGTTTTTCATGACTGTCTCTATTACTTTTGAAAATACCGATAATAAAGCTATTGGTCTATAGTTTCCCACTTCATGTATATTGCCCTTTTTATACAATGGTTTTAGTCATCTGGATTTCTAACATTTTTGCTTGGGCCTATTTCTTTTTTTACTACATTCCATATAGCTTTCGATTTGTTTGCTGACCCAGCAATTACACTGTCATTGTGCATTGTCTTGGTTTTTTTGATCACCTTCCTGTAAATTTTCTTGTATGTCTTAACATAATCTGTGAAGTATTCATCTTTGTTATCTTTTTTGAGTTGACTGATATGTTTTAGTGTTTGACTAGATATTCTAATAGCAGGTGTTATCCACTGGCTTGTGTTCCTAGCCATGACATTGATCTTTGTGAGCTTTTTTTGGGAAACACATCTCAAATAGGGACATGAATGTACTAGAAAAAGCATTGAAAGATTCCTCGGTCGTTGTTTGTGCAAAGACATCTTCCCAGGTTTCATTAGCTAACAACTAGATGAAAGTATTCACTTTTTCTGTATAGAAGTGCCTTTTGTATCCCCACTTATATTTTGCTGCCTTGGGGATAGAGTAATTTATGTATGTTAATAGTGTATTGTGATCTGAAAGACCTAAGTTTACGTTTAGTGGTTCAGTGATACCATTCTCCATATTTGTGAAAATATTGTCTAAAAGAGAAGATGACAGTTCTGTTATTCTGGTGGCATCTGTAAAGAGTGCTTTCATTTGGAAGCTGCTGAGTATACTCAAAAGCTGTCTTTTTTCATCACTTTCAATTAACAGGTTAATATTAAAATCTCCACATAAAAATAATTTCACTTCATTACTATAAAAAGTGTTTAATGCTGCTTCTATTTTTTTGAAGAATATGTTTTTGTCACCCAGTGGAGATCTATATATTGTAATGACAACTAGTTTTTCACTCTTCCCCTCAGTTTTTAACTCTATGGCACATGATTCAAAATGTTTTTCTATATTTAGATGGTCCAATTCTGTTTTCACTTTGAACTGCAGTCCTACTCTAGAGTAAATGCATACCCCACCATTTTTAAAAATACTTTGGCAATAATGTGATGCTAAATTAAACTTGCTTATATTTATGAGACTTAATTCACTAGCCTTGCACCAGTGTTCAGATAAACAAATACAAAAGACATCAGCAAGATTATTTAAAGCTACTTCTAGATCTAGTACTTTGTTTCTGAGGCACTGAATATTCTGACACATTATCCTGACTGTTTTGCAAGTATTTTTTCTTTTGTCATTAGCTGGTAATGTGCTGCTTTTTCCATAGTAGTTGTGACTTATCTGCAAATTTTCTTGCTGATTTGTCACAATCTTTTCCTTTTCTTTGTCTGAAGCCATAAAAAATCCTTATTTAATGATGTAGATGTACCTTGTCTTTGACTCCTCCTTAGGCAGTGTTGTGTTGCTGCAACTGTTGTTGATGGTTTTCTTGCTGCTGCTACTGTTGTTGTTGGTTCAGTTGCTGCTGCTGTTGTTGCTGCTGCTATTTCTGTGGCCGGAGGTGGTGGTAGTGGTAGTGGTTGTGGTGGTGGTGCTGACAGGATTCTTCGTGCTGTTGCTGCCTTTGATTCTTTTAGTGGCACTTTTTCTGTTGATGGTGGATCTGTTGTTGTAGTATCTGTTGGTTTTGCTGTTGTTTCCGCCGAAGGTTTAGTTGCAGTTACTGATTGTGGTTTGACCATTTGTGGTAATTTTACTGCTGCTAATGGTGATGATTTTGTTGTTGCTGTTGCTTCTGTTGTTGTTGCTACTTGTGATGAACCTGCTGTTATTGATTTTTGTGGTGTTACTGTTACTGTCGTTGATGGTGCTGCAGGTGTTTGCTGGTGCTTTTTTGTTTCATCCAATACTTTTTGTGCTACAATTTTCTTCCCTAGGCCATTCAAGTGAAGGCCAAGAGAAGTGTGGAATCTCCGATCAATGCCACTAATATCAACAACACAAACATTTTCGAATTGACTGCATATACTGGAAAAACTCTCATTAGCAGCACTAATCTCTTTGTTCACACAAGACCAGCGTGGCAGATCATAGCGATGTGGAATGTTGACAAAGAGAATGTTTGTATGAGACAAAAGAGCCAGATGCTTTTTCAATTCTGAGCAGGCTTTAGAGGTATCATTTTTATATACATCGTTAGAGCCACCAAACAAAGCTACAAAGTCTTTTGAAGTCAACTTGATAATTTCATCAGTGTAAACATTCTTAAATACCTCTGAAAGGGAAGCCCCAGGCTTGAGATAACTCGTAGATTTCACAACTGATGCCTCATTAACAAGAGAGGCTATTCCGCGCCCGTGGCTATCAGCTAGAATGTGCAGTTTTCCCATGTGATAATGTACTTTTTGCTGTGACCTAGGCATATGTTGACATGAATTGCGCGTAGGCCTATTCAGGGGAGCAGCAACGGCTGAAACATGTACCTGCGTATTTTCAAAAATATTTTCTGAAGCACCATCATCACTTATTTCGCTTAGCACTTCATATCTGTTTCGTAATTGAATAGGTGGGTTTAGTCTGGCCCTGTAGACATTGGTATCATATTTCCTTTCTGACGATGAATTTTCGTGCGTTTTCGGCGACGGATCAACTTTTGCACACCAAGAACGGAACTTTGTTTCGCATACGCCATTACTGCCTACTCTCCCGTACTTTTTACACAAGTTATGACATATTTTTGCTACTATAGTTAATGGTTCCTGAGTGGAGTTCACTGTGCGATTTATTTACGCCCGTTGTGTTCAGCTGCGGGGATTTGTTGCACTCGTGTTGTAAAACGCGTATCTCTTCCACTAACACTGCAATGATATTGTTTGTGTAATCCACCTTATTAAGTTTTTGCACAGGATCTTCTCTGCTACATTTTGCGCAGAGCCAAATCTTACGTTTACGATTTACGTTAACACATGAATAATGAAACATAGTTTTACATATCGTGCACATTACACGTTTAACCGCACGTTTCTTGCAGTGGCAGGGATCCGAACTTAATATTACACTTGTTTCCCCGAAAGACGATGTAGATGCTCCACATGTGTAATTCTCCTTATTACTTCTTGTGGTTCCGCAGTTTTTTCTGCGACTTTCTTTATTATGTAGCATGGCATGCACAAGTTTTCACAATACACACTGACTATACTGCACGACAAACACTTTTCCTCGTTATTTTTACACTTTTTTCCGGACTTTACACACTCGCGATCCTCACTCGGCGCCATATTAAGACAACTTTAATACAACAGTGTTAAGTCAGAATAAAAATGGGCTTTTCTCTCTGATTGTCATTCATGTTTTTGTTGATAAATAAAAAGCAAATTAAAGTTGTCACAGCTAATGACAATGAGTTAAAAAGGAAAGCAGATTTTCAAAGTACATTTTTTATGGTGATAACCATGATAAAGTAGGTGACAGTATGTTTATTTGGTTAGATCTGTAAACTTATAATTGTCTCAGAAATGAGATGATTTAAATTTCACTTAAGCCTGCAGCAAATGAGAGACTCTATATCAGACTGTTCAAGTAAATAAATTTCTTGTTTAATCAGTTTCGATTTTGATGAAATTTAGTATAAATTACACACATGGGAAGTCTAATATTTGGTATGTGGGTAGAAGAAGGTTGTGGCAACATCACTCTTTCCATAATTTTTTGGGATAGCAAGGTTTGAGACAATCAAGATTATGTCAGGGAGAGTGACCCTGTAATGTAATCTGTAGTATGGCAATGCATTTTAAATAGAAACCTAAATTCCTTAGCTTCTCAATTGATTTGCACTCTCCTAGAGTAAAATAAGAAGTTGCAGCCATTTATAAGTATTGTTAATTTTTACGAAACTTCTGATTATTATGCCTGTATCTTGGACAATTTGACGATACAAGCTTTTATTACTGTCATATGTACAAATTGTAAATGTACAAATGTACAAATTGCAAACTATATTTTCCCATTTTCCAAATGAGAGCTGCATCAACATATACAGACGCACAGTAACTAAAACATGTGAACATTACTTAAAAAACTACTGAAAACTGTTGTTGTCTACCTCCAGGAAGCCTTAGGAGCTGCAATCCTGAGGCCAGTCGACTGTATGAAGATTTGCTGTCCCTAGACACAAGTCACATGTACTGATGTACCACTCCTGCCACGGTCTGAGCGGGACTGAACTATCCAGGCACGAATGGCGACCCGCCTTCACAGTTTTACTTCCACCAATACATATCTCCTACCTCCCAAACTTCACAGCGTGTAGTTCTCCTTGCATACACTGTGGGGCTAGTAACCCTGGAAGAAAGAATAATGCGAATAAATAGCTTAGCGACAGATTAGAGGATTGTTCAAAAGCGCCGCCCGAAGTGGCCGTGCGGTTAAAGGCGCTGCAGTCTGGAACCACAAGACCGCTACGGTCGCAGGTTCGAATCCTGCCTCGGGCATGGATGTTTGCGATGTCCTTAGGTTAGTTAGGTTTAACTAGTTCTAAGTTCTAGGGGACTAATGACCTCAGCAGTTGAGTCCCATAGTGCTCAGAGCCATTTTTTGATTTTTGATTGTTCAAATATGTTCAAAAACCATTGTTCAAAAATGGTTCAAATGGCTCTGAGCACTATGCGACTTAACGTCTGAGCTCATCAGTCGCCTAGAACTTAGAACTAATTAAACCTAATTAACCCGAGGGCGTCACACACATCCATGCCCGAGGCAGGATTCGAACCTGCAACGCAGCGGTCGCTCGGCTCCAGACTGTAGCGCCTAGAACCACACGGCCACTCCGGCCGGCTTAAGGGATTGTTTCTGGAATGGAAGTTGACTCTGCAGCGAAGTATACACTGATTTCAAACTTCTTGGTAGTTTAAAACTATGTGATTGCTGCATCAGGCGAAGTTTCTGGTGTTCGAGTGCCAGTCCAACACATTTTTAATTTGACAGAAAGATTCAAATGAGCACACACTTTAAATTACGCTACTGGTAAAATGAAATTGAATTAACCGTAAACAATGCGTCAACCAGTATCTAAACTACATAGTAAATACACATTGACAGAGCTTCACTGAACTTATCTGGATGTAGAATATTGATACTTTGATTAAAACTACTCAGTCAAATTAAATAGAAATAAAAGTCCTCCACCCTTTCATTTTTCTAAGAGTATTTATTAAATTATGCTCTGTTTTTATATACCATACTTGCGTATATTAGCCTACTAAAAACATAATTTCCTACCTTTAGACTGATCTCATTTGTCATAGCTGTTTTATTTGTATGGAACTCCATGTCTGTGGTGTTTCCTCTTTTTGAGACTAAGTTGTTTTCCTAAAGTGTGTGTTTGCAAGTGTTATATGCTGCGAACCTCTCTCTTCTAGCTCTTCTCTTCCATTAGTATTTGCTATGAAAGCTGCACCACCTGTATACATGATTATATTGTCGCTGATTGCTGAAGGGATGCCGTTTACATATGGTATACAAGGTGACAATTATTGAACTACACGAAAAAAACGTGAGTTAGTTACTAACTACGGCGTGCACACACCTTATTCAACATGTAAACGTCACTACAGATATTCGGGTTTAGGTTATGACATATTCGATACGCCTGCCGTCATTGGCGATGATCTGCCGCAGACGAATAGTGAAGTTCTGCATGACCCTCTGAAGTGCTGGAACATCGATGCTGTCGATAACCTCCTAAATGACTGTTTTCAGTTCAGTAATGTTTTTGAGGTTGTCGCTGTACACCTTGTCTTTAATATAGCCCCATGAAAAGGAGTCGGATGTGTTCAGATCCGAAGACTATGGTGGCCAATCTAGGCCCATGCCAGTGGCCTCTGGGTAGCCAAAATGCGGTCCCCAAAGTGCTCCTCCAGGACATGAAACACTCTCCTGCGTCGATGGGGGGGGGGGGGGGGGGGGATAAAATCATCATCCAAAACCTTCACGTGCCATTTGGTAGTCACTGTGCCGTCTAGGAATATCGCACCAATTATTCCGTGTCTGGACATTGCACATCACACAGTCACCCGTTTAGCGTGAAGAGACCTCTCGATCGCGAAATGCGGATTCTCAGTCCCCCAAATGCACCAATTTTGCTTACTGGCGAACCCATCCAAATGAAAGTGGGCTTCGACGCTAAACCAAACCGTTTTTAGCATACTAATTCCAATCATTATCCGCGCCCAACCGTGGAGTTTGAACGCCCTGATGCAAACCGTTCAGAAGTTTTGTCGATTTTATTTCATATAGTTCAATAATTGTCACCCTATAAATATGAATGTCTCCAGTACTGATACCTTTGGACCACCATGTTTCACTTCTTTGAAATTGGAGTACGCCCTCTTGTCACTGCTGTCAAAATTATAATTTATCTTTGCACATTATTCCATCTCTTCCAGATAAGATTTTACAAAACACGTGCCTTTACCTATTTACCATAGTTACTAAATTCTTGCATCAGGCTGCCATGGTTTACAGAGTCAAATGCCTTTGACACGTCAAGGAATAAACCACAATTTTTCTTTTGTTCATCTAATATTCTGCTGCAATAGCTGCAAAGTCTGTTATTTGTGAGCCTGCACCTGCTAAAAATATGCTGCTCCCCATTTAATGTGCTTTTTTTTCTCTACTAAGTGGACCAGTCTGTTTCTGAGGACAGTTTCTAATATTTTAGAAACTTCAGATGTAAGAGAAATAGGACGCTTATTCCTTGCACTAACTTACTTTTTTTAAAAAGCTTCTGGTAATATCCTTTCTTCCATGGATGAATTTGCAAAGGGTTTCATCAACCAATGATAAAAATACGTAATTATCATAGTACATATATAAGCTAATCCCTCAGCTATCACTATCATGTGCATCAGTTATAACAATGAAATTGTTTTACAACTAAATGTACATATGTGTAACTATTTAACTATAAAACATTCAATTGTCCAGACACCACACTCGTATCGGAAGACTCAAATCACCGGGGTGCCTCGTCAGATGCTTCAAGTAAACTCTAGATACCACCAGGGAAACGTCTGTTAGGGCACTCATTTATAATTTGGCTGTCTGATTATCAGCCAACAGCCTTACGACAGTGATAACACCAGTTCCTATCGGATCACCGAAGTTAAACGCTGTCGGGCTTCGATGGTACTTGGATGGGTGACTGTTCAGTCTGCTGAGTGCTGTTCGCAACCAGAGTGCACTCGGCCCTTGTGAGACTAACTGAGGAGCTATTTGACTGATAAGTAGCGGCACTGGTCACGAAAACTGACAACGGCCGGGAGGGCAGTATGATGACCACGTACCCCACAATATCCGCAGCCTATCGGCTGAGGATAACGTGGCGTCCAGTCGGTACTGGTGGGTCTTTCGAGGCCTCTTCGGAGAGAGTTTAGTTTTCGTTGTCTGAAAACGCTACACTCAACCACACTGATAGTGCAAAAACCTCACCTGTAATCTATACCCACACATCCCTGGGATAATGAAAGCCTGCAATGTTAACAGTTGTATTTTCAGTAAGTTCATGGTTCCAGGTTTCCGTAGGTTGCCACTCACATTTCCATTCAGCGTCCTGGTTGAATCCAGTGGAGAGCATTTGGACTCCTTCATATGCAAGTCTTCTGGATTTGAGACGTTTCCTAGACAGCAAGAGTAAATCTCCAAGAAGAAGAATTGACTCATTTTTATAAAATGCGGAAGCAAGGCTGTATCCCTGCCTACAGACTTGTGCCCAGCATTAACCACACTCAGTATTGACTTTCCACCTTTGTTTACAACGACCTAAAGGACGCATTAGCCCCTCAGAGTTTTTTCTTTTAAGACCTTGTATTAATTTTATTAGCTTTGTTCCATTTGCTGGAGCACTGTAGTATGAAAAGACATTATAATTAACGTCTTTATTCATCCAGGGATCATCTCATAATGATACAAGAATTGTCGGGGTAATACAGTACAAATTAAAAACTCAAAAGGTACAACACACACAATACATACCTGCTTTAAGAGGATAGGACAGATGGTCTGTGAGGATAGGACAGGCGTTTAAGGAACCATCCTGGCATTTTACTTAGTGATTTAGGAAAACCCAAATCAGGATGGCAGGAAAGAGCAGCTGCATCCTCCCAAATAAGAATTCAGTGTCCGAACAGCTGCACTGCCCCATACGATTGGTCCCTATCTCACAATATACATTGACTTTCAGACAACTGGTTTCAGGTAACCTGTAAGATAAAACACAGTATCATTCTTCATCACCAAACACACAAAGACACCAGCTGGAGGCTCCTGGACTGTGGGGATCCTTCTGTACCCCTTACACCTGTCTGTTCTGAAAGCAGATTCCATGCCCACATATATTCAACTACACTCCTCTGTAAACCTAAGAAACTGAGTCAGCATTCCTCGTGACAATTGAGATGCTGAACTCAGGAGAACGATAAGACATAACTATCATGCATTTTCCATTTCGAGACATGGTTTCCTTGTGAAAGTAATTAACTGTGAGTCTGAGTCCTCTCAGTAATCGTTAATTGTGCGTTACGCAGTACATTCGAAAGATGTTTTAGTTGCCTTTTTCAACAGATGTATTTTAGTAATCTCTTTCATTTCCTTTGGCAATTTATTATATAATTTTAGTCCTTGACACAAAGTGATGTTTTGGGATTTTTATATTAGGTTGCTATATATTACAGTGTCAAATGCATTAGAAAGTGAGCCCTGTTGCAGCTCGCGTTGGTGCCGTTGGTAGGTTGGCATCGTGTAACAGGGATAGTGGTGTCTCGTTTTCTTCTTGTTTTTTAGTGGCGCCACTACGTTTGCTAATGATGTCTGTCCGTGAGTGGTAGCAGCAGCAGTTATCGATATCTAGTATGGTGGTACTATTTTTGGAGGGACGTCAAGTGTTTTCCGGGTCGGAGTGTGTTGTGGAGTTCGGTTGGGACGGAGCAGCAGTGAGGTCCGGCAGCGCGTGGACATGCCGGAACCGCGGCCGGCACGCAGGCACTGCCGGATCGAGGAGCTGTAGATGCGAGGGCCACAGCCTCGTTGTCCAGCGGACCCAGGACGTTTGAGTTGAATGAACATTAACCCAGTAGTGAAACTTCCACTATTTTGAGATCACGCCGTTTGTTCGGGTGTTGCTGTTCGCAGGGTCGCCGAGACGAAGAGTGACGAGTGGAGTGTTTGGAGTTGGCGAAATTAATTAGCCGTCCTCCACTTCTTATTATTAATCATTGAATTCCTTGTGTTATTATTGGTGAAGTTCCACCAGCGATATTTATCTGCCTAGTGGCCGCTAACACCCCAGTTACCTGCCCTGAAGGTTAGCTTGTTTTGGTGGCAGTATACCTTTCCTCACCCTGCTACTGCTGTCCGGTAAGGCGTGTAGTTCGACAGCCTCCTTGATTGTGATTCGGATATTTTGTTTCTTTTGTACTACTTTGGTCGTAGTGGTACCTTCTGATTTTGGATGTTCTAAACGCCGGATTCTGAAGATGCAGTGCTGTCCATCGGTTCCGCCTTGCCTGGGTTATTCCATCGTTGTATTGGTTATCAGACGTTAGGTAGATTTTGCAAAAGTGTTGGCCTGCATTTAAACTGTCACTAGTTGCCATTCGGTTAAGTGAATACAACTCTTGCCTGCCTGTCTCATCGTTTACGAAGTTGAGCGACTTTCCCAGGTCGATCCTTGGAACACCGTCTAGGGTCCACTTCTCTCTTGATTTGGTCAGATTGTGATGATTGTTTTTTTAATTTAATTTTGAATTATTACTGTTTGGTCCTTCAGCCGAATAAGTATTTGAATTTCTTGTTAACAAGGCCTTCAGCCATGAGTGTAACTTGTTTTAAGAAATTTAAATTAGACAAAATATCTTAACACTCAAATGTTGATGATTGTTCTTGAAATATCTCTCGAAGAAGTGTAATTGCTTCTCAAAAATTTGCTATCCAGTCCTCCAGCCGTCCAACTGTTTTTAGTTAATGCTATTGGGACCTTCAGCCGACAAATAATTTGAATTTCTTGTCAATAAGGCCTTCAGCCATGAACGCAGTTGGTCTTAAGAATTTTTAATTATATATTTTCTCTTAATAGTGAAATTTTGATGATTGTCTTTTCTTAAAATATTTTTGTATCTATTGGAGAAGTTTAATTGGTTCTTAAGAATTTGCTATCTAGGCCTTCAGCCGTCAAATTGTTCTTTGAGTTATTACTATTGGGGCCTTCAGCCAACAAATAATTTGGATTTCTTGTCAATAAGGCCTTCAGCCATGAGTGCAACTTCCTTAAGAATTTTTTTAATTAGACACTGTGTCATAACAGTCAAATTTGATAGCTCTTCCTTATTGTCAACTTTATCTGCAGTTGTTTCCGAATAAAGTGTATGTGATTAAAAAAAATTGAGCAACCAACAGTAACTGATTACGGCCCCGTCTACATCGAATCCTGCCTTTCCCTCAGTACCAGGTCTCAGAAAGGTCAAGGGGAAAACCACAAATTTTCTTTTGTTCACCTAATGCTTCTGCTACAACAGTTACGTAGTCTATTTTTCCTTGGTTAAACTGGCATTTTATTTCATGAACACCTGTAGTGAATGTTTTCACTGGAGGGGGATGTAGCGGGGAGGGCTCTGGGGATGTCGCTTAGGCCATCTCTTAGAACTACAAAATATGTAACAGAAATAAGTTATTAGAGGAGCCAGAAAGTAAGATCTTTACCCTTCAGGCACAGCTGGACCAAGTTAGGAGAGAGCTAGTGAAAATGAGAGAAGGCAGTGGTGATGGGTCGATTGCAAACTGACGATTGGTAGGAGGACTAACAGGAGGAGGCTGCAGTCTTACAGTTTTGTTGTCTGTACCAACAACAGGTTCCAGCTGTCAGAGTTAAGGGAAGAGGAGCCTCAAGGTGGGGTAGGAGTACGAAGAATTCGCTGTGGGACATCGTGAAATATTGCCACATCAATCACTTACAGTTTCATGAAGTTCCGATAGGTGGTGGCGTTGTACGTCGCACAAACCTGACCGATCTTCTGCCTGCCGGCCAGCCGCACACAGTCGTGACTCCTGCAACTTTGGAATGTGCGGACACTCTGATTCGAGGCACTTTACAAATGACAAACACCTTCCTCCACAACTGGACATCTCTGCCGGTGGTACAGACACAGTTGTCCATCAGTTCCTGGGTTCGTAACCACCTAACAGAAGAGCCAAGAAAAACAAATTGTGCGCAACTGCTTGAGTGTTACGCTAACGACGTGGTGGGTATTGATAGAGCAAGACGTTGACTCCGACGTCGACCAGTAGAGTGGTATCATGCGAGCATACAAGACTCCCAGTAAGGTGGCGTAAGGCCGTCGCATTGAAAGGTTATTATATTGAAAAATAGAATTGTGTAGACAAAATGGAGAGTAATAGCATGATGGAGTGGAATCCTGAGTAAAACCAACCTGCTTTCAGAAAATAAATAAGTTGAATTTTTTATTGGCCTTCCCTCATATGTCGTCTGACAAAGACGATAAAAGATGCAAACTAATGATCTTCCGTACACAGAATATAACTCTTGTGTAGAATACAGTACAACATGTTAGATAGTAAAGTTATGATTTGTTTCAATATAAGCTAATGTCTCATCCAAAAAAGTACTTTTTTGGCAGATGGTGCAATAGCTGCGTTGATGATCATTATTATTCGGTGTTCTTCAGGAGAAATTTTGAATTTTTTTCTCTGAGAAAATCTTTCTATGTTACATAGTATTTTCAGCGTGTTCTGCATTATCCGACAACACAGAGATCCTTGAGTGGAACTTACTGGGTCACAGTTCAGAGGTATTGGCTAGCTTGTATTTGGATCATTAAATAATTAATGAATGGAAGGAGCAATGGATGACCTAACAAGAGAAAATTTTTTAATTTGTGGTCTCTGTATTTGCTTTCATTCTTCTTCAACATTCGTAATACTTCCACATATACAAATCCAATTTGTATCATGTAGTTGTAATTGATAATTATATTGGAATGTACATATGGAGGAGAATAACAGTGGCCAGTATGTTTTAATAAAAACCATGTAGATATCTTCTTGTTTGTTCTCTTCAGGATATTGGAGGAGCTGTAACTGTTCCACGTATGAATTTGCTATGAGCAATTATCTCTAGCAGCTGCAGCACGGAATGTGATGTGGCGGCTTCTACGATCTATCCCCTGTTTAACTTAAGGCTTTATGTCCTTAATGTTGTGTTACTGAGCATACTACCACCATTTCTGTCAGTCGATATTCCAGAAGTTGTTGCCATTAATCCAAAGCCAATATTTACGAAAGCTGCTTCATAAATATTTTAACTTAGTATATTGTAGGACTTCTTGTATTTAACAGCCTCTGAAAAATGTCTTAAATGTGAACGTCGTAAACATTCTGATACCGTACCTAATATTTGTAAGCTATAAAGCACTGTAAGCCTAGCAGATTTTCAAATAATTCCTTATCACTGCAACTACAACCTGTGTATAGTGCCTTGTGCAAACGGAAGAGGCTATAAACATATTTTTTAATGTATTTAGTTTTACTGTTCATATGACAATTCCAATTCAGAATCAAAGCGTGTGAAATTTATATGACTGCACCACAGAATAAGTGCAGTACATGGCACAAAATGCATAGTGTTGTGTATGCTTTAAATTAAACCACAATTTCACCACATTGGGTGTTTATTTTCTTACAAAGAGCTACCCCTAACAGTAAAAGCAATGTAAGTTGTTCTAGGTGAGAGAATATTTTATTTCTTTTATTTTTCCCTTTCAGTAAGAGAAAGTTGTGCTAACAGTGTTGGGCTGTCTCCCGAAAACACTATCTGTAAAGGAAGAAGGTGGAATAATATATTCAGCTGTAAAAGTAATGTCGCTCGCTATGAGAACATTAGAAACTACCACTAACGTCAGATGGGGAAGAAAAATGTGGCATGTTCTGTCCAATTATAAGCCTTGTGCGAGTAGTTTTTCCATCACTGCTTAGATCATTTCGGATTGTATTTTCTAAATAAAAACTCTAATTGTAAAAATACTGTAGCAGTGGTAACAGACACATGAAAATGTTTAACAGGAGACATATTTGAGGCTCTTTCAGCACGAGTTAACATACTTCTCAGTTTACATAGTAAACAAAAACTACAAACTATTGTTCTCCCAGTGATGAAAACATGTGACCTAGTAAATTCCATGTACTATCTAGTACAATAGGTTGAATATTTACTATTAAAAACAGTCTTGATCACGATTTATTTATCAAGGTGACCGGTTTCGACCACTACTGTGGTCATCTTCAGACCATTGAGTAGGAACCTCTTTCTGTTGGAGAATCACTACTGTGTGTAGTGATTCTCCAACAGAAAGACGTTCCTACTCAATGGTCTGAAGATCACTACACACAGTAGTGATTCTCCAACAGAAAGAGGTTCCTACTCAATGGTCTGAAGATGACCACAGTAGTGGTCGAAACCGGTCACCTTGATAAATAAATCGTGATCAAGGCTGTTTTTAATAGTAAATATTTGTAAGACATTGATCACTGCCTTCCCATAATGTATTCAAAAGTAAAATAGGTTGAGTACAGTATCCTTTGACAAATTAAATCCAGTTGTAAATTCCAGTTCAATGTATTATTTGTACTAACTGTGCTAACGTCTCACTTTCTCACACTTTTTCATTCTGATGAATAATCTGCAAAATCTCATTAACACTTTCCAATTCTATAGTTATTTCTGGCCACCTTATGAAACTTATTCTCCAGATAAATTCGCTAACCTAGCCCTGTTAAATCTCCAGCTGACTTATCCCAAGTTTAACTTTTTGTTTCATCACGTAAACAATACATACTTAATCGTTTCTCCAGAAGTTTTGAATTAGTATCTGAACTTTAGGCCAAAACTTTCTAATTAATTTAATATATTAATTGAGTAGCTTAGGAAGATATTTTTGTTTAACTTGACTAAAGCTAAAATTTGTTTGCCATGAGTGAGAAGTGTATGACTTGGCGTAGGATTGTTAGTTCTGGGGTGTGGTGTGAGGATTGTTGCAGTTTCTTTCATGTGGGTGACTGTAGTGGTGTGGGAACTGGGGAAATAAACAAGGCTCATTGGTTGTGTAGGATTTTCTGTAGAGACAGGAAGATAGTGGAACAGGAGAAGATTGCTGCCCTTCAGGGGGAAGTAGATAAAGCAACGGCAGATCTGGAAAGGTTAATGGGGGAGAAGGGAAAAGAGAGGTGGAAAGTGACAACAGGTTGTAGAAGAAACAGAAATAGGACATTCTCAGACAGCGTTGTTGTGAATGTGGAGAACAGGTTTGATCTGTTGTCATAATTGGAAAGTGATGAGTCACAGACAGGACACAACAAACTTTCAAAAAGTATTTGAAAGGTTTGAAGTTAGAAAAAGTTGTGAAGAAAAAGAAAGTTTTGTTCTTAGGTAGTTCACGTGGTAGAGGTGTTGGCCAACTGTTCCAGGATGAACTAGGCTCATGTTACCAAGTCACACGTTTTTTTTTAAACCTAGTGCAAGTTTGGGTCAGGTGATAGAGGATGTAAGTTCGCTTTTCAAAGGCTTCACAGAGGAAGACACCGTGGTAATAGTGGGTGTGGTGGGAAACAGCATAGACAGGAACACTAATTATTCAATTGAGAGTGACCTGTTACAGATAGCTTCAGCAACGAGATATGCTGGTGCTGGGCTCATATCTCTTCTGAGGCGCCATGACCAGCCTCATTTAAACTCTTTTGTTAGGAGAGTTAATTTAGAGGTGGATTGGCTTCTTGGCTCAGGTATGGCGTCCCATATCGGTGTTGTTCCTGTTGATTCTATCGGCAGTTGGGACTACACTAGGCATGGCCTTCACCTCAACAGGAAAGGGAAGGGAAAACTATGTGTGCTAATAGCAAATAACTTAAGGGGCGGCACTATCACAAATGGTAAAGTACCAGTACAAGTGACAGAACACCAGCTTTCTAAGGGTATGGAGGGTAGAAACAAAATATGTTCAGATACAAGCTGAAAATGAGATCCATATTGATAAAACAGGCAGCCAGAAAGCAAATTTTAATGTATACCATTCATGCAGACACCCTATGATTGAAACTAGAGATATTCAAAAATTGACGGAAAAATTAGGTTCATCCAGTTGTAATTCAGCCAGTGCATCAGAATATCCGAAGACTAAGGGGTAAGCTTAATGAGCTGCTTATTTGTATTCAAGAATTAGACTTGAGCAAACCAGTTGATATAATCTGCCTCTCTGAGCATCATGTGATATGCTAAATGTTACATTTTAATGTACTACATACAAAAATATCTGCATTTATACCCACTGCACACTGCATAATTTAAAGAAATTTCCGCAGCTATAAGTTATGTAAAAGATGTCTCATGCTATAAATGATGTTGTAACAATGGGTGCCACTGTGGGGCGGCGGGTGGAATAATAGAATACATGTTTTGTATTTATGCTGTTTGCCGTTCTCAACACTGGCTCTCTAACTACAATATTGGCAACCAGAAAGTGATTAGCAAAACGTGACGTCTGTAATTAGAATTCCTAGTGCCCACTTCATCTGAGAAATACATTTATAGCTACAGCTTATAGCTCTGAGGAATTAGGTGACTGTCTGGGATTCATAATCAAAAACCATTCTCTCTGAAATGTTCACTATATTCTGAAAGTCACAGACCAAAAAGAATCCACACAATCCAACTACCAGAGCAGTTCAGAGTCTAATGCGCTGATGCCACTATAACTGTTCAAATTAAATTTTTAAGTGAATGCTCGCCATAATTTTATGATAATGTTAATCAAACGCCACGCTAAATAATGGTAGAATGTGTGTCCTGCGGCGGCACATGAAAATACGACATACGCAAACTGAAGATAGATCATTAAAGTCATCCCAGAATTAACACATCACTCGAAAACGATTTCATGGTTACGCGTATCCCGAGTAACTTATTACGGCATCCGAGGCTGTTTATAGCAATGATACCGACGCGACGCGACTCCCGGCACAGGTGGTGCGCTAATCAGCGTCTACAGAGAACTGGGGCCTTTTTATTTTCTCGCGCAGCATTCTTACATATAAAGCCGCGGTGCGGACGGCTAAGGGAAAGCCTGATCAAATCTGCTCTCCCGACTAGCCGCTGGGCTAGTAATGCACCACTTTAAGTTATCGAATAAATCATTGCTTCCTTTGCTGATGGCCGATGAAGCTTTCAATTTAATTGTGCAATCAGCACACAAGTAAGTAATCATAATAAAAGTCTGACGTGCCTAAGTCAAATATTGTGGGCGAGAGAATTAATTTAATTACACTACACGCAGTAGACGAGCTCTGAACTTGCTCTTTGGAGATACGCTATAGCTATAGTTTTATAGTTATTTTGTTGAAACTTCCCACATTTTTATGATCATAGCGGATCTCCCTTCTACTTAAATTTAAACATCCTAGCTTTATTTATTCGCCTACTTAATCTATCTTGCTTCCTTAATTTCTAAGACAAAAACCAGAAAATCATGAATTTCAACTACAATTTTAATTTGTGAGATCCAGAATACTATTTCTACTAAATTATTATACAAAAGGAATCTAAATATAAAATTTTAAGTTTCTAGCTCTTTTCTGTTATGCCAATGATTTTTACAGAAAAACATTCAAATTTCGAAAATGGTTAAAGTTATTGAACTGATATCCAACACATATTGATTTTGTATTACTCCTGACGTGCTAGAAACGTTTCAGGTTATTTACTTCATTTTAAAGTATTGTGCAATATTTATGACGTCAGAGCTAGTTACAGCGGACTAGGCTGGCACACAATGGAAAGACTGATGTGAATTTTATAAGGCGTGAGTAGGCTGCTTCCCTACACCACTTACGTGTGCAATATTGTGTGCATTGTTTCCAGTACACCTATTTGTTTTTTCTCCATATAATATTGTATTATTTGTCTTGCCCTACATTACAGCCCAACCTTTACACAAAACGTAATTTAACAGCGCTATAAAAATTCATACATTATGATTTTGCTATATGGTATGCTTTCTGCTTAGCTTTGTAAGCATCATAATTAGCTTATGAATTGTGTATTTGGTAAATTTCGTATGACATTTCAAGTTCTTCCCTTGCCACAATAACAGGTGTTGTAATCCTTTCCATACTACAATTACTAATAAGATTTACATATAGAACTGAGCGTGATGTATTTTTGTTGCAATGTTGTGTTCAGTGGCAATATTCCAATTTCTCCTTTGTGTTTTCTCCCATTTACATATTGCTCCAGTTGAGAGACCTTGGTAAGGTTTCTAATTTGCTTAAATTAGCTTGTTTCGTTTTCCACAACCTAGCAAACACTTTCATCATTTTTGGTTCCAAATGTTTCAAACTTCTGACCACTGCAGCCCACAATGGATCTATTTATCACGTGAACATTCGACATGCTCTGATGAATTTTCGTTACTGTGCATACATTAATGTATCTGATGATTTGCTGAAGCCTGTTGCTCTATTTACTCTTTTTACATTATATTACTCATATTCCAAGGATCCCACAGAGAGTTGTATCTGGAATTCGGAAAGAAGTCAAAAATGTTTATTTAATCTAAGTGCAGAGAAGTGAAATGACTTTACACCACTGCATTACAGCGCTAATTCTAATTATACATTAACCTACAACATTAAATTTAAGAGCTTCTGTGAAGATACTCTTCAGCAGAGTAGAAAAAGATTCCCGACATCCTTTAATTTAGTCTTAAACTCCACTACATTGTCTATATGACCTTTAATGTGTTCTGGTAGGTTGTTTAATACATATGTACCCATGTATCTGACTCCTTTCTGTACTAGTATTAACTTCTTCAGGTTATAGGATTTTATGGTAGCTAGGAATGTGAGAGATAATCCTAAGATAAATCCGTACTGATACAGAAAACACATGTATATTTGCCACATAAAGACACCTTTTCCAACAAACAGGTTACCAGGTGAACCACTCGAAAAACAGTAAACAAAGGGACAAAAACAAAAGATAAAATCCATGGGTTAAGTTATCTTGACCCTCTCTTGCGGATCAGTAGCTGCAGTGGCTACAGCAACCCTCTCTGTTTTGAAGGAAAGTTTCGAAACTGTTGCCTCAGCATTCTGCCGGCCCTGGTGATTACAACTGGACATACAGGTGAGGACGATGCTACGCAGTAGAAAGTTTGCATAGCGACTGTGGTGTCCTCATGTTCTATCGGTAAGCACAGGGTATCCTGTGTGTGTGTGAATTCCCATGACCCTCAGTTTCGTCTGATGTCATTATGTGGTATACTCATCTGGGTGGCTGGTCACAATCTGTCAGTTGACACCGTTTCCTTTTTGCTGAGCAAATCGATGATGAAAGTGCTGTCATGCTGTTCAAGTATCTTGTACAGACCTGTGTAAGATGGTTGTAGCGGAGGCCTTACGCTGGCATCATGGAACCAGACATGTAGTGAGGTACGCAGATACTCGTGGATCAAAACAGGCTTATCTCGACGTAGTTGTGGTGCTTTTGGCCAGAGCAGAGCCATTCTGTGTTGTACCTCCAAGATGAAGGCCACCATTACGTCATATGTCAGGTTCTGTGTCGGTTTTGGAGAAAGGAGCTCCGCTGGCAAGCTCAACTTTTCGCTGTAAACCAGCTGGGCTGCTGAACACTCTAGGTCGTCCTTAATCACAGTTCGTAGACCCAGGAGACAATTGGCAGTGTGTCTGTCCATTGCTCCCCGCTGTATGTTAGGGTTTTATTGAGGGTTCTATGAAAGCTTTCTACCATCCCATTGCTGTCAGTGCGGTTCCTGGTGGTTCTTTTAAATGTGGGCAACCACACAAACACTTTAGCTCGTGAAAAACCACATATTCAAACTGCCTTCTGCTGTCTGTCATTATAACTTGCTACGTGCTAAACGTCACAGTCCAGCATGTCACTATGGCCTGTGCTACTGTTTATGGTGCCATGTTGGCTACTGGAAAGGCTTCTGGCGATCATATGAATCGTCAACCACTATACGTTGTTATTTGATCTGGGCTATGGTAGTGGTCCAACTAAGTTAACATCAACACGCTTGAAGCGAGCCATCGGTATATCGAAGGTTCCCAAAAGCACTGACACAAGTCAATTAATTTGCCTTGTTGGCACCTTATGTAAGCTTGCACCCACTGGTGGCAATTCGTTTTCATTCCTGGGCACACGACTTTCTTCGTAATAAGTCTGATGGTAGCCCGCACACCAGGATGCACCAAGTTCCCAAAATCGTCAAAGACTATGCGCCAATATTTTTGTTATATAAACAGCCGCTGTAAGCTGTGTGATGTGTCAAACTCTAAAGAAGTTCTGAGTGCTTGCACGTAGACTGAGGACAGACTGTCGCAGTGAATAGCGTCCTCCTGCAGCCATTTGAAATTGCTGTCCATATCTTACTCCTCTACAAGTTGTTGTCAAGGGACGACTTTTATATTTGCATAGTAGCGTGGAAGATAATCGGCAACCACATTGCTGCTACCAGTAATATGCTGTACGTCAGTAGAGAATTGTAAAATATAGGGTGTTCATTTTAAAAGAAGACACTGAAATATCTCGAAAAATACACATCAGATCAGAAAACGTTATAGCTCCAATTTGTTTATCTCAGAGAGGGACATCCAATGATACTACACCAATCAGGTGTTTACAAAATTCCGTGTGAATGCGGCAAATCATATATAGGGCGAACAACACGAACTGTGCAGGAACGCAATGTGGAACACCAACAGCATACTCGCCTTCTACAACCAACCAAGTCTGAAATCGCCGAATATTGTATTTCCACAGACCATTCCATGAATCACAACGACACAAAATTTTGGCCCATGCATCAAACTTTTGGAGCTCGATTATCAACGAATCTGTGGGAATAAGATTGTCTGACAACGAGACTCCCATCAATCGAGATAGCGGTTATCAGCTAAACTCTGCTTGGAATCCTGTTATAGAGAAACTATGTAGTCGACTTAGTTTCTGCATAAAGATGAAAAACGACCTGATATCGATACGCCAAGCTTTCACCGTGGAGGGCACGAGGCGCAGCGCACGGAGCTGTAATCAACGTGCACGCTAAGCAGCGCATGCGCAATGTCACCTCAGTATGGCTTTAAATAGCGGAGCTCAGAGCGTACTCGCCCATCCTCTCCCGCCCCCGCCCGCTGCCAAGCCTGTATTCCCACGTCCCACCCGGTCTCCATCTCTCCACCCACCTTACCCTCTCCCAAGGTGGCTTCCGCCAGCTCCCGCTCCCTGATGATGCCCTCCTCCCCTCCATCTACCCCTCCTACAAACTTTCATCCTCCCTCCCTGTTCCTGTGTTTGCTCCTTTGGGCACCCTCCCTCCCTTCTCTCCCTCTTCCCTCCCTCCTCCATTTCTCCCCACTCCTCTGCCGGGCTTCCCCTTCCTTGTCCCTCTCCTCCTCCCCCATCTCCTCAGCCATTGGCATCCTTGTTACCCCCCTCCCCCACCTCACCCTTCTTCCCCTCTTGGCAGGTCCCCGGACTCGCACACGCTAAGTGAACATTTGCGCGCTGGAGATCATCGCCATCAGTGTCTCGTGTGTGCCGTCGTGTTTAGTGTTCAGTGTTCACCGTCACACTCCATCGTTCACCAGTGCCACCGACATCTTCAGTGTATGTGCTTCGTGTCAACAGTTTGTAGTGTGGATTGTCACTGAGTGTGAATGGCTTCATGTTTTTTATGTTCATGTGTCGCCTTTTTTTCCCGCCGTTTTGTTCCAACTCATGTGTCTTCTCTGTTTTATCATTGTACTATCTTTGGCTGAGGAGCGGCGTATTGTGCTGCTGCCAGCCTACCTGTTATACAGGTATTAAAATCACAATAAAGAAAAAAAAGCGTACTCGCCAGTACTATACAGTGGCACTCACATGAAGATGGCCAGAAGACTCTGCGCCGAAATATCGTGGCAGGACGTTACTGATATCCGGCAGTTCTCCCGTGTTTTTATGGAATGAACAGTAGTCAGTTCTGCATCTACATCTACATCTACATTTATACTCCGCAAGCCACCCAACAGTGTGTGGCGGAGGGCACTTTATGTGCCACTGTCATTACCTCCCTTTCCTGTTCCAGTCGTGTATGGTTCGCGGGAAGAACGACTGTCTGAAAGCCTCCGTGCACGCTCTAATCTCTCTAATTTTACATTCGTGATCTCTTCGGGAGGTATAATTATGGGGAAGCAATATATTCGATACCTCATCCAGAAACCCACCCTCTCGAAACCTGGCGAGCAAGCTACACCACGATGCAGAGCGCCTCTCTTGCACAGTCTGCCACCTGAGTTTGTTAAACATCTCCGTAACGCCATCACGGTTACCAAATAACCCTGTGACGAAACGCGCCGCTCTTCTTTGGATCTTCTCTATCTCCTCCGTCAACCCGATCTGGTACGGATCCCACACTGATGAGCAATACTCAAGTATAGGTCGAACGAGTGTTTTGTGAGCCACCTCCTTTGTTGATGGACTACATTTTCTAAGGACTCTCCCAATGAATCTCAACCTGGTACCCACCTTACCAACAATTAATTTTATATGATCATTCCACTTCAAATCGTTCCGTATGCATACTCCCAGATATTTTACAGAAGTAACTGCTACCAGTGTTTGTTCCGCTATCATATAATCATACAATAAAGGACCCTTCTTTCTATGTATTCGCAATACATTACATTTTTCTATGTTAAGGGTCAGTTGCCACTCCCTGCACCAAGTGCCTATCTGCTGCAGATCTTCCTGCATTCCGCTACAATTTTCTAATGCTGCAACTCCTCTGTATACTACAGCATCATCCGCGAAAAGCCGCATGGAACTTCCGACACTATCTACTAGGTCATTTATATATATTGTGAAAAGCAATGGTCCCATAACACTCCCCTGTGGCACGCCAGAGGTTACTTTAACGTCTGTAGACGTCTCTCCATTGATAACAACATACTATGTTCTGTTTGCTAAAATCTCTTCAATCCAGCCACACAGCTGGTCTGATATTCCGTAGGCTCTTACTTTGTTTATGAGGCGACAGTCGGAACTGTATCGAACGCCTTCCGGAAGTCAAGAAAAATAGCATCTACCTGGGAGCCTGTATCTAATATTTTCTGGGTCTCATGAACAAATAAAGCGAGTTGGGTCTCACATGATCGCTGTTTCCAGAATCCATGTTGATTCCTACATAGTAGATTCTGGGTTTCCAAAAACGACATGATACTCGAGCAAAAAACATGTTCTAAAATTCTACAACAGATCGACGTCAGAGATATAGGTCTATAGTTTTGCGCATCTGCTCGACGACCCTTCTTGAAGACTGGGACTACCTGTGCTCTTTTCCAATCATTTGGAACCTTCCGTTCCTCTAGAGACTTGCGGTACACGGCTGTTAGAAGGGGGGAAAGTTCTTTCGCGTACTCTGTGTAGAATCGAATTGGTATCCCGTCAGGTCCAGTGGACTTTCCTCTGTTAAGTGATTCCAGTTGCTTTTCTATTCCTTGGACACTTATTTCGATGTCAGCCATTTTTTCGTTTGTGCGAGGATTTAGAGAAGGAACTGCAGTACTGTCTTCCTCTGTGAAACAGCTTTGGAAAAAGGTGTTTAGTATTTCAGCTTTACGCGTGTCATCCTCTGTTTCAATGCCATCATCATCCTGGAGTGTCTGGATATGCTGTTTCGAGCCACTTACTGATTTAACGTAAGACCAGAACTTCCTAGGATTTTCTGTCAAGTCGGTACATAGAATTTTACTTTCGAATTCAATGAACGCTTCACGCATAGCCCTCCTTACGCTAACTTTGACATCGTTTAGCTTCTGTTTGTCTGAGAGGTTTTGGCTGCGTTTAAACTTGGAGTGAAGCTCTCTTTGCTTTCGCAGTAGTTTCCTAACTTTGTTGTTGAACCACGGTGGGTTTTTCCCGTCCCTCACAGTTTTACTCGGCACGTACCTGTCTAAAACGCATTTTACGATTGCCTTGAACTTTTTCCATAAACACTCAACATTGTCAGTGTCGGAACAGAAATTTTCGTTTTGATCTGTTAGGTAGTCTGACATCTGCCTTCTATTACTCTTGCTAAACAGATAAACCTTCCTCCCTTTTTTTAATTGCTCAAGGTAATTTTCGGATAGTGCACTCAGTATAATGTCACTCGATGCTCTGTCCCTACCACCCGTCCCAAACATCTGAGTGTCCCAGTCTATATCTGGTAAATTGAAATCTTCACCTAAGACTATAACATGCTGAGAAAATTTATGTGAAATGTATTCCAAATTTTCTCTCAGTTGTTCTGCCACTAATGCTGCTGATTCGGGAGGTCGGTAAAAGGAGCCAATTATTAACCTAGCTCGGTTGTTGAGTGTAACCTCCACCCATAATAATTCACAGGAACTATCCACTTCTACTTCACTACAGGATAAACTATTACTAACAGCGACAAACACGCCACCACCGGTTGCATGCAATCTATCCTTTCTAAACACCGTCTGTGCTTTTGTACAAATTTCGGCACAATTTATCTCTGGCTTCAGCCAGCTTTCTGTACCGATAACGATTTCAGCTTCGGTCCTTTCTATCAGTGCTTGAAGTTCCGGTACTTCACCAATGCAGCTTCGACAGTTTACAATTACAATACCGATTGCTGCTTGGTCCCCGCATGTCCTGACTTTGCCCCGCAGCCTTTGAGGCTGCTGCCCTTTCTGTACTTGCCTGAGGCCATCTAACCTAAAAATCTGCCCAGTCCGCGCCACACAACCCCTGCTACCCGTGTAGCCGCTTGCTGCATGTAGTGGACTCCTGACCTATCCAGCGGAACCCGAAACCCCATCACCCTATGGCGCAAGTCGAGGAATCTGCAGCCCACACGGTCGCAGAACCATCTCAGCTTCTGATTCAGACACTCCACTCGGCTCTGTATCAAAGGTCCACAGTCAGTCCTGTCGACGATGCTGCAGATGGTGAGCTCTGCTTTCATCCTGCTAGCGAGACTGACAGTCTTCACCAAATCAGATAGCCGCCGGAAGCCAGAGAGGATTTCCTCTGATCCATAGCGACACACATCATTGGTGCCGACATGAGAAACCACCTGCAGATGGGTGCACCCTGTACCCTTCATGGCATCCGGAAGGACCCTTTCCACATCTGGAATGACTCCCCCCCGGTATGCACACGGAGTGCACATTGGTTTTCTTCCCCTCTCTTGCTGCCATCTCCCTAAGGGACCCCATTACGTGCCTGACGTTGGAGCTCCCAACTACCAGTAAGCCCACCCTCTGCGACCGCCCGGATCTTGCAGACTGAGGGGCAACCTCTGGAACAGGACAAGCAGCCATGTCAGGCCGAAGATCAGTATCAGCCTGAGACAGAGCCTGAAACCGGTTCGTCAGACAAACTGGAGAGGCCTTCCGTTCAGCCCTCCGGAATGTCTTTCGCCCCCTGCCACACCTTGAGATGACCTCCCACTCTACCACAGGTGAGGGATCAGCCTCAATGCGGGCAGTATCCCGGGCAACCAGAGTCGTAGTCCGATCGGGGGATGCGTGGGACGAGCTGGCCGTCCCCGACAAACCCCCATCCGGACCTCCACAGTGATGCCCATTGGCAACAGCCTCAAGCTATGTGACTGAAGCGAACACTGCCTGAAGCTGGGAGCGAAGGGATGCCAACTCAGCCTGCATCCGAACACAGCAGTTGCAGTTCCTATCCATGCTAAAAACTGTTGTACAAAGAACGTCTGAACTAATCTACAGAGAGCGCAAACAAATCGACACAAAATTTAAACGGTTATTAAAATACAAGATTGCCTAGTAAATGCAGTAATGCTGCTACTTGCGCACTGCTGACACACTGCTCGGCGGCGGAAGGAGACTACGCGATGTTACACTATTCGGGTACTAAAACGCGATGCTACAACTCTCAAATACTATAATACGCCCGAAATTTATGAATTAGACAATGAAAGTACCAAAAACACGCAAAGAAATTAAGAATTAAACTATGTAACAAATGAGTGAGCTAGGAGTATACGACTTGCTGCTGCAGCTGCTTATCCAACGGCGGCAGGGAGCACACTGTTAAATTTCTAGGCAGGCGATCTCTGTCCATACATGATACATCTGTTCATTGTTCTGTTTCTGCTGAAGACTAAACACTGTCTGTCTATCAGACACTGTTTACAACTCACTTGAAGACCTGAAAACACGACGAACGTTCTGCACAAATTCCCTAGCGAGACTCGAACTGACTTACAACTTGCGACTGAAACTTCTGCTCGTGCACAGTTACTTAAGCATGCGTGTCTCTTCATGGTGGTGCTGCCGCCAGGGGTCGTGATTCTCAAGGGCAGCGTAATTGGTTTGTATGCAGCGACGTTGCTGCTGTCGACAGATGTCCACGGTACTTGTGGCACCAAGTGTTGCCAACTCGTCTTGTATGGTATCTTTGTACACCACACAAAAAACTGACGCTGTCTTTGCCTAAGGCGCACTTCTATGGGTTTATGATCATTCCAAAGGCCTAAGACATTGAAACAGCAATCAGAGGCGCGTTTTGTTGGTCCTGGGACTCTGAGAACACCAAGATATTGTCCATGTAGCAGAAGAGGAAATCTAAACCGCAGACAATTTGGTGAAAAAACCTTTCCGATGTCTGCACTACGTTTTTAAACTGAACGGAATGTAGGTATATTGAAACAAACCGAATGGAGTAGTAACTGCAGATTTTTTTACATCCTCCGGAGACAGTGGTACTTCTGAATTTGTCTTTTTGCAATCAATAACTCTAAAAATCGGTTCTCAAACAATGTCACTGTTAAAGTCTGCCGCGTGAGGAACTGAATATTTATTCGGCACTGTATTAGTGTTAAATGCCCTGTAGTCGCTGCATAGGTGGCATGTATTATTCTTTTTTAATATCATCTGAATCGGCGAAGCCCACTAGCCATGAGAGGGTGTTACTACATCTTGTATTTCTCTCTCAGTGTCTGCCTTTGCCATGAAAGATTTTTCAGGTGTTAGTCTTCCTGGCTTAGCAATGATCGACAGGCTGGTGAGGTCCAAGTGTGACGAATTGTGTCATGTTTGCATTTCCGACGGAGCGTTGTCTCTGAAGTGATCTCCAGAAAATCTTGAACAATGTGCTTCAAAAGGGAGTTAATTTGCAGAGAGTGGACTTCCGACAAAGGCAGAAAACCTTCTCTTGTATAAATCTACAGCCAACCGAAAATGTTGTAGGAAATCAGCTCCTAAAGAGACTTGGAGACAACTGCCACAATGAAATTTCACTGAAGGAACTTGTGTAGACCAAGGCCCAATTTAATATATTTGTTGCCATACATCTGAATGTGGGAGTTGTTGCTGGCTATCACAAACTGTGTGCTACGAGAGCTGTCTCCTTCAAAGCAATGTCAAGGGAGTACACTATGGCTCGACCCTGTGGCTACCAGAAATGTGCTACTAGGCAATTTATCCGTCACAGACGTCTTAAAACTGTTCCTTCCGTGTGCCCAAAACCTGCTCTGCTATATCTGCCTGTGAAGAATGACTCGCTGTCTTCTCCACGTCAGCTGATCTAAATTCTTCAAAGCTGTGATCCTATAAACCCGCCATAAATGAGAAGCAGTGGCGTTCAGTGTCTCTCGTTGTAGGTACTCCATCATTTACAGTAACCACAGACCCCAGAACTGGTGTAGACATGACGTTGTAACTTCTGGAATGGCGATGAGCGTTCCGAACTAAGGCCTATTGCCCATGTCAGTTTCCTTTGCTGTCTGCAGAACGTTAGCATGATGAGATTTGTTAAGGAAGACTGTTTGATGAAGTGACTGTTGCTTCTGCTTCAGTAGCAGAAACAGGTCTATTTGGTACCTTACACAGTGAAGTAACAGCTGGTATGTTCATGAATCTCTTCTCCGTTGTGCTGTCAGAGGACATATGCGAGGGTAATCCCGTGGACAACTTCTCACATACTGCATCTGGGGGACTCTCTTCAAGCCTTCTTGTTCAGTGGAAGACGATGGTTTGTTTGCGAAATGTTCTGAAATTGCCTTGGTGCGTTGTAAAGTCGATATTGTGGCGTGTAGTGCCTGCACACCGGCTGCCAGCTAATCGTATATTGCCTCTTGCGTTCTGGAGGAAGGGCACAGGTCAGGGCCACTGTGTGTTGCCATCCTTTGCATTCTTGGTCTTGGGCCATCACCTTATTGCCACGTTCTACCATGCTGCAAACATTATACTGTAAGCTAATGGCAATGGTTTCCGCCTTATCAGTCAAAAAATTTAGTTGTAAGTCCATGTGGTTCGCTAAAACTGTCCTAATATTGGGCAGAAGGCGCTTTAGCCACAGCAAACACAAGGAATTTTTTGGTAATAAATCACTTCCCACTAGTGTCTTGAGTTCTAGTTAAAGCTATTTCGGCGATTTGTATTCAAATTTCTTGTCACAGATTAGTTTCTGAAGTCATAACTCCAGCATGAGAGTAAAATGTATGATTAGACAAGTTTTTGATTCGTTATAACATTAAGTGTGAAACATGGCCTCTGTCTGCACCATCTCTGTTTTGTTGTGGCAGACCACAACACAACGAAAATGTTCTGTAGATTCACGGACGCCATGCTACTCAAAAGCACCCTCGACTTCCTTAAAGTACAAATCTGGTCCCGTCATGACAGCAACTGTACGTGGCTGAGCTTCGTACCTTGTGGTGTTGCAGGTAAATTCTCAGACATCAGTGGAAGAAAAGAAATGGCCTCTGGATGTGTAGTCGTAGCAGACTGCAATGGATCTTCTTGCTTGACAGTGGAATGAGAGTTGAGTTTATCCACTGTAGCAGTTCAGATGGTGTTCATTGTTTGTGGGGTCACCACTGTAGAATTTTATACTAGCTAGGAGCATGAGAAGTAATCCTAATTGTAATCCACAACTATCCAGAAAACATATGCTTATCTTTCTAATATATATATATATATATTTTACAATGAACAGACTACACAGGTAAGGTACACAAAAAACAGTAAACAAAGAGAGAGAAACAGAAGATCAAACACATAAGTTAAGATACCTTGTCTTTGTCTCACAGATCTATACATGCGGTCGCTACATAGTCTTTGTAGATGTTGCTATTGATCCTAGGATTACATTAATGCTTTTCAGAATTTTTGTGAAGTGAGGAATATTGGTAATGGTAAAGGACATTGATAATTTTATATTTTGTGAAATAGTTGCCAAAATACCAACATTTTGAAGAGGTCTCTACAGGATATTCTGCTGAAAATACTATCCCTGTAACCTCAGGTTCCCCAGAAAATTATTCCATAACTCATTAGTGAACGGAAATATGCCGAATAAAAAAGTTCTTTTTCATTTCTAAGTCGCCTATTGCAGTTATTTTACATATTGCAAAGGCAGTTAAATAAGATGCTTCGTTAATTCTAGGCAGTGAGTTTTTCAGTTGATGTTATGAGCTATCTGTAGTCCCAAAAACTTAACAGTTTCTGTTAATTCCATTTCATTGCTGGAGAAACTTATTTTTATATCTACAAAACTTACATTATCTGAAACAGCAAGTAGAGGACCATCTGTGTATGTCAGATAACAGAGGGGACAAAATCGAACTTTCTTGTGGTTCAAATTCTGAGTGCCTATCAATATGTGATTGATATGGAATTGATAAACATTAGTTTCTGTCATTCAAATAAGATAAAAACCACAAACCTTCAGTGCCTGCTGTCCCTACTAACCTCAAATCATAGACGCTGCTCAAAGCACAAAATGCTCTTGTAAGCAAGATGTCTGTCACTGCCAGAAAAAAAAGAAAAAAACAGTACACACTTTTAGAGGTTTCAGATACGCTCAATATTTATTGTTACAACAGTCCATGTGGAGAACATGAGACAGCTACCTTTACAGATCAACAGCATAAGCGATTCTGAGGCACCAGGTATCGACACATGCTGCTACACTCATCTTAGTATGTGGTGTAGCATCCATGGGCGGCAATGCTGGCACTAACTCTGGCATCCAGTCGATCATACAGATGGCAACTGCTGTCCTGGGATACATTATACCACACCTGCTCGACCTGTTCACGTAGGTCTGTAAGAGTTGCTGATTCATGAGTCGCACTTCTTGTCCCATCATATCCCACACATACTTAATTTGAGAAAAGTATGGACATTGTGCTGGCCAGAGAAGTTGCTGCACATCTTCAGAGAAAGTTGAGTTTCATGGGCAGTGTGTGGCTGAGCATTATCCTGTTGGAGCAACACATCAGCTTCTGCACATACTGAGTTGTGGTTAGTGGTTAGTGGTTAGTGCTCCTGGAGAGGAGCAGCAAAGATGAACAAGAGTTGTAGCTTGTCGCACCCCAAAGCGTAAGGCCTTTAATAGGACCAGTGTGTCTTGTACAAACGTACTTCATGAGGCAGCACTCATCAGGTATATGTCATACGCACAAACGACCATCATTTGCATGCAGGCAGAACCTGGTTTCATCACTGAAGACCACAGCACACTGTTCCATCCTCCAAGTGACCCTCTGCTGGTACCAGTCGAGCCATGCATGTTGATGCTGTGGTGTGAATGGAAGATGAGCTAGAGGTATGCTTGCTCACAGTCCCACTGCTAATAACCGGTTCACAACAGTTTGTGTTGACTTGTCTGGGCCCACAAGCCCTCTTATCTGTGCTGTGGTAGCAGTACAATCTGACACTGTTGCCCTTACAATATGATAGGCAGGTGTGTGTGCTGCTTGCTGTCCAGTACCTCGTCTTTGGGTAAGAATGTTTACATCACCACTGATACCAGCATCCTTGCACAACTGATGCAGCATGCCCAACTTGTGTGGCAATTCTCTGAAATGACCATCCCGTCACTCAGAGGGCCACAATTTGATCCTTTTTAAATTTGCTCAGTTGGTTAGGAAGCATGAGTGTGCCTAAGTGGTATGGTTGCCTTTTTGCTTCAAATGTTTGCACCACACTGAGCCTGTTAGCTATGAGCATTCCCCATCAAAGGGTAGACACAGATGGCACTCTTGTAGCTATGCCAACACGTTATCTGATGGCAGATGACGTTGAAACCATTATCAGTGCATCTACTATACCCCAAGTGGTATCTGCCATAATCAGATCAAAATCGACATTGTCTTTCCAGATGCACTGATATTCTTTTTCCAGCAGTGTATTTACATCTCAAACCATTATCACATAAGCGAATTCTCTAAAAATCTTCATTAGGAGGAATTTCAATTCTAAAACAACATGCACTGATGGGGGAAAAACAGCAACACCAGGATGGAGTTGTGCAGCATAAATTAAAGTTGATAGATTTCCACATCTGAAGGATGATGTCTATGCAAATTTCACACCAGTCACATAGTAGTGGCGTATGGCGCTAGTAGAGCCCACTATAAGGATTCAAATCAGGTTTGCTTTAAATATACTATGTAATTGTCGTGAGCATTATTTACCTTCTAGATATAATGTGGTGAGTTGATGTTAGTCAAGAATCCCTTCAAGGTGACAAAGATATCATTCCCAACACCTCATTGAGTTTGAATGAGGTTGTGTAATAAGGCTAGAAGAAGCTGGAGGTTCTTTCTGCAATATTGTAGAAAGGCTTGGCAGAAATGTGGCCACTATACTTGATTGCTGGCAGTGGTGGTTACAAGAATGTACGATCACAAGAAGACCAGGTTCTGGATAGCAATGTGGCACTACCGAGAGGGAAGACCACCATGTTTGGTGTATGGCTCTGGTGCATCAAATTACTTATACATCAGTAATTTTAGCAGCTGTTGGCACCACAGTGACGCAAGGAACTGCTACAGAGTGGTTATTTCAACGACAGTGCCAAGAAAGATGACCTGTAGTGTGCATTCCACTGACCCCAAACAACCGCCATTTACAGTTTCAATGGTGTCAAGCGAGAGCTCATTGGAGGAGAGGATGGAGGTCTATTGTGTTTTATGATGAAAGCTGGTTCTTCCTCAGTTCGAATGATGACCATATATTGGTTAGAAGGACTCCAGCTGAGGGTCTGCAACCAGCCTGTCAGCGTGCTAGACACACTGGACCTATACCTGGAGTAGTGGTCAGAGGTGTGATTTCATATCCGCACTCTCGTGGTTATCCCACACACCATAACTGTAGACCCATATGTCAGTCTCGTGATTCGATGTGTTGTGCTCCCATTCATGAACAACATTCCAGTGGGTGGTTTCCAACAGGATAGCGCTTGCTCGTATACTGCTGTTGTACCAGAACATATTGTACAGAGTATTGAATGTTGCCTGACAACTCCAGTGTCATCCACAAACAAAATTAACGATCCCTGTATTGACAGATGAAATGCCTCAGGCAAGGAACTCCATCCCACAAATTGACATCTGGCACCCATACAACACAATACATGCACGTCTCCTTGCTTGCATTGAGCAGTCTCATGGTGTCACTGGTTATTAATGTACCAACATCACACATTTTCAGTGACTTATCTTTTGTTTACATTAACCTGTGATCTTGCACTGTTAACAACATAAGTGTATTACTTAGACAAAAGTCTTCCAGAAATGTCATTATTGCACTTTAATTATTTTTTGATATTACGATTTTTTCCGGCCAGCGATAGGTGATCAGTAAAGATCCAGTATCAAACAATTTTCCCCAGGTCCTGTAGTTGGTAAGTTCTTTTTGTGTGACGAGGGTCACCAGAGGATAGACCGTTCGCCTGGGTGCAAGCCTCTCGATTTGACGCCACTTCTGCAGCTTGCGCGTCGATGCGGATGAAATGATGATGGTTAGGACAAGACAACACCCAGTCGAGCGGAGAAAATCTCCGCCCCAGCCGGGAATCGAACCCGGGCCTTTAGGATTGACAGTCTGTCGCGCTGACCACTCAGCTACCAGGTGCGTACATTAGTAAGTTACTTAGTTGTACTATGTACCTGTATTGCAGCTGACAACATCAAACTCGGATTACTACATACTTTCGTATAATACTTTTGTTCCCTTTTATATTTTGCACTAAGGCTGAAACATATTTGCTATGTTTTTACACGGTTATTTATTATTGAAAGCAACAGTGAATAATTGTTGCTACTCTTGATGCAAGTCGAAATAGGTCAAAGGAGGGAAATAGACTTTTTGTAGGTAAGTATCACACAAATATAAGTATGGTTATTATACTAATAAGAGATGCTTTATTTGTCGAAAAAATATTTAAACACTGTGTAAGAAAGAGTTACTGTGATAGGGCAAATTTATATAACTGCATGGCCATAAACTTATGAGAAAAGGGCTTGAGCCAGTAGTGTGGGGTTGTGCTGCCTATCAGTCTGTTGAATGTACACAGATTTCAAGTACTGTTCCCAGATAAGATTTATACACACCAATCTGAGTCATTTCCTCCCAGTTATTCACTTTTCCAAACCTTACTGCTTATTTTAAAATCCCTGTTTTCATTAAATTCCAATAACATGCTGAAGAAATATGTGCGATTAATATTCTTTTTCCTAAGGAGGAATGAAGATTTAAAAAATTGCACCAGAAAGTAAAAAGGGAAGACTCTCTTCTCCGTAAGCATTTCAAAGTGTGATAAATTATTAATCTGGTGCGTGTTACAGCTCCAAATTCGAAGTTGTTCAGTATACTTTCATTTTGTCACAAGCAAAACAAAAAAGTGCACTGAATACACTACAGGTCGCGGTCCCTTTCTGTTTCTGTTTTAAAAAAATAGTGAAAGCTGAGCTGATGACACCTGCTGCAACAAGCGAAATGCTTTGCATTATCTGTACAAAGCTTTGAGTTAAGATCATTGTAGATATAGAAAGCAAGTTGTTAACATGTCCATACATGGCTTGTACAAAATTTATAGTGTTATTGAACGGGAACTGCCTGTACTAGCGATGTAACACATTTAAAAACTGCAAGGAACTTACTGACAAAACTTATGACGAAATATAGTCACTTGACTTGGAGGCAGTGCATCTTGGCTACGAAAATTCTGCCCTGCACATATAAGTGCCCATTCCATAAACATTCCAATCGGGCATCACTCGCTGTTTGTGCATTTGTTTATATTAGGGTCTAATTTACGACGAAATATAGATGAGATGTAAACTGTTCAAAATACCTTTCATCCTCAGTATTTCAAGTTTATAAATATGTATTTGGTGGTCACCTGTGTCAATTTGCGGAGATAGTTCCAATTTTTTCGTACAGAATCGTGATATAGTTAGAAACATTTAATAACTTTATGAGGTAAATTTAGCATTCATGGCTTCATTGCTGCTTATGTGATTGAGAATGAAGGCGGGTTTCCACTTGCAAGTAATGTGACGCCACTCGGCAGTTACTCCGAGTGGCATCACCGAAGAAGTGTATTTATTGAAACCACCAGATCCAGGTGGCGTCACTAGATGTTTACAAGATTCCGGATCTTTGTTGCATCTTCGTTTTTCATCTTTGGCGTCAGCTGATTCATTGTAATGTAAACATTTCCATGCGTGTTGAGTGATATATTTATTTTTTCAGCTTCTTTCACAGAAATTAACATATGTATAAAACACAGATAACTTGAACTGAGTGCAATGGATCAGATTCATTATTTGCGTTTGGGACTGTGGAACGTTGCAGAGGGATTGTACAAGTACTTCATCGAAAATGACAGCTCTCATGACGCAAAGTCTCAAATTCGTTCTTACCATTGGAATGTTGCAGTGGATCCAGAAAGCAACTGGTATTATTTTACTGTCGTTATTTTGCTAAAATAACTAGATTGATTGATTATTATGTATTACCATTTTATTGCATTCTGTGCAGTGCTACTTGTGATATAGGATAAGTCAGCATAATCCAAACGGTTTGGCCTACGTTTTACGATATAAAACGTCAGATTATCAGATTTGGTAGTAATGTTGCATACAATTTTCTGCCAGTTTATATTTAGGTCTCGAAGTTTTTTTATGTATTCTTAACTCATTTTACTACAGAACAGAGCTACAGAAAACGTATAGAGTGCATTCAGCCAATTCAGTAAATACATGCATTGCCATCGATTAATGAAATTGTTGTGTATTTTTACATGGTTCGAAATTTCAATACTTTTACATTATGGAAATTTATTCAGCATATGTCTGTCTGTTTATTCAGGCTGGTCGTAACAGCCTGTGACAACATAAAATTTATTTTTGGATTACTGTTGATAGAGTTTTCTCAAACAGTGATTCCATACCATGACATAAAACATGTCAATTAAAAAAAAGTTATATGAGACTTGTGGCTGCTATTCAATTTTAATTCTAACAGTTGCTGATCCCCTGCAGACGATGCCTACTCCATCAACATTTATTATCATCTGCATATTAAATTTTAGTAATGCTTCTTTTAATTTGTGTTTCAGTTTGGATTCTTTACCTGTGTCTATGTTGTATTCTCCACATATAATGTCTTGGTTTCAAACTTCAGTAAACAGTTTTGTCAGGTTTTTCCCCCCAGAATTATTGAAATATTGCCTCTTGGAAACCTCTATACACAAGAAAATTCTTCACTCTTCATTTTTATGCCAGTAATTCCAAAGTCATTTTCTATGCTGTCTGACAAATCTATACATTTACACTGTTCAGTATATTGTGGCTTATCAATTCTCTTCTTGTGCATAGCAACACCTTTATCATTATGAGTCAACACAATGCAGTATTTCAAAAATTCACTTTATCATACATACAAAAATGCTTATGGAAGTGTGAGGCTTCAGTTGCTTGAACATTGTAAATTATTCCTTGCTGACTACCGTTATTTCACTCTACCTTTGAACTTTTGTGTTCTTAGAAGCCATTAGGAAGTGTGTACTTATTCTGGCCAATATATTGTGACAATGATCTCTTGTGATGAGATGCATTTTTGCAAGTTGTGAGGAATGCATTACAATCAGCCATGATACTTATCACATTCTGAATATTTTATTGCTACCACCATTCATTTTGAAGGTACTTCAGTGCAACTGATGCTTCTTTTTATATACATTTTTTGTCTCTTATGTAAGTAACTCATGGTACATTTTCCCAACATAAATCTGTAAAATAATGACCTTTTTTATCCATAGTGCCCCCGTTTTGGTTGTTCAGTATATTGAAAAGCATTGCAGTAGCTCAACAACCATCAGTCAGCCTCCATAATTTGCAGATGTAAAAGAATTTTGGGGTGCCTGGTGTTGCAACAGCCATTCCATCAGATTGTGTGTTATAGTAAACAGCACATACCATTGTGAGGGCAATTCTGCGTCTCCACCCGTACAAGAATGTGGAATAGCAACTTACTTTGTTGGTGATCATTTCACCATTGATGCAAAATATCTTTGGGCTCGATGTGTTTTCAGTTTTCAGGTTGTGGACAAAGTACGTTTAGTGTCGCAATGCTTTTCTTTTCATAGTTTAGACACCTAACTGATGTCCTGTAGCCTGCTCTTTGAGAATACCTAGGGATGGGCAGAAAATTTTGAGGCACATTTATCTCTTAAGCTGTCAGCAATCCCGAAACTTTGTTGCCCCAGCCCTATTCCCTCCACCATGTGCAGAAAGATAAAGGCTGTGTTGCAACATTGGCAGCATCAGCTTGTCATTTCTCCTATTTCATCAGTTCAGTGCGACACATCTTTTGTGATAGTTCAGAAGCCCAATGGCACTGTGCACCTTCGGGGCAGTTTTAGACAGACAGTTGACGAGCAATGTGTCGCATATTTGTATCTCACTGTGCGGTAGGCGGCATTGATGGCAAAGTTGTCTGGGGGCCCAGTACTTTTCTCACATTGACTTGCACAATGCTTACCTGCAGTTACCGTTGGGTGCAGGTTCTTGGACTTTCCTGGTCCTCAGCAGCCTCTTTGGGGTTTACCAGTTAATCGCTTATCTCTTGGAATCTTGTCTGGGCTGTAAATTTGTCAGAGATATTTTGAACAGTTAATTTAGGACATTTCCTGTTGCATCAGTTACCTTGATGACATTTTGGTCACAGGCAGTGCTTAGGGGGAGCACTTCAGTTGGTTTCCCAATGCCCACTGAAAAATAGTCTTCATTGCAAGCTGGTAAAGTGTTGTTTTTTCTCTCCAAAGGAACATTTTTTGGGTCATGCGCATAGTAAAGATGGTCTCGTCCCCATGGGTGACTGCATGAAGACCATTGTCAGTTTACCATTGCCCAAGAACCTATAGGTACACCAGTCTTTTCTGGGTAAGATTTCATATTATGCTCAGTTCATTCCCCAGCCTGCACTTTTCTGCCAGTCTCTTAACTGGCATCACCAGCAGGGTGTTAAGTTTGTCTGGTCTGTGGACTGCTGACAGGCTTTTCAGCCCCTCTAGCAGAATTTGTGATCTGCTCCCTGTCTTGCTTCTTTCACACCAGGCTGTTACACCCTGGCCTGTGACACATCCTTTTATGGCACTGCTGCCTTCCTGTTGTGCCAGAACTGAGATGTCTTCAAACAACCCTTTACTTACACTTCAAAGATGTATTCCGCTGCACAGTGGGACTACTCACAGGGGCAAAAGGAGGTGCTAGCTATTATTTTCAGGGTCAAAAAATTCCGCATCTTACTATATGGGATGAGGCTCCTCCTCGTAACTAACCACAAACCATTGATTCCCTTATTTGGCCCTTGTTCCAAGCTGCTGGATGGGGCTGCCCACCTGCTGCAGTGGTAGTTCCTCTTTCTCAGCAACTAGTCTTATGACTTTTGTTACCACTCCACCACCCAGCATGACAATGTTGATGTACTTTTGCTGCTACTGAATTTTGTTTCAGTTATTTGCCTCCTTTATTTCTCTCATCTATTCTATAGTAATAGAAAAGAAATGTGAGAATCCATTCATCTTTTTCAGAGTCATTAATGGTACATTCATGTTCTGGACCTGACACCTATTAATACTGGAGCAGCATTGGAAAGAGAGAGAGAGAGACTCTCTCTCTCTCTCTCTCTCTCTCTCTCTCTCTCTCTCTCTCTCTCTCTCTCTGTGTGTGTGTGTGTGTGTGTGTGTGTGTGTGTGTGTGTGTGTGTGTGTGTGTGTGTTTATCATGTTTCTGCATTTTGTAAGTTTGAATATTGACTTTTATAACAAGCTTTTAACTCGTACTATTAATGTAAAATTAAAATTCTGACATTGCAGCTTTGCATCACCTGTAGTGATGACGCCTTGGCATCAATCATGGGTTTCAACTTGGCTTATCAGTAATGAAACTGGAGCCTGCAGAGAAATGACGACTGCAGTCACTGATGTGCGCAGCCTCAGGAAAGAAACTGAATTCCATTACATTCTGAACATTTTATCACCACCACCAATCATTCTGAAGGTACTTCAGTGCAGTTGATGCTTCTTTTTTTTTTTTTTTTTTTTTTTTTTTGTGTGTGTGTGTGTGTGTGTGTGTGTGTGTGTGTGTGTGTGTAGACTAGCATGCATTTCAGTTTTTCACAAACAATCTGAAGCTGCCCATTGAATTAAATTATCTGTGCTGTTGGGAAATGATCTGGCTGAATTTACAAGAAGTGACAGAAAAAGGAAAGTTAAAGACTCAATTTCATTTCCTCTTTCATTTCTACCACCAATAAAGACAACACAGCAGTTCTGCGGTTTGGCTGTCACTTGTACCTGAAGATGGAACATGATAAATAAAGCTTTCTTTGGATTTTGAAAGAAATTAAAATCTTTATTCAAAAATGTGTTCCCAAAGTGCCTTACCTCCCCCCCACCTGCCCCAAAACCTTCACCTCCTTTTCCCTCTACCCCTCACCTCCCTCCTCATCTAATCCTGACCTCCAGCCCACTGCTACCTCACTCCACCACCCTCCCACATGCCTTCCCCTCGCACCACCACCTCTCCAACTTTCTTTCTCCCCTCACACACACTCACACCTTCTCTCCTCATTCTGAAGATGTGACCATGGAACTTCAAGCATCTTCTGTGTATGTTATCAGTGAACTTGTCTAGTGATGTTTATAGGTTTGTAGTTTTTCTTTTGATCCATATGCCCTTTACTTTAACAGTTCCATAAATTTCTCTTAGAATTGTTTGCTCTTCTTTTGCTATTGCATCAATTTTTTAATGGCCTCCTGGAGTTGTTGTTTATGTGCTGATTAGTGCTTCAGACAGGACAGCTGTCTTGTAGTGCCGAAGTTTCACTTTACAGGATATCACTTGTTTGTTTTAGTGTTTCCATGTTATTTTATTTACTTTCTGGAATTATATTTAAAAGAAGAAACATGTGAAATCGTCTCATGTTTTGTTTGTAGTGGGGCTCTTCTGATATTTTTATGCAAATTTTCTAACAAACGGGTCTTCTCGTACGGTATCTGAGGGCCTGCCCTTGATGCTACCTCATGTAATTTCTCTGTGGCCTACTTGGTTTCTTCACTATTCTTAGGGAAGATAGCTAGATCATCAGCAAAAGTTAGTCACTTCACTTTGATTCTCTGTCCTCAGATGAGATACCATCTCCTTGTGGAACTCCTGTATGCATTTCAAAGAATCAGGCATTTCACCCAGAAACTTCACTTGAGATGTTGTGTCTGTGAGCGTCTAGCATATTAGTTCTCATGTCTCTGTGTCTACCCTGAACTCTTCTAAAGTGTCCAAAATAGTTTGCCTGTCAAAAGATCTTTACACTTTCTTGAAATCCATAAAGGTGACATATGTGTTGGTACGTTGACATATCCTTAATATTGTCTTCAAAAACATACTCTACTCAGCACATGATCTGCCTTTCCTAAAGCCTGCTTGATATTCACAAATCAAATGATCTGTTTGCTATTCATATATGTTTAAGAGAGCTTTAGATAGGACCTTGTATATAATTGGCAGAAGACAGAGGCCTCTGCAATTTGTCTCCTTTTTTTATGCACTGATGTATTATAGCTTTCGTCCAGTCCTTTGGAATCATTTCAGTTTCCAACATTTCTGCTAAAAGTGCATGAATCCTTCATATTAACTGCTGGTAAACCTTTCAGGATGTGAGGTCGTGGTCCAAGAAACTCTTCTGCTTCTGATGTTTCGTCCAGGACTGCGCTGGACATCCTCAGAGGCACTCCTCTGCTGAGTCTTGCCGACTGACCAGTTGGACATCCAAGACCTTTTGACATAGTGTCCATATTCATTATGATTCTAGCTAACGAAATTCTGATTTTCATAATGGATATTTTTCCAGGAGATTTGACTGCTCTTTTTAGACGTTGCCTTACTCAGAGACAGTTCCAATGAGACGATGAATTTTATGAGCAACTTGACGGCGTAGCAATGGGTAACCCATTAGGTCCTGCGATCACTAATTTCTATAGGAGAAATTTGAACAGTTGGCTCTGGACAAAGCAAATAAGAAACCATATCCCAGGTGTCAGTTTGTAGATGACACATTTGTGGTTTGGTCCCATGACAGAAAGGCTTTGGATGAATTCTTTGATCATCTAAATAAAATTAATCCAGAAATCCAGTTCACCATGGAAATGGAAAATGATAGATATCTTTCTTGGATGTTTTAGTTATGAAGCGGTTCAATGAAAGTTTGGAACATAAAGTTTTTCGGAAAGTAACACATACCGACAGATATTTGAATAAAAACTTCGATTACCATCCACAGCAAAAGAGAGGTGTCATTAAAAGTCTTGTCGATAGAGCCAAACGGATATGCAGATTAGAACACCTGGACACTGAAATAAAACATCTGAAGCAGGCCCTCGAGAATAATGGCTACTCAGGGAAAGAGGTAAAGCGAATTTTGCGATCAAGGAACAGAAGACTGAAGGACAGGGATAAACCACAACAATGGAAAAATACATTTTCTCTCCCTTTTATTAAAAAAGTCATGGATCAGATAGGTAAGATTTCACAGTAACATGAGATCAGACTGGTCTTTAGACCAACAAAGAAAGTAAGTCAAGTACTCCAATCTGTGAAGGATAAACATTGTCCTCTGTCGGTATGTGGTGTATACAAAATTCCGTGTATGTATGGTAAAGTTTATTTTGGAACTACCAAGAGGAGTGTAAATACATGGCTAAAAGAGCCCAAAAGTCTTTGCCAACTAGGAAAAATAGAGAAATCAGCTGTAGCAGTCAGGAAACCACGAAGTGAAGTTTTCTGAAACAGCAATTTTATCTGGACCATCAAATTATTATCCATGACTATGTAGAGAAGCCATTGAAATTTATAAGCATCAGGATAATTTTAATATGAAAGAGGAGACAATGAAACTTAGTGACATATGGACAGTACCTCTACAGAATCTCTAGACAATTTTATCTTTGACAAGACGACAATTGATAGGTAAGTTTTATCTTTGACAAGGATTCTCTCTGCTCATCCCGTGTTACTTTGACCACATCCCCCTTTCCTACAGTATATATGTCGTTCTTGGACATCCCATTGGTCATGAGGCAAGACTCAGCAGAGAAGCACCTCTGAGGATGTCCAGGGCAGTCCTGGATGAAACATCAGGAACAGAAGAGTTTCTTGGACCATGACCTCACATCCTGAAAGGTTTACCAGTAGCTATGTCATCTGATTGTGAAAGCCTTCATCCTTCATATTAGATCGTATCCCACTACTATTTTTAATATTTCTTCAGTTATGCCATCCCCTCCTGTCACTTTGTTACTTTTTAGTATTGAATTCTCTCTCTTGTTTCTTGATTTGTTGGGGAATGAGAATCTGGATTTGGTGCAGATTTTTCAAAATGCAGTCTTTCTACTGAAGGCTCACAGTTGTTAATTTTGAAAGTAATCAGAAAGTATCATGCAATTTTCTTTATTTTTTGTTTCAAGTTTTCCATAAATTTGACAGAACACAATTTTGGTAGTTTGTACCCAGATAAATTCTCACGGAATGTCTTCTGAAAATTTCATGTGTTGTTTTACTGGAAACCTGGCCCAAGTTTTCTTTGATCATAGTTATGTGTTTCCAGGCAAATTGTTTTTTGAGGTTGATTTTAGTATCTTCAGGAAGGGATCCCATTTTTCAAGTTCTGTTGATATCTATTCCAGTGCTTCTGTGGTTTGATTCACTCATCAGTGGCTTCATCGAAGGTCATGTTCCACCACCTGTGTTTACGTTTCGTGGTGGCTGTCCTAATTTCGTGGCGGATGTCTGTAATGTGTTGTGGAAGTCTGGCCACTCCTTGGGATCTTGTTCTTGTACATCACAAGCAAAAGCTTCAGAGTTTTTCTTCAGGTAGTCCATATCAGTTCTTGGAAATCAGTTGCCATTAGGTATGGATCTGTTTGGTTGGAACTGAATATTGTTTTGTGGTAAGTAGTGATCTGAGTCAAAAACTCCATTCCATACTCAGGTATTTTGAATCTCATTCAGATTCTTTGTAGAAACTGCCACATGATCAACTTGGAATTCTCCTAATAATGGGTTAGATGACATCCAGGTTTTCTTTTTATGTAAAGATCGTGTAATCTTTGTAGACATGAGACTCGGCGCAAATGATGTACAGAAGCTTGTTAGACATTCTCCATTCTTATTCATCTGCCAATGCACTGGATGAAGTCCTAGTATTGACCTGTCTTTCTTCTCCATTCTAACTAGTGTAATAAAATCACTTAATAATATTTTGACACAGTGTTCGGGGCTCTTGCTTGTAGTTTCCTCTAGTGTTTTTCCGAAAGTCTACTCCTTTCTGTGAGTCTTGTCTTGTTATTGCTGTTACTAGGAGCATGAGCATTCATGGAGGCATATGTTTTGTTGCTAGATTTCACCGGAAGAACTTAAGATTCTTTCACTTAGGGATGTAAAGTTGATAACTGAATCTAAAATAATTTTCCTTGTTGCAGGGGAAGTCCTAAGTATTGATAACTAGCCTTTGATTTTTATGGCTGGTTTACCTTTAAATATCCTGAAGTTTTAGGAGTCGAAATAATTATCATCTTGGGAACGTGTTTGCTGGATTGCTAGGATTTGAATGGTGAATTTGTCTAGAGTGTCACTCAGCTGTTTGAGTTCACCAGGTTTTTGCAGGTGTTGATATCAGCAGTGCCTGAAAAGTTCTTTTTTTTGGAGTGAAGAGATTTTGAAAAGCTCTGACTGTATCACTGATATTTAATGTTTTTGTGGGTAGTAAGAAATATACATTCTATTTGTTGGCTGAAAAATTCTGATTTAGCTTTGTTCCATGTACTGGGATGAATTTAATAAGTCCTCTGACTTGTATGAAAGATTTTCCTTCATGTATGCTATGTATTATTTCTGTTTTTCCTAATTTACTGCATGCTAAAAGTTGATAAACTAAATATCGGTCTACTTTCATCAAATTCCCCTTTCTTAACCAATAACTTGCAGGTTGTTACTGGATGAATACATCCGGTGTATGTAGTCTCAATTCTACTTACAATGCTTCACTTAAAATGGTTCCTAGTGCTCAAAAATTCTGAGACTAATATTTATTTTAATTTCAGCAATGGCAGTTTTAATAAGGTTAAATCTTTGGCTGCGCATGCATGAGTCATAACATATTACTGAAACAGAAAACTGTTACAGTAAAGCTGTGTTACAATAAGTGAAATATTGAAAACATTTTTGTCCAAAGCAAGTTAAACATCAACATAGCTCTCTTGTTTACTTGCTCAATACTGGGGAAAACTCCTTTTTAATTACGAGGGTCTTTTTTTTTACCTTTGATCGCTCAGTATAGAAGCTACGTGGGTGGCAGAAAGTGGACATGCACTGTAGGCTACTTTGCAATTCTCGCACTACACACTCCACCATTGCCAACCTCGAGGCATCAGTCTGTGTGGCACTATATAATAATGGCGGGTGACGAGGGCCTCCTGTCGGGCAGACAGCTCGCCTGGTGTAAGTCTTTTGATTTGACGCCACTTCGGCGACTTGCGCATTGATGGGGATGAAATGATGATGATTAGGACAACACAACACCCAGTCCCTGAGCGGAGAAAATCTCCGACCCAGCCAGGGATCAAACCCGGTCCCTTAGGATTGACAGTCCATCGCGCTGACCACTCAGTTACCGGGGGCGGACGGTGTGGCACTACAGCCACATAAACATGGCTGCCATCATTGTTGCTCCCACCAAGTGTGAATTACAAAGTGTAATTCGGTTTCTGCAAGCAGAAGGGAATAGTGCAGTAGAAATTCATTGAAGAATGAGCCAAGTGTATGGTGATAACTTCATGACTGATGGTGTTGTGCGTAAATGGTGCCAAAAGTTTAAAGATGGCCAAAATGACATGCATGATGAAGGGGCCCAAGGATTCAAGTATGTTGTTAGAGCCGACCTTGTTGAACGAGTTGATGGAATGGTTAGAGAAAATCGTAGGTTCAACATAACTGATTTGTCTATGGAAATTCTGGAAGTTTCAAGATATGTCGTACACTCTTTTGTTAGTGCACACTTAGGCTACAAAAAGCTTTGTGATTGTTGGGTTCCAAAAATGTTGACGGACACCCACAAAAGTCACCGAATGGCGTCAGCTTTGAATTTCCTTGACCGTTATCACGATGAAGGAGAGAACTTTTTGAAATCGATTGTTACTGGGGATGAAACTTGGATTCAATATGACACACCAGAAACAAAACAAAAGTCACAACAAACACTGCATTGAAATTCATCAAACAACCCAAAAAAATTCAAACATTCAAAAACAGAAAGGTTATGTCTACCGTGTTTTGGGACCAAAAGGTGTGTTGCTTGTCGAGTTAATGCAGCCCGGAACCACTACCAATGCAGCTGCTTATTGTGAAACTTTACGACATTTGCGGAGAGCCATTCAAAACAAACAAAGAGGAATCCTGACCTCAGGAATTGTGTTGATCCATGACAACACTCGTCCACACACTGCTGACACAACCCAACAGCTCCTTGAACACTTTCAATGGGACATTTTCGATCATCCACTGTTCAGTCCTGACCTGGCACCCAGTCCTGAACTGAAGATGTGGCTGGGAGGACAGCACTTTCAAACCAACATAGATCTTCAAAACAATGTCAGTGCTCTTTTAAAATTGTTGGCGGGAACATTTCTTGAAGAGGGTATTGCAAAGCTTGTCCACAGGTATGATAAATGTCTCAATCTTCTCGGTGATTATGTTGAAAAGTAACCATAAATGTACAAAACATTTGGTAATAAAATAATTGTTTTCTATGAATGTGTCTTATTTATAGCCTATCGGAGGTTAAAAAAAAGGCTCTTGTAAGATATCAGGCCTCATTTTATCTGTACATTAGAGAGACTCATTTGTTCACATATGTATTAATCTATAAATGTATTTTTAATTACAAATAATGTTAGTTTTGTTGACCACTCGAACATTTAGGGCTTTCAAATCACTGTGACAGTTTTCCGAAAACTAATGTACTTCTCTGTCTGAACTCTGTTTAGCTGCTGCTCCCAACCAAGAAGATTAGCTCATCAGCTTAAGCTGTTGTCCCTAGAGAAATATTCTTGCTTTGTAGGGTCTCCAACAGGTGTTCCACATTAATTTTCCAAAATATGGACCCAATCCTGGATCTGCATGAAGAGGCATTTCTTATTGCCTTTCTCATAGGAGTTTCCAGAGACAACAGACTCACCATGTAACTTCTGTGCTAATCTTCCAAATAATTAGTGTATCCTTGAACCATCTCCTGCAAATGAGAGAACAAGAAGGCCACAACATATTGTCAAAAGAACCACTATTGACCAACTTTTGCAAAATCTGAACTGCAACTTGCTCATTCCATGTCAATTAAAAGTATGTTGCTATGTGATGAAAGCACAGTTAACACAGAGACACTGTTTTGTGAAACTAGTTTCGTAACACCAGCACTGCAAACACTGCAAAAAAAGTTTTGTAAATTCCTGTCTACATGAGAAAATCAGTATACACTACAATTTTGACATTTTTAGAGTGCCATAGCACCACTGTTGTCTTTGTAATGAAAGTTTTGGTGACGAAATTAGTAGGAATGGAGATAATGCTTATCTGCTTGAGATCAGCACAAAAGAAAAAGAAGAAACCTGTTTGGATTTGTGACTAGATAATGAAGTGATGTCACCTTGACTAGTCAACATCTTGATGAAATGAATTGTTGTGGAAGACTGAAGAAACTATTTCAGCTATCTAAGAACGATGTCAGAACAATCCATGTATCTTACTGACAGAATTCAAAATACAGTATAGGAAGGAGATACTATAATGCACAAAGCATTACTGCCAGAAATGAAGCTGCAAATCACATTATGTTTTTTTGCCACATGGCGAGTCTCATTTACTTTAATACAATACAGAAACAGAAATAGTTATCAGATGTAACATGAAAAGCTTACACTTCTTACAGACCGCATTGCAGTATGCCAGCATAATTGTGACTGAATCCCATCTACAGTGTCTCCAGCGTGAAAGTGTTCAGAGCTGGAACTCTTTCAGAAATGAAAGCTTTCCACTTCAAAGATATTAAATATTGTATTTCTGCTAGTAGGTCCACATTTTACTCTTTGGATAGATTCCAAGTTTTGTCAGCTACATTCTAAGTGATGCTTGCGTTTTGTTACGGTCTCTAGAGTAGCTTGATATTGCTGTAAGTGCATATACTACATTTTTGAAATAATAAAGGGAACATTATTCATGTTTTTCTTCCACTCACCATTTGGTCTTTGAGGTATTGAAGTTGTGAACTGCTGCTGGACTGAGCGTGTTCATCTTCAATGCTTTCCCATGCTATCCTTTTTTTTGTGTGATGTAGGTAAAAACACTGTATGCTCCATACTTTTCAAGTTTGTTTCTTGAGAAGTATGGTTCTCTTTGTCTCCTGAAAGGGAGAAAATTTGATTGCTCCAAATTAATCCAAACCATAGATGATGAGTGTTCAGTACCATTATTGTAAACCGAAGTGCTTGGATATGTAATCCACTTTTCATTACAGATACTTCAGATTGGAAAGGAATGGAAGAGTGTAATGAAGAACTTAGAGATATGACGTATGTCCATGCTTCTGTGCAGTTGAAGGAAAACATGAAAAAATGCCCAACAAGAAGTGTTTCAGAATCCCACAACTCCAAGTGCACATTTACTACTATTCTCTTCTCTGTGTTGGACAGTAATTACTGTTTCACACATACATTGTTTTAAGTGAAGCTGGAAGGACTGCTAGTGGTGGTATTTTTTGCAAGTAGACTGCAAAAGTTGCTCTGGAGTCCAAACATCTTCACCTGCCAGAAGACACAGTGCCACTTAAGAGTCTTAATTGATGAAGTTTGTCTGAGAGCATGTTCCAATGACTTACAGAGAAAGAGCATTTGACAGTCAAGAGCAAATTGTGTTATGGGAAAGGCAAGGAGAATCTGGTTTCTAAATTTCATTGCTATGAGAAACCAGTACCACTTCACCCACAGATAGGTGACAAAATAGTTAGTGCTGCATTTGTTATTCATATCTGTCAGAGGAAAAGGCCTCATCAGCATTATGTACAGCGACAATTGATAGATCAGGAAAATCTTAACAATAGAGATTACCAACCAGAAATATAGGAAAGAATAAATCTGCAGGGACCTATTGATGCAAAGCTTCAATCCAGCAACAGGAATGGTCTCAAACAGACTGTGTTAAGAAGAGAATGTGTTCTAAATTATTTTCTTAAAGATGAATCTGTACTATGGTAGCATTTCAAAGTTTGTAAGTGTATTGACTATAATTTTTTAATGTATAGCTTTGACACATTGTGGAATAAAGTGATACTAAATACACAGTTAAGTATGCAATATTTGTGCAACTTTTTCCTTCTGCACACAATATTCCTCAGAAATTAATCTCCAAAAGCTAACCATGTAATTTTTGGCTTTTACATGTAATCAATTCTCCAGTCAACCTTTTTTCTTGCCTGCATTTTTCATAGTTCATTCATGTGTGTATTTCTTATCGAATGTATTTTGATCAGCAACTCTGACCTCTTCAATCCTTTGATGTTTATATCACAAAGAACTGCCTCAAGTGTGGCACTCCCACAAGTATTTATGCATAGCATAACTGTCCAAATCAAACCATTTACCCAGTTCCCCACGTCATGTAGCAATTATTGAAACAGCACCTAACCAGAAAATTCATAAAACTGATAGATTCATGTCACCAAAGTTGGAATGTGCCAAAATGGTATAGTTTAGTCAATGACTTTTCACAGTGTGTGCCTTGCATGTGTAATGGCTGGCAGTGCATTTTGGAAACTTAGCTTCACAATAAAGTGTCACTGTGTAAACTAGATCTTATAGCATGAGGGCACGTGGAAAAGTAATCTCTCTGAATTGTTCACGTGAAAACTATAAAAACTTTTTAAATAAAAAAGTTATTAACATTCTACATCTTTATTCTTTATGTCTACATATTTTCAGCCCCCTGCCACTAGAGGACTCTAAATTGTAGCATGCAACATGGCATTGTGTAACGTAACTATGTTGGTGCATGAGAAACAGCATGCTGTAATTGAGTTTCGAATTTGAAGAGGTTGTCCCTACATGGAGCTCCCTCTCCTCCAGCATGACAATGCCAGACCACACACGAGTGCTGCAACATCTGCAACAATCTGACACCATTACTGTCATCGATCATATTCCATACAGTCCCAACTTTGCCCCATCTGATTTTTATCTGTTTCCAAAACTTAAAGAACACCTTCGAGGACTTCACTTTGATTGTGATGAAGCAGTGCAAGTGAGGTTGTGACTCCTTCAGCAGAGTCAAACATCCTACAGTGATGGTATCAACAAACTGGTCTCTTGTTGGGGGAAATGGGTTCATCACCAGAGTGAGTATTTTGACAAACAAATGTGTAGACTTGAAGAATAAACATGTAGAATGTTAGTAAAGTTTGTTTTATTTAAAGAGCCTTGAGAGTTTTCACATAAAAGATTCAGGGGCATTACTTAATAACATGCCCTTGTTCATTATATTTTCTAACACATGCACAGCAAGATATAAGGCCCTGACTGATAACGTTTTTGCAGACAGTGTTCAGGCTCAAACAGTTAATGTGTACCCAATCATTAATGTATGATTAAATCATGATACACAATTAATAGAAGTAAACAAAATAGCTCCTCACAGCTCTGAGGCGTGTTCATACTAAGCAGTAAGACATATTAGTGACACCAGGATACAATGTTGTAGAATAAATTAAAAGAGGTTGTATGGGTGAGTTATGTATGGGTAGACATGCTAATTTGAAACTCAGTATGTTCCATAGTAAATTTATGTCGATATTTGAAAGTAGCCTTCCTAAAAAGTTATCCAGAAAAATCCATTGAAAAGAAAGCTCTGGATAACTAAATGGATTAAAATATCATGTTACAGGAAAAGAGAACTTTATATGAAGGCCAGAACAAGTCATATTCTGATGTTACATTCTACAAAAATAGTGTATTACTTTGCAGAAAATCATTAGAATGACCAGAAATATGCATGTCATGACAGAAATTAATAATGCGAGTAGTAAGATTGAAAATACATGAGATATTGTGAAATGGGAGACAGGACAACCAGTCAGCCCACAAGATACTACCACAATTAAGCTGAATGACAATGTTGTGAAGGATAATTCACAAGTTGCAATTATTTGTAACAATCACACTCTAAATGTATCAGCAAAAACAGATTAGTAAGTGACTATAATAAGAATGTTGTTCCAGAAAAGTTGAAGCTGCTCCTACTCTGAAATTAATGACAAGACACAAGTTCTCAAAAACAGGAATGCCTATGGTGTTGAGGGAATTTAAAACGGAATTCTGGAGAATTTTTTTCTTTTAATAAGTCATATCCTCAGTGATATTTGTAATAGATCACTGGCACAGGGAATTTTTCCAGGCAGTTTAAAATATGCCATTGTTGAACCTCATTATTATAAAGGTGATAAGAAAGACTTAAATAATAATCATCCAATGTCCCTACTTATGTCACTTCCCAAAATATTTTAGAAAGTAGTGTATTCAAGTAATATCACAGTTAAGTGGAAATAATTTATTTTGCACATCACAGATTGGATTCCAGAAGGGTTGCTTGACTAAGAGTGCTATTTATACATTCACCCACCAGTTACTGCAAGCATTAAATAATAAAATATCACAGTTTTTTTTTTTTTTTTTGTGATCTTCCCATGACATTTGATTGCGTATATGGTGTTACTCTCATAGAAAACTTAAGTTTTATGGAATTCATGGCTTCACACGCAACTGGTTTGAATCACACTTAACAGAGTATGAAAATTTGTGCTCAATAATTCAAACAGTGTTGAAAGGAGAGAGAATTTTAGTGACGGGGGAGAAACCACAAGGGGAGCCCCACAACGTTCAATTTTGAGTCCACTCCTATTCCTTATACATGTGATGTGAATTACCTTCCACTTATACTTCATCGAATAGCATTGGTGCTTTAGCATACTATACTAGTGTTATAGTAAATTCAATTGGTTGTCAAAGACTCATTAAATGGTTCTCTGGAAATGGACTCTCGCATAATGTTGGGAAAACACGCTATATTCAGTTCTGTACAACAAATAATGACAACAACAGATGTAACACATGAACAGGAGTTAGTAAACAAAGTACAATGCTCCAAATTATTGGGTAAAAATATTGATGAAATCTTCAACTGGAAGAAGCATATTACTGAGCTGTTCAAACAATTAAGATGAGCTACTTTGTTCTTCATAGAATTGCTAGTGTTGAAAGCAAATTAATCAACCTCCTGATATGTGTTGCTTATTTCCATTCAGTAGTGTCTTACAGAATAATTTTCTGGGGAAATTCATAATGTGGAAAATACTGATTGCACAAAATTCAGCAGTAAGAATAACATGGGGTTCACCTGTGGTCATTATATCGCTACCTCTCTAAGTAGTTTGGCATTTTAAGTACACCTCCACAGTGTATATTTTTGCTTATGAAATTTATCATAAATAATCCATCACAATACTAGAAGACAATATGACCTTCATTATCCATTATTACAACTCGCATTGCCTCAGAAAGAAGCTCAGTATGTATCAACAAAAAATTTTGATCCTATGGACAATACATACAATGCCTCACAGGTAGCAAAGCAACTTCTCGGCAGCTTCTGTTCCATACATGAATTTTTATTTAAAAACTGTTAGCCCTTAAAAAGCCAGATTTAAGTAGAGTTGTATTTACAGGACTGAAAATCTATGCATTAATTAATGTTACACTAAAAATCATGTCAAAACTGATCATCTATATGTGTACTGTAAACTGACTTATTCCACATCATTTTGATAAAAAAAAAACTTCAAATAAACTATGAAACATGTAACTTACTTACTTACAAACTTATGTATCTATAATTGGATTTTTATCTGAATTTAAATACATGTGCCTGTTTCCAAATAATCAGGTATTTATTATATCCTATGCCTTTGTTTCCTGATTTCAGAAATATGGGAACTGTATTATGTGCAGGATTTTGAATTACTTCAGTGGAGTAGGGCCTAGCCTAGTGGTCTTACCCTTCTGTGCACTTCATATCATATTACTTGTCCCTCCACATAGAGAGTATGTACTTTGAAATTGTTTTCATAGGATTGATTGAAGCCCTCTCTTATTTGATGTCAGTGACACAATTTCAATAGTTTGTAGTGTGTGTTCAAAGTGACACAAGACAAAACAACCATACTAACTGTATGCTGGAAAGTAAATGCTCAGCTACTGTTTATTGGGAGCATTCTGTAGAAATTTAAATTTTCTCTGATAGAAATTTGTATGGTCCATTCTGGAGTATTACTTGCCTATCTAGAATCTGTGTCAAGAAGTCAGAATGTTTAAAGAAACTAAATAATTTAAAAGAAGAACTGTACAGACTGCAATAGACGTTTTTGCTTGGCAAAAAAAAACTTTACAGGGTTACCCAGTACATTCTTGGGAAGGACTTGACAAGAAAGGCTCACACATCCCATGTAAAGCTACTTCAAAATTTCCAAACTGGTCTTCACAGCAGAATTTAAAAATATATTATTTGCTGTTACAGGCACAAGACCTAAGCACCAGAACGATAAAGTTATAGGGACTAGAGCCCATACTATGGAAGCTTATGGCAATCTCATATATATATATATATCTGTGAATCATATATGTCTGTGAATCATGGTTACCATTTTACTGAGTACTCAGAATGAAATTTGCAATGGCTTTATGGCCTGGCATTGACATATCCTTCTCTTCCTGTCAGCAGCAAGGTGAAACTGCACTGCAATGTCATTATTCATTCATCCATCCATCGGCTGCCAAAGTCTACAATTTTGCATTATCCATCGATACCTATATGAATATTAACTTGTGACCAATTTGCATAACTGCTTCGGGGTAGCCTTTTTTTAGTGTATTTAAGATACATGATATGCATGAGCATCATCACATACAGCTCTACAATATTACACAAAGTGGTGTGAACATGCTTAGTACCAACACCATTTTTGCCTCTTCCCATTACATTCCAAAACATTACATGTACAAAAAAACAAAACAAAAAAATTATATATATATTGTTTTGTTTTTTTGTACATGCAATGTTTTGGAATGGAATGGGAATATGCAAAAATTATGTTGGTACTAAGCATGTTCACACCACTTTGTGTAATATTGTAGAGCTGTATGTGATGATGCTCATGCATATCATGTTTCTTAAATACACTAAAAAAAAAAGGCTACCATGAAGCAGTTATGCAAATTGGTCACAAGTTAATATTCATACAGGTGTCGATGGATAATGCAAAATTGTAAACTTTGGCAGCCGATGGATGGATGAATGAATATGTGACACTGCAATGCAGTTTCACCTTGCTACTGACAGGAAGAGAAGGATATGTCAATGCCAGGCCGTAAAGCCATCGCAAATTTCATTCTGAGTACTCAGTAAAATGGTAACTATGATTCACAGACAGACACACGAACACTATACGCAGATGTCAGCATGTGAACGAGGACATGTAGCTGGTCATAAAGAAACCGGGTGGAGTAATTGATGAATCAATTGACATTTTAAATAGGAGCAATGCCACTGTTTGATGATGTTGGTAGGAATAGATGAACCATGGCCGAAAACAGTGTCAAGAAGGAAGCAGTTGACCTCGAGAGAAGACAGAATGAGAGATCTGAGAAATCAACACAGAGCACTCAGAGCCCCAGATTCAGCATTATCACTGATCTGATGTGCAGCTTGTGCTTCAGTGACAACAAGGACCATTAATAAGTAGCTCACAGAAAGTGGGCCGAGTTCACGCACCCCTTGTGCCAACTACCATTGACCTCTGTGCACCAACAAGACCATTTGGAGTGGTTCCGGGCACATTCAAAGCAGTATCTCATTGACTGGAGGAGAATTGTCTTCACTGATGAGTCACACTTCAAATTGAGCCCCACTGACCATTGAACATGTTTGGAGACGGCCCAGACGCCAGTGGGACACCAACCTGACTGTCACCCGCCATATAGCCTGACAAACAGCGGTGACACTCTGGGATGGCATTTTATTTCACAGCACGACACCTTTGGTTGTTATCCACATCACCTGTACAGCACAGCAGTATGTTGTTGATATTCTATGCCTCATTTTGTTGCCGTTCATGCCAAGCCATCATAGACTTATATTTCAGCAAGATAATGCCTGTCCACACATGGTGAGAGTTTCTACTTCTTTTCTTCCTGCTTGTGAAACCCTAGCCTAGCCAACAATGTCATCAGATCTCTCCCCAATTGAGAATGTTTGGAGCATTATGGGCAGGACCCTTCAACCAGCTCAGGATTTTGAAGATCTGGCATGCCAGTTGGACAGAATTGGGCATGATATCCCACAGGAGGACTTCAACAAATCTGTCAATCAATGCCAAGCCAAATAACTGCTTACATAAGGACCAGAGGTGGTCCAATGTGTTATTGACTTGCTCAGTTCATGATGCTCTTTCTTGTGAATAAATCATTTGATTTCTCTGATGTAATAATCATTTGTTTATCTGTACATGTACATCATGTCTACTGATTTCATCCTAGTCAGATAATTCCTTTGTGGTGTGTCATTTTTTTGCCTTAGAGTGTATCGTCCTATCCAGAAACAAAGTAAAATAAATAATGGTAGCAGTGACACACATAATCACATAATTTTTTCACCATTTTCCATCAAAGTTCCGGTAACTTTAAATAAAAAAAATTAAAAGACAGGTTCTTGTCTAGGTCTTAATTTCACTATTTTTACAGTCCATCATATGTACTTGTGGTGGGAGTTCTGTGTCCATTGTTTTCTTCAATTTGTTCGTTCTTAGCATTTCAACATGTTTATTGCCTTATTTCGAGTCTTACCTCTGAGGTATAACAATGTAGACACTTAACTGGTTCATCATCATCTTCATCATGTACAGTTCCAGATACTGGCAGTGTCTGCTTGGAGTACAAGCCTATCAGTTGTCTCCATTCTTCTCACCACCTCTCTGTCACTACTCTTGCCCAGGCCCCTCTTCTCTTCTGAACGTTTTCTTCTGCTCCTATTAGCCACTTGTCCCTTGGTCTCTTACCCCATACCATTTTAATCCTTTTTATCCCTCAGCCTTCCCTTATGTTTTCTGATGATATCTTCATATCTGCTAGGTACCTCATAAGTTCATCATCCACTAACATATTACAATCAACTATGGACTTTTTAGACCAATCACCGCAATATGAAGTTACTGTATGGCTTTCCTATCAAACCATCGGTGTCCAACCTTGAGTCTGTAAGTTCAATAATATTTCACCATGTTTGTCCTTCCCCAGTCATTTGCTCAAAGTAAGTTTTCACATCCATGTCTCACTGCATCAGCATGTGACTTCAGATCTACCATTACAGTTATGTTCTACCCAATCACCTGCCTCTGTAGTTCTTCTCCAAACTACTGTTTTTTCTGTGATGTGCATTCCATCTGGAGGCATACACTTGTTTTTAATATCATCACTGTGTTTTAGTTCATTGGTACTTCAGTCTTTATCGTCCTCTCATTCATTCCAGTTACTTTCTCTTCCAGTTCATCTCTCACAACTGCACCCCACCATATTCTTGGTATCCTCCTCCTTGCTGATTCAGTACACCTTAAAGATATTTCTTAGTCTATGCCTTCCTTCACTGCTCCATTTTGTTTCTGCCATTCCTAACACAATTTTCATCTGTCCAATGTGTCAACAGGTCCTTCCACTTTCCCTTTCAAAGTCTGTCTATTTAATGTTACAAATCATATTCCATGTCCATTGCTTTCTTGTCTAACTTTAAGTCTGTTTCTCATTTGAGGCTTGTCTTATTTTTGAAAGCTCTTTCTTTATCCAAAGTTGGCTGGTTGGGATTATCATAGCTTCACCAGACTCCCATTTTACCAGTTCTATTGAGGTTTTCTGTAGGTGAAACATCTGACTTGAAAAATGCTGTCAGGATCAGACTATGTGTTCCGTACTATTCAGCAGTTGGGACATCTGTGGTTCATGCGACACATGTTTTCAACCTTTTTTTTTTTCTGTGTAGTTCAGGTAACATTTTTACGAACAATTTGAGTTATACATACACAAATTTTGCACTTACACTTCTTGTTTATGTTTCGTTTCCTGTATGCATTGTATGCACCACAAAATTGACATTGGCATCATATTTTTCACACCTAAAGTAGACAATATTTCTAGATATTAATGATACTGGTATGTGATGTACTCACTTCACCTCTGATGTAGGAAATGAGTCTTCACTTTGAACAATTTTCCATTTTTCCCCAAGGTTCATGCATTTTTAATTAATTAAGGTGACATTTCCTGTGACAGTAATGTGTGGAATTCTTAGCAGTCATTATCATGAAAACCACTATTGTAGGCACAGTTCAGAAAGGTCCAGAGACAGTTCATGGTATCACCTGCCTCAGTAACATCAATGGATATGAGAAGAAGTGAAGAAGTTATTAGGAAAATGCAGCAATCCTTCAGTATGAAGTGTGGAATGTTGCACATGTACATAAAAAGCTTAAATGACTGCTTGCCAAGTTGTTGATCTTTCACTGTAATTCAGAGCAAAAATATGAGTCATTTTATAGAATACAAATTTTAAGAAATTATGAACTGTATGGCCTCAGTTGACCAGGAGGAGAGGGGTTGTAATAACTTAATATCCAATTTAAATTAATGTTGTTGGTGGTATATTGGTGGATCAATTACTGATAGACAGAATATTGTTAAAACTAGGAAGCATTGTGTGAAGCATATGCTTAATTAGCTATTGTTTTTACACTTACAACAGGGTGATCCAGGAGGAATGGGAATATTCAGGAATCTGAGAAGAACAATTATTGGCTCTAGCATGCATACCTTAACAGGTATGAGCACCTCTTCATCCTCAGTAGTGTGTAACACATCTCTTCTACTGAACAACTACTCATAGCTCTTAAGATCTGCATTTTATAGCCCATGTTTACTTTACATTTTTGCTTTGAATGATAATTCCTGTTATATTTCTGAATGCTGACCATTCTTCATGGGTCACCCTGTGGACCATTGAAAATATTTCATTACCTCCTCAGTTCCAAATGTTGCAGAATGCAGGAACATGACAGAAAGATTAAAGTGCTTTCCACAAAAACCTTTCTGACACATGAAAACTGTATGTGGGCTGCAACTTGAACCTCCTTTAGCACACAATACCCCACCAACTGATTGCTTTGAACAAACCTAATAGCATCGCTTTAATTTGCCACTTCTTCACTTCTACTTTCTCAAAGTCCACAGAGACCCCCCTTCATACTGGATTAGTAATAGGGGAAGAAAGTATATGGTGGTATTAGCCCGCCCAGTTAGCCAAGAGATCTAACGCACTGCTTTCCGGGTGGGAAGGAATGCCGGTCCCCGGCACAAATCCACCGGCAGATTAGTGTTGAGGTCCAGTGTGCCAGCCTGTCTGTGGATGGTTTTTAAAGTGGTTTTCCATCTGCCTCGGCAAATGCAAGCTGGTTCCCTTATTCCGCCTCAGTTACACTATTTCAACAATTGCTGCGGAAACACTTTCTCCATGTACACATACAACATAATTACTCTAAAACGCAAACAGTGGGGGTTACACTTGTCTGGCGTGAGATGTTCCCAGTGGGTCCACTGGGGGCCGAACTGCACAATGACCCTGGGTTCAGTGTGGGGCGGCGGTGGGGTAAAGTGGACTGCTGTAGCCCGTTGTGGGGTTGTGAACCACTGAGGGCTACGGTGGGGACGAAGCCTCTCTGTCGTTTCTAGGTCCCCAGTTCCACACAATACAATACGATATGGTGGTATTACTTGACTAATTTTATATCAATTTCAAAATGAGTATTTCACTCTACTGTGGAGTGTGTGGTAGTGATAGCCTTCCTGAGAAATTAAAACAGGACTTAGACAAGCAAAAATAAATGCAATCATTTGGATTTGAGCCGCCATTCACATTATTAATAGGCCCCAGTAAATATGCCAAATAATATTGTATACTTTCAAATTAATTATCTGGTGGTTACATATTTACATAACTGGAGAAAAAAATTAGCCCAGTCTTTGATTAGTTGGAAGTTAATACATTTACCCCCTTGTTTTTTATGTTTTGTTTCAGGAACTTACTCATCTTTACAGCCAGACCTTATTTGCAGACAAAATAGCAACACCTGTACAATGCTTTTCCATGCATGCCCATAAGTTTTTGTGTGATTGTCTGCTTAAGTATCCTGTGCTAGCAAATTTCATTATCCAACAACTTATGTGTATTTGGTCACCATACTTTAATGAAAGTGACAATGAACTGCAAGACATTTACAAGGAATGTATTGATGCATGTATTGAAAATATGGAGAAATTCAGTCGTGATGCATCAAATGAAACAAAAGATATCCCTACCTCAAGTAAGTATGACAACTGTTAATGATTCAGTTCTTCATATACTACAACTGTGCTGATATTGTAGATTTCTGCAGGTTACATTTAACAGCATTTGAGACAACAACAGTAATTGCACTCCCTGGGGACTTACAGTTCTTTTGTTGGCGAGTATGTGATTGACAAACATGGGACCCCAAGCCCAAGCAACACTGCTTACTTTTTTCCTATCAAAAGCAAACCTTGCAGCTATCGGTTCGCAGGTCCACACAACTATTTTGCGGCTACATGTGTGGTGATTACGAGAACGTACGCCATTCCAGTACTCATTACTTTCTTGTGCTGTAATTCTATTCTCTGACAGCACCTTTTCTCTGACTTGGTCTGAAGGATGGCTGCTATGTTTTTCTCTCACATATTCACCAAAGTTCCTTATTTAATATTTTTATTTTTAGATCTTCCCCAATTTTTTTAGCTAACATATGTTGGGTCTTACAATTGTGTGGTCTGTGTAGAGAAGATTGCCCATCGTGGCATATGTTCCACACATTTTGCAGTTCTCTCTCAAGCAATTCTTCAGTGAGTAGTTAAATTAGACACTCAAAGCCTAACATGGTAGATAGTCCATTGTAGCGGGGATGTCAGGTACCAGCATGGTCATAGCCTCATAACAATGTAGGAAACATACTGTTTGTGCAGAAGCTGCAATCTGCCCATGGATGCTAAGTAGTATGAGCCTGTCGAGTTTGGATCACAAGACGTCTGAGCAGTAGTTACCATTCCAGACAGCTGTTGTTGTGACAAGGTGGCACCAATGTAGAGAGCCCTTGATTATAGTGGGCCATACCATGGTGGACAATCCTCAATGATTAGGATCACACTTTTGCACGTTGGTGGCAAGGCCCCAGCAGACTCAGTCAACAGAATGGATCAGTGAAATGCAAGAAGGTATGACCCAAAGGCTTTCCCTTCTCTGGCTACACCCTGGCAGCAAAGTAAATTAGACAGAGATGGTGAGAAATACTTCCCTTGGTACCTAGTTTGTATCTGAACTGATGATGAGCTTTTTTTGGAGTACAAAACCATTATTCTTCATTCATTGACAAAAAATTTGGAGAAGTAGCATCCATTAGGAAACTCTCAAGCAGCTGCATTAATCACTAACAGCTACTCAATCATCGACATTACTCTCCTGGAAGAGGCTCAGTAACATTGCCTCCCCCCTCCCCAACCCCTGCCCTCCTAGAAGAGTGTCAACATGACCCAACCTTTCCTTCTGTTCTTATTACACCCCCTGCTCCCTCAGCTGAGGGTTACCTTCCTCTGAACCTTGTTAGCGTACTTACCCCGGCTTGTGGCATGTCATTAGCCAGTGCTCCATGGATATTTGGAATGGTGTCTCACAGGGATCCTTGCTGAGTGTGACACTTTTCCTGATAGCTATTAATAGGCTTGCAGAGGCGGTGGGGCCTATGGTCTTGCCGCCCATATATGTTGACTGCATTAGTATTTACTACAGTTCATCTTGTTGGATACCAGGTGCAAAGCACCATCAAGATAGCGCAATCCTGGACTCTCACACTCAGTATCAAGTTTTTCACTACTAAGACTTGTCATGGACTTCTGCCAATGTAAAACTGTTCACCCACAACCAGAACTTCGCGTTGAAAATGAACTGCTAAGTAAGGTACAGTCAAATTGTTTCTTTGAATTTTATTTCCTGCTCAGCTGATGTGGTTACAACATATTTGCAAGCTTAAAAAGACTTGATATGCTCCACTGCCTCAGTCACCCCTCGTGGATGTGTATTGCTCCATGCTCTTGTGCCTGTACAAAGTACTGATCCTATCTCGTACAGGTTACAGATGTCTGACTTCCAGATCCACCGTCTCTTCGACATTACAGATAGTGGATCCAGTTCACCACTACTGGGTCTGACTCGCAACTGACATCTTTTAGATGAGCTCTGTGGACAGCCTTCTGGTAGGTACTGGGATTCCTTGTCTATGAATCAGATGTCAGCAGTTACTGCGAAATATGTCATATGCACCCACAGCTACTATGAACACCCAATTCACTACATCCTTTTCTTGAAAGGGGGAAACCGCCTCCCACTAGGTCCCCCAGGTCCAGTGTGTCAACAGCAGTTCACTTAGAGTCTCTTTACTTTGACTTTCGATTTCTTCCATTGAACCTTCGAATTAGGTTACCTTTGCCGAATTCCTCCCATGGTGCATACCTCATCCAAAGATCCAACTAGCCCTTTCAATAGGATCAAAGGAAGTGATGAAATGATACACCTGTCAGCATTAATTTTTCTCAGTTCTTGACTAATTTCCGTGTTCTACAGTCACCTGTGCTATTGACTCAGAGGTCTACAATCACATCTGCTGTGTATTCACACATTTCAGAAGCCATGAACAATATTCATGACCATTTGGATGTAGCATTTTTCATAGCAGAATTAGTGGACATTATCCAAGCCTTTCAGTATATTTGCATTCATTAAGATTTCCTGATCTTTAGTGACTTTCTACGCAGCCTGCAGGTCATAAACCAATTCTATTCACAGAACCCATTAGTTTTGACCATACATAGTGTCTTTCCCACATCTACATTACTGGGAGCACAGTTGTATTCCTCTGGACCCCAAATCACCTAGAGATTCTGGAAAACGACCTTGCAGAGTGGTTAGCAAAGGATGCTACAGTAATGAAAACACTGGAGATTAGGATACCGAGATCTGAATTGTGGTCAATACAATGTTTTCAGCCTTTCGAGGCTTATAATTTTGAATTAGTCTCTTTGGCCAGTACAAACAGGCAACATACCGTAAAGGAACCCATGACTGCAAGACAATTTTGCCTTCGCCCTTCTGTAAGGGAATTTATTGTCCATTGTTTACTATGTATTGGCCATACATTGTTGACTCATGCTTGTATGCTCAGGTGAGAGGATCCACCCCATTGTCATTGAAACACTCCTGTGATGATCCATTTCCTTTTAAGAGTGCTCCAACTTTGCAGCTGAGAAGCTTGACAACTCTCTTCCTCTACCATTGGTGATGAAGTCAAAGTGGCAGGCCAGGCATTATGTTTTATATGAGAACGATTTATATACACTCATTTAAAGCCTGTCAGCATGGTTTTGTCTCCCCTTTGCCATTCTGTAACTTGAACATTCAGTCAGTATCTGGTGGGCAACTGGACAGTTGTGGGAGTTGACTTACCACCGCAGGACTGGATTCAGGGGCCTCCAGCTGTTTCTGGCCAGTGCACCTCTATCCCATTCCACTGCATTTATTACCTTTCACCTTTGTGTTTTACTTCTGTGACTTGAGCTTTAAGCCTGTATTTTATTGCTGTTGGGGAAGGGACTAGACCTGCGGGAGGGGGGATCTCGGGCTGTTTCAGACCAGCACACCTCTCCTCACTCATTGCATTCCTTACCTTTTGACATTTTCTTTCTGTCTCTCCACTTTTGACATAGCTTTCTGCCTTGGAAAACATCAAATTGCTTCTCCATACTTTTTTATCCTTCTTTAGGCTTTGTTTATTAAAGGAAAACAGGGATGGATGACCTTGATGTCTAGTCCCTTTCAACCTCCCCGGAAACTCATTCCTTCATTCAACAATAGTACATACTAGTGACCAAAGCAGAAACAGCTGAAGCAGGCTTGAAAGCCACACAATTAAAACAATGACTTAATATTTAGTTTTAAAACATTAAAATATTACTTTTTCCAGTCTCAAGCAAAAGATAGGAACTAAAAAGGAAAGGAGAGAGAGAAAAATCACTTGAATCCTGGATCAGGAGTCATAAGAAATACTGGAAAGGAATCAGAAACAACAGTACATGAACAGCCACCACACTTATTCCAGTGCTTTAATGAAATGATTGTAATCATTATGTGAAAGAAGAGTGTTAAATTTTATAGTAATCATAATAACAAAATGAAAATGACAGACAAAATAAGTAATGAAATACACTGGTGTCCAAAATTAAAGCAACAAATTGAAATTTTGCAAAGTTTGCATTTGTTTTGCTACAAAACATTATAAACAGGTAATAGTAAAGTAGAAACCATGTAAAGAATACAGAATGTAATCAACTGCAACATGCATAATGGTAGACAAAAATGTTCTTTGTTTTTTTTTTCCAACTTAACATATTTGCACACACGTTCTGACAACTGGTTAATGTGCTCAGTATGGGGAGTGATCACCTCTGGCACCAATAGAGAGCAACAATGATGGAACGTGCTGTGAATGATTTCATCAATCTCATATTGAGGCAATAACTCCCATTCTTCCTGCAGAGCTGCTCACAAGTCTTGGAGAGAGGTTGGTGGATGCTGGTGTGATGCAACTTATCTCCCTAATGCATCCCAGACATGCTCTATGGGATTCAAATTGGGAGAGCGAGCAGGCCATGCTATGCATGCAATATCTTCTGTTTCCAAAAAAACATCAACTGCCCTTGCTCTATGAGGTCGAGCATTATCATCCATCAGTATGAAATCTAAGCCCACAGCACCTTACAACCACCACACATGAGATCCCAAGATCTCCTCACAGTACCTGACACCAGTTAAATCTTGCTGAGTCGCCCATACAATTTCATGAAGAGGTACTCAAGTGGTCAAGATAATACCTACCCACACCATTAGGGCTCCTCTGACATCAGTCTCTTTCCACAATATTTGGGTCCCAAAATCATGTTCCATGTGCCCTCCAGATGTGAATCTGTCGAGGATCGCTCTCTAGACCAAATTGATGCTCATTTGTGAAAAGAACATTGGCCCACTGTTCAACTGTTCAGGTGGCATGTTGACAGCTCCACTCTAGATGTTACATTCTGTGAAGACATACAAGAGGTAAACTTGAGGTAAACAGACATGAGGTCTCCAACAATAAAGGCTGCTCTGCTGAAGCCTTTTGCACATCGTTTGCCTCGATACAACACATCCAGGAGATGCTGAAAGGTCAGATGCCAGTTACACTGCAGTACTAAGGTGGTACCGTCATGCCCGTACAGCCAAATAATGGTCCACTCTTTCTGATGTCACACGTCTCCTCATGAGAGAAACAACAGAACAATTCACATTGTGCCATCAGGCCACACCAGTTTGCAACTTCTGCTTCCATTCTTCCTATGGCCCTCCACAACAGACAGCCTGTAGGCATCTACACTGTGCCAAATTGCACTGTCTGTGACTGTGTACGTAGTGATTCTGGATGCAAACACTACCCTGCTTGATAGGTGCCCTGACGTCATTGCTGGTTGTCCATTGATCGAAATGCCATCTTCCATGCAGTACATGATCTTAACAACATCTGTTTACAGTTTGTATGATTATATCATGAATTAGATACAGGATGGGGAGATAGCAGTTCGTTACTTAAATTTTGGACACCAGTGCATGTGAGAAAAAGTTGTGGGAGGTGAGTGAGGGGTTCAACATAAAATAAACATAATTATGAAGGAAGTAAAGAAGAAAAAATATATTTATATTAATATAGAGACAGACAGACAGACATACGGAATATAATTTTATAAAACTGTGAAGTTTGATGAAGTGAGCATTCATTTGGACTAGATAGATCAATTTGAGCAATCTGTTTTTATCTCCAGAGTTTCAGAATAATGGTGTTATAAATGGAGACCAAAATTCCAAGGTGTTGGAACAGTTCTCTGTTCTCATTGGAGGGTAATGGTAGCTGTGTCTGTAGCATTCCATAATGTACATGTGCCACACAGATGAACCAAAATGGCAAGCATCCCATGAATTCAGTCCTTGGTGGCTGAGGTCACATTTGGCTAGCCTGAGGTTCCTTAGGTCGGGACTTGTCAGTGCTGTTATTCTTCTGCAATCTTAAGCTCTAAGCAAACTTCAGCAACCACTGTTAAATGTAATGGTAGAATGCCATGTGTCTCAAAAAGTGAGTCCTTGACATAATGGCTTGGGTCAAAATGATGGAAGAACGTAAAAAAGTTTTTAAAGAAATGAGAAAAGAGTCTCAACCTCAATGTGTTCTGCATGCCTGTATGGTGGATGGCTGTAGAGTTAAAATAGTTGTTATTAGGCAATCTCTACAGCACTTGTCACATCCCAGTTCTATTAGGCTTGTCCAGATAACATGGGACTCTCTCTGGATCAATCTGTATTTCCTTAGTGACTTGTTGGATGAAGATCGAATGTTCAAGGAGATCACTCACCGAGAAGCAGGAGCTTTGCCTCATTGACAGGTGCACGTGAAAAAGAAACAAAGCTTGCTAGGTTTTGGGGTAATCCTTTTTCAAACTAGAGTACACACACACACACACACACACACACACACACACACACACACACACACACACACGCAAACTCACACGTGCCCCTACATAGTGCCAGCTGGACACTATATGCATGTGCTGCATTTCGGCAGGTGGACTAAGCTAGGGTGGGGGTTGTTTCGGGAAGGATGGGTAGAGGGCGAGAGAGGCAGGGGTGGCAGGGAGAGGGGTTGGGGATGGGTGACTAGCAGCTCAGAGGGAGGCAGTTGTATTGCTCACTAAGAATGCGGGAGGGAGGGGTGGCAGGCACATGGGCAAGGCATGCGGTGCACAGTTGCCAGAGCCAGTGGGACTAAAGGTGATGTGGGGATATGAAATGGGAGATGGTGACTGGACAGAGGAAGGGAAAACTTGGATGGAGGCTGTGGGGACAGTGGGTTACTGCAGATGAGATCAGGACAATGACTGGAACGAAGAATGTTTTGGAAGGATCCCCCCCCCCCCCTCCCCCCAATCTGCGTAGTTCAGAGAAGCTGGTGGCGGAGAGAAGAACCCATTTGTCCCAGGTAATGAGGTAGCAATTGAAATTGAGCATGTTATGCTCAGCTGTATGTTGTGCTACTGGACAGCCATGCATCACTTGCCTGGCCTGTGCACCTGTCACATCTCCCTCCCACATTCCAAGCCGACAAACTTGCAGCCTCCCATCAAGCCACTAGCTACCAAACCCGAAATCCTTTCCCTGCCTCTCACCTCTTTCTCCCTCTACTCACTAGGGTGTGTGTGTGTGTGTGTGTGTGTGTGTGTGTGTGTGTGTGTGTGTTCTAGCTCGAAAAAGGATTACTTTTTTGTTGTGCCCATTGATGAGTCAATGCTTCTGCTTTTTAGTTACTGGTCTCCTCTAGTCCAAAGCGTTTATTTGTTTGATTACTTTATGTTTGGTTCCCACATCCAGATTTTACCTCCACTTTTTCCAATTTTTTCTGAAGTGTGGGCCATGCTGATCATCGAATACTAAGTGTGGTAGCCAGTCCATGTGTGGAGGTGTCAGGTACCTGTGGGTGGTAGCCCACTGATTATGCAGGGAATCCATTATGGGTGCCTGAACTGTTACCTCATTGTGCATTGTAGTTACCTGCCCATTTGCAGGCACTGTGACTCTGAACAATGACCATCAAGTCAAGTGGCCATTGCTCTGGCTCGGTGGCACCCTTGGGGAGAACCCTCAACAGAAGTAGATAGCACCGGGACAGATATCTTACACAGGGAAAAGATTTAAGTTATTAGCTGGTGGCCATGAGGCTCCCTATAGTCTCTGCAGATGGATCTGAATGCTTCAGTGCAGATATTTACAGTTCCAAGAACTTTCCCTTCTTGGCCACATCATGGGAGGAAAGCAGAATCAAACCGTATAGGGCGCCCATCCAGTCTCCAAATGCTTTAGAAGAAATTTTATTTGAAGAGTACCAGCCACAGCTTTCAAACACTTTCTCAAACGTGAGTTCTCATGGTGGCACACTTGCTTGATGGATCCTGTAAGCATCAGTATCATGTCACTCTTCCTTTTGCTGAATAAGTTAACATCAGATGACTCTTTCTGCCTTTCCCAGTAACAGTAGCTACACACACTATCCAGACAACTAATAGGGTATGTGGGAGCTGAGTCACACGTGTGATTGATGGAGACTCTTGGAGGGTAGTATGCAGTGTAGACACCCTCTTGTACTTCAGTTTTTGGCTAGAGCGGACGACTAGAGCTCTCCGGCCCTGTTCGCCAGGACTGACCACCAACCACACAAATGTGAACCACCTCTTTTCATGCTTCCTATTCGTCTGTTTTATTCATCCACCTAGACTGGCAGTCGAACTTTACTTCTGCCTCCAGGCGAGCCCTTTTGTATCCTTATTATTGAGAATACACTAAAGTTCAATGAATTTCACACTTTAATTTCAGAAACCTCCATTACAACACCTCCCACTCCCATCCTGACCTGGCTCCTCTTCCTTTACACCTGCATGAAACAGCAGAAACATACTCCCCTCAGTTCCTGGTGTACACCTCAACTGATGGAGGATTCTTTCTATCTACTAAATCCGTGTTCGTGGTAGATAATACTGAAAATGTATTTGGAGAAATCTTTTCCGTGAAGTAAGCTATGAAATGATTCTGTCTTAATTAAAGTAGGCAGCTCCTAATTGTTCCTGGGCATTATTCCCTTGGAAGAAACAGGTTTACATACATGTTACCACAAGATTGCATAAGGACTTGAACATGGTACAGAATATAATTTTTCACCAGGACGTAACAGTCCAGATGGATGAGGAATTCTGCAAACAGTTGGAGAGGCATGGGTTCTACTTTGTACATTGCCTACATCGATGCCCACTAAACAAGATTGACACCTCAACTTTCAAGAATGTTCATGTCCCAAGAAAGCTAAAATAATGGTCTATTGTTTTGATGTGAAGCCATAATTCTCACCCCTGATGCCATGCTTTAAATGCCAATGTGTCATGCATATATCTTCCTGTTCTGCAAACAGTCTAATTTATTGGGACTGTGGTCAGTTGCTTCATGAAAACTTGCCATGTGAGCAATCACTGTTCTGTGTCTGTTTACTAAATTATTACATGCTCCAATTATGAAAGTATGCTACCTTAATAAAGGAACGTAAGGCCCAGGAACTTAAGGCCTCTCATATGTTGGAACACAAAAAAAGTATGGCCACTTGCATCCCATCCCAATAGCACTGAATGTTGCCATAACTGTGGTCAGGTCACTGGCAGTACCTTGAATACTTCCTCCCTCCATTGCCTTGGCAATGAAGTATGGTAGCCAAGCAACTAAATTAAACCATGTGGGATGTAGGCCCTCTCATCTTTTGGTTCATGCAACACTGGCTTTCTCTGTCTTCACTTGACTTAGCCTGTAACCCATGAACCATTAAAGTATATGATGGATCAAAATGGGCTAGTAAATGGTTATGACTTTCAGTTATGCCGGTCCTTATGACAAATAGTACTCAAATGTGAACATGTTGATATTCAAATTCCTGTAGGTTTGAACTGTAACTTACACTGCTGAGACTCTCACACAAGCATCACATGTGGTGAAAATGCTAGAAATAAACAAATCACCTCAGGATTTTCAAAAATGTGCTTTGTTATGGCTACACTAAAGAGAAAATACCTCTGGGGATCTCAACTCTCCGCTCATGACTGGGGATGCCGCATGCCGCCCCCCCCCCCCCCCCCCCAAGCATGTACCAGTGAAAGGGCTCCCCAGAAGTACAGACCAACCAGTAGCTTAAGGAGCTACAGTCTGCTGGTCTCAAAGCTGCCTGCTCCTCTTCGGTTCCTATTACACTCACAGTTGATAAGCCCTTACAAAAGTCCAGCCCTTCTCAAGTTGTTAAAGAGGTTGGGTTGGGTTGTTTGGGAGAAAAGACCAAACAGCGAGGTCATTGGTCTCATCAGATTAGAGAAGGATGGGGAAGGAAGTCAGCCATGCCCTTTCAAAGGAACCACCCTGGTATTTGCCTGGAGCGATTTAGGGAAATCACGGAAAACCTAAATCAGGATGGCCGGACGTGGCATTGTTAAATAGGAAAAAAATAAATTGCAGCAGAAGGCTACTCTGAGACCCTGGAGCTAGTAAACATCCCTTTCCCCTGCTTCAAGAAATGCATTTCACTGATGATTATTCCCCAGCCCTTCAAGGTCACTGTGCTTTCTGTTGGAACTATATTCGCTCTGAGAGAGCATCTGACATGGTCTTACATTAATTTGCACAGAAGTCAGAGAGTGAATGCCTCTCTGTACCACATTAGAAGCTGCAGCAATGTGAGTGTGAATGACCCTGCCAGTTACCATGTAGAACAACTGTTTACCCCTGACCAGGACACTGACATAACTTGAGATGGCCACTTTAATCTTTTCCCCTTTCTCCTACTTGGGGATATAATGTGTTTTGTATTCAACGTGTCTCGCAGCTTCCATATAGTTGATGAAAGACATTTTTATCTGCATTTTTATCACCAATATTTTTCTTTTTTTACAAATATCCTCATCCAAAGATGAAGCAGTCTTTCAAATGAAACATAAATTTTTATATATTTATTAGCAATGAGCAAAAGAAACATGGAGATCACACACATTACAAAAACAAAGTAAAATTACACAAGAAATGATATTGATGTCTTTGGCATCAAAATATGTCACTGATATATGAAAACATGATTTACCTCATTTATATTTACTACTTCATATCTAAGAATTCATCTATTGAGCAGAAGGAGTTGTCATTCAGAAATTCTTTTAATTTGCTTTTAAATGTTGGTTGGCTATCTGTCAGACTTTTAATACTATTTGGCAAATGACCAAATATTTTTGTAGCAGCATAATTAACCCCTTTCCATGCCAAAGTGAGATTTAATCCAGAATAGTGAATATCATCCTTTCTTCTAGTGTTGTAGCTATGCACTTCACTGTTATTTTTGAACTGGGATGGGTTATTAATGAGAAATTCCATAAGTGAATATATGTATTGCGAGGGTACTGTGAATATCCCGATTTCCTTAAATAAATGTCTGCAAGGTGATCTTGGGTGGGCTCCAGCTATAATTCTGATTACACGCTTTTGTGCAATGAATACTTTCTCTCTTAATGACTAATTGCCCCAAAATATGATGCCATATAAAAGCAGTGAATGAAAATAGGCATAGTAGTCTAATTTACTGATATGTTTATCACCAAAATTTGCGATAACCCTAATAGCATAAGTAGCTGAACGCAACTGTTTCAGCAGATCATTGATGTGTTTCTTCCAGTTCAATTTCTCATCAATGCACACACCCAGAAATTGTGAGTATTCTACCTTAGCAACAGACTTCCATTCATAGTCTATATTTATCAATGGTGTTATGCCATTTACTGTACAGAATTGTATAAACTGTGTTTTCTCAAAATTTAGTGAGAGTCCATTTGCAGAGAACCACTTAATAATTTTCTGAAAGACATTATTTGCAATTTCCTCAGCTGATTCTTGCTTCTTGGGTGTATTACTGTACTTGTATCATCAGCAAAAATAACTAACTTTGCATCTTCATGGATATAGAGTGGCAAGTCATTATTATATATTAAGAACAATAAGGGACCCAAGACTGAACCCTGTGGGACACCATTCTTGGTACCTCCCCTGTTAGAGGACTCTGCTGGTTTTTGTAGACTATCTGTACTGTTAATTTCAACCTTCTTCATTCTTCCAGTTAAGTATGAATTAAAACATTTGTGTGCACTGTCCCACAATACTTAAGCTTATCTAGAAGAATTTCATGATTCACACAATCAAAAGCCTTTGAGAGATCACAAAATATCCCAATGTGTGATGTTCGGTTACTCATTGCATTTAATATTTGATCAGTGAAAACATATATAGCATTTTCTGTTGAAAAGCCTTTTTGAAAACCAAATTGACATTTTGTTAGTAGTTCATTTTTACAAATATGTGATGCTACTCTTGAATACATTACTGTTTCAAGAATTTTGGATAAAGCGGTCAGAAGTGAGATTGGGTGGTAGTTGTTAGCATCAGATCTATCCCCTTTTTTATGCAATGGTTTAACAATAGCATATTTTAGTCTATCTGGAAACATTCCATTTCAGTGAGCTGCTACATATGTGGCTGAGAATCCTACTTATTTGTTGGGATCAAGCTTTTAGTACTCTGTTGGAAATGCCATCAATTCCATGTGAGCATTTACTTTTGAGTGAATTTATTATTTTCGTAATTTCAGTAGGAGAGGTGGGTTGAATTTCAATTTTATCAAATTGCATAGGTACTGCCTCTTCCATATACTGCCTTTCATTTTCTAATGAATAGCTGGAACCTATTTTCTCTACAACACTTAAAAAATGATTATTAAAAATGTTTTCTACTTCTGACTTCTTGTTAACAAACTTTTCATTGTGTTCGATATAAATACAGTCTTCCTGTTCTCTCGGTTGCCCTGTTTCTCTTTTCACAATATTCCAAATTGTTTTAATTTTATTATCAGATGTGCTAATCTCAGACATAATGCAGATACTTCTGGACTTTTTAATAACTTTTCTTAATACAGTGCAGTAGTTTTTATAATGTTTCATTGTTTCGGGATCATTACGCCTCCTAGCTATAAGATACTTTTCTGTTTTCAAGATGTTTTTATGCCTTTAGTAAGCCATGGCTTTTTACATGGTTTCTTACAATTATATTTCACTGTTTTCTTAGGGAAACTGTTTTCAAATATACTCACAAAGGTATCATGAAATAGGTTAAATTTTAAATTAGCATCATGTTCCCTGTACACCTCATCCGAGTCTAACTGTTGCAAGCTTTCCCTAAAATTTTGAAGTGTTTAGTCATTAATGGAACACATTATTTTGGAGGACTGTTTTGCATTACTGAATGGAGCTATATCATATACTGTAACTAGCTGTGCATCGTGATCAGACAGACCATTCTTAACAGGAAAAGTTTTTATTTGATTGAATTTATCTTGGTCTATGAAAACATTATCTATCAGTGTGCTGCTTTCCTGTACCACCCGAGTAGGAAAATCAATAACTAATGTCAAATTGAAAGAACCAAGTAATACTTCAAGGTCAAGCTTTCTATCTGATTCTTTCAGAAAATCCATGTTGAAATCCCCACAAACAAAATTTGCTTTTCTTTGTCTGACAGGTAGCACAACAAATAATCCAAGTTTTTGAAAAATAGTTGAAAATTTCCCAATGGGGACCTATACATGGCTACAAATGTAAAAGTGCCTTTATTTAGTTTAAGCTCACATGCACATGCTTCTGTGTGTTGCTCTACGCAAATTTTTTTAGTTTCCAAATGTTTCACACTATGGCTGATTTTAACATATATGGCAACTCCTCCTCTCTGCATAGTGTCTCTACTTACGTGTGCTGAAAGCTTATATCCACCTACATTTACCATTTCCATACCTGTGACTATATGATGTTCAGACAGGCATAGTTCATCTATTCCACCCTCAGTTTCTAAATCTTCTATACAAACAAGAAGCTCATCTACTTTGTTTTTTAATTCCCTGATATTCTGATGTAATATATTAACATTATTTTTTATTGTATTTTTATGTGAATTTTGTGACATACTAACATTATTTTTCACTGTACTGTTATGAGAATCTTGTGATACTTTCACATCACTAGTACCTGCCTGTCTGAAATTTTCATTAAGCTTAATTTAAATCAGTGTAAGATGATTGGATACTGATCTTAGCCTAAAAGAGTTCTCCCATGAGTTTCAGTGCCCCCCCCCCCCCCCCCCCCCCCAAAGATTTTGCTATCACCCCAGCCAGTTTACCCTTCCCTTTCCTATACTGAGATGCAGGCCATGTCTTGTGAAGTCCCACCTACCAATACCATCAACAGGACCCAAACCTATGTTTGACAAAGTAGCTGCCCGAAGCAGCTGACCTAGCTCCTTATTGACCCTCCTGACAGAGTTGTTCAATTGGGGCTGATCATACCACATGAAAGCAGGAACCAAGCCAACATTTGTAGGGTTCATTGCAGATGCTATTTTTACCAGGTAACACTCAATATTGTAGCCCTGATCCCTATCAATACTGTTTCCCACTCCAACCACTACCGCAACATGATCATGCTTTGTAAAACCTTTGCACAATGATCCTACATCCTCTATCACTTGGCTAAGACATGCACTGGGCTTGAAAATACTTGTGACCTGGTACCTGTCACCTAATTTTTCCTGCAAAATCTGGCCCACACCTCTTCCATGGCTACTTCCTAACAACAGAACTTTCCTCTTACTTTCTACTTTTTTTTTTTGCAACAGTTGGTTTCGTAGTGAAAGTCTGTTGAGTGCTGACTACACTTACAGCTACTTGAGCCTCTTCCTTAGCTGACTGAGGTAGCAAGGCAAATCTATTGTTTGTGCCAATGATGAAACTGTCTGATACTGTTCTCTTTCTGTGGCCCCTGTTCCTTGCTACCACTTCCCACCTGTCTTCACCCTCCTCCCCCCTTAACCTCATCAGTTCCTCCCTTGCACTATCCAGTTCAGCCTGAAGGGCTCTAATCTTCCCTTCTTGTTCCGCTATTTTCCTATCCTTTGAACATAATCTGCAATACCATGGAAGAGACCCTTTTTTTCCGATTCCCATCCCACTACATTCACCCCAATGTAACCATCTGCCACAACAGCTGCACAGAACCCCAGGGCCACTGGTGATGAGCATGTGCAAAAGACCAGTCCAGTAAATTCAAAAAACATATGTCCAAATAAAAATGTCTTACATCAATTTAAATATTCCCTACCCTCAAGGGGGAGGGGAGGTGGGGGGGGGGGGGGGGAGAGGGACAGGGACAGGGACAGGGACAGGGACAGGGACAGGGACAGGTACTACATCATCTAGTAGTGGCCTCCTCATTGGCCTACTTCTTTCCAATCTTGATCTGTCTTCTTCTCAATGACAGTACCCCTATCCCCTTTAGTGTCACCCATGGCAACTTTTCAGCTATCGATCTTAAGATCTCTTCCACAGGGTAATTGCTTTGCTACAATGGCAATTATACAGTGGTTTTTGTGACTGGCCATTTTATGCTGATCCTGTCACTTTGTTAGAACTGGCCATTGGACCAGTGGCCACACTGGGCTCTCCAAAGAGTCAACTGGCATTAGTATACTGCAACCGTCACTTTCCTCCCCTCTATGTCTAGCTACTTTGACAATGTTGCTGGATATGTCAGCCCAGCAATCACCCACACTGCTGGAGCAGCTATCCCACTTTCTATGAGACCCCTCCACTGGTGGCTGGGACCATGGTGGACCAAAGATATTGTAACTGCTATTCATGATCATTGAAGGGCCCTGCAATGTTTCAAGCAACATGCCCTCATCACTTTTAAGTGGTTCCATGCAACAGCTTGCTGTCCAAATAAACACAGTGAGAAGTAATGCTGGGAGTGCTGAATCTCCTCTTTGGAAACATAATCACCTTCATACCAGGAAGTGGCCAAGTTCCATTGTCTACTCAGCCGCCAGTGATCAAAACTAATCTAGGTCTCCTCCTTCATGGTTCTTGCTGAACACCTCATGACCCAATATGTGTCGGCTTTGGCATCTTCATCTTCCTTGGCTATCCAAATGCATAAAAGCCATGTTGAAGACATCCTTAAATCTCTCTGTCCTTTACCCCCTGCAACCCTGAATTACATTGTAAACCATTCACTAACTGGTAACTGCTTGAGACTCTTAACTGATCTCATGATATAGCCACATGCCCTGACTCAATTCATAACCAGATGATCCAACATGTGAATGCAACTCACAGACTCCATGTACTCAGAGTCTTAAGCCATATTTGACCAGAATGTGTTTTCTTTTCACACTGTCATCATCCCAGCTGTTAAGCCAGGCAAAAGGCCAACACCCATCAACAGCTACTGACCAATTAGCCTCACCAACATCCTCTGCTAATTGCTTGAAAGGATGGTACTACAAAAATTATGCTGGGTTCTCAGATCATGGGACCTTTCTCGCCCTGTCAGTGTGCTTTCTGGAGAGCATGTTCTACAACTGACATTGTGGTTAGGTTGAAAAAACCAATGCAACAGACTTTCTACAAAGCTGCCTTCAAGTTTTATTAATCAATTTTTATCCCTACCTTCATTTCGTGTTAGAGTTAATACATTGATCAGCTCTATGTATGGGTCCAAGAGAATGGCGTATGTCAGGGCTTTGTGTTGTGAGTGTTATTCTCTGTCTTATAGCCTCTAGAGGCTTGCAACTTCCTTTGGAACAGTGGCTACCTTCATACTTATGTCAATGACTTTTGCATTTGATATAGCTCTGAATGTGTAATCTTGGCTGAACACCAGCTCCAAGGAGTCACCCAAAGAGCCTCTGGTAGGCCCTTTCCCATGGTTTTGAATGTTCTCCTGCAAAAATGTGTTTCTGTCATTGTACCATGATTTATCATGAGTCAGAACTCTGCATGGGTACCTTTTTCTTGATGTTGTGCAATCCTGTTTTTATGACTCCTCTTTGATTGAAAAAAAAATGACATGGTTGCCCCACATTTGTTAGCTTACAAGTGGCACTTTGCAAAGCCTTAACTTTCATTGCTTTCTCACCCACACCTTTTATGGTGTGAATCATGCTACTCTACTCCATATTTACCAGGCGCTGGTATCATCCAGGCTGGACTGTGGCTGGCAGGTGTGCAGTTCAGCGACACTTCTCTTTTTTTTTTTTTTTTTTTTTTTTTTTTAAAGTATTGGATGAAGTGCATCATAGTGGAGTATGGCTGGCTACTGATATCGTCCAGACTATTCCTGTAAACAATTTCCTCAGTGAACTGGGTATCTTACCTCTTCAGTTTCAATGGTACCAAATCTTCTTCACTTGTGTAATCAACATACAGCATTTTCCTAAAAATCCAGCTTAATGAATTCTTTATTCATGCAGTGCATCTCAGTTCTTTAGGAGAATCAGTTTACTAATATCATTTACGTGGATGGCTCTAAAACCATCAACAGGATGGGTTATACCTTTACATCTCCTGCTGGTCAAGAACAGCTTTTGTTTCTGGAAATGAGTATTGTTTTTAGAGCAGAGCTGATAGCCATTAACAGAGACCTATGTTTTACTGAACTGACCTCCATGAATTGTGTTTTAATTTGTAGTGACTCAATGAGCTCTTCCAGGCCATTGATTGATGTTACTCTTGTTACCCTTTGATATCTGCTAGTCATGATCTTCTCTCTGACCATTGTTGTACTACCTGCTTGGTTGTCTTTTTCTGATCTTAAGTCATATAGATATCCTGGAGAATGAACTGACTGACTGTGTGACTAGAGGAAAGATTACTTGCTCAACATTCACTTTGCAATCCTGTGTGTGGATTAGCATGTGCAGATACAGTCTGTACTTCCTCAGAGGTGGAAGATAATATAGTGGCCCAGTGCCCCCTCAAATAATCTAACCACTATGACAGAGACTACAGCTACATGAAATTCCTCCATCAGTTCCTCTGAGAAGGAATCTCCTGTCCTACATTGCCTTCATGTCAGTCATGCTGGATTATCCGATAGTTTTCTGTCATGTAGTGAGCCACCCCCATGTTGTTGTTGTGGAGTCTTACAGACAGGCATCCTGGTGGAATGAAGCCTCCTGGCCCTCCATATGAAGCACAGGTCCCACATTCTTCACCTCTGATGCTGGTAGATGACTTATGGATAGTTCAACTGGTTCATCGTTTCTTCTGAGAAAACTGTCTTTATTGTCAGATATAACATTTAAAACTGTTTTCAGGGTAGGGGCAGTGTGTTTGTTTGGGTTGGTGTGTCTGCTGTTGCACGTGGGGCCTTCATGGGCCTTGACTCTACCTCCTCTGCCAGACACCCTGGCATTCCCTCTTGTACTCTGTTTTAATTTGTTTCAGATGTGGTTAGATCTTTCTTCTGCCCCACTCTATTTTAATTAGCTTCAGGTGTGGTTAGATCTTTCTTGTGCCACCACTTGACTGCACTTATCCATCTACTGACCTGATTATTTCTCTCACTTTATTTTACTACTGTGGTCCTTGTGCTTATCATTATGTTTTAAGCCTTCTCTCTTTTACTACTATAAATCTTCTGGGTAGAAAGCATTATGTATTCCATTACTGTCTTAGCCTTGCAACTTCACATAGTTGTCATATACGCATTCCTGCCCATACCTTTGTGGACTGCTGTTAGGTAATAAATCTTTCAGTTGCAGTTACTAAATCATAGCTTGTAATCCATACAGTATTCTTTTCTAACATCATGTCACAATCTGTGTGTGTGTGTGTGTGTGTGTGTGTGTGTGTGTGTGTGTGTGTTTGTAAGTGTAAGTAAGTAACTAACTAACAGCCTTAAAGATAGTGCTCTGGCATTGTTTCAGGTCACGTAATAAGAACAAAAATTATTGAAAGTGCATCGGATTCAGATAACACAGCATCAGTACTAATTTTCCTTGTCGCCTTATGGAAAGTTTCAGCAGGAAAAAATGAACTTTTAGTGAAGCATATTTCAGAACATCTTCCACCAATATGTGAAAGAATGGTATTGGCTGAACGAGAAATTTATTTCAGTCTCATAGCTAGGAATGATGTTGACCAGCTGAAGACATTTCTGGATGCAGAAAATGCTTTTTACAGAAGGATAAAGACTGATAGTTTTCATGACCTAGAACATATTTTAAATAATTTGAAAATCCATGATGGAACATTTAGTGTAAAAGAAATTTTCATACGAATGATAAATATAAGAAGACACTGGATTGAAGATATTGTGGTGAGTCTGTCTACTTATTAACATTTATAAATTTCTGTATTTTAATTATTTCCTGTATTTCTCTGCCCCTCTATTTTATTACTTAGGAGTAGAACTCTGATGAAAACAAAACCTTAAGGATTCCTTATCCTTGATACTAGCCAATGGGGAAACAACAACTGAACAGGTTTTTATGCTCCAATCTTCAATACAGTGTGTTATGGATCAGGGGTGGTAATGTTATTGGAGGGATGCCCCTTGCCACTTGTTGAGCCCTGAGGACACTCGGCTAACCTACCCACTTACTGACCTGATTAGTTCACTCAGTCTGTTTTATTCTTGTCAGTCCTTCTGATGTCCATTATGCTTTAAGCCTTTTCACTTTTACTATTATGAATCTTCTAGGTGATATTCATTATTCTATTACAGTCATAGACCAGCATTGGGTTGGCAAGAAGTCAAAAATAGCAAAGCTTTCTGTCACTGCAGGTGAAGCCTGTTGGAGCCCTTGTCTGCTTTATGACCTACACACCAGTCAGACTCATATACCTTTACATCTCTTTGAATTCTATCTTCATCTCTGGCATCAATATTGCTTTCAGTTCTTTGATTTTATCACTTCTACATACTATTACAATTCACTCAAATTTCTGCCTGATATCACTAACTCCAAAGCAACTATCTCTTGGTGCTGATGACTTTGCTGTTTAGCCCCTTAAACCCCTTTTTGTTCATAATGATGAGTTAGCCCAGAATATTTTGCCATAAAACATTGGTGAATGGAAATAGGCAATGTAAATCAAATCTGATATTATCCATAATGTAAAAGTTGTAGAACTTACATCATTTTTATTCTTAAGCAATAAATTCTATACATTTTATTTCAGCTGTAAGTGAGACAATATGCAATGTGAGACATATCGGCGAAAAGAATGCACTTTATGAGAAGGAAGCATAAAAACCTGTTCAACAGTTCTTTCATCATCAGCTAGTATCAAAGATAAGAAATTCTTAAAGGTCTTACTTTCACTGTTGTGCTACTCCTAAAGATGATGTACACCATTCTCAGAGCTCCGATTTGAGATAGCTTAAAGTGATAATTTCATTCAGTTAGTGGGATCACATGAATAATTATGTACCTGAAAATCCAGTAACAATGTAGCAGAGAAAAGATATTTTTTATTCAGGAAATAGTGTGGTGGCTAAAGACAGGCGGAATAATATGTAAATTAGGAAATGAAGCTAGTAAGGAAGCAGTACGAAAGCATGTACCTAATGCCACACTTTGTCAAATACATAAAAGAAATAAATACTTATGTTAGGAGGGATTGTACTTCAGGAAAATACCATGACAACATGCAGCTGAGGCTCTTTGCACTGCAGAGTATAATCTTCATCTGGTGCTCTGTGTTTATTTCATTCTGTCCTCTAGTACCCATACATTCTCATTTTGATTTTTTGGTTACCTATCTACTAACATCTCAGTGAAAATTATATTTAATAATTATATAACAAACCTATTGTACAAATTCTAAATGTTTTAACACTATAGTGAAAAAGATACCTTTCAAGGTGTGTGAAGCATCTACTGAGAACATTCATGCTTTGTCAAGCCTCATGTTGGAAGAAATCTTTGGTATCATGTATTCTTCAGCATTTGAACGTAATATCTTTGTGTCCTTCAGTTCCTGTTGCCAGACTGCAAATTTCATTTCTTCGAATGCTGTCTCAAACTACAGTTCTACGTTTCTCTAACATTTCTCCTCTGTCCACACAGCTTTGAACTTCGTTCCTTTTCCTTCTATCTTTGCCTGGCCCGGAACTTCTCTCTGTTGTCTTGTACTAGACATTTTTAACAGCAGTAAATACAATTCCAGGGAGATTTCCAATTCATTCTCAGAGCTCTGGAGATCCTAAAGGTGTTTTACTGATATTAATCTGTTTACTACTCTCACCCATTCTATGACACCGATCCTACTCATGATACAAAAATCTTTCTGTATCATTGTTGTTAGTTTGACTATTTCTGCAGTGACTAACCTGTAGTTCTACTTTGTCAGATTAGATGTACAAGCTGATTATAATCAAAATTCCAGTTTCAAAATGCTGTATAAAAAAAACCACTTGCTGCTCAGAATGATGTCAAATTTGAATGGAATATTATCAACAGAGGAGGAAACATTGTGGGTGAGAAAATTAATGAAAAATTTCCCACTAGATGGCCCTGTAAGCATAAGAACATGAGTAGGTTCAGTTACAAATGACAGTTGAATGGCAGTACAGTGGCTATGGGTTACACATTAAACCAACCATACTGGCAATGTGCATGACAGCACAGCTTTAGAATTCAATAGTTTTGATGCTATTAGTTAGGTAAGCCCATCCACGATAGCAAAGTCATACCACCTCAGATGGGGAACCTCAGTTTTTAAATGTCCTGAGGCCAAAAACTGCATTAAAGGCAACAATGAAATTGAGTTTTTACACTACCGTGGCACAGGCACAAGACGCTCGTTATGGTGACCACCATTTTCTGCCACAAGTTGAAATCCAGACACACCATGTTCCACAACAGATTGGAGTGTCTCTGGGGTCATGTTCAAAATTTGTTGCACAGTGCGTGCCTTCAGTTCAGCTACGTGTGTAATCAGAGCACTCAACATGGCATCTTTCAGACAACCTCACAGCCAGAAGTCACTAGTCCAGATCAGGTGATTTGCATGACCAGGCTGTAGGGAAATGATGGTTGATAATTCTAGAATTTCCAAAATGGCACTGCAGCAGCTGCTTCACTGGTTGTGTAATGTGTGGAGGAGTGCTGTCTTGCATAAAAATGATCCTACCCACACATCCATGCTATTAAAGGCATGTAATGATTTTGATATGCAAGACACCCATAGCATTCACCAGTGATGGTAACAGGTAACAGGACCCACAGGACACATCTCCTTGAAATAATATGGCCCTACAGTAAATGATGGCATCAACCCACACCACACACTTTTGCAGAATGAAGTGGTGTCAGTTGATGTACAAGTGGATTTCTGCATTTTTGTGTATTGACATGCCTTGGCTATTGAAATGAGCTTTGTCTGTCCACAGAACGTTCCGTGACCATTCATTGTCCACTTCCATGCAAGCAAGAAATTCTAGAGCAAATGTTTGTCTTACTAGCAGGTCAGCATGAAGCAACTCCTGAACATGGGTAATTTTGTATGGATAGAAATGGGGGGTGCATTGTGCTCATAGCCATGGTCAAAGCTCGGGCAATTTCCTGTGCACTGTATGTTTGCACATCACTGTTTGATCCCACTTACAGTACTGTGGTCTCATCTTCTGCTGATTTCATATCAGTTGTTTTCCTCCCTCAGTCATATTGCTCTTCAAGAGAACCTGTCTTTTTGAATTTCATTATCATTTTCTCCAAACCCGTGTCAGACATCAGACCAATGCCTTTTTTCATTCCCTTGAGTGAGTGTCCAGAACTTTATGAGCAGCATGCAATCCTGCACCATGACAGTTATGCCAAATGTGTCAGTCACAAACTGAGGAACAGCTGCACAGCCCTCATCTTTCATTTTGCACATCCTGATGCATACAGTGCTGTCTAGTGATTAAATTTTTGTCCATTCACATTTGATGTCATTGTGAGCAGTGGTTCTTTTTGCAGCATTTTGAAACTGCAACTTTAATTATAATCTCCCTTTGTTTTGTATCTGTTTCTATTTCTGTCACCAGCTTTTTGGCCACATTAGGGTTATGTTTCCTGTCTCCTCTGTTTACTTACTTCTCATACATTTTTGCACACCTGTGTTACCCTCTATTTCCAACTTACAGTTCTGCTCACGTCACATTCTCTGTACTTCTGCTCATTTTATTTTACCCAGAACTTGCTCCTCCCCCCTTTTTCTTCTTTTGTACTCTTATACTTCCCTTTAATTATCACTGCTATTTGTTACATCGGTGTTAGTAATTATATTACCAGGAAAGAAGTTATGTATCTTTTTTAACCTTCCGTCTGATCTGAAAATTATTGTATTGATTTGAAACTAAACAACTTCCGTCTGTGGTTATAATGTTTAACATATTGCATGACCAATTAGTCCCACCTCAAAGAAACTAGTTATTTCACTTTAAATTTATTCTAAAAACTTTATTTTAATGATTTAAATTATGTTTATTTAACAGGATCTTGTATGCCAGTCAACAGGGAAAGGAAATGTAAGTTTTTCACACCTAGGAACCAGTTTATTTATGAATAACATCTATCCACTGGTGATACTCCAAATCTGGGAGATATTTTCAGGAGACAATGCTGTCTTTCACATGATTGACAGGATTACTGCCAAGTTACAGGTAAGAGACACTTGCAATGTGTAGATATTTCATACAGTTATGCAACAGATTATTAACTGTATATAAATACAGATAACTGTGACCAGTGATGTATGAAATATTTATTTCCCTAAACTAATTTTGTAGCTTTTTCAGTTGTATTTTCAGATCAGGCATACAGAAGTTGCATATTTATTTTTGTAGCTTGCTGATAGGTACTCCTTCCCTCCACAAGCACAGCTGAAAACTGCTGGCTAGTCGTAGGCTCCTGTGGACTTGCTGCAAAATGTCTACCCAATGCATCCCACACATGCCCATGGTATTCAAGTCAATGGGACAAGCAAGCAATTCCATTCATCTAATATCCTCTATTTCCAAGAACTTGTCCACCTGTGCTGTTCAATGTGGTCATACATTGTCACCCAGAAAAATGAAATCAGGCCCAGATGCACCTCTGAAAAGGCACATGGGGATGGAGTGCAATGTCACAATAACTGACTGATGAGTGTACTGTGTTCAAAGAGATGGAGACCAGTACACTAATGCAACATTATGCCTCCCAACACAACACCTGGTCCACCGACATGGTCGTGTTCAACAATGTTCCTGGGTGCATTACGTTTTCCCACCTCTTGCCATATGAGGGTACATAATGCACCCCAGGAACAGTGTCAAATAGGATTGTTTTGATGGTTGAGGTGTTATGGTGTGGAGAGTCATAGTGTTGCATTGGTATACTGACCTCCAAATCTTTTCACAATGTACACTCGCCAGTCAATGTTTTTGTGACACTGTACGCCTTCCTCATGTGTATCTTTTTAGAGGTGCACTCAGACCTGAATTCAGTTGTGTGGATGACAGTGCATGACTTCATCAAACAGCTCAGGTGGTGGAACTCTTGGAATGAGAGGATTCTCGGCAAATAGACTGGCCTGCCCATTCCCCCAAATGAAGTCCCATGGAGAAAATGTGGAATGCATTGGGGGGGGGGGGGGGGTGTTTTACAGCATGTCCACATGTACCAATGACCTTCCAGCAGTTTTCAGCCATACTGGTGGAGGAATGGGATGTCCTACCACAAGAACCCCTTACCAACTGTGAATCCAGCATGGGAGCACTCCACAGAGCATGCATTGCCATCCGTGTTGATCACATACCCCATTAAGAACCATGTCCCACCATTTATCGTGTCCAGTGGACCATCATAAAATATGGTGACGTGTCTTTGTATAAAAGTGACATTTTTGTTCGTCACATTGCGTATTTCTTACCTTCTCTGCTACACTGTAGCAGGTCTTTCTATATACAGTATAAGTTTTATAGAGCTATGTTGCAGTGACACCTCATGCGAATGTTACTTCCATGCTTAAGTTTTGCACACCAATGTTGTTGTATGCATTAGTTGAACAGCACATGCTGGATGCTGGCGACTTTTAGTGGAACTGTTTATAGTGATCAATTTTGTGGCCAATAACCAATGAAAATGGAAGCTTACAGGTGGATACTAACAAAAATACTGCCCATACTGCTGCAAGACAGTACTCAGGATCACACTACTAAGATAAATATGTAACCTCTGCACATCCCATATGAAAAAGAGCCTGAAAAGGCTCAAAAAGTACTGTCTTTGTCAGTTTATTTATTCATACAGATTATGGTGCAGGTTGATGGGAACAACTCTCCTAACACATGCCCACTGATAAAAAAGAGTATTTCTGATTCAGTTTTTGTACAGTCATATCGAGTGTTCTGGTTATTTGTAAGAAATGGGTTGTGTTCTGCTTGGTTCATCACATGGTGTCATTTGTAAGAAGTGGGTTGTGTTCTACTTGGTTCATCACATAATGTGAAATGAACTTTGGAGTCCTCTTGGCAGAATGAACAATATAGACCACCTGCATGTCCCATTCACAAATGCAGACACAGCACACACTATTGAACTGTATAGAGAATGCAGGTTTACTATTTCTTCTTTTACACACATGGCTTTATATAACAGTTTGCTTTCCTCCAAAGAGTATTCGGTAACAAGTTTCATATCAAAGAAATATGGAATATGCAAGTCATGAAAATGGTGCAGAATGTTTTTGAGCAGTGTATTATGGAGCACTTAGCATGAAGTTTAGTATTTTCTCCTTTCCAAGAACTGATGTACTGCCTTTTGTGTATAATGGAACAACACTACATGTCAGTTGTCAAATGAAAAATTTGCCTTTTACAAAATTCAGTGGTGACCACACTATCTACAGAGGCTTTACTTGTGTATTACTTGTCTTAACTTTTTTTGGTAATTGTTGAATGGATGTTTGGAAAAGCTTGAACAACATAAAACATGATTTCTGTCTGCTTTCTTTGGAAAGGTAATTTTACTGTGGCATATTCCTCAAATTCCTTAGAAATATTTTGATTGTACAGAAAATTGCAGACATCTTTATTTCAAATACAGAATACCTTTTGCAACAGGTAATGTGTTTCTGATCTATGTGAAATCTCAAACTGAACAAAATTTGCCAAAGTAATAGGTTTGGAAAATGACAGTTTTATTGTGTTGCTTGATTGTTCAAATGTAATACATATGGAAAAGTGCAAGACTAATCAACACAAACACTTCTACTCATTGTGAACATGTCACATCATCATGATTTAACATTTTGGTCATGTATAAACTGTAAAATCAGCACTATGAAAATGAATATGACATAAATATGTACTTGAACTTATAAACGTTACCTGATTAGAGTGAAGATACCATCCTGTTCATGAACTCCATTTAAATGTGTTAGGAAAGGCACTACTGAACCAAAAAGTATGTACACATGTATTAAGAAAATGAGATGTAGACAGCAAACTTGAAAGGACAATGTAAATTATGAAGTAGTTCAAGCCAAAACAACAGCGCTGGAGAAAGGAGAGCATCAAAAACTTCACCATATCAATTTGGCAGTCAGACAAATGCAACTTATGTGATGGTTTAAACCAAATAGAACAGAGGTGAAGGATGCAGAACAATTAAAAACTACAAACATCAATGTATTCATCAAGCAATTGTAAATTACAAACTGATTTCGGCTTCCAAGTGCAGAGACAAAGGAGGCATTGCAACTAAAACCTCTGTAAGTAAACACAAAAATGGTGAGTGAGCAGCAAGTGGAAATCACTTGTGAGAACAATACAGGAAGTTTTTAAGGGTCTAGCACCAGCCAAAAAAGAAGAAACTACAGAATGTACACTTAGAATACAGTCCGAAACATTAAGTCAGCAAAAGGAAAAGTATATGACAATACTACATAGAGTATTCGATATATAAGTAACTAGAGGCTAAAAGTTCACAAATGAAATACAACCAGACATATTATGCATTAATGAATGTGAGCCAGCTGGATGTCAGATAGGTAATAAGACAAAAAAGAACTACGTCTTATCCAGTTACTTCTGTAGATTCAAACATAAAGGTGGTGCAATTTTTATGTATATTTAAACAATGAACCCCTAAATATTGTAAACAGTAAAGGCTTGAGGTCACCTATTGATAAAGACAAAGATCTTGAAATTACTGGTGTAGTGACAGATGACTTAAGAGAGTTTTGTGCACACAGATCACCAGGTGGCAGTATCAGCATCTTTCCGGAAAAAGTTGCAAATTTGTGACAAACAAATATGAAGAGAAACATTGTTATGTGTGGATATTACAATACTGACATGGGAAAAGGATCAAAAACAAGACAAGATTTTGAATAAATGTTAATACAGTATAACATGGAGGCAATAATATCTGCACATTTAAAAGCACATATAAGTGAAGTATGAAATTGTATAATTTTTATATTTAATTTTTATAAGCAATTTCACACCTCACTGATATATGCCTTAAATCATGCTTCCAATATCAAATGTCAGCCTGCTCATGTAGAATGTTATCTGTCTTTTCCAATATTCTTCTCATCTCGTGATCATTCAGAAGCTGATTATTTTATCACCATCAGTAAGGCTTTTAACATTCTTTGTATATTGTGTTTAATGTTGTTTGATATGATAAATTTAATTATGTAACTGCCAGTACCTCTGTGCACTCAAGTGGATGGATGTTTGCTCCTATCTTACAAGTATCTTAACAGGATACAAAGCTGTTTTCATGTCGCAGTATGTCCTTATACTACATTTGATGAGTTACTTCCTGTAACAAGATTTAAATGGTGTGTTTCTCATTAACTTTTATGTACAGAAAATATTCTGTGTAATTATAACAGTTTACATATAATGCATTTTTTCTGTTTTTCTTTCTATTGTAAAAATGACCAGACTGCCATCAAGTATAATTTCTTTGTGAAGTAAAAATAAATTTTATATTGAAAATAGACAATACAGTGGCTAGAGATGATACAGAAATAATCAACATATTTAGTGATAATAACATAAATGTGGTAAAGGTCTTAAAACTGGAAAGAACAGCCCAAAAGAGAAGGGTATGAAACCATATAAAAAAAATACCGTAGAGCACCATCATCTTGAAACCTGTCACTAAAGATGAACTGAGAAAAACTCTACAGAAACTGAAGGCCCAGAAATCAGGTGTTGATGATTAAACATGGAATCACATATTATACAGTAGCTAATACGTGAGCAAATAATCCCATCATTTCTAGATGTAAGAAATATCTCTTTCAGAGATGGAATTTTTCCAGAAAAACTGAAGATAAGCAGGATTGTGCCAGTGTACATGAAAGGGAATGAGGGTGACACCACCAACCAAACATCAGTTTCGTTGATACTAGGTTTCTCAAAAACCCTAGAAATGCTTTTATATAATGGATTAGTTGTTTATCTAAACAGACACATTCTTGCACCATCACAGCATGTGATACAAAGTTCCTGTCATGGCTTAAAGGTGACCAATGTCAATTTCATATGTGGAGTAGTTCATAGAGTAGTTGTCTTGTTTTTGTTTAGTCTAAATGGATAAACTAGAATATATGTTATCATGAAAGTCTTTGTTTTGGATACCATATCACTAACAGAAGTTAAACCAAAACATGGCTGTATTTCTCTTGAAGATGAAACATGGGAAGAATGTCCTAAAACTGCATTCACATATGAAAACATTGATAAAGTGCACAGTTTGGGATTGGAAAATTACAGACTAAATGTCCGGTTTACATTCAGAAAATTACTATGAGAAAGCTTTGTGCAAGGTGGATTCTGCATTTATGAATGCTGACAAAAAGCAAATGCAGAAATGAATTTCTCAGCAATGTTTGCACCAGTTTTAAAATAGTAACTGATTCTGGACACCACATTGTTACTGAAAACTGATCTGGCCCCAGAATTTCAGAAACAAAACATTAGTAAAGAAGTATATGGAAGCCAACAGGTTTAGAAAAAAAAAGGAAACAGAGATTCTTCAATCTGCCAGAAAGCTCATAATCAATATTTTATAAGAAACAAAAGGGAATGTTTTATTAATTACCTAGAAAAGTAAAAAACACCTGGGGAAAATTGAGGGATCTGAAGTACAAATTGTTGAAACATTCAGCTTATTCATCAGAGTTGGCACCATTTGCCTTTCATCTGTTCCCATATCCAAAGAAATTTGTGTCTGGAAAAACTTTGGTGCAAGAAAAAGGTTACCACCGTCATAGATGGTGATATACCAGTTTAGAAATACACTCTGATCATTGGAAAAATAAGGACAAATTGCATTGACTAAAAAGGGGAATATGTTGAAAATCTATTAAATTTTGAGTTCCAAATCAGTTTTTCACTGTCAGACTGAGAATTTTTCACCTTTTGCTTGTATAACACACAGAGTGCAAGGAGCACAAGAAAGAGTGAGATGAGGGAACTGAAAATGAAATTAAGGTTAGGGAGAAGCATGTGGATAATAGAGGAGGGGGGGGGGAGGGGGGAGAGAGAGAGAGAGAGAGAGAGAGAGAGAGAGAGAGAGAGAGAGAGAGAGAGAGAGAGGGGGGGGGGGGGGTTCAGTGTGACATGGATGCAGGAGACTTGGAAGGTAGCTGAATCAGATGGAGGACTGGAGTTGGAGGTTTTCTGTAGGTCTTAAGAAAATGTTGGAGGGAAAAACCACAGTTATGTTGGTCATATCTTTTGTGTTGTGGGTATAACAGTTTATTAGTCCAACACCACACATACAAGGTATTGAGTTACTAAAGTGCGCGCCATTTATGACGGCGGCCGAGTTTAGGTTCGTTCTGCGCATCTGACGTCACAAAACACAGTCAGCCAATGAACAGAGAATGACGTTGCCAGAGCTCGACTGCAGTACAGGGCACGGATGAGTGTCTTCAGTTTTAGAAACGTTCAGTCATAAATAAAGTAACTGAACAAAAGCAATGTCTTGTTAGCAGAATTTCTTTTATAGAAAGTTTGTAAAAAGCATTCTTTATACCAATTGCTTCATATTCTATTAATTAATTAAACCAAACAAGCAATAAGCTTCCTAATTCAGGCGATAGCAAGGAATGGTGTTTGTATCATTCTCACTAACCGCTTTTTTGCAATAAAGAACAGCGGTAATTGTTTATTTCCTATTGTACTTCGACAAAACGTGATAATTCATAGTCATAACAACAGTGTTTGACGGTACTTTGCGTCCTACTTTAAAGTCCTCCAGGAATCAAATTGAATGTTGAGCTGTGTTAGCGTAATGGTCAAAGTGTTAGGCTGCTAAGTGGAAGATTCCGAGTTCAAACCTAGATCTGTGCTTAATATTTTCTTTGTTTAAAAACACTATCGAAGTGTCTTACTTCATGAATTTTATTCGTTTGAATGTAATTTTTTGAAATTTCTAGTGACAACTGAAATCAACCATACGGAAAGTATACGCTATGGACTTTTACTTCTGTAAACTCTTCAAAATTTCGTGCAGTGGTTTACTACATTTAATGCTGTACAATAACTGCATTGAACATCGAAACAAAATTAAGTCATTTATGGGGGGAAGGTATCAGTCAAGAAGATGTGTAAAAATCAAATTTTTGGGGCAAATAGTTTTTGTAAAATTGAATGATAAGTGTGTCAAAGCAGTCAGAACACCATGTGCCTGCACAGGCGAGCAGTGCAGTGATGACAAAATCGCGCACAGCACGGAATGCGGGGAGCACATCTCTGTAGCAGCGAAAGGGTTAATGCGGCCGTGGTGGCTTTACTTCATAAACTGTGCGCTTCCCCCTAAACGTAAGTTCGCTTGGCGTGTGCGACTGGCAACGCAGCAATCTCCCGCATCTGGGCGGGCATGCACAAACTGCCAAGATATAATAATTGAACTATAGTCTGAAATCATTAGCATCTCCAATCCAGATGCCAAGTATCTAGAATAACATGAAATCCAACTGGTTTGCATCCCACAGATGAATGAAATGTGTTGCAAAATCCCATCATCTGCAAATCGACATTGTCACGACACATGCCATGATCTGGTAGTTGGGGGATGTACTTGCAGTTCCACTCCAATGAGAAACTTCCCACTTGCTACACTATCTTTTGTATAAGTATATAGATCATCTCTCCCTCACTTTTTGTCTGTCTTGCTGTTATTTACAGCATCCCTCCCTTGTTGGGATATCATATATGGATTGAAATACCCCAGTTAGTGCTGGCAAGTCTTGGAAGGAGGGTCATTAGTTTAAAATCTCAGTTCCGGCCGAGGAATACATTGGGGGTGTAAGATGCCATCTGTGGGGAACAGTGCCAGAATCTGCTGGTTCAGTGGAGGGTTGATAGCATCAGAATCAAATGAGGGTGTAGGGCTTGCCAGAAATAGCTCTGCTGTGGCTGACTCTGTGGACCATCCGAGTGGTGTCCTGAATTATTACCTTTGTGAGCCGTAATGTGATAGCAGAGGATGCAGTTCAGGTTATGGCTGCATAGATGGCACACCTAGCTAAAGATTGTGAGGTATAAGGTGTCATCAAGGATGGAGTTGGTTTTGGTTTTGATTATAGGCAACATTCATGGATGTGAGCATTCTGCAGCTGTGTGTTCCTCTGATGCTTTTGGGAACCTGTTTAGGTTGGCAGCCATAGCGAGAGGCCCACATGGCAGTGCCAGGTGCAGGGCTGCTTCCTGTCATGAGGTGGAGTGGCCGACCATACTGGAGTTATAAGGGGCTCTTCTCATATTTCAGTATGGCCCTATAGGTGCTCAACAAGACAATTCATTTTCTGTTGGTATGGATGTGACAGCTGCTTTTGTTTTTTCTTTGAAAGTCCTGACTGTATGCTCAGCATCATCATTCAAATGAAGATGGAGTGGGGCGGTCAGTAAATGAGTAATACCCTGTTGTATGCAGGAGTAAACTGAGTGCTGGTATTAGAGATTTGTGTGTGGGAGGCCCTCTATGCCAAACATTTGTCACAAAGCCTGGAAGGTTATTTCTGACATTGTGCTGTGTAGGCGACAGACATATAGAAATTTTGAGATGTTTGTGACATTGAGTCACATAAAACTTGGAAGTGCACCTGCAAAATCAACAGGGGTGCAGTCAAATAGGCCTGTAAGCAGTGGCCATGATGAAATAGCTTGTGAGGTTGCCAATTTCTAATAGAAACAGTCAGAGCATCCCAGGTAAGGTGATTGACATACCTGTCTATTGCTGACCTATAGAGATTGTGAAGGGCTGTGCTCTTCATTCTAAAGTACTCCAGTGTCCTGCATGTAGAAGTGCACAATACCTTCTGACGCAAGCTGTATGGGATCATTTCTCGATGGAATTACTCAGATGCTCTGTGAATATATTTAATTAAATATTTAGACCCTTATTTTCTACTGTAAATCACTGTCTTACTGTAAACCACTGTCTGGGAAACTGGAGGAACTTACAACTGTTGAAGTTGTTAATACCTCAAACAGCTTTCAAATAGCAGTAAACTTCTTGCATACAGTATAAAAATAGTAGCAATTTAAGTGAGATATGTATCTTCTGTTTTTTTATATTTTTATCTGTTAGTATAATGCAACTTACTTTTGCGGTTTGCAGATTGATGGGGATTCTGTACTTGGTCAAATAATTGTGGCACTCCAATATCAGAAAACATTTTCAGAATGGTGTAAACCATACTGGCAAACAGATGTCATAAGTAACACAAGTTTATTGTTGCTTGCAAAAAACCACAGCACATTAGCAGTTCTCCACTGCATTACAAATTTGGCTGACACTCAGTGGGATAAAGTGAAAGAAATGTTGTGCTATAGACGATGTAAGTTACTGCAAGCTTATTTTCCTTGTAGCTTAATTTGAATAATTTGTTGTACATGTTTTAGCTATGTTCTGTAGAAAGTGGAGAATTGTTTCTGCAAAACTCACAATAATAAGAAAATAAAACCTTGATAGAACAGATAAAGCTACAGCAAAAAATCAATGATTACTCTTAAAATCATAAGTAACACATAGTAATTAATACAAGTGACAATAGCTTACTTTTCAGCCAATCAGCTATTTCTCAGTAAAAGATAAGAGAAGTATGCTATTCTTTCTTGGTGGTTTTGGATAAGTTTTTGTCTCAGTATTAAATTTCACCATGGTTTTTAATGATTGAATGGTTATGTGAGTTTATTATATTCAGCAGCAACAGCTATAGAATCATTCAAAGGCAGTCTGAGCTCAACAGTTCGCAATTCTTCTCCACTCCACCCCCTTACCCCCCACCCCTTCAAAATCCTGCTCCAGGTGCACAATAAATTTTCAGTGACACTTAATTCATCGAAGTGTTGACCAATAAGAGTGACACTTCATTTGTTAATTGTTCATATGAATACTATGCACAATAATATCAAACTCATTGCTGAGATGGAGAGAGAAGGAAAATTACCATTTACAGATTTTTTTGGCTGGAATGCTAATCTAGAGGGTGGTTTGGCACGTCTATTTACTGAAAGTCGACATGTACTGACCTATATCTCAGTGCACAAAACTTTCATCATCTAGCTCAAAACAGAGTATTAAACATACTTATATATATTGCTAAAATTGCCTTTGACGACATGGATTCTGAGATTAATTATCTTCAGGAGTTAACTGTAATACTTTTTTAGATAAGAAAATCGAAGTTAGTCAAAATATCCACGGGTGTGCTGCCAGTCTATAGTGTCCAACGGACACAATATTTCGGCGATCATACATGTCGCCATCATCAGGTGAACTGACGGACTGAGCTCCTGTGAACGTGCCGGCACGGAGATCCGTACGCTATGGCTATCGAAGTTGTTGAAAGCCTGAGTTTACACACAAATGTATTATGATGTGAAATCCAAGAAACATTTATATCAGAATGTCACCACAAAATACTATATTCTCATAATAAGAGAACCCTTGTTGAATGCCAGATAACAGCAGAATGATAAAAGAAAGTGTCTCTTCCTTTAACAAGTCTTGTGCTGATTTAGTAGTATATAGTGTTCTTAAGGTATGATCAGATTTTCAGGACAAACATCTGGAAAATTTAAATTCACAATTGAACTCAGGCAAGGAGATCCACTAGCCTATATGTTTGTCAGTCTAGAATTAAAGGAAGTTATATGAGAGAGCAAATTGTGTAGGTGCAGGAGCTTAAAAATTAATAGCATGGAATACAGTAGTATGGCTTATGAGAGTGATGTAGTGCATCTAAATGATCTGACTGAATTAATGATAGAAAGGTACATCACTGTCAAAAGCTAAGTCACCCAAGACGAAACTGAAAGTGTAAACCTTTCCTGGAAAGAAACTCAAATTAGTCCTTAGAAATTGATAAATGTACAGGGTCCAGGAATTTAGGAATGGTGAACAGGTAAGAAATCTTGGAGTTTTGTTTAGTTACAGAACATGATTAATGGCCATAACAGAAAGAATTTAATAGTGCACTTAACAACAATAATACGAAAGAAAAACAGATTTCTATTCACCCTATAGAGGAGATATTGAGTCACAGATGGGCACAATGAAAAGACTACTATTCATTTAAGTTTTTGGTCAAATGGCCTTCTGAATTATAAAGCACACACACATTCTCACAAGCACAACTCTCACATACACACACACACACGCACACACACACACACACACACACACACACACACACACACACAAATATGATTACTGTCTCTGGCCACTGAGTCTGGTCAAAGCTGTGCTTGTTTGAATGTATGTCTGTGTTTTCTACTTTAGTAGAAGGCTGGAAGCTTAAATGGACAGCACTCTTTTCATTGTGCCTTTCTGTGATTCAGTGTCTCCTGCATGTGGTGAGTAGCAATTTGTCGTTTTCAAAATACTGTTGTTGTTCTCTTGTGGACTTTCCATTGTTTAATAGTGTACTTACACCCATAATTATGTCCATTACTAAGATCAGAATGTACTACTCTATCTGCTCTGCGCTCCAGCAGAGGTACAAACTTGAACTGTTACCAAGTATAAAGAAAGAAAACTTAATGGTGTTCAAAAGAGAGATAGTAAGAAAGGTATATTTATCAGTAATTGACAACATGTAAAAGACCTGACATAGACCATTGGCTATAGATAAATGTCTGTAGTGGACAGGCCACCTAAATCAAAGCTGGTTAATAACTTTCCTAACATTGTAGATCACGAAACTTTCACCTCTGTATCACTACTTGGAAGGCCACAAATCTGATGGAAGTGTGAAATAACAAGCATTGCTTGTAAATGTATGTCAGTAGACTTCTTAGAAGATATTTTTTGCAGGAACGAGTGCAGGCAAATTGTGTATGTATGACAGTAATGGCTTAAGTGTTACATGAACATTCAGCAGAAAACATTTTTGTTCTGGCAAGGAAACTGTGGAGGCTGAATGATACAAACTGAAAGAGAATTGTTAGGAGGACACAAAATATGTATCTGCTGTTAAATTGGTAAGATCTATCACAGTTTAGTAGTAATGCTTTGTAAAATGAAGAGCTTTGTCTCAGATTTAAAGGTAGCTGAAACCTTGAACCTTTGGCTGCTGCAGATGTTCTTTCAACTTGCTGCCATTAGTGTGGGCATGTTAGAACCTAATCTGGCTCTCTGCATGAAGTACCTACACTTTGTGTGGTTACCTGGGGCTGAGTTACCCCTGCAGCCCATCTGTGTTCAATGTTCGTGGAATGTTGTCAGTGACGTCTCCCTCTGGTGCTTAAGTTTTGTCATCACCAAGACAGAGCAAATATAATTGACATAAAAATTATCTGAGCATTTTTAGTTTTACTGTAGCTTCTATACAGATGAATTAGGTCTCAGTTGGATTATTTTTGGATCCTACTAGACTTAATACTTCTGTGTGTCACCATAAACCCTTCTCCTCCTGAATAATCTAATCTGTTTTTTCCAGTATACATTCCATGTGCTGTCAGATATTTCCCTACTATGTACTTCAGGTTTCAACCAGCTCTCAGTTCCAAGTATGATGTGGGGGTGACTGCTTTCTGCAAGAGAAGTAAGCTCTAGGACTTTATTGTGAACATTCCAGCAGTTAACATGTAATATTTTGAGATTCTCAGTCTCCTCATTGACTATTTGATATGTGGTAATAATTGGTTTATGTGATGCTACTTTGTCTACTAGAGTGTGCTTCCTTTAACAAATCGCCACTGTGTAGTGTAGGTCAAGGAGTCTACAGTTGGTCTTATCACGGAACCAGTGGAGTGACTGGTTTAGAACTCCACTCAGCTCTGAATAGTGTGTCCTGATCAGGCCTCCAAACAAATGCTGCAGACCAACAGCTGTTCACAGACCTCACAAGTGAAGCTAGGTCGTAACAACTTCCACCAGTCTCTGCAAAAAGCTGAATATGGCCCCAGAACCCAGGTGACAGATATTGTCAGTGCTGATGTGAGTAACAATTTACAAATAAAACAGTTTCCTGTATCAGTCACGATATGGAGCTGACTGCAACCTGTACTCTCAATTGCTCCTGGAGTGGCCTCTTCTACCTGGCAGATAGTTCCATCTGGAATGCACATCAAGTGCACATTTGGTTCATTTCTGCCATGTGACATTTTTTCCATAATGAGCCAACATGTGCCTAGCACTGAAACTGCCTACCAATAATAGCCCCTTCATCCCCCTCTGTGGATGCCATGAGCACAACAGAAGTGAAATTGCTGCATCAGCAGAAAAGGTACATATGAATCTCATAAGGGTGTCTGTATGGGAATAATTGTGACACGATTTCTGACTCCTTAAATGGTTTCAACTCATTGTAGTTGCACAGGAATGTGATCCTTGGTCATCACACTCATAGGTCATCAATGTGTAACATCCTCCCAGGTGTGTGAGGATATTGTAAATGGCTGTTTCTCCCTTATGGGTTTTGATCTGTGCAATTTAAATGCCTGAGTTATCACCATATCAACATTTAAGTAACAGCAGTGTTGTAGGAGAAGTCTTAAATAAGACCGTATTGTTCACATTAATGTTGCTTGTGATATAAATTGATTTTTCCAGTCATTTGGAAAGCTAGCTGCAGAGAAATAAACTTCCACTTAATTTTTTTTATTGACTCACACTGTGGTGGCACAATTTCAGCAGCAGTTCATGTATTGCAGCTGATTAAATGTATACAGTTTTTGTAGCTGTGCTTCTTTTTGTTGTAGGTCTCTCATGTTCCACTTCTGAACAGGAATCAGTGGAAAATCTGCACCAAAATTGGCAAGTTGTGACATTTGATGCATTTTGTGCTTTAATGACAGCATTTAATGTTATCCATGCTGGTGCTGAAATAGAAAAGATGGGTGTGTATTATGGATTTTTTGTCTTAGTTCTGCTGGTGATAAATTTTTTCTATGTGTTTCACATTTGATGAGAATTTATATGTCATGTTGATGTCTTATGTTCAGCCATGTAATGAAAAGATCTAGTATGACTGAATTCCAAGACTGAATAGGAAAAAGAATCCCGTAATGTTTGAATACTCCATTAGTAATGTAGCGCTTGACACAGTCACGTCGATTAAATATTTGGGCGTAGCATTGCAGAGCAATATGAAGTGGGACAAGCATGTAATGGCAGTTGTGGGGAAGGCGGATAGTCATCTTCAGTTCATTGGTAGAATTTTGGGAAGATGTGGTTCTTCTGTAAAGGAGACCGCTTCTAAAACACTAATACAACCTATTCTTGAGTACTGCTCGAGCATTTGGGATCCCTATCAGGTCAGATTGAGGGAGGACATAGAAGCAATTCAGAGGCTGGCTGCTAGATTTGTACTGGTAGGTTTGATCATCACACGAGTGTTACAGAAATGCTTCAGGAACTCGGGTGGGAGTCTCTGGAGGAAAGGAGGTGCTCTTTTCGTGAATCACTACTAAGGAAATTTAGAGAACCAGCATTTGAGGCTGACTGCAGTACAATTTTACTGCCACCAACTTATATTTCGCGAAAAGACCAGAAAGATAAGATAAGAGAGATTAGGGCTCATACAGAGGAATATAGGCAGTCATTTTTCCCTCGTTCTGTTTGGGAGTGGAGCAGGGAGAGAAGATGCTAGTTGTGGTACAAGGTACCCTCCGCCATGCACCCTATGGTTGATTGCGGAGTATGTATGTAGATGTAGATGTAGATGAATCAGGTATAGGCTAACATATGGCAATTCACCAACTCTTGTGCTATTAGAATAAATGAGTTTAATCCAAAAGCAAAATGTAAATTTGTAAAAAGTAAGACCAGACACCACATGAAATATTAGGCTCTTCAGAATCCAATGTTAAGAAATGCTTACCAGCTCTGTGTCTCAAAAAAACAAAGGGAATGCAGTGTCATAGACAGGACTGAAATTCCTCGTAACGTGCAGATGTTTCATAAGTATGAAAGTAAGTACTGTACGGTGTATAATGGAAAAAACTTTTACTAATATTATACACTCCATATCCTATTCCATTTGAATATGGAGAGAGGGAAACTGGTTGTCTGTATGCTCCTGTACTTGCTTAAATCCCTCATAGCTTATTCTCCCCTCATGGAATGTATAATGCAGGCAGGATAACTTGTTCACAGTCAACCCCAAATGATAGCTGGTTATCTCTAAATGTACCCAACAGCATTATGCAACAACTGTGTTGCCTTTCATCATGTGATTTCCATTTGAGTTTCTTGAGCAGTACTGTTATACCTTCATGTTTTACAAACCTCATGGTACATCTTTTTTAACATACCCATTTGATACAGGGTGACGAAAGAAAGGCCAAGATTAAGAAAAAGCACTGACGATAGTGTATTGGCAGGTTGAGATGGGTACATGGAAAGGTAAATGATTAGGTAGTGAACATGAGAAAAGCAAGTTATCAGCAGTTATACCAGAGGGTGGTATACATGGTGTGGGTGTCCAAGTTGTCATAGAAACAATTCTTGTGTTTCAAATGAGCACTTGTCATGGCCATATGATCTCTCCGTATGGTGATATCAGCTGTCCAGCCAATCACTTGATTTAAATGCATGTAATTTCCTTTTATTTTGAAAAACCAGACAGTTGAAGGAAGCAGTATGACCCCAAGCCACTGGCATGTGGTTTGCTGTGAACTGCGAAGCTGTGGACAGTTTTGGTTACTGACTCTTACATGGTGTCATTATTAACAGCCTCTATTTTATTGATGCTATCTTTGACAGTTATTCAAAAAAATATGTCCCTTTTATAAATGAAACTTCTTGAAATCCATCATGTGTCTACGAGATAAGTTAAAGCTGTAATTAAGCTGGAGCCTGATTTACGTAAATAACAAATTGTTTCCAGAAAGTAGGAGACAAGGTACCGGCAGAATTGAAACTGTGGGGATGGGTTGTGAGTCATGCTTGGGTAGCTCAGATGGTAGAGCACTTGCCCGCAAAAGGCAAAGGTCCCGAGTTCGAGTCTCAGTCTGGCACACAGTTTTAATCTGCCAAGAAGTTTCAGCAAATTGTTTGTTAGAAAGCACCCTATTTAAGTGATATACTGTTGCCTTCCCCTGACATTTTTAACCAAGTCATTCAGGGAGTGATGACATTATGGACCACAGTGTAATACTCCTGAATGACTGTGGAAAAGACAAGAGGTACAGAGAAGTGAGCAGTAGGGAGGATGAGGGCTACAGAAAAGAAGGTAACAACATAAGAAAAGGGATAGAAATAAATAATTAGAAACAGCTGAAGGCCTTTCCAGTACCTTTACTGGCAGACACTACCCTCCAGCTTAGCCCACAAACAGATCTTCCAGATAAAGTGTTCCCATGCTCCTAATATTTCATCCAAACACAATAAGCCTCCACAAACCCTTATCACACTTTACCACCATGGAGTGAAGACGTTGACCCACAGCGTCCATAGGAGCTGAAACTAAATTTCATTGTGCCATGAATGAGGAGCATCCTCCTCAAAATTTTTGCACAAAATGATATTTCTTCACCTGTCTAATGTAAAAGTATCCTGCAATATCTTGATGCCAGTCATGCTACTAAAACCATGCCAGACATGAAAAACCCAAGAGCAAGATGTGTTACTGTGTTTCATGCAACTTTTCCTGATATAGTCCTGTTAGTGGTATATCCTCTCACAGTAGATACAGACTATATGCAAATGCAGGTGAGTACATGGTCAACCATCGTAGTCACCAACAAACTGTAGCATAGGGACAGTATTGGCACTCAGTTGCAGAACTTTGTGTGTTCAGCATATATTTGATCTGAATTGCTCTTTTGCAATGTGTACAATCTTAATGAGGATTTCTCATCATGTCCCCCCAATCCCACCCTCTTACCTACAACACCAACTTTTCTAAATTGCACAGGGAGAAACCATACATCCAGTACAGACTTTCAGTCCCACAATCATGATTTCAGTTTATTCACATTCCTGCCTACCACCTACCTCAGCCCCAGTCTCCTAAGATTTTCTGAGCCCCACCCCTACCACCACCAAAAAATATCATATTACTTTCTCCTTTCACCTTAATTATGTATAAATAGACTTCTATTGTCCCTCTCCCCCACCCCCATTTCCCCTCACTTTTCCGCATGTGCCACAATTAGCCCTGCCCTGGTCAAACTGTTTGTGTCCAGGTATTCCAATTCTCCTCTTTCTCTCCTCACCCTAGTCCTTGCACCCAGCAAGATGTAACAGTGATTGGACCCTGGACTCACAATTGAGTGGACCGGGGTTCGCTTTCCCTTCTGGTCACACAAACATAGGTATTATGTGGCTTCCGTGAATTACTTGAGACAAGTACCAAGATGGTTGTATTGTGAACCACATCCCATCCTTCTTCAGTCAGTGTTTATGGTCCAACTCTAATGATCTTGTTGTTGATGAGACACTAAATTCTAATCTTCATTCCTTCATTTCTTTCCTAGTCCTTGCCTTCTGAGTGATGTGTTTCAGGGTTGCTTGGTTTAAACTCCCATCAGTGATTCATATTTAGATTTTCTTGGATTCCGTAAATGCCAGAATGGTCCATTTCAAAATGATGTGGCTGATATCCTACTCCATTCTAGTCCAATGTAAGGTTATGGGAACAGTCTATCCCATGTGGACTGCTACAGAGGGAGAATGTGTGTGTGTGTGTGTGTGTGTGTGTGTGTGTGTGTGTGTGTGTGTGTGTGTGTCCAACTTCTACTTAATAAGGTTGTGTACTAATCAGCACTATTCCCATTCTGATGCATGGGTTTGAAATTCATCCCCAAGATGCCTACAACCTTCTTCTGTAATGGTACAAAGGTGTGGCACCGTGCCGCATCACCCTCCAACTCAACAATGCTTTGAACAGTAAGGTGTCAACACATGCAAAAAATAAAAGGCTGCATCTCAGAAGTTCATGTGAATAGTAAGGTGCGTTAGTGATTTCACATTGATACCAGATTTCACCACAATTCTGCCCAACCATACCTTGCAAGTGTCACATGCTGGGAAAGTTGTCACAGCCCCTCTTACCTACATTTCACCCCTTCTTTTGACACCTCTGCGATGGACATGAGAACCATGAAAACCAACTTTAAAACAATATGCTTTGCTTACGGGTGGCTGAGGAAAACATTTCAAACACACTAACAATCAACATGAAAATGCCTCATGTTGTGGCATAAAGAGCATCAGTGAAACTACCCCTTCGCATGAGGCATTGATTCCCACACATTTTGTAGTAAAAAACAACATTTTGCAGTGCAGTGAGCAACAGAACAACATTCTTCACAATGTTCAACACTGCTGCCACTCCTTGGGCATTTCAACTCCACTCTAAGGATATCAAGTGGCTTTAACTCCATTGAACATAATGTGACCGCTTTGGAGTGTAGTGTGAGTGCAATTTATGCTATGCTATACAGGGTGGAGCCATTAGAGACTGTTGAAAACCATTTGAAGAAATCTGAATGTGTTCCAAAGCAGAAATACATTTTTATGCTTTTTCAGCCTTCCTTTTATGTGCTTTGTTATGGCATGATCATGGGGGGGGGGGGGGGGAGGGGGGGAGGGGGTGCAACATTAAGATGTGAATGAATCAAATGGCAAAGGAACCCTGTAAGACAACCACCCGCCCCCTTCCCTTCAGATCAATAACACTCTTAGTGCCACCCATGCACCTTTGTTGAACACTTTATAAATGTAACTGTTAGAAGCTTTGAGACTCATTCAGCCTCATGACTGTTCTAGTGCATGAAGGTTAAGTAACCCTTTGACACCCTTCAGGTGGTGTTTGCCTGCCTTCAGACACTAGAGCAGCTGCAAGGCAGAATGTGTGTTGAAGTTTCTGACAGGTGTATATGAAATATGCTCAACTAAGGTGTGTGGGTTGCACTGAGGTTGTTGCTGAACTGGGGGAGGTCTTAGAGAGACCATTTGTCATTTTATTTTTTATTCACGCACTTCTTAACTTTGCATGCTGCCCTTCTCTCATATGATCAAACCATAGAAGGCCATGAAGGAGGGATAAAAAAAGCATAAAAACTGATTTCTGCCTTGGATCACTTTCAGATGTCATCAAATGGTTTTCAACAGCCTCTAATGGCTCCACTCTGGATGCCATCACAAAAACTGCAGTCCCACTACATTTCATAGACGTCTGATCACATTCATTGGGTTGCAGCCCAACAATGTCCTTAGAGTAGGATTCAAATCCACAGGAGGTGGCAGCAGTGTTAAACACTGTCCTGTTGCTTATCACACTGCAAACTGTCATTTTAAACCGTGAAATGTGTAGGAATCAGTGCCACAGGGGAAGGGGGGTTTCATTGATGACCTTTATGCCACTGTCTGAGGCCTTTTCATGCCGATCCTGAGTGGCAAGATGTCTGAAATGTTTTCCTTGGCCACACATAAGAAAACTGCATGATTTCAATACTAGTTGTGGGTAAGAGGGAGTGTAATGACCTCCCCATCATGTGACACATGCATAGTGGGATTGGGCAGAATTGTGGCAAAATTTGGTGCCAGTGTGACATCAATAATCCAACTTACAGCTGACGAACTTCTCAGCTGTGCCCCCTGCCACCTTTCTTTTCCCCGACTTCTTACTGTTTGAAATGTTGCTTTTGCATCATTACAGAGAAAGGTTATAGGCATCTTTGTGACAAATTTCAAATTTATTCATCTGAATGGAAGACATTTACGGGGTTTCAAAAAAGTGATCCTTCTGTTGCGCAGTGTATTTGGTGGTTGTTGTCTTCACTTATACCAAAAACTGCTTAAGCTCTATTTTTTACATTTTCGTCTGTACCATTCCCTCCCACCCATGGTACCTTTGTATGCTAGAAAGTATGCAATAACTTTGTAACATGCAGACTTGTTCTTAAAATATGAAAAAAAAACAGTCTTGTTGAATTATATTTCAAATAATGGAAATGTCGTGTGGCTAGGGCCTCCCATCGGGTAGACCGTTCGCCTGGTGCAGGTCTTTTGATTTGACGCCACTTCGGCGACCTGCGCGTCGATGGGGATGAAATGATGATGATCAGGACAACACAACACCCAGTCCCTGAGCAGAGAAAATCTCCAACCCAGCCGGGAATCGAACCCGGGCCCTTAGGATTGACAGTCTGTCACGCTGACCACTCAGCTACCGGGGCGGACTTATTTCAAATGTATAAGGGGTGATCAAGCAGTTTCTGTTTGCCATACCATCCAGAATTGGTATGCTAATCAGGCAAAATCACAATGAACACTGAGGCAGTCATCCCACCAACAAACCAGGTTGAAGATACCTGTTTGGTAAAACAATGTGTCCTACTGCATGAAGATATCTGTAACTGCCTGCTGCACATCCTCATCCAATAGGGATCATTTCTCCTGGAAGGCCTTTTTTAAGGGACTGAAGGCATGGTAATCAGGTACTTAAGTGTCTCCCACTTGAGTTGGCATAACTTCTGTGTTACAATATTTCCAATATGGATCCATTCTCTGATGGATATCTACCAGTGTTTGTCCTTTGTCAACCAAGGAAAGATTAACAGCATGTTGCTCCTTTTCGGTGCATTTGGTGAAATGTCCCCATAGTTCACGTTTCCCAATTTATCACACTCATGCCAGAAAGATATAAATGCCACACTAATCCCTTACCTTCATGTTGGTGCTTGTGTACCCATATTGCAGTCATGCTCAGTTGCATATGAGCTGCAACAACACCCTCAAACAGAAGCTTTTGATTGCCCCTCATATTTGAAAATATACTAGAAAAATGTAACCTTATTAATGTTTTCAGGCAAGAAAATGAGGAGATCTAGTGAACATATTTTTTTTTTGCAGCAGACACACAACAGCATTGTGCACATAAATGTCAACCAGGTATGTTATGAGATGTTTTTGTAAAGCATGTTTTTCCTAGTTTGTAGTATATGTTGGATTCAGATGCTTGCATGGGATGTGCAGAATCATATGTGGTGTTAACAGATGCACAAGCATAATTTAGAATGCGCTCTAATAAAAATCCACCAGGTATTGTACAAATACCTTTTTCCTGCATGGTTCTTATAATGCGCCCTGCATTGAGATTATAACAATCTGTTTTGAGTGTTTTTGAAATGTCTGGAAAGAGTAAAGATAGCTATTCACAATGTTGTTCAGGAATGAGTTGTTGATGGACACACAAATAAGACTGAGTACATTGGTTAGCTTTCAGACAGATACTTCTGTTGAGCTAACGGGCAAAAAAAAAAAAAAAAAAAAAAAAAGCACACACACACACACACACACACACACACACACACACACACACACACAAAAATCAATCCTATCTCTCTCTCTCTCTCTCTCTCTCTCTCTCTCACACTCTCTCTGCTATATTCTCTGAGCCAACTACATTGTAACAGAACGGCAACTCAATTGGAGTAAGGGATTGTACCAGATGGTGTGGACATTAGGTGAATGGAGATGCAGAGAGGGAGACAGGGCTGGAGAGATGGGTGGGTGGCAGCTGGTATAGAGAGGGTTATGAGTCTATCTGTATGCCTCATCAAACTTCCATCATCTTGTCACATGCATTGTACCTCCGTTCTAAGCACCCATCCAACGCATCATACTTGAGTCCTTTCACAGGCATATCCTACCTTATCAGAGGCAGATCTACCAATGAAAACAGTAATATCATATGCGACCTCTGCTTAACTCCTTCACACCCTTTTACATGGGAATGATGCCAACCAGGTGTCCACTTGAGTGAATGAATGAATGAATGAATGAATGGTTATCACCAAACAGTGGCCAAGAGCAGATCACCACCCAGTAGTGGAAATGCTGCTGAGCACGTGTTCAATAACAAACAGCTGCTTCATAACCCATCCCATCTGGATCCTCCCCTTGAATATTGCTTTGCTGAACTATATAGAGAGGGATTCTTGTAACAACACTTACTGTGGTTCAGCAGTCCTCCTGTCCTCAGCCAACATCCGTGAGGCTCTGGCAGTCTTTTCAGACAGGCTGTAATTCTTCAGTGCATGTTGTTATGACCTGAAGAACTTTAAGTCGTTGGCCATGCTATGGGAGGGAAACAAAACTAAGTAACTTTCGGAAACACAATACCCCACTCACCCCTCACGCCACCCACACACCCCAACTCTTCAACATTCTGTCAGAACCGTATTGGCACAGAGAGCTCGTGTAGATGGGTCTGTACAGTGGTTCGCAAAGATGTCTTCCATGAGTGGTTTCCAGCCATACCACATTGGAAGCAATAGCAGTGCAAGTGCAAATGATCCCAGTTATCACCATTTGTAACATTATTTCTTCCCATGCAGGGAATCCAACATCTCTCACCCCCTGGTGCGTCCTCCCTCCCCCACTCTTCTTACTCTTTCCTGCAGATTTCACTGTGCGTCACCCTGTGTATGGAACTTCCACGTTGTATGATAAGGACCTTCTGCTTGACCGGCTTCTTTCTTATAGTGATCTGTGTCTCATCAGTGATGGTACTCTTTCCCACTTTAGTGTCACCCATGGTACCTTTTTAGCTGTTGACCATACAGTCTTTTCCTCAAGTAGTCACTACTTGATGATTTTTGTGTCAGTGCACCCTTTCAGGTGGTCTTATCACTTGTCACTACCCAACAGACCAGCTGCCATGTTGGGCTCTCTGAAGAGTCAGTTGGAACTTGTACACCTCTGCCATCACCTTCATCTCTTCTCAGTCTGGTTGTATCAACATGTTTGAGTGATGCAGCTTTGGCACAATCACTCATTATATACGAAGTGCTGTTCCCCTTTCTACAGCCTCCCTCTACTGGTGACTGGTACGACAGTGGACCAAATACATTGCAACAGCTGTTCAGAACTGTTGAAGAATCCTGCACAGTCTCAAGCAGTGTCCTTCGGAGACCACAATCATCACTTTAAACCAGGGGTGGACAAATACACTCCTGGAAATTGAAATAAGAACACCGTGAATTCATTGTCCCAGGAAGGGGAAACTTTATTGACACATTCCTGGGGTCAGATACATCACATGATCACACTGACAGAACCACAGGCACATAGACACAGGCAACAGAGCATGCACAATGTCGGCACTAGTACAGTGTATATCCACCTTTCGCAGCAATGCAGGCTGCTATTCTCCCATGGAGACGATCGTAGAGATGCTGGATGTAGTCCTGTGGAACGGCTTGCCATGCCATTTCCACCTGGCGCCTCAGTTGGACCAGCGTTCGTGCTGGACGTGCAGACCGCGTGAGACGACGCTTCATCCAGTCCCAAACATGCTCAATGGGGGACAGATCCGGAGATCTTGCTGGCCAGGGTAGTTGACTTACACCTTCTAGAGCACGTTGGGTGGCACGGGATACATGCGGACGTGCATTGTCCTGTTGTAACAGCAAGTTCCCTTGCCGGTCTAGGAATGGTAGAACGATGGGTTCGATGACGGTTTGGATGTACCGTGCACTATTCAGTGTCCCCTCGACGATCACCAGTGGTGTACGGCCAGTGTAGGAGATCGCTCCCCACACCATGATGCCGGGTGTTGGCCCTGTGTGCCTCGGTCGTATGCAGTCCTGATTGTGGCGCTCACCTGCACGGCGCCAAACACGCATACGACCATCATTGGCACCAAGGCAGAAGCGACTCTCATTGCTGAAGACGACACGTCTCCATTCGTCCCTCCATTCACGCCTGTCGCGACACCACTGGAGGCGGGCTGCACGATGTTGGGGCGTGAGCGGAAGACGGCCTAACGGTGTGCGGGACCGTAGCCCAGCTTCATGGAGATGGTTGCGAATGGTCCTCGCCGATACCCCAGGAGCAGCAGTGTCCCTAATTTGCTGGGAAGTGGCGGTGCAGTCCCCTACGGCACTGCGTAGGATCCTACGGTCTTGGCGTGCATCCATGCGTCGCTGCGGTCCGGTCCCAGGTCGACGGGCACGTGCACCTTCCGCCGACCACCGGCGACAACATCGATGTACTGTGGAGACCTCACGCCCCACGTGTTGAGCAATTCGGCGGTACGTCCACCCGGCCTCCCGCATGCCCACTATACGCCCTCGCTCAAAGTCCGTCAACTGCACATACGGTTCACGTCCACGCTGTCGCGGCATGCTACCAGTGTTAAAGACTGCGATGGAGCTCCGTATGCCACGGCAAACTGGCTGACACTGACGGCGGCGGTGCACAAATGCTGCGCAGCTAGCGCCATTCGACGGTCAATACCGCGGTTCCTGGTGTGTCCGCTGTGCCGTGCGTGTGATCATTGCTTGTACAGCCCTCTCGCAGTGTCCGGAGCAAGTATGGTGGGTCTGACACACCGGTGTCAATGTGTTCTTTTTTCCATTTCCAGGAGTGTAGCTGCCCGCATACCACATGCAGCCTATTATGGGTTCTTGTGCAGCTTGCCAAAACAGTCAGAAAAATCCACCTTGCACTGAGATTTCTGACCTGTGCGTGACCAAAATTTTCTATTAGGATGACCACGCCATTACCCACGTGTATTGTAGAAACTAATCATGCAAACCAAGTCAACATTCATCACAGTGACTGAGGGTAGTGGCCAGAAAGGCATTTCCCATTTACGGTCACTCCCATCAGCCACTGCACCAAATGCAAACTTGACGTGCCCTTATAGCACAATGTATACTGATTTTTTAGTTGATGTGGTTTATATTTTGCTTATGCAACAGTAAATGTATAAATTCCCAACTTTATTGAAACATGAACCCTCCAAAAATACATAAAATGAGTCATGAATGTTGTATGTTTAATGAAGAATGGACAAACAATTATTTCTTAGTTAACACAGTGGATGAAGCAGTGTGCTGCTTGTGTCATGAAATGATAGCTGTATATAAGGAGTATGACCTGAAAAGATTTGCAAAAGAAAACATAGTAAATTTGTCTGCAGACTTTTTGAGGAAGAACACAAAACAGAAGTCGCAGATTTTGTGACAAGGCTGAAGAAGCAATAATCATATTTACAAAACAAACAACACTTTAAAATAATACCACAGAAGCAAGTTTCTTGGTAGCCTATGATCTAGAGAATGCAAGAAGCTTTTTTTGGATGGTTATTAAGCTGTATGGTAGTGCATGCAGCCATATTGTGTCCTGATCTTAGAAGCAAATTTGAAAGCACTCCATTGTCAAAGACTATAGAGCTCTATAAGGACTCAAATAGTGAAAAAACTCACAGAAAAACTGAAGACTGAGAGCAAAGATTTTTTTTTCCTTTTCTTAGTCAGTGGATGAGAGCACAGATAATGAAGACAGTGCACAGATACTCATCTTTATCCATGGAATTAATGACAATTTCATTGTGAAAGGGGTTATGTGACCACCAGTCAATGACAGATAGAACCACTAGTCGGGACTTGCTAGAGTGTGCTGTCAAATGTGTGGAGAAAAATGGCTTGTCCTGGAATGAAACGACTAGCATTACAAGAAAAGGGTCAGAGCATTCTGTGGGAAACTTGTAGGTATGGTTAAGCTTTTAGAAAACAGGATACAAGCACAAGAGACTGACTGTAATATCTTGTATTTTCACTGCATTTTCATCAGGAGAGCCTCTGTAAAGCAGCACTGGATTTAAAGCATGTGGTAGAGGCAGACTGTATTGTTGATGTTGTGGACACAATCAGAGCTAGGACACTGCACCACAGACAATTGAAATCTTTTCTTTGGGGAAGATATAATTTACAACAACAGCTTGAGTTAGTTGATCCTTGGCCAAGTGTTAAAGGAGTCTGGGCATTGCAGAATAAATCCTCATATTTGTAGACAAGGAGGTATCTCATGATTTTGTGAGGAGTGGAGATATGAGATGATGTTTGCAGCCTAATATATCTGACAAATTGAATGAAATGAACATGACATTCCAGGGAAAGGAGTTATTTCGCATAAAATATGAAAGCTTGTAAGATCTTTCAAAACACAATAGGTCCAATAGGTCTACTGACAAAGGAAGCAGGTGTAGGCATCTCTTTTCGTTTCCCTTTATGAGGAAAACAGAAAGTGCCTGAAAGTGTTTCTGATAAGCTTGGGGGTTGTCTGCAGAATTTGGAGCAGAAGGTCACAAGAAGACTTAAAAGTTGATCTTAAATTCAATTTTTTCTCTCATTCCATCACTGCTGATGGTGATACAGCACCTGAGGAGCTACAGCTTGAATTTATTGAAATGCAGTCAGATCACACCATGAATGAAATGTTTCACATTGTCAAATTGCTTGACTTTTACAAGTATTCATTTGCTAAAGAATTTCCTTGCATGAAGAAGTTTTCTGGGAATGTGTTCTCTATACTTGGCTCTACATACATTGGTGGGCAAAGTTTTTCTTTCTTAAAAACCAACATGAGTAAACATAGATGCTCCGCAATAGAAATTATGTGACACGCTGTGATGAGTTTCTCAACAAGGAGTATCACTCCTGATTTTTTTTTTTTTAAGGGGGGGGGGGGGATGATAGGCTGCATTTGCCTCCTTAAACTGATTCTAAAATTAAATGTGCTGGCAGCTATAGATGATATGAAATTAGCACAACAAGTAAACTGAGTATAACTGTCACCATTTTATTTTGTTTTCATTTAATTATTTTTTATGGTATAGTTTTACACCTTTTCTGAAATACAGTGTTAACTAATGAAGTCAATCTTTTTAAGAGGTGTGACCATCTGCTAACCTTCGTTTCCAGAAAGTGGCCCTTGAGCCACCCTTGCTTTAAAAAGCTATGTGCAAAGGCTCACTACTGAATTAAATGCAGCAAGAAGGAATACTGGGAGCACAGTGTCTCCTTCTTGGAAATGTATGCCTCTGCATTCCAGGTGTGAGTCAGGCTCCTCAATCTACTGGACCACCAAAGATCAACTCTGCCAGGTGTCCTTCATTCATCATGGTATTCACATGGCTGCACTGACAGTTGCTGAACACTTTGCAACCCACTTCGTGACTGCATTAACACTCTCTTCTTGCCTGCATACTTTTCAGGCTCATAAAAGACAATTTGAAGAAATCCTCCTGTCCTGTACCCCCTCACCCCCACCCCTTTAACCCTGAATTGCATAATGAACCTTTCAGTGAATGGAAACTACTTTAGGCTCATAACTTATCTCACAATATGACTCCAGGTTCAGATGATACAACATCTGACAGTGATTCTGTGTCTCCAGCTGTAACTGGGTAGAGGGGTTTCCCTTTGCAGTGCCACTCTTTGCTAGGTTTGTGCTTGGCTACCATGGAGCCCCAGCCTTTGCAGCATCTTTTCCCTTCCATACTGCATGTCTCTCCTCTTGCTGTTCTTTTTCCTCTCCCTTGGGGAACATGTCTGGGGTGTTATTGGGAAAGTTCTGCATCGTGTGTCGCTGACATAAGAACAGTCTCACCGTTGTTTTTCACTCCGTTTTCCTTTCTTTGTTTCCCTTCTCCTCTCATTGTTGTGCTTCAGCATTTGAGGTTCCTATTTTTCTTCTTCCTCCCTGCGTGCTCCTGAAGGCCGGCCCAGGCGTCTGATGCCTAACAGACGCCCCAGCCCCAGATCGACAGGTAGGGTTTGAATGTACAGTCTGGTACAGGCAAGGCCCAGGGAGGGGTGGGCAAGGCCCAGAGAGGGGTGATTGCCTTAGCTGCAACCTTCCCAAATTGCCGATTGGTCCCTCTGTCAGGTGTTCAGGAGGTGTGACTTGAGATGCGAACAATCACCTGAGGCGGGTGCGCTCCCTTGCGAAAGGGGCCCCCAGTTGGAAGGAACACACCATCGGACACGCTGGCAATCATGGAGGATTTTCTCACAATGAGTCAACCATCTTCACAATCAATGTCTATGAAACGTAAACGTAATGAGGCTAACAATTCAAAGACCCTTTCCGCTGCACCACGGTTCCTCGTGGTCTCACATACTGAAGACAGTCAGTCCTCCACCATGATAAATCCATTTCTTATTCAGAAAGGTGTTGATGCAATTGCCGGCCCTGTGAAATCCTGCTCTCATTTACGGACTGGCACTTTGCTTTTGGAAACTAGTTCCAATTCTCAAGCACAACCACCACTTGCTGCCTCACTTCTCCATGGCTACCATGTTCGTGTCGAGGCCCATAGAACTTTGAATTCTTCCCATGATGTTATTTATGCTAGGCTGTTCGGCGGTCTAACTGAGGCCAAAATACAATCTTACCTCTCTGATCAGAGTGTCATTGCCAACCACTAGGTAATGAAAGGCAGATTCCTCCTTAGTGCCCACCCACACTCTTTTTCTCAAGTGGTGCTTCCGTCTAAGATCAAAGCAGGTTATGAAATTATCATAGTCTGCCTGTTCATTCTGAACCCGATGCAGTGCTTTCAGTGTCATCATTTCAACCACACTAGAACACCTCATCAGCACCCAGCCACCTATGGCAGGGATGCGCACAAGGGCGATTGTCGGCCTCCTTCTCCCCACTGTATCAACTGCAATGGTGGGCATGCCGCCTCCTCTTGGGATTGTCCCGTGTGTTTTGATGAGTGGTCTGTCCAAGAGAATCAGGGGAAAGGAAAAAGGGCCTTACCCAGTCGCTTGCAAGTTATTGGCTAGTCACAAACCCTGCGTGTTTCCGTCTGGCACCTATAGTTCTGTTCTTGTTACCCCTCGCTCCATGAAGGACATGGCCATGCAGACATGTGACCTCCAATTCAGCTCTGAGGTTGTGAAATCACCCAGTGTCAAGGTAGCATCACCGTCCCCCCGTCCAGCTATGCAAGAAGCCATCAAACTCTTGCCTCAAGGGCAAAGCCACCAGCTACACAGCCAGTAGGCCGGAAAGGACAGGAGGAGTACTACCGTGAAGACTTCGTATGTCCCTCCAGCCAACCATCATCTGAGTCTTCCTCTAACCAGAAAGGCTCAAAGAAGTCTACCAAAAGCAAACGGTCTTCTCCTTCACCGACTCAAAGATCCTCTTTGACGGTGTCGCCATGTGATACCTTAGCCCAGCTGGCCTCCGTGTCGCCGGTGCACAACACCAACCATTTTTCAGCGTTGTACTCCACAGACCGACACCACAAGCAAGCTGATGCTTATGTGGAACCCATGGAGCAGTATCCTCCTGCTTCTGTGCTCTATAGTAGTGACTCTTCACAGGCTGGCATTCAGCAGCCTCCAAGGTGACACCTCTACATCTCTTCCTCATCATGACTCTCCTCCAATGGAATGTTTGCGGCCTGCCGGCCGGTGTGGCCGTGCAGTTCTAGGCGCTTCAGTTTGGAACTGCGTGACCGCTACGGTCGCAGGTTCGAATCCTGCCTCGGGCATGGATGTGTGTGATGTCCTTAGCTTAGTTAGGTTTAAGTAGTTCTAAGTTCTAGGGGACTGATGACCAAAGATGTTAAGACCCATAGTGCTCAGAGCCATTTTGTTTGCGGCCTTTGGTCCCACAAAGAGCATTTACGGCTGCTTTTAGCATTGAAGCATCCCCTTGTACTCTTCCTTCAAGAAACAAAATTGTGTCCTTTGAGCTTTCACATTACTTCCCGGTTCATTTTGGCCTTCCTCCTGAGGTCGCCATCCCATCTCATGGGGGGCGTCATGCTGCTCATACGCGATGACGTTCATAGTCAACCCATCTCCCTGACTACCCATCTTCAAGCTGCTGCAGTTCGCCTTTTCCTTCCCTACCTGTACCATTTGCTTCCCTCCATCATTCAGTGTCACCAGGATAGGCTTTCATCAGCTTATAGGGCAGCTACCTCCCTCATTTTTGCTGCTCGCTGACTTTAGTGTGCATCATACTCTTTGAGGTTCTCCTAGGACCTGTCAGAGAGGTGACCTCTAGGTTGATCTTCTTAACCACCTTAACCTCTTCTGTCTTAACACTGGAGCACCCACTTTCCTTTCCAACTCCTCGCACACCTATTCCCATTTTGACATATCCTTCTGCACTGCCCAGCTTGCCCATCATCTTGAGTGGTCTGTTCTTTTTGACACCTACTCAAGCAACCATTTCCAGTGTGCTATGTGTCTGCTGATTCCTGACCCAAGTGCGTGCACACCCGAATGGCAGCTTACTAAGGCTGACTGGCAGCTTTACTCCTCCCTGGCGACCTTCGATGAAAAAGATTTCCCCAGTTGTGATGACCAGGTGGAATATCTCACAAATGTTATCCTTACTGCTGCAGAACATTCAATTCCTCACACTTCCTCTTTACCACACCATGTCCCAGTCCCTTGGTGGACCGAGGCATGCTGTGACGCAGTTTGCACATGGAGACATGCTCTCCACAATTTTAACCATCATCCTACGATGGAAAACTGTATTCATTATAAACAGATGCATGCAAAGTGTTGTCATGCTCTTTGGGATAGCAAAAGAGCTGGCTGGATTTCGTTCACTAGTTCTTTTAACAGTTCCACCCCTTCCTCTGTCATGTGGGCCAACCTCTGACGGCTGTCTGGGACCAAGGTCCATTCCCAAATATCTGGCCTGACAGTAGCAGATGATGTCATTGTGGACCCTATTGCTATCTCCAACACCTTTGACCACCATTTTGCAGGAATTTTGAGCTCTTCCCATTATCATCCTGCTTTTCTTCATTGGAAATGAGTGGAGGAGGCTCAGGCAATACCCTTCTCTTCTTTGAATCGTGGGTGCTACAATGCCATCTTTACTATGAGCGGGCTAGATCATGTTCTCATTCATCCTGATCCTCCACCCCAGGGTCAGATGGCGTCCACATGTGGATGTTGCAGAATCTTTCTCTTGTGGGCAAGTACAACCATATCTGGGCAGAGGGCACATTTCCCAGATGTTGGCGTGAAGCCACCATACCATACCATACCATACCTAAGCCCAGTAAGGACAAAAACCTTCCTTCTAACTACCACCCCATCTCTCTCACAAGCTGCATTCATAAGATGATGGAACATATGATTCATGTCTGGCTGGTATGGTGGCTGGAGTGTTGCAATTTACTAACGAATGTGCAGTGTGGATTTCGAGCGTGACATTCTGCACTTGACGATCTTGTCACTTTGTCCACCCATGTCATGAATGGTTTTCTGTGGAAATCCCAGACTGTGGCCATGTTTATCAATTTGGAGAAGGCCTGCCACACCTGCTGGAGAACAGGTATCCTCCATACTCTGGAGAACAGGTATCCTCCATACTCTTTACATGTGGGACTTCCGTGGCCACCTGCCCTGTTTACTTCAGGAATTTTTAAAAGACCAAGTTTTCAAGGTGTGTGTTGTTTCTGCCTTGTCGGACACCTTTATTCAGGAAAATTGTGTGCCTAAGGGCTCTCTCCTCATTGTACTCTTTGCTATTGCCATTAATCCTATAATGGCCTGTCTCCCACCAGGTATCTCCGTCTCCCTTTTTGTTGACAGTTTTGCCATCTATGGCAGTTCTCCTGGACATGTCTCACTGAATGACTTCTTCAGAGATGTCTTGATCATCTTTACTCCTGGAGTATTGACAATGCTTTCGTTTTTCCAGTGACAAAGCCATCTGTATGAGCTTCTGGCAGCTCAATTGGTTTCTCCCACTGCCTTTACACCTTGGGCCTGTTGCCCTTCCGTTCGTTGAAACTACAAAACTACTGGGGCTGCTTGATAGAAAACTGTCTTGGTCCTCCCGTGTGTCTTACCTGGCAGCCTGCTGTATGCGATTCCTCAATGTCTTACATGTCCTCAATGGTACATCGTGGGGTGCCGATTGAACCACCCTCCTCCATTTGTACTGGTCCCTTATCTGTTTGAAACCCAGCTGTGGCTGCTTTGTTCATGCGTCTGCACGTCCATCTCTCTTACACCGTCTCAATGCTATCCACCATCATGGCATCCGTTTGGCCACTGGCTCCTTTTACAATAGCCCGGTTGAGAGTCTGTATGCTGAAGCTGCGGAACTATCACTGTCCTACTGCTGTGACTTCCTTCTCAACAGGTATGCATGCTGTTTGTCTGCTATGCATGGCCACCCATCCTATGCCTCCTTCTTCGATGATTGATTCCTTTGATTGTCAGTATGGGGCACATCTCTCTTTTCTGTTACCTCGTGGATTTCGCTTTCAGCACTTGCTATGGTGGCTTAACTTCACACTACCTGCAACTTTCCTGGTGGGTGTGAACCCTTCACCACCTTGGCTTCATGAAACGGCCCATGTTAACCTTGGCCTTCATTTATTTCGTAAGGACACTACTCCAGCCTCACTCTATCGCCTTCAGTTTCACTACCTTCACATGGAACTTCGCAATAAAATGTTTATATACACTGATGGCTCTCGAACTGAGAGTGGGGTCACGTGTGCCTTTGTCATTGGTGCCTGTGTCTTTTGATACTGGCTTGCGGCATGTTGCTCAGTATTTACAGCCAAGCCCTTTGCCCTGTATCAGGCCACAGAGTACATCTGGCGACACAGACTTTTCAATTGTGTCCTCTGCTCAGACACACTCAGTGCCCTTCAAAGTCTGTGTGCACTGTACTGCCCATTCCCTAGTGGAGTGGGTCCAGGAAAACTGTCACTTGCTCACTCTGGGTGGAGCCACTGTGATGTTTATGTGGGATCCTGGTCATGTCGGTCTGCCAGGAAATGAGGCAGCTGATGCTGCTGCCAAGGCTACAGTCCTCGTACCTCAGTCTGCTAGTTCCTATATTCCCTCTGATAATCTCTGTGTTGCTCTCTGTCAGGAGGTGATGTCCCTTTGGCATTGCCAATGGTCCTCCCTTCACAGGAATAAACTCTGGCTTATTAAGCCTCTCGCAGAGGCTTGGACAACCTCCTCGCGGCGCCTCCTGCCAGGAGGAGGTCATTTTAACTAGGCTGCGTATTGGACACTGCCTTTTTAGCCATCGTCATTTGATAAGTGGGGTTACCCTGCTACTTTGTACACATGCGCCCAAGTTTTAACTGTCTGCCACTTCCTGATGGAGTGCCCATTTTTTAACCGTTTACGTCGCCGCTTGGGTTTGTCGTCTGATTTTTCTGCCGATTTAGTAAATAACATGTGAGCTGTTGACTGCATTTTACTTTTTATCCGTCAAAGTAATATGGCGAAGACCATTTAATTTGTAGTTTTTGGACCTCCATTTCTGTATGGTGTCTTTTTAGCCCTTTCTCCATGTGCCTGTTTTTAGCTGTCATCTCTTATGTCAATTGGGCCTGACGTATAGTCATTTTGTAACCCCTCTCTGTCTTTGTGTTCTACAGTTTTGACTTGGGCGCGTATGACCCCAGTTGTTTTTTGTGCCCTAAAGCAAAACAAAACCAATCCCTTTGCGGTGAACAGAGTGTCTTATAACCACAGTCCTTAAACATAGCAAGAAACCCAACATCAATTGGCAGTTACTGACATGTTAGCATCATCAAAGTGCTCTGCAAACTGCTTGAAAGAATGGTGGCTCAATGATTATGCTAAGTTATCAGATCATGGGCCTTTTATCTTTCTATCAGTATAGTGTCTAGGAGGGACAATCCATAACTGGCCACTTGATTAGGTTGGAAACAGCAATCTGACAGACTTTTTCTAAATACAAATACCTCATAGGAGTCTTTCTGACATACATAAGACACTTGACACTGCTTGACCCACATAGGACACTCAACACTGCTTGGTGCAATCACCAATTTTTTCATAATTTTTTAACCCACCAGTTGTTTCGAGTTAGAATTGGCACATTGCTCAGTTTCCCACAGGTCCAAGAAAAGTCGTCACTTAGGACTCCATGCTGAGTGTTAAACTCTTACCCTCACCATTAATGGCCAAGTTACCTCTGTTGGACCAATGGTCAACCCCCATACTGTATGTTGACAATATTTGCACTTTGTATAGCTTTCAATCTGCAGTCTCGACTGAACACCAGCTCCCAAGATGCCATTCAAAGGGCCTCCACTTGGATTCTTACCCATGGCTTCTAGTTTTCTCCCACAAAAATGTGTCTTCTACCGTGGTTATTCAGACCCAAAAATCTCCTTCTGTACTCAGCATGTGGATGTTGTTGTGTAGTACCAAAATTTGTTGGGACTCAGTTTTGATGATTGCCCTAGTTTATCAAGTAAAGCCTACCTGTATGTGACAGCCTAATGATCTCATGTTTCCTTGTCCACACTTGTTGGAGTGCAGATTGCCTTACTCTCATGGAGGGATACTGGACACTGGCACCTTCTGGATTGGCCCTGTAGGCAGTCTCTTTGCCAAAGTGGAGATCATACCTCTTCAGTTCAAACAATACCAACTCTTGCTCACATATGCCATTACCATACAACTATTTCCTAATCATCCAATTTTTCAAATTCTTTATTCATACAAGGAGCATCAACCTCAGGTGGGATTACCAGTTGGGATGGCCCACAAGACCCTCTGTCGGGATCTCTGCCTATCCCCGTTAGAATGATCTCCCCATGTTTTGCCACAAACCCCTCTTCATTTAATATGTAGACCATGAATTAGTATGGATCTATTTCTGAAATCTGAAGTTTTAGTCACCCCAGTGACCTTTTGGCATCTACTCTTCTCATGATACCATCATTTATACTGATTGTTCTAAAACTGTGGATAGGATGGGGATGTAATGTGTCATTTATTCATTACACTCTGTTTTTTGTGTTTTACTCATTATTTAAGACATTAATTATAAATTATTTAATCAGCATTCTGTAAACTATGTACTGATTTGTTGGAGCTTTGGCTTGCATGGTCCCACAGAACCTGATAAATAAAAAAAAAATTAAAACACACGCTTTGTATCTCATGCCAATCAGGAACGTAATTCATAGCTCGGAACATGCAGTGTTTTTATGACAGAGCTGATAGCCATTAACAGAGCCCTATGCTTTATTAAACAGATCTTCCTCAACTGTATTTTAATTTATAATGACTCAATGAGGAGTTTCCAGGTTCTTGAATGCTGTTATTCATGTCACTTTGTGATATCTGCCTTTCAAGATCTTCTCTCTGACCTTAATCGTACTACCTGCTCCATTTTCTTTCCCTGGGTCTTACTTTGTGGTTATCTAGGAGAATGATCTGGCTGACCAGTTAGCTAGAGAACTTTTACTCATCTGCCATTTGCTTTGACAATCCCAGGTACTGATATGCAGGTGCAAATAAAACCTCTACTCAAACAACGTTTGTGGGGCTTCTGTCCCCTTTGATAAGGGGAACTATGGCTGCATGGTAAACCTCCTTCAGTTCCTCCTGGAAGGAATCCAGTGTCCTGTGTCACCTTCAAATTGATCACACCAGGTTATCCTACAGTGTCCAATGAGCCACTACCTTGTAGTGGTTGCAGAATCTTACAAGCAGTAGCCCACATCCTGGTTAAATGGCTGCCTCCTCCTCATGCCAAGCAAAGTCTTCTGGGATTTTTGCCTTTAATATTGGCTGATGAAATCTGGTCAGTTGAAGTTCTTCGTTTCCTCCAAGAAAGTGCTTTTTGTTCTCAAATCGATATGTGTAATAACATGAATTCCTAATATATTCCTATATGCTGCACATAAAAATGGGAATTTCCGGTGCTTTTGGCTAGAGACCATTTGTATATGCAACAGAAGGATCATCTCAGTGTCACTACCCTACAGTACAGGTTCAAAGTATGAATATTACGCACTCCCTCCTGCTTAGGCAAATGGAGCAAATCCATTAGTTCTTTTTGCTTTGGATGTGGTCTATGGTGAGCTCGATGGGACGTATCGAAGTACCGATAGTTCATGGGCGATTCCTCAGAAAACCCGACAGAATGAGTTTTTTTACTATATTTTTTCCACCACCAGTGGACCAAAACCCAGTTCAGAGCTCCAAGATGACTATACACAGAAAATTGCAGAAATTTTTATGATATGTTCCTAAGATCCTGGTTTCAAACAAACTTGCAAATTTTCTTGATATCTTTATCCATTTCCAACATACAGAGGTTCAAATTTACACTACTTCTATATATAAAATCTGAAATGAGACGAAATCTAAATAAAAAAATAGCTGCAGCTGACTGCTCAAATTTTAATGGTATATTCTCAAGGTATTTATCTAGAGGAACCATCTCCCTATTTCCAAAAATGTATATTGATTATTGAAAAACACCCCCAAAAGTTGCTTTTTGGGTACCAAAAACCAGCTATGGATTCTGAGATGACGACATGTGGCAAGTGGCCATAATGTTTATGATGTATTCCTAATATCCTGATCCCGAATAAACTTGAAATTTTTCTTCATATATTTATTAGCTTCTGAGATACAGGGGTTCAAGGTTACCCTATTTGTACATGTAAAATATGCATGTAAAATCTGGTATGAGACAAAATGTGGTTCATAAAATGATGAAGTATGGAAAAATATGCTATAAAGTGTTTGTGTTATCATCTTAGAACCCCATGTTGTAGTAATAAATCACAGTCAAAATTTTTTTGCTCATAAAATCCGGTCTGAGGAGTAAAATTAGTTTTGTGTCACTTCAATTTCATGTAAGTAAACTATCTAAATTTTACAAACCAGTGCATTTCTTTTTGTATGAGTTACATGCCCTGCTGTAGCAAGGAAAAGAAGGGAATCAGCAGAAAAATACTCCTATCAGAGCACAAAAAATGTGAATTTGATCCTGTTTATTTAAAAGACTCTGATGGAAAAGTGGGGTACCAGCTGCCTCATTCTACCTTCCTCAGCACATTTTAAAAAATTCCCAAAAATTTTGGCGTGCTGAGAGAGAAGAAGGTAGTGGCAGTGGTAAAGAAATGGAAAAGTAATAAATACAGGAAGATAGTGTACAATGTTGTGTTATAGAAGGAGCAAAGGAGACAATAGCAGTGTGAGAGAAACAAAGGGTTACAGTGCCAGTGGAACATAGCTGACAGTGACAGAACAGTGCTAGGAAAAGAGTGAAGGAGACAGTGCATTGGGGGGGGGGGGGGGGGTGTTGGAAGAATAGAATAAAGAGAGAGAGGAAAGTAGAAAGTAGAAGTGGGTGAGAACCAGTGACAATCAGTCACAGAGTGTATGGCAATGATAATGATGAAGACAGAGTTTCTGACGGTGAGAAGAGACAGCTGCAGCAAAAAGGAAAGAATGAGATATTAGCAGTAAGCGAGATCAAGTGGGATACAGTGACAGTGAGAGACTGTAGTAACAGGACAGAATGAAGTTGACTGTTGCGGTGACACAGGAGACAAAGATGGAAAGACACAAAGAGATAATGGCAATGAGAATGTTTGAGAAAAGGCAACTGGCAGTGGATCGGTATGAGCAATTTACAGCGATGGACTAGTGGGTGTGAGTGGTTTACAGTTAGGGGAGTTTGTGGGAGTTTGATGTGAACTGCATGTTAAAAAAAGTATGAATATATTTGCATGCCAAAATATTTGGGAACATTTTTAAAGATGCTGAGGAAGATAGAACGAGGCAGCTGGTACCCCACTTTTCAGTCAGTCTTTTAAATAAAGAAGAACATATTTCTACTTTTTTTTGCTCTCCAGTAGTAGTATTTTTCCACTGGTATATCATTTCACACTTATTTTTGTGTGAGGGTGACATGGTTAGGACTGGGGTGTCTCGCTCTGCTTTACCTGGGAAGTGGAGGGGGGGTGGGGGGTGGCACTCAACCATACCTCCTCTACTAGTTGGTGCAGTTATCTCTCTTTTACTCTGTTTTAATTACTTTTTGATGTGGTTAGTGCTTTTTCCTGCTGCACCAAAATTGAAATTTTAGGAGCAGCATCCTGATGAAGACAAGACCGTAAGGATTCCATATCCTTGCTAACAGATGATGACCAAGGAACAGTTGAGCAGATTTTTATGCTTCCTTCAAGCGAGTGGATTATATTTCCACCTTTAACACTTCATCTATTATGGATTGGGGTTTGTAAGGGACTTTTCCCACCACATGCTGAGCCCCAGGGTACATTCGACGACACCTACTCACCTACTGACTGTTTCTTGCACCTTATTGTACCATTCTTGGTTCAACTGATGTTGATTACATTTTTAGCCTCCTGACTTTTGGTATTACTAATCTCCCTGCTTGACGGTATAATATTCCATTGCTGTCTTACTCTTAATTGTGTTGGCAAGGTGGGTCGGGGGTGGATGAAGGTTCTCTCATCACAGATGAGTCTTATGGAGCTCTCATCTGCTCTCTGACCTGCATACTATTCTGACCCACATACATTGACTGCTTGTTGAATTGATTCTCAAATGAGACTGACACCTCAATGCAAAAAAGTGAGATAACACAGTGAATGTGACAAATGACCTGAATTCTAGGGGACTGGGCTTGTTACCTATCCAGACTTAGATTTGTGTAAACCATTTTGAACTTTATTGAACACTGCAGTTATGGTCTAAATAGAGGATACTTCAGGTGGAAACAGCAGCCAATCACAAATCATAACTGATTGCTGTTTCGACCCGAAAGGACTTTTATTAAGATCTCATGTTTTTCTTAAATCCCTTCAGGTGAGTGTGAGGATGATACTTTACAAAATGACACAGTTGATTTCATTTCTCATCCTTGCACAGTGATCTAGTGGTCCAACTCTAATCATTTTTTCATTGATGAAATATTAAACTCTAACTGCCCTACATCGCTTTTTTCCTCCCTTTTCTTGTATTGATTTACATCATATCTTAATGAAATGGTTATGTTGTGTTAATGTTTATGTTTTACATGCAGCTGTGGCCAACATTTTTGTGCTCTGAATAGCTATTTAGTACATTAAAGTCTAATGTAGCTTATGTTATTTACATATTATGTGTCATCCGCCCCATTCAATCACATTTATACAACAACAAACTAGTTTAAAATTTTGTGTTGCTGCCAATTTCATCTTACTCCATATTCAAAGATTATTGTTCTTACACCAATATGTATTTTTGATGTGTTCCAACTTCAGTGTGTTTTATGTATTAAATAGTGACACTGTGTATTTGCATCTAATTTTTTTCTTTTGTAGCTACAAAGAGACAAGCTTCCTTGGTTGACGGTGATGATGATGAAAGTATTAATAATGCAACTTTACAAAAGACATATGATGATGAAGTAACACACAGACTTGCTTATATTAAAGAGAAAGTATGTGGCATCTATTCCTTAACTTACAGGTGAGATAGTTTTTATGTTATTTCCCTCCGTGTCAATGTCTTTTTTAGAAATAAAATTCTGTTATTCAAAAACTATGCTAATATGAATTATTACATGAATGATCTAATTTGTTATACATGATTGAGTGTAAGCAACATTTTCCACTTAAATTGTGTGTTTATTAGGATGTCTTCTGACTTTCACAATATTGTAGCTTGGAAAGCCATTTTGGATAGTGTTTACCTGTATAAAAGTCATGAAACAGGAACACATTAGTGTGAATGTAACATAATGGAAAGATAGTTACCTAGACCAAGGAGCAATGCACATGTGAAATGAAGTTATTTCACATGATGTGTATCATTTATAAATTATTCTGTCTGTAATGGTTTGACAGATAGTCAGTGCACTTAACCAGAAAAGGTTGTACAGAGATGTAATTCTGACCAAATAATTAAACTGGAAGTAAACTAGCAGTTTCAGAGATTTATGCACAGTGAATTTAACCTACCACATGTAACATAGCCTACAATAGGCAGCCATGAGAGATTATGGGCACCAGTTGACGAGACCTACATATTATTGACCCAGGGGCCACCCAGTCCAGAGCTCTCAGCTACCAGTTGTTAAATGACATCCGGATTCTCCAGGTTTTTAGCCTGTTAAGTATGGGCAGAAAACACATTTGAAATCTCCCTGGGTCTAGAATGGAGATGAAGCTACCATTTCCTCACTCCTGGCTTATCCTGCACTTGTCCGGCATATGGGGGTGGGGAGCATGTCAGCCCCCTGCATTAGGTTTGAGGTAAGCGATGAGGTAAATACACTGTCCAGTCACATTAATGCGACCACCTGTCAAAAGCCGGACTATCCATATTTTGCAGCATGGATCACTGTGAGATATGCAGGAAGAGTGTCAAAGAGGCTCTGGAAGATACTGACAGGGGTTTTGAGCACGTTGACTCCAGTGCCATGGCCAGCTGTGCTAGATTTCTCGGTTGAGGATCCATGGCACATACAGCCCAATCGAGGTGGTCTCACAGATTCTTGATTGGTTTTAAATCTGGGGAGTTTGGTGGTGATGGGAGTATGGAAACACATGCTAGTGCTCTTTGAACCATTCACATTCACTGCAAGCTGTGTGACATGTTATATTGTCTTGCTGCCAGTTGCCATCATGCTGATGAACAACTGCATGTAGGGGTGGATATGATCCCCAAGGATAGATGCATGCTTATGTTTAAACATCATTACAAATTAAAACTGTGTACTGCACTGAGATACAAACTCGGGACCCTTGCCTTTCATGGGCAAGTGCTCTACCATTCAAGCCACCCAAGTACAACTCACAACCCGTTCTCACAGTGCTACTTCCACCAGTACCTGATCTCCTACCTTCCAGCTTCACAGAAGCTCTCTTGGAAGAAAGCATAGTTTGGGAAGTATTGGCAGAAGTAAAGCTGAGAGGGCGAGCTGTGAATTATGATTGGGTGACTGTGATGGTAGAGCACTTGCCTGCAGATGGAAAAAGTCCTGAGTTCAAGTCTTGGTCCACCACACAGTTTTAGTCTAACAGGAAATTTCATGTCAATGCACACTTTGCTGGAGAATGAAAATTTCATTCTGGCATACTTGTGTTGATAAATAGTGCCTACCAGACTGATGAGATCACCCAAGGTACACCACAAAAACATTTCCCAGACCATAACTCTTCCTCCTCAGGCCTTGACCCTCCTGACAATTTTTTCAGGGTTCTTGCTCTCACTCATTTCACCTTATAGCACATAAAACACGATTCATCTGAAAAGGCCACCTCTTGCCACTCAATGGACATCCAGTTGTGATATAGGCATACAAATTCAAGCCTTCATCATCAATGAATAGTAGGCAGTATAGGTGCATGAACCTGGTCCCTGCTGTGGAGGACCATATGCAGCTATGTTCACTGAACAATCATTGAGGGGACACTGTAAGTAGCTCCTTGGTTCATCTTGACAGTCAGTTACTCAACAGTTGCAACCTATTAGCCCATACACATGTCTGCAGTTGTCATTCACCACTATCATCGTGTGGTGTACTAGTTTCGGATAACATAATTTTGCTATGTATGGTATCCTGTAATGCTGGCAGCATGTAAAAAGTTTACAAACTTAGCAATTTTGGAAATGATTCCAGTCTGGGCTTGAAAGCCAATGATCATGCCCTTTTGGACATGAGATAAATCACTCCGTTTCAACATTACGATGACAACTGCACCGTTTTCCGTGTACCCCGGACATACTGTTTGTACTGTCCACTGCCATCTGCTATCTGTGAGTGGTTGCATGTTGACATTTAACATAGGTAGTGGGCACATTAGTGTCACTGGACCATGTATAGTGAGTAATTGAGTATTAAGTTCCATGAACTCTCCCAGAGCCTCATGGTTCTGAGTTATTCATGAGAGAGGGAGAGAGAGAGAGAGAGAGAGAGAGAGAGAGAGAGAGAGAGAGAGAAACTGCCCAGTAGTCATATACAGGCATGGCTCATGCTTTAGATACTGAGAAAGGCTGCGAGAAAGAAGATGGTGAATCAAGCGAAAATGAACCAGTATTACCTGGAAACAATTTCAACAAGTTATCATTGTCAACTCAAAATTCATCAGCTACATCCTTGTGATTATTTTGTACATATTTCAATGAAATTATATGAACACAATGAGTTTGTGACTATTTATTCATCTAAGGTCATTGATCTGTTGGTGGGTGCGGTGTGTGTGGCTGTGAACTGGGCTCTGCACACTCGATCCTTTCTGCATATTCTACAAGGGATGGCGTGAAATAATGTTTAACGTAAACAATATAATATAACATCAATCATTGGTTTGTTTGTTTTTGAATTCCTTTAAAACTAGCTTTCTTCACATGCCTGCTGACGTGAAATTAATGGTTTTATATCCATTTATTTACCTAAAATTAATCAATAATCTTTTAAGTCATTATCGTACTCATAAATAAGAACAACTTGTCCTATTAGTAGATATGTAACTTTCAGATTGAATGCATTCTTTCCTTTCATTGATTTGTATTGGGACAATTAAGAATTTGCTTTTTGAGAGCAGAGCACTCATCAATTCTTGACCTGTTCGCCTTTATACCAAGTGCCATCAGAAAAACAGAAAATCTGAACTCGGTAGTGGCAGCTGCATATGTTTACAGCAGCGACTTCTCTCACCCTTTCTTGTTATCAGGGGAACTAACTCATGGGAAGAAGCTTTAGTGAGACAGGAAACATTTCCCCCAAACAGCAGCAGAGGCACATCAAATGAAAAATGAAATTTCCCAAATATAAAAATTCTTTTATAAATTCGTACTTGTGTATGGCAATGATTGGAGACAGGTTAAAGGTTTGGCTGCCATGTGTATTGACCTGGATATATCTGACAGCCTACAACCCGTCAAAATAGTTGAAGAATTTTGAAAAAGTTATCTGAGGAGACTCGCTACGCAGTAAATGAGCTAAATAAAATTATGTTTGCTTTATTAATGTTTTGGTGTTTACCTTTATAAAGTCTACCCTCAGCTGAATCAAGCCCCTTCCAAATCAAACTCCTGGATATGCCACTGCATTTATCAGCCAATGACACATTTCTCGACACTTCATTACAACAAATTGTACTAAAAGATGTGTTTTGGAGAGAGATTGTTAATGCAGTGTATGTTTGCTTTGCTGCATGCTTAATGTTTTTCATGTTTTCAAGTCCAAATAGTGACATTTTTTCACCAACGATTTCCTCTCTTCATTCATGAAACTTAATATTTTCATGTTCTAGTGCTAGCTAGTGAGGCAATTACAAACTTGCTCCAACCATGCATAGAATTACCAATGACAGAAACAAAAAACTATCCAAAACGGTATCAAAACATTCTTACTGAATGTCAGCCAACAGTTCCCAAAACATTGACTGTCTTTATTCATGTGAGAAATATTCAGAATTCATTAAATTTAGCAATACATTATTGAGAAATATATTTTCATTATATTTTGAAATGGCTCCACCTCAGAGACTTTAACTATGAGCCGCAACTGATCCTATAGCTATTATCTTCTTTTCCCCTTCACATGAAACAACACTGCACTTCATTTTTCTTGCTACTAATGTCTTCCTCCAATGAAATTACATGGTTACTATTGACACTCTTTTATTGTGGCTACATTAAGAATTAATATTTTGCAAATAATGTATAAGATGAAACAAAAGTATGGAGACTTTCAGTACTGAGTTGTTTTCTGTTTTTTTGCAGGGCTGAAATTATGGAGAATTTGTTCTCCATGCTTCTCCTTGGCTATGAGTACATGCAAGATGAAAATTCCTCATTGAGTGGCACAGAAGAAACTGAGTCTGTGTTGAAAACTGAGGTTTCTCATCACTTGGAACCTAGTACCAGCTCAGAAAACTCTGAAAGAAAAACTGATAAACTTGTTTCAGCATTGAATACAGGTGAACATAAATTTTGTCTGTTTATCAAACCTTTACATACTGATTTTGTATATCTTGGTGCTGAACCAGAAATTGTAATGATAATTTGCTGAATGAGTAGTCGAAGTACTTGCTGAAGGGTGAGTACTGCTAGGGCAGTGTGCAAATTTTGTTTCATGGCAGAATCTGTGTATAATGTTGATATATTATTGTGAATGAACTAATGACTGAGAGGTTGAGCTTGTAAGGTACACATTATTTGCAGATAAGAGCACATTTTACTTAATTTCCAGTTTTGCTATTTCACATACAGGAAGTGAATGTATCATTGCTGCAGTACGTACAGAGAAAGAAGTGAGCAGTAGGTTCCAATGCTGACCAGCAGATGTGGTTGGCCATGTAGTGCTTTCAGAGCCAGTGGAATGAGATACTGATGCTGAAATCACTTGTGATGTCAGCAAAGAGATACATAGGGAAAGTACATTTATTCTGGTGCAAATCAAGTAATTGTTATTAATAAATATTTGATAACAAAAGTTGCCTTTTGCCACCCAGACATTAGGAGTAGTCTACGGGTCAAAAATACTATCTTCCAGTAATTTTCCAATGCCAGGAAACGTTGATGTTAATAAATAAATGAATAACGTAGGCATAACCAAAGATGTATGATCTTATATGAACTATATCGAATGTATACTGAAGTTACAGACTGTGCGCCATAGTCAGCTGTTGTTGATAGGATGCCTTTTGATGTAGTCGTATGCTCTCCTACTGTTAGTAGATTGCTTATAATCAGTGTGAACTATTTTATTTTACAAAGTTTCTTAAATAAACGCCCTGTAATAGGATTGTATGTAAAAATTATTTGCACAAAAAACTTCTGTCTGCTTAATTACATAAAACATAGACAGTAGCACTGCACTTTGAGAATCCAACAGTTCTGCTATGGCTGTGCAAGGGGACACAAAACTACAAGAGCATCTCCACATAACAGGTAGGAAGAATTCCTATGTGGCGACTCACTAAATCAGTTCAAGAATGGACTGGCTTAATTATCACAAAACTCTGGTGGGAAAGCATGGCCAGTTATACTGTATGCCCCTTATACCATAATCAACAGACTCACCGGCTAAACTGAGACATTTCTGGAGGTTTAGTTTGCGTGGGATGCTCTTACAAGCTCAAGAGAATAATAAGACATTAGAGTGGTATCTTGTTTAGTGAGCACCTCCCATAATGTGCAATTTGCATAATGAACAAAACAAATTTTTAAAAAAATGACTCACTCACTGAGCAGTGTTTTGCATAACGAGTGATGACAATTTAGTGTGACGTCACCAGCCGTTTGTGTGCAGCAGGGGAAACTTACATCAATATGAACACCTTTCATTGTTGGCAGTGGTATATGAACAATCTCTTTAGTATGTACTGCAGTCTGGGTTTAGCACTCTTTCTGTTACCATCTTAGTGCATCTTGTGATCACACATTTTTATAAACTTGTCTTCAGATCTTTTTTTTTTTACCATGCAAGTTTTAATAATTTTTGTACAAATTTCCATGAAGATAAAGCTGCAAGAGGATGACCATAAGAGAAAGAAAATGACCTTAGAAGTGAAATGTAAAATCATTGAAAAATGCGAATGTGGTGTGAGCATTGCTGATTTAGCACACACATACTATCCATTTTAGATCAACTATTTACGCTATCCTCAAGAACAAGGACAAGATTAAGGAGATAGATGCTTCAAAGGGCATGTCAAGAGTATCTAAACAACAGTTTCATATTCTGGATGATGTCGAAAGGTTGCTCCTTATATGGATAAATGAAAAGCAATTGCAGGACAACACTATTAATGAAAACATCATTTGTGAGTACACAAGAATGATTTTTGCTAACTTCATTAAGAAGATGCCAGCATCATCAGCAGTTGAAGAAGTGTTTAAGTGAAGCTGTGGGTGGTTCAAGAAGTTTAAGAGAAGAACCGACATCCACAGTGTCGTGAGGCACAGCGAAGCTGCCAGCTCTGACACAAAGGCAATAGAGATCTTCACCAGCGACTTCAAGATGCCCATAGATTCTGAGAGTTATCTGCCACAACAGGTTTTTAATTGTGATGAGACTGGTCTATTCTGGAAAAAGATACAGAAGCTTACTGTTGTGACGCGCCGATCATTCAAAGTGCTGCCGCGCAATTATGTACATCCTCTACATGCGGCACTCTCTGCCAGCCATGCAGCAGCCGCACCACCTAAGCGGCCAGCTGGCCAGCGTCCGCTAGACTTGGACTTAGTGCTTATTTGAATGTTACCGTGTTCACATTGGTCAACTTGCCCTGTGGCTTACATGTGTTGCGTCGTTTTTGAAATATATGTGTTCAACTTGACGTTATAACAATTGGCGACGAGGTAGTGGATTTTTCCTTTTCACCGTTGACCCGCAGGTTTCCATGGCTACTTTAGAGCAACTATTGCAAGGTCTCACTGAACAGCAAACGCTTCTCACATCGGCGATTCGTGATTTCGTTGCGGCGTCCAATGCGGGCCAATTCTCATCATTGTCTGTACCTCCTTTCCCTCCTTACGACGAGACGGCAGAACACTAGTCCGATTACGAAAAACGTCTTTGACAGCACTTCTTGGCATTTCATGTCATGGCCAAACAAACATGTAAGTCTCTGTTCTTTTCATGGATTCCACCTCAAATGTATCAGTTGTTGTCGCAATTGGCTCCTTTGAAAGATCCTGCGTCTTTGTCCTTTGCTGAAATGTGCTCACTTCTGTCCATATATTTTCATAAGCAAACGCATGTGGTAGCCTCTCATGTTGCCTTTTATTGTTATCAAAAACAATCGAATCAATCCTATCGTGATTGGGCTGCTGAGCTTCACGGCCTCAGTCGAAAGTGTCAATATGTTACTGACATTCACAAAGAATCCTACTCGGATTCCATGGTACGGGATACTATTATCCGGTTGGCACCTGACAAAGAAGTGAGGCAACGTGCCCTTCAGTTGGCAAATTGGACTCTAGATGAAGTCCTATCCATCGCGCAGTCTTTTGAAATTTCTTGCGCCGCTGAAGCCCAAATAGAGGCGTGTGGTGATGCCGGGGAAATACAACCTCTGTGCGCTGTTGACAATGCGTGCGGCGTTTCCCCGCCGGCCGATGTGGCCGCAGTACGCTCCCACGTGCAGCCTCGGCCTAACCATAAAATAACCCTCTCAGAAACTGCAGCAAAACCCCCGGCAACTTCCTTCATGTCCGCGGTGTTTTGCGAAACATTCACGCGAGGATTGTCCCCAAGGTTGGGCCGTGTGTCACAATTGCAAAAAGAAGGGTCATGTGTCTTCCGTTTTCAAATCTGACCGCGTACATGATGTTCATGACCGTGACGCTGATTCTGCTTTTGTGTTGTCTGTCAATTGCACTTCTTCCCTTTCAGGGAAGTTATTCCTCACAGTCCAAATCCTTGGTCGGGATGTTCGCATGCAGGTGGATACTGGTTCTGCTGCCAGTATCATTAATTCTCTGTCGTATCTTCAGTTGGGTTCTCCAATCCTATCACCTGTCACTAGGCAATTATGGATGTACAATAAACAGAAGATTTCTCTCTTGGGACAATTTAATGCTGAGGTATCTTACAAATCTGTTGTTCACACTGTTACCATATTTGTGGTCGACCATAGTAATGCGGAAAATCTTTTTGGTTTCGATACCTTTCACGTTTTTCGGTTCTCCATAGATGCCTCTGTCAATATCGTCTCTGATGCCATTCTTTATGCTCAATTGGATTCCTTGTCGACGACATTTTCGTCCCTTTTTTCTCCTGTGTTAGGTCATGCAAACGATTTTGAAGCTCATATCACACTCAAACCCACTGCTCGGCCTAAGTTTTTTCGGGCTCGGCCCATTCTTGTGGCCCTTCGTGATTGGGTAAAACGGGAGCTGGATCGTCTCACTGCTTCAGGGGTCTTGCTTCCTGTCACTTCAAGTGAATGGTCCTCTCCTGTAGTTGTCGTTGCTAAGCCCAATGGTGATATTTGTCTCTGTGGCAATTTCAAAGCCACTGTAAATGCCCAATGCCTCATCGACACTTACCCTATGCCCCGACCTGAAGAATTGTTCACTAAACTTGCGGGAGGCCAGTATTTTTCTAAAATTGACCTGTCGGAAGTTTATCAATAACTTCCTCTCGACACTGCTTCCCGGCAGTTTCTGGTCCTTAACACGCCTTTTGGCCTCTATCAATACCAAAGATTGCCATTCGGGGTTGCCAGCGCCCCTGCTCTCTTTCAGTGATTCTTGGAACAATTATTGCTCCCTGTCCCTGGGTGTATCAATTACATGGACGACATTGTTGTCACTGGCTCCACCACTGAAGAACATCTTCAGAATCTCCGCACACTTTTTCATGTCTTACAGACTGCCGGTCTTAAGTGTAATCTTCAGAAATCACAATTTTTTCAGGCATCTATCACATACTTGGGGTTCCAACTCTCTCGGGATGGTATTCGTCCGCTTCAGCAAACTGTCGTTGAGATCGATGCCCTTCCTCGCCCTATGTCTGTTAAGGAACTGCAGGCTTTCTTGGAGAAATTAGCATACTACCACAGGTTTTTACCACCTGCGGCTCGGTGGCTCAGCCGTTGCATCGTGTCATGTGATGCGGCTTTCCAAAAATTGAAGACTAAGCTGAAACAGGCCCTGTCCCTGGCTACTTATCGACCTGGCCAACATCTCATTCTTGCCACAGACACGTCAAAATATGGGGTTGGTGCCATCCTTGCGCACCATTTTTCTGACGGTTCTGAACAATCCATTGCTTATGCCTCCAAAACGCTCACGGACGCCCAACGGAAATATTCTCAAATTGAAAAAGAATCTTTGGTCATTATTTATGCTCTTCATAAGTTTGGTGTTTTTCTTTATGGATCCAAATTTCAACTTGTAACGGACCACAAACCACTTGTTTCCTTGTTTCATCCATCAACGTCACTTCCCGACAAGGTTGCACACCGCCTCCAGCGTTGGGCTCTTTACAATTTCAATTATGAGATTCATTTTTGGCCGATGGCTCAACATGCGAATGCTGATGCACTGTCTCGCCTTTCCATGGGTCCTGATCTGGCATTCGATAGGGACGAAGTTTTTTTGTTTACACCTGGACGTTGCCGAGCAGCGGGTTGTGTACGGATTCTCCATCACCGGGGACCGGCTGGCGGCTGCTACGGGTTCTGACCCTACCCTCTCCCGGGTTTTATGCTGTATTCAGAAGGGTTGGCCAGATCGGCCGTCCGCTAAGACTTCTGATCCGTTGCGTGTGTCTCACACAAAATCTCTGGCGCGCCGTCATGTGTACTGGCCTGGCATCGACTCTGAAATCGTACACATGGTCGCTGCCTGTGGCCCTTGTGCATCACAGGCCGGTGCATCGAAGCTATCTTTGTCACCGTGGCCTTCGCCTGAGAAGCCCTGGGAGCGCATTCATGCTGACTTCGCGGGACCTTTTTTAGGTACTTACTGGCTACTCGTAATTGACGCCTACTCTAACTTTCCTTTCATTGTTCGTTGCACGTCGCCTACCATCGCGCCAACCACAAGTGCTCTCGCCCGCATTTTTTCTTTGGAAGGCCTTCCCTCTACTCTTGTTACTGATAATGGTCCGCAATTTTCCTCTTCCGAATTTGCGGATTTTTGTGCTCATCACGGCGTCATGCATGTCACGGCCCCTCCGTTCCGTCCGCAATCTAACGGTGAGGCTGAACGACTGGTCCGCACATTTAAGGCTCAGATGAGGAAACTCCTGACTTCTTCTCCTTCTGATGATGCTCTTCTCCAATTTCTGGCTTCTTACCGTTTCACCCCCATGGGCGACCACAGCCCGGCTGAGCTCTTACATGGCCAACAGCCCCGCACGCTACTTCATCTTCTATGGCCTTCCACCTCACGGCCGCAGGTGCCTTTGCTTGGCCGGTTCACCGCCGGCGACCTTGTATGGATACGGGGATATGGCAGGCAGCCAAAATGGAGTCCAGGTTGCATCTTACGACACCGTGGCCAATGCCTGTATGAAATCCAGATGGACATGGGTGTTGCAGAGTGTCATTCGGACCAGCTTCGGCCTCAGGGTGCAGGCAACGACTGTTCCAGATGCCGCTACACCACCTTTGGCTCTACCTGACGCTCGGGATTTTGGCATCTCTCATTACTCACAACGCAGCCCTCTCACCGTCATCTCAGTGCCAGCACAAGAACGGATGCCACCAGGAGACATGCCCATGCAGGAACCGGATGACCATCATCTGTCGGAGCAACTCTACTCACCTCCTTCTACTACGGATGCCGACACATTGCCCATGTCTTCTGTTATATCAACCGTACTTGCTGCAACAGGCATATTGGTGCACGGGGTCCCAGCAGATACGACCCCTACGTCTCCTGTCATCTCAACCCGTTATCATCAGGGACACTTCCGTCCGTACGGGAAGCTGCCTCCTCGAGACTTCACGGCCAGTCAAACAACGCCTATGGACAATAGCCATCTACAGACCACCTCCATCAAGACCAGTGCAAAAATTTTAAAGGGGGGAAAAGTGTTGTGACGCGCCGATCATTCAAAGTGCCGCCGTGCAATTACGCGTGTCCTCTACATGCGGCGCTGTCTGCCAGCCATGCAGCAGCCGCGCCACCTAAGCGGCCAGCTGGCCAGCGTCCGCTAAACTTGGACTTAGTGCTTATTTGAATGTTACCGTGTTCACAAGTCTTGCTTGGTCAACTTGCCCTGTGACTTAAATGTGTTGTGTCGTTTTTGAAATATATGTGTTCAACTTGACGTTATAACACTTACCTTTATAACACCAGAGGAGAATGCATTGCCTGCTCACAAGCCATTGAAAGACCTTCTCACACTGCTGTCTGTGCCAATTCAAGCAGTAAATTGAAAATTAAACTGCTGCTTTTTTACCGTTCAGAAACTCCACAAGTGCTCAAGAAGTGTATCAGTGGAGTGTTTGATCCTTTGGTGAAAAAATATTTTCTTGAGATGAAACCGCCACTCCATGTCTTGCTTGTTACAGACAATGCCCCTACCCATTTCCCATGCCTGCATGACCACCTTCTTTGTAGAATTTCAACTCATCAAGATCCAATTTCTGCCTCCCAACACCACTCCGTTACTCCAACCTATGGACCAGCAGATTATTCCTAACTTTAAGAAGCTTTACACTAAAGCACTCTTCAAGCATTGCTTTGAGTTGACTGAAGCTACCAATTTCACTCTCAGAGAGTTTTGGAAATATCATTTCCTGCATCAAGATGATTGAAAAGGCATGGGAAGTGGTTACCAAGAGATCTCTTGCTTCTGCTTGGAAGAAGCTTTGGCCAGAGTATGTTGTTGAATGTGACTCTTGAGGCATTTGAGTCAGTACCTGTGGAGCCTGTAGTCAATGAGATTGTGTTTTTGGCCAAGAGCATGGGACAAGAAGTGGATAACGATGATATCAATTCTTTTTATGTAAATAATCAAGAATGTAATGATGTTTTGTTGTGTTAATTTTTGTAAGATAACCGTATAATTTAGTAACATAGCCACTCCTCAATTATTGCTCAATCAAGTATGGCAGGTGGCCAAACTCATGTTTATGTTCCCCTAACTCTTTTGAACAATTGTATCAATGACTTATTCAATATAAAATACACAAGAGAGAAAGTATTTGTAGCTGAATAAAACTTCCTTAACCATCTACAGAAAGTGTTGACTATTTTCAGTAGCTTTAAAGGAATAGAAAAAAGAAAAATAAACAAGATTTTGAAAACTAACATGAAAGGCATACCTTTTACACTCTACTTTTATTTTTTACTGCAATTGCTCAAAGTAAAATAGGGTCTTTCACTACACTGTTTTACTTGTTTGTCAAATATGTGCAAATTGAACAAATACAAGTCACTGTTAATAAATAGTAGAGGTATGCCATTTTCCTTAATTCTCTCTCTTTACATCATCACATGTTTATTGTAATAAAACTATTATGGATATGCAACTGTGTGTTATTATGCAACCAATGTTTGAGCAAATAAATTATATACACACATTTTCCTCATGCCTCTATTTGTCTGTTAGAAAAAACTGTATCAAAATCCTGACAGCTATTGGTGAGATTAGCCTTCGCATGCAGACAGAAAAACATGATGGGGAATTTAATTTGTAATATGTGGAGCTATATATAGATTATGGTCAAGCTTCACTGCACTCTGGAATGTCAGTGACTGTTTACTGCTTTTCCTTAAAGATACTGCCTCTTCTGTAGCTGACCAACCGATAGCTTGAAATGTCCCTCCAAACACCAGTTACATATGGAACAGATAACAGTGGTATACTGCACACTCATCACTTCTATAATTACAAATTTAGTACACAAACCTTCCTTGTGAATCAGTCTGTCTGTTAGTGAAAACCATCTGAAGATAATTATAGGAGTGAAAGACATTTGAAAAATGTCAGTCTCCCTATACACAGCTGCTTTTGGAATAGACATTGTTCGTGCATGAGTGTATTAATTTTATTGCATATGTTAATAATCAATAGAACATTCATTTGAAGTGACATATTTTATATCAGTGACAAATGCAAAGTCAGCTACCCATTCACTCTCACTCATTCTGGATTCTGTCTCTCCTTCCTTCCCATAAACAGGGTGATTATTTCCTTCTGGATTGCGAAAAACATGCCAAGAACTTAGTCTTGTGCACGCCGTCTACACACTATGGAAGGTATGTTGTCATATGCCCTTTGAACCTCTTTTCATAATTCAGTTTTTGTTTTATAATTAAAGCGGTCAGCAACCCAAAGATTGATTAGAACAGAACAGAGTTGTACTAGGCATTGTCCTGCTGTCACCTTCTGCTGACCGTTGACCAGACTTACCTATCAATGTATAGGGGACTTAAAGTTTAATGTGGGTTCTGAACCATGGTGCAACTTAACATTTTTCATGTCAACAAACATTTCCAGAGCTGAAAAATTGGTAAATGACAGATAAAAATCCTAGGAATGTCTGAGTATTGAGCCTGACATGGTTGGTTCTGTGGTCTGGCACTTTACCACTGAGCCACATCATATGTGATTCAAAACCTTGTTGAAAATTCTCGATGATGATGGTGCTAATTTTAAGTAAATATTTCTCCATCAACTTCTGTTTCCAACAGCACCTGATACTCGGTTTGTTCTCCTTATTTTCTGTCAGCTCCTTGAACTTTAGCATTAATAAGATAGGGTAGATTTATGTTTTTCTTCCAAAGTTCCTCAGCACGATGCATTAAACTCCCTCCTTATACACCGTCCTTTTGTGTAAAAGGGCTTGATTAGGTGCATGATCTATTTTCAAATTTTGTTGGCTTTGTATGTGTGTAGGGGCAATCGTAAGTGTTGCATTACCCTGTTATTTTCTGTTAACTTCCTATGAATTGAGTAAATTGCAGGCAGGATTATGGTTGGTGAAATGAAGAAATGTCCTTAGCACATGCTGGTTCAGTGCAGCAAATGTCTCATTGAACCCATGATTAATTCTGTGTGTGTATGCCATGACAGATAGAATCATAAGCATGATCAAGAATGGACAAAGTCCAGCTCACAGCATCGCTCTTCAGAGTTAATATGAAACAAAATCAGTTCTAGGTAACTTTTCAAACTCTATGAATTTATGCTGAAATTTTACAAGTCCTTAAAATTAGTGCTCCAGTTCAGAGTTAAAAGTTCATGAGCCTACACAGAATTTCTGTAGATTTCATCTGTTGTTGCAAAACCTATAAAATTACAAGTACTGTACATATTACTATAAAAACTGTGCATCTAAACATTTCACATGACTCATACTTGCATGATGATTCCTTTGATGTGTTGAAAAGTATCAGTTTCCTTGTTTTTTAAATCAGAAAATCTAGCATAATGTTTTTCGTTGGTTGTACATGAACTTTATAAAGAATAAAAATTGCATTAAACTTACTGCTACTAGAAGTATTACAATGAACCAGGGATAGAATTTCACCAGAATTTATGTAGTGGCATGAGTTTTTTGCTGGCGTCCTTGGTGTTGGGCTTAATTAATCTTATTTACTGAAGTGGTCCAAACTATTATTATTTATTCTTATGTACTTTAAACTTATGGAGAATGAAAGTTCTGCAGATAACTACTGTGGTCCATTATCTATTACTATACTTAGTGTTGTGAGCTTTATTTTGCACTAGAATGTGTTTTTCTCCTCTCAGAGTCAACCCAAGTTGTATTTCATTAATAGAAATTCTGAAGGAAGGTACTCATGGATAGTGCTGTTCAAAAGCTGTCAGTGCACTTACTTCATTAAGATCACTTAAAATATTTAGAAGTTATTAATTTTTCAAGGTAATAGGCACAACCATATTTTCCGTTGTCCATATCTAAAGTACTTACAGAGTGGGTATGTAGCCATCATTCCTCACCTCATTTCTCTCTTTCATGTGACACCATTGCCTATTCTGCATCTTTATAAATATAGATATTCCTTATGTGGTAGCCAGAAATAATCCATGACCTTTGAGTTTTACCTGTGGTGGCACCCCTCACACTGTGCGCATTCCTTCATGGCCCACATATTTTGCCATTAGCATTGGGTGTGATGTGGACTGCTATTCAAAAGATACACTATGTGATCAAAAGTATCAGGACACCCCCAAAAACATATGTTCTTCATATTAGGTGCATTGTGCTGCCACCTACTTCCAGGTACTCCATTTCACTAACCTCAGTAGTCATTGGAGATTGTGAGAGAGCAGAACGTGACACTCCACAAAACTCACAGGCTTCAAAGATGGTCAGGTGATTGGGTGTTACTTGTGTTATACATCTGTATGTGAGGTTTCCACATTCCTAAACATCCCTAGGTCCACTGTTTCCGATGTGGTAGTGAAGTGGAAACGTCAAGGGACAAGTACACCACAAAAGAATACAGGCCAACCTCCTCTGTTGACTGATAGAGACCACCGACAGTTGAAGAGGGTCGTAATGTGTAATAGGCAGACGTCTATCCAGACCATCACACAGGAATTCCAAACTGCATCAGGATCCTCTGCAAGTACTATGACAGTTAGGCGGAAGGGAAGAAAACTTGGATTTCATGGTAGAGCGGCTGCTCATATGCCACACATCACGCAGGTAAATGCCAAACGATGCCTCATTTGGTGTAAGGAGTGTAAACATTGGATAATTGAATAGTGGAAAAATGTTGTGTGAAGCGACGAATCACGGTACACAATGTGGTGATCCGATGGCAGGGTGTGGGTGTGGTGAATGCCCAGTGAACGTCATCTGCCAGTGTGTGCAGAGCCAACAGTAAAATTTTGAGGTGATGGTATTATGGTGTGGTCATATTTTTCATGTAGCGGGCTTGCGCCCGTTGTTGTTTTACATGGGACTATCACATCACAGGCCTACATTGATGTTTTAAGCACCTTCTTGCTTCCCACTGTTAAAGAGCAATTCGGGGATGGCGATAACGTCTTTCAACCTGTTCATAATGCATGGCCTGTGGCAGAGTGGTTACATGACAATAACATCCCTGTAATGGACCTGCCTGCACAGATCCCTGACCTGAAACCTATAGAACACCTTTGGGATGTTTTGAAACACCAACTTCATGCCAGGTGTCACCGACCGACATCAATACCTCTCCTCAGTGCAGCACTCTGTGAAGACTGGGCTGCCATTCCCCAAGAAAACTTCCAGCACCTGACTGAATGTATGCATGCAAGAGTGGAAGCTGTCATCAAGACTAAGGGTTAGCCAACACCATATCGAATTCCAGCATTACCAATGGACGGTGCCACGAACTTGTAAGTCATGTTCAGCCAGGTGTCCGGATGCTTTTGATCACATAGTGCATAGTGTTGCTCCACTTGCTACCCCCCCCCCCTTTTTTCCCCCTCACACCCCACCCCAACAAGCTGTGCTCACCTGTGTTAGGATTCTTGCCTCATTGCATCATCTGTCAAACCAGCACACATGCAGTCATTCACAGCTTGTGCTTCCAATCTTCAAGATTAAGATTTGAAGCAGTTACCCACCAATCTTCTGTTTTTGTGGTTACTCTAGATGGAACCTGTTTTCCATAGAAAGATTAGAACAGACAACAATCACTAATACAAATGTGTCTAATCCAAAAAAGAATGGAGACTACATTTGTGAAAGACGTTCCTAAAACAAAGGCAAGTTGATTACAGTTTCATGATTGTTATAGACAAAAGATGAACATATTTTGCTAAATACTACTACAGTCTCTTGCTGCAAACAACCACATATTTGGAAAAGCTGACACAAAGTGATGTGGTGCAGTGATTAAGACATGAGATTCAAGTTTGGGAATATTACCCATCCCATTCTTATCCAGCTATGAAGATAAAGGTTTTCCATGGGCTCCTTCAAAAACAGCAGCAACCTATTTCCTCCTTCATTTTAATTCTGTGTAGTATGTCCCCCCCCCCCCCCCTCTCTCTCTCTCTCTCTCTCTCTCTCTCTCCAACAGTGTGTTGAGTCCAAGATGCACAAAATAACAACAAAATCTGGATACCTTTATATCTTAGTATGAGTTAGTTATTAGAAAATGTTTGAAAAATAATATCTCTTTTTTACATGCATATACCATGCATAGGAAATGCTTTATCCTCAAGCAACTGGCATAAAATAGTGAAATTTTAAATGAATCTTGTGTGAATTACTGATAAAAGTGATATAGTGACAGTTTCTTCCCTTCTTTTTGTGTCTAATATTTGATATTTTTTACAGGTATTAGTCAGGGTGTTTATGACTGTTCATCTCCAGAAGTGTACTATGTACCTAAACCAAAGCAATGGCTAAAGCAAGAGAGTTTAAAATCTAAAAGAAGATGTTCTCTTACTGAACAATCACACAATTGGAGCAGTTATATTGCTGATAATGGTTTTGTGAACAACAGATGCATAGTTCGAGATCTATTGTTTTGTTTAAAAGAGTGCTTAGAAGAGACCAGCACTTTGTATTATAAATCACGTGCATCTGGTACTAGAGAAACATTACATTGTAAAGCCGTACCTTCCTCTGTGACTGATGAAACTCTTCCAAATCGTTTACACAGGTATGTGGTATGTGGAGTCTTTTGTGCACTGTATACCTAAATTGTTGCACGTATTTCAGGAATGAAAAAGTTCTTAAGTTTATCAAAACTAGGAAGCTTATCAGTTGTAATGCATGTCCTGCATGCACGTGCTACCCCCCCCCCCCCCCCCCCCCCCCCCCCCCACACACACACACACACATACATACACACAAAAGTGCAAAATGACCAACAGATTTAACTTCATTATCACGTAATGAGGAGGTACTGGATGGAATTGGGGAGAAGAGGAAATTGTCGCACAACCTGACTAAAGGAAGGGACTGGTTGGTAGGACATGTTCTGAGGCATCAAGGGATCACTAATTTAGTATTGGAGGGAATCGTGGAGGGTAAAATCGTAGAGGGAGATGAAGAGATGAATACACAAAGCAAATTGAGAAGGATGTAGGTTACAGCAGTTACTCGGAGATGAAGAATCTCGCACAGGATAGTGTAGTATGGCGATCTTCATCAAACTAGTCGCTGGACTGAAAACCACAACAACAAAAACGTGATACAAAAGCAATAATTAGGGTAACAATTGTTTTTAAGCAAAGATAATGTTCTTTATAGTTGTTGTTTGTTGTTGTTGTGGTCTTCAGTCCTGAGACTGGTTTGATGCAGCTCTCCATGCTACTCTATCCTGTACAAGCCTCTTCATCTCCCAGTACCAACTGAAACCTACATCCTTCTGAATCTGCTTAGTGTATTCATCTCTTGGTGTCCCTCTACCATTTTTACCCTCCACGCTGCCCTCCAATACTAAATTGGTGATCCCTTGATGCCTCAGAACATGTCCTACCAATCGATCTCTTCTTCTAGTCAAGTTGTGCCACAAACTTCTCTTCTCCCCAATCCTATTCAATACTTCCTCATCAGTTATGTGATCTACCCATCTAATCTTCAGCATTCTTCTGTAGCACCACATTTCAAAAGCTTCTATTCTCTTCTTGTCAAAACTATTTATCGTCCATGTTTCACTTCCATACATGGTTTCACTCCATACCAATACTTCCTGACACTTAAATCTATACTCGATGTTAACAAATTTCTCTTCTTCAGAAACGCTTTCCTTGCCATTGCCAGTCTACATTTTCTATCCTCTCTACTTCAACCATCATCAGTTATTTTGCTCCCCAAATAGCAAAACCCCTTTACTACTTTAAGTGTCTCATTTCCTAATCTAATTCCCTCAGCATACCCGACTTAATTTGACTACATTCCATTATCCTCGTTTTGCTTTTGTTGATGTTCATCTTGTACCCTCCTTTTAAGACACTGCCCATTCCGTTCAACTGCTCTTCCAAGTCCTTTGCTGTCTCCGACAGAATTACAATGTCATTGGCGAACCTCAAAGTTTTTATTTCTTCTCCATGGATTTTAATACCTACTCTGAATTTTTCTTTTGTTTCCTTCACTGCTTGCTCAATATACAGATTGAATAACATCGGGGATAGGCTACAGCCCTGTCTCACTCCCTTCCCAACCACTGCTTCCCTTTCATGCCCCTCGATTCTTATAACTGCCATCTGGTTTCTGTACAAATTGCAAATAGCCTTTCACTCCCTGTATTTTACCCCTGCCACCTTCAGAATTTGAAAGAGAGTATTCCAGTCAACATTGTCAAAAACTTTCTCTAAGTCTACAAATGCTAGAAACGTAGGTTTGCCTTTCCTTAATCTAGCTTCTAAGATAAGCCGTAGGGTCAGTTTTGCCTCACGTGTTCCAATATTTCTACGGAATCCAAACTGATCTTCCCCGAGGTCGGCTTCTACTAGTTTTTTCATTCTTCTGTAAAGAATTCGCATTAGTATTTTGCAGCTGTGACTTATTAAACTGATAGTTCAGTAATTTTTACATCTGTCAACACCTGCTTTCTTTGGGATTGGAATTATTATATTCTTCTTGAAGTCTGAGGGTATTTCGCCTGTTTCATACATATTGTCCTCAAGTACATCGCCCTTGTATAGACCTTCTATATACTCCTTCCACCTTTCTGCTTTCCCTTCTTTGCTTAGAACTGGGTTTCCATCTGAGCTCATTATGTTCATGCAAGTGGTTAACTCTTATCTCCAAAGGTCTATTTAATTTTCCTGTAGGCAGTATCTATCTTACCCCTAGTGAGATAAGCCTCTACATCCTTACATTTGTCTTCTAGCCATCCCTGCTTAGCCATTTTGCACTTCCTGTCGATCTCATTTTTGAGACGTTTGTATTCCTTTTTGCCTGCTTCATTTACTGCATTTTTATATTTTCTCCTTTCATCAATTAAATTCAATATTTCTTCTGTTACCTAAGGATTTCTACTTGCCCTCGTCTTTTTACCTACTTGATCCTCTGCTGCCTTCACTACTTCATCCCTCAAAGCTACCCATTCTTCTTCTACTGTATTTCTTTCCCCCATTCCTATCAATTGTTCCCTTATGCTCTCCCTGAAACTCTGTACAACCTCTGGTTCTTTCAGTTTATCCAGTTCCCATGTCCTTAAATTCTCACCTTTTTCCAATTTCTTCAGTTTTAATCTACAGGTCATAACCAATAGATTGTGGTCCGAGTCCACATCTGCCCCTGGAAATGTCTTACAACTTAGAACCTGGTTCCTAAATCCCTGTCTTACCATTAGATAATCTATCTGAAACCTGTCAGTATCTCCAGGCTTCTTCCATGTATACAGCCTTCTTTAATGATTCTTGAACCAAGTGTTAGCTATGAGTAAGTTGCGCTCTGTGCAAAATTCTTTATAGTAAATGCTCAGTCTGTCAGCCATCATACTTCAACAATAACTGTAGCCGAGGGACAATTTTGTTAACACCACTGTACTGCATATCAGGAGGTAGGATGAGAAATTGCCATAGGATGTCATCTTTTAGCATCCCTAATGAGCTCGGATGATCACAGTAGACATGAAACTTCAGGTAACCCCAGGAGCAATAGTTTCACAGATTTAGGTCTGAGGATCTGGGAGGCCTAGCATGACAGAAGTAGCAGCTCAGCACATGATGGAAGTTAGCAGGGTTGGTGGAGCGGTTTATTACTCTGAGATTTATTCCACCTGGCTACCATAATGACTAAACCGAATGCTAGAATATGATAGAACATGAGTTGCATACTATGTATCGGAGCCAGTGGTTAGTCACTTGATAACCTTGGTGCCACACTGATTGTATCAAATAGGGCATGCAGTGGGCCAACATCCACCTAACATTTGTTACATCTCATAAGCACCACAAACCATGACGTTTATATTTCTCGAAGATGTTTGGCTCTTGAAGGGAGTCCCGCTCTCCCACTCTCGATGCTACTCACTGTAAGCAATCTTGGGAAGCAGCAAATCAACCAAATAATATTGTCATAAAAAAGGGTGTTGCAGCAAATAAGAACACATATCTACCGTGATAGGTGAAATATAATTCAGAGGCACAGTGTCCTCCGATAAAGCACATGTTACAACTGCAAGAGATCACTATTACAGTGATGTCTAGCACCTGTAGTTAATCCGAGGGCACACAAATGACAGAGTATCAATCTAATGTCTTCCCTTACACGCTTCATGATGACACATCTCTCATTTATGTTCATAAATTATCTTCACAATGAATCAAGCTGTCCTTCAGAACAGTGCAATATACGTTAGCCCCTTCAAGAACAATCTGTCTTCTCTTTACGTGCATAGAATTTACATACCGGTTTCACTCGGAGTTAAACAATTAATTTTCCACTGCCACACAGGACTTCTGATGATGCAACTACAACAAACATTCATACGCCTGAACATTACCACATTACACAATGAATGTAGATTGGTTTACCCATGATCATGAGACAGCATCTTCATTGAGATATGCAGTTCTACCATTGTTCTAAAGTTCATCACAATTCCAATGAGCCTTTGTATTACACAATCAAAATCACTGCCTCATGTACACTTTTACAGGTGCATTGAATTGTGGAATAACCTGTTGCTACTCAACTGCTGTTCCAGCAGTGCCTGGAAAGCCATTTGTACTGTAAAAGTACTCACTGACCGAATAAAGTTAGCATTTCATTGTAGTGGTTAGATACGGGTCTGTCCATGATGAAAGACCCAGAGCAACTCTCCAGACCAAAAGCGCCAATGCGAAAGCTAGCGCTCCCCTCCACTTGATTCGTACCTCTGCGCCAATGAGTAATCATGTCACTACTCATTTTAAAAACTAATGAAAGAAAATAACATGTAAGAGAGGAGATAGCTTTCTTAACCCCTGTCCTCAATTACGTGCTTTAGATTACATTAAAAATATATTTTTCTTAACCTGAAGGGTTAAGAGCAATGGGACTATTTTCTCTTGATGCCAATATCTCGCAATATCGCCATCTTCTATGACGGGAGAGGGGGGGGGGGGGGGTGCCTCAGCAATCACAAGCCTGCATGCTTACTACACTGAAATTGTTCTAGGAGGTACTAGAAACCTATCATTTTCCCACACAGCTGGCACTCCCATCTACATCCGGCCATGTCAACCAGTGTGCCTTCCCACTCCAGATGTCTCAGAGCCTTCTATACTGACACTGGACTCGCGTTCGGGAGGACGGCGGTTCAATCCCGCGTCCGGCCATCCTGATTTAGGTTTTCTGTGATTTCCCTAAATCGCTCCAGCAAATGCCGGGATGGTTCCTTTCAAAGGGCATAGCCGACTTCCTTCCGCGCCCTTCCCTAATGTTATGAGACCAATGACCTCGCTGTCTGGTCTCCTTCCACAAAAACAACCAACCTTCTATACTGATCATTCGACATATGCCTGCCCACTGCTTTCTGCATACTCTCATTTACATTTAATTTGATTTATAACAAAAATATATTAATTCATGTCACCTTCTGGCTGGCATAAATTACTTTGGTTTAAATTTGAGTGAAGCCCTTAGGTTATTGTTATTGTTAATATTATTATTATTATTATTATTATTAAAATTTTTACTGAAGCCTTTAAATAAAATTGCAAAATAGAGTGGATGTATTTATACAGTACTAAGTAATGTAGTTGCTACATTACAACAATCATCTCCAAATTATCTGCACAAGAAATCTTTCACACACATAGCAATGTGGGATGGAGTGCCATCCTGCAAAAACGTCCAGCAGGTATTAATGAGCCAGGTATCGGTGTATCTCGCACCCATCACGCTGACAGTTTGAAAAGCATCTGCCTGCATTTTGTTGAAGAAAATGGATCTGATCATGACTGATGTCGTAAATACACACCATACTGTGACTTTCTCACCATGCAATGAAGTTTCCATGACTGTTCTAGGATTTTTGGTTGCTCAAATTCTTTAGTTGTAGGCACTGACAGACCCTCGGAGTGTGAAATGAGCTTTGTGGGTCCACAACATCTTAGACATCCTATCGTCATCTACCCCCATCTTTTGAAGTGACCACACCACACATGCTCCCCACGTCACAAAATTGTTGGCCAACAATTCATTGCAACACTGGATTTTCTTATGTATAGCATTGGAGGGTATGCATTAGTGCTCTTCAAACAGTACTGCAAGGAATTGTGGTGCAAAGTGTGACTTCACGAGCCCTGATTTCACCATGTAGATATGAATCTGTTAGTCTCCATTTCTTCTTGAACTGTCAGAGCAGGAGTAGCACTTCTGTCTCATCACCCACTATGGAGCCAGTCTTCTAAACAACCTGTGGCTTCAAACGTTATGATTATTTTCTTAACAGCAACTCTTGTCACAGTATGTGTACCCACTTGAATATCCTTCTTATGGTGATATGATTGTGACCACCAATCAACTGTCCACCCAAACAAATGGTCACCTACAAACTATGGCCAAGAACAGGGTTGACCACCTACTAGCAGAAGATACAGTGACTACATGTTTGATTTCAGCAACTGCCATTTGGATCCTTTCCCCCAGTACCAGCTTTTCTGGTCTACATAGCTAGGAGTTATCCTTATGACACATTCTTTGTTACTGAAACCCTCCTGTCATTGAACTCTGCTAAACCCCTGCCGCACACCCACCTCCACCCTGACCCAGGACCCTCACATAACTAATTATACATGCCCTCCCTTCTTCACATAGTATCCTCTCCCTATGTTCTGTCACCACCTCCCAATGCACTCCTCCACATCATCATCATCTCGTCATGTGCTGCATGAACGAACTGGTTACAGTGTCTGTGTGTCACATTCCTATACTATGAGCCAGGTGCATCTTCTCCTGCATTTCTATCCCGTATGCATGCTGCCTCCCACCAATCCATCAACTACCCTTCTCCAACCCTCCCTCTCATTTCCTGTCTTCCTTCTCCCTTTGCCCATTCCAAGCAACAAACCTTTTGCTCCATTTTACGTATAGAAATGCAATAACAGCATTGTGTGTTCATCCTGCACGTTGTAGCTGTACAGGTCGGTATTTATAGATAATCTGTGTGTACATGTTTGTATATAATCTCTCTCTCTCTCTCTCTCTCTCTCTCTCTCTCTCTCTCTCTCTCTCTCTCTGTGTGTGTGTGTGTGTGTGTGTGTGTGTGTGTGTGTGTGTGTGTGCTGTAGTTCAAAAACAGAACTTTCCTAAAAGTTGGCAGCTGGCAAAGTTTTCAGTCATATTTGTGTTCCTGTTGACAACTCAATGCCACTACTATATGGTGAGTTGTTATCTTTACTCCTAAATTATTAACAAACATGTAAGTTCACATGTTCCTTTATAATGTGAATGAATGATAGTTCCATATTAATTTACAGGTTATCACAGTACATAAGTGAGGCAGCATGGAGACTTCATGTCTTAACTGATGACAAGTTTGTAAATAACATAGGAAAGAGTCCTGAAATGTGTGAGACCTCCATAGTAGACAGCCATTTTGATTGGCATTATCCTTGTGATGATACTACAAGTGAAAGTGACAGTGATACTAATGAAAATGGGATTGCTGCCAGAAACAAAATTAGGCACCGAAAATTTCGAAGAAAGACAAAATCCTTCACTGAAAGGTCAAGTGAGAATGGTTCACAGTCAGAACCATCAGGTAAATTGGAAATAGTTTTTTTTTGAGTGTTAGTAGTAGTAGCAGGAACAGCAGCAACAGGCAGATCAGCAGTAGCAGATTTGAGTTATTTTGCTTAAGATACATGTCTACAGTAACTGCATTCTCAAAGTTCTTTTCCTGATACATTTTTATACTTAAACTGTATGTATTTTCTGTCAAAATTAAACAGTCATAATGAAATTTAGTTTATATTTGAACAATTTTTACTGATCCTTTGTAACTTGTCTCTGCAACCCACCTTCAGAGTGTAATTATTTTTGAATCAAGATATAGAGTAATGACTCCATAACATTGACTTGAGAATGATTATGGTCCTCTCTAACTTTTGAGGCTGATACTCCTCTTATTGTCACCAACTCTACAGCAGTTTGAATACTGGTGGCTCCTGTATCTCTCCCCTCTCTCTCTCTCTCTCTCTCTCTCTCTCTCTCTCTCTCTTCCATCTATCCATGTATCTCATCCCCTCAATGACAGCGTACAGTTCTCTTACCTCAAGTGCATTCCTGCAGCAAGCCAAGCACGTTGACAGACAGGGACTGTTATTGCCTCCAGGTAGTGGTGCAATAATGTAGACAATATTTGAAATACGTGTCCATAGACTTTGAGCTGGCATCTCTATATAGTAATTCAGGATGGTCCAAATAAAACTGGCACAGAAATTAAGCTCCAATCTTAATTTGTAAAGGGGCTGACTGTCTGTATCACATAGACAATTCTAGTATCACATACACAATTAATTCTAGAAGGTCCCATGTTTTAGTGCTATTACAAGAGAAAAAAAATACTTTACTGTAGGTACCATTACCATGTAAGAATAATTTTAAGATAGTAAGGGCAGCTACTGTGAAATACAGTTTTTCAGTGGGTATTATTAACAGTGCGCCATTTACAATTAATCTGAAATAGTAATCAACAAAAAAATTGTGTCCCAGACAGTATGCTTCTTTACAAACAAATCAACATCACAGCATGACATGTCACTGCTCAAGACAAATCTTAAAACTACAAAATGTACCAGGGAAAAAATCTGTTCCAAATCGCTGACAGAACTTAAAAAGCACACATTGTTCTGAATTTTTTAACTTGTGCGTGACATTTGTAAGAATAAAAATGTAGGTACTTTTCATAATGGTCTGATATGATGCCAAAATCATATATGCTTGGTGCTCCACAGCTTGTATTTATTATGAGACATCTTTCTGTACACCATTAACTGCGTGGAAAAATATTTAATTGACTGGTATTTGGGAATATAGGGCATATATTGTGTACGTCTACATCAAGCAACGTGTGTTTCAAAAATGAAATCCATACTCTGTTAAAATTGATGTGGCTCTTCATGCCACACAAGTTTCAAGTGTATATGTTATTGCTGTCAAATACTAAACCACTACGCTTTTAGAAGGCAAAGAACATTTACACGACAGCCAGTGTAGTGGTCAGTTAAATATCTTTGATACAGCTCATGGTGTACAGCAAGATGTCTTTTAAGGATTACTGACACAATGCTCAACCAGCTGCTGAACTAACTGATTGCATTACTTTGCTGGATTGTTCTGCTGGTTATTGTTCACATGAACATCATTTTCTAGTGTTGAGACTCATTTTGGATAGTTTTCTAATGATCACTTTACTGCTTTGATTGTGATGTATGAAGAATCTGAAAACAATTTTCATTCCAGTTTTATTTTGGCATACTGTAATTCTCATTTCATTTATCAAGAGGCATTTGTACTGAAATTTCATAACTGAGTTGCAGCATATAAACAAACAAACATAGCTGATTTGCACTGGTGTAAAATGTCTCACGAGGGGACTTTAGAACATCATTTGAAGTGACTTTATCCTGTATAACAGTATTAGATACACAGATCTGCTGAATTTGAAGTGAGCATTACTTATTAGAGTGTTTAGTATAGGATACGTAATTTCACTGTGGTGTCATTATTCCATGAGCATTTTCTTAAAAGTTCAGTCATGTTCCATTTTGTGTAGTTCCTAGAACCACTTCATCGATTCACTACTAACCACTCTGTGGGAAATATCTTTTTCCAAATTTCAGGAAAAATGGAAAAAAGTACAGGCTGTTTCAGGAGGAAAAGTAAATATTATAGAATTTGGCAGTATAAAATAATTTGAATTACACATTCCTTACAACATATGTCCAGCTGGTTACACAGACATATTCTCATTTCGTGTGTTAATACTCCAGGTGCTATGGATTTATTGATCCTTTGTAATTCCAGTTGTGATATTCAAGTTGTGAAGTTGCACTTGGATTCATAAAATTGAATTTTCAATTGTGTTGGTGATTTGTTGGCCAAGTCTACTATATTGTTCAAGCATACTGCATGTATTTATAGATTCAGAGTGTGCCAATATGCTATCTGTGTATGGGTTTTCTAATAGAAATGCTACTGCTGCTTGTACAGAATATGGCAGATGATTTCCTAATTGCATAGTGTCAGAGTAAACAGTGCTTGTTCAAGTTTTCACTCAACTGTGTGCAATGCCAATCATATTTCATGTGAATGCACAAATGAGGAGAGTTTTTATGAAGTAGAAGACCTTATTCAGGTGGTAGAATGTAGTACTTCAAAAAGCACATGCAGAATTTTTGCACACATTGGTGTTCTTCATATTAGATTCTAGAATATAGTGTACATTACATATGCACACTTTCTATCCTTATGATTTACAGTGAATTCAGAACTTTTTAGAAAGAGTTGAAGGTAAACAATTAGAATTTTGTAATTGGCAAATTGCAGAATAATCCCATTAATTCAGTTTATTGATGAATCTACATTCATCCATGATGGTTTCAGTAACACTCAAAACACACATCAGTGGACCACTTAAAACCCACATACCTTTCTGGGGACACATTTTCAAAAACACTTGTCTGTAAATGGGTGGTATAGTGTGACGGACAGTGAGATGATTGGACCTACTGTGTTATAGAATCATCATACAGGCCCTCATTATGTAGACTTTCTTGAAAATGATCTTCCAGCATTACTGGAAGGGTTTCTTTGGCTACAAAGATGGATATATTCTGCCAGCATGACAGGGCCCTGCACATTCTAGTCCTCAGATGACACATCATCTAAACCTAACATTCTGCAGAAGATGGATCAGCAGAAATGGTTATGTTTCTTGCCCACCAAAGTCATAAGACTTTACTCCTCCTGATTTTTGCCTATGGAAAAGGCAGAGAGGCAAAATCTATAAGGAAAAAGAAAAACGAGATGAACTGATTGTCCAGATTACAAATAATGTTGTGTGATGTGGTTCACCTGAAACATCAGCCTTCAAGTGTTCTACATATTTACTTAAACAAATAAAATTTTGGTTTAATTTGCTGACTGTTGACAAGAAGTGATTATTAAATATTTTACACAACTCTACTGGATTACTAATAATTTCATTCTCACACAAGAGAAGTGTAATACGTTGAGCACCTACATTCTGCTCTGAACTGTCAAAGCTGAACAGACTTGCACTAGAACAAAAGAGACAGAAATTGTTGTCATTGGCATTATTTTCATACTTGGGTAAGGCTTTTGATTGTGTGAACCATGATATCCTAATGCAAAATTTAGAATACTCCATTACAGAATAGCAGGCACAGCAAATTCATGATTTTTGTCTTTCTTGAATGTTAGAAAGCAGTGTGTATTAGTTCCATGCCAATCACATGACAGTATTATTGTGAATGTATTAACTGAATGCTACTATTAATTCAGCCCAGACATCCATGGTAACAGCACTTAATGTTCTATACCTAATACAATGAAATCTGAATCACTTTACTGTCTCTTGGCAGTCTAATATATTTTTGCTATAACTGCTAATAGTGATTACAGACACTCTTGGTAGTCTCATTATTCATGATATGACAACCGCTAAGTCAGATTGTAGGCTTCAGAGTATGGTACTGGGCTGCTGCCTAACTGCCGGTCCAGCAGTGTCCGAGTGTCCATGGCACGTCATGTTTTGTGCCTGTTGACGGAAGAGTTTCCATGTCCACCATTGTGAGATGGAAGCATGTAGTCCATGGTTGACAGTGCTCCCTTTAGCAACTGTCCACACTGTCGGCAGATGGATATGATGTGCAAGTAGACATTGCATGGAAGCAAAATATTGTCCTCATTTATTAGCACCCTCTGGAGGCGACTGGTATGAACTGAGAGGTGCCAGGCTAATGATTGAGAGGCTGTTACCCCACATGCACACAGTATTTGTTGTATACCCTTAAGCCTCGTACACAACAGATATCCACTCAGAATTCTAAGCAACTGGACATGGTTTACCAAAAGGTTCAATTTTGTGTCCTCTGTTGTTTCTGATATACATAAATGATCTTTCACTTGCAGTTTCAGAAGGTATCAATTTTATGATGCAAAGATAGGAATATACTTCTTACTGAAAAGGCAGCTAATGAAATATTCAGTAATGTCAGGAGTTGGTTGAAGGCAAATGGATTAACAATGAATTTTGACAAGAATCACTACACACAGTTCAGTACTTCTCACAGAACTCCACAAGTTATAAAAGAAGTTTCTCAAACAATGAAATAGAACAAGCAGCAAGTGTTAAGTTTTGGCATTACAGATAGATCACAGCATGCCACAGAATTGCTGAAGTATCTAAACAAATATTACTTAGAATGCAAATGCTGCCAGAAATACATGATATCCATTCATAGCTTAAAAAGTGGTTGTTTATATGCATACAGGGTGAGTCAGGAGGAAAGGTAAATGCTTTTAGTGGTGATGGTATTACGAATTGTGAACAAAAAATGTCTTGTAGACATATGCCCTATTCCAAATGTTTTCCGAGATAGGACACATTTAATGTACATTGTCATTTGTTTTCTGTATTATTCGAACTCTGTTGTTGTTTACAATGTACTACAGTTGTATAGAGGAAGTTGAGGTGAAAAATTTGACATGGAACACTTGTGGCCTATTAAGTGAGGAAACTAACTCAAATTGGCCCACAAAAACTACCTAAATCACAACACATGTGCATCGCATGCGATATTCAGTGTTCTCATACTCTCTTCATGCAAACTATTAGTCCTAGAGAAAAAAAGAGTAGGACCTTTTTTGTATATACTTTTCCTCCTGACTCGCCATGTGTGTGTAAAAATAAACACTGCATTAATTTCAGTCAAACATCTGGAAAGAAAAGCTGTTGGAGTAAGAACCATCTGCCTCTCAAAGCAGTGGGGGTGAAAAAGAAGTGTAGCTCATGATGCACAAATAGCCAGACTGTATCTATCCAGTATTTGAGAATGGAGTATGTAGTGACTTGCAATGAACTTTACACATAATTTCGAACCTTTATGAGACAGTATGATGAAAGGAAAAAAGTTTATCACTGCACACAGTTTTGCTGTTCATGCAGTAAAACTGCCGCATCAGGCATGCAGTTTGAAATTATTACTACTGTACTACTAATTGTATTCACAACACATTTCACAGACAGTATTCCACATTTGAATGTTGGGCTCCATAAGGTTCCATTTCTGTGCAGCGACTGTGGAATACAAAATTATAAAGAATGTAGCAACCAGTCGTGGAAACGTAATTTATTTATCTTGTTGGAAATCGATTTCGACTGATATCAGTCATCATCGGTGCATTTTTCTGACCGATACATGCCATAAGTAGAAGTACTGTCCTTCATGATAGAAATCTGCCAAGGACAGTACTTCTACTTATGCCATGTATCGGTTAGAAAAATGCACCAATGATGACTGATATCAGTCGAAATCGATTTGCAACAAGATAAATAATGTTCCCACTACTGGTTGCTACATTCTTTATAATTTTAGTATTTAACATGTACCACTGAATGTACGTGCAAAATTATATTTTTGTACAATATACAGTCAAAGAGATATGACAGCATAAAGATTGAGCTGCATTATAATGAACATGGAGAGAGAAAGGGGAAGGAGGAGATGGGTGTACGTAAGAGATGGACAGAGAATAGAAAGGGGACAAGATGGACAGAGAAATGGGAAAGGAGGAGATGGATAGAGAGAAAGATGAGGAGGAGGTGGGGGGAGTGACGAGATGGACATGAGGGGGAGAGGAGGAGATGGATGTAGTGGGAGAGAGGAGGAGATGAGGGAGTGGAGGAATGAGCAGATAGATAGGGGGAGGAGCAGATAGACGTAGAGAGAGGGAAGAAGGAAGTGGACAGGGAGGGGGGTGGAGGATGTGGACAGAGAAGTAGACAGGCAGAGAGGGGGTACTCAGCTAGTGTCACTAGAAGCCTTCCTAAGAGACAGTCTCCATTCCTTCCGAACTGACTATGCAAATGTAGACGAGATGTGGCTCAAATTCAAAGATATAGTAGCAACAGCAATTGAGAGATTCATACCTCATAAATTGGTTGGAGATGGAACTGATCCCCCATGGTGCACAAAACAGGTCCAAACACTGTTGCAGAGGCAATGGAAAAAGCATGCGAAGTTCAGAAGAACCCGAAATCCCGAAGATTGGCTAAAATTTACAGACGCGCGAAATTTGGCATGGACTTCAATGCAAGATGCCTATAATAGGTTCCACAATGAAACATTGTCTTGAAATTTGGTAGAAAATCCGAAGAAATTCTGGTCGTATGTAAAGTACACAAACGGCAAGACGCAGTCAATACCTTCGCTGCGCAGTGCCGATGGCACTGTTACCGATGACTGTGCCGCTAAAGCGGAGTTATTGAATGCAGTTTTCCGAAATTCCTTCACCAGGGAAGACGAATCGAATATTCCAGAATTTGAAACACGAACAGCTTCTAGCATGAGTTTCTTAGAAGTAGATACCTTAGGGGTTGCGAAGCAACTCAAATCGCTTGATGCAGGCACGTCTTCAGGTCCAGATTGTATACCGATTAGGTTCCTTTCAGATTACGCTGATACAATAGCTCCCTACTTAGCAATCATATACAACCGCTCGCTCATCGATAGATCTGTAGCTACAGATTGGAAAATTGCGCAGGTTGCACCAGTGTTTAAGAAGGGTAGTAGGAGTAATTCATCGAACTACAGACCTATATCGTTGACGTCGGTTTGCAGTAGGGTTTTGGAGCATATACTGTATTCAAACATTATGAATCACCTCAAAGGGAATGATCTATTGATACGTAATCAGCATGGTTTCAGAAAACGTCATTCTTGTGCAACACAGCTAGCTCTTTATTCGCACGAAGTAATGGCCGCTATCGATAGGGGATCTCAAGTTGATTCCGTATTTCTAGATTTCCGGAAAGCTTTTGCCACTGTTCCTCACAAGCGACTTCTAATCAAACTGCGGGCTTATGGGGTATCGACTCAGTTGTGCAACTGGATTCGTGATTTCCTGTCAGGAAGTTTGCAGTTCGTAGTAATAGATGGCAAATCATCAAGTAAAACTGAAGTGATATCAGGTGTTTCCCAGGGAAGCGTCCTGGGACCTCTGCTGTTCCTGATCTATATAAATGACCTGGGTGACAATCTGAGCAGTTCTCTTTGGTTGTTCGCAGATGATGCTGTAATTTACCATTTAGTAAGGTCATCCGAAGACCAGTATCAGTTGCAAAGCAATTTAGAAAAGATTGCTGTATGGTCTGGCAGGTGGCAGTTGATGCTAAATAACGAAAAGTGTGAGGTGATCCACATGAGTTCCAAAAGAAATCCGTTGGAATTCGATTACTCGATAGATAGTACAATTCTCAAGGCTGTCAATTCAACTAAGTATCTGGGTGTTAAAATTACGAACAACTTGAGTTTGAAAGATCACATAGATAATATTGTGGGGAAGGCGAGCCAAAGGATGCGTTTCATTGGCAGGACACTTAGAAGATGCAACAAGTCCACTAAAGAGACAGCTGTTCGTCCTCTGTTAGAATATTGCTGCGCGGTGAGGGATCCTTACCAGATGGGATTGACAGAGGACATCGAAAGGGTGCAAAAAAGGGCAGCTTGTTTTGTATTATCACGGATTAGGGGAGAGAGAGTGGCAGATATGATATGCGAGTTGGGATGGAAGTCATTAAAGCAAAGACGTTTTTCGTCGCGGCGAGATCTATTTACGAAATTTCAGTCACCAACTTTCTCTTCCAAATGCGAAAATATTTTGTTGAGCCCAACCTACATAGGTAGGAATGATCATCAACATAAAATAAGAGAAATCAGAGCTCGAACAGAAAGGTTTAGGTGTTCATTTTTCCCGGGCGCTGTTCGGGAGTGGAATGGTAGAGAGATAGTATGATTGTGGTTCGATGAACCCTCTGCCAAGCACTTAAATGTGAATTGCACAGTAATCATGTAGATGTAGATGTAGTGAAAACTACAAAGATAGCATACTTTGCTTACCTTCATTCTGTAATGTCATACAGAATTACTTTTTGGGGTAACTCATCAAGCCAGGCTAAAGTTTTCGAGTCACAAAATGTGTAGTAAGAATTTCTGTGGTGTGAACTCAAGAACATCCTGCAGAGGTCTGTGTAGGAATCTAAGGATACTAATTATTGCTTCCTATTATAGTTATTCCTTAATAAAATTTGTCATTAAAAATATAGCTCTTTTTCAAACCAACAGCTCAGTTCATGGAATCAGTACTAGAAAAAATAAGAATAACCTTCACAAAGATTTAAAGTCACTTACTTTGGTCCAAAAAGGTGTCCACCATTTAGGAACGCAAATTTTCAAAAATTGGCAAGCACCCTTTATTGGTGGACAACGCCTCCTACTCCACTGATGAATTTCTTAGCAGAACGACCTGTGTATTGGTTACTAATACTAATAAATAATGTGAATATTATCTGCAATCTGACTTTCTTAAAAATTCAGTACAGTACTGTGCAATCATTGTAAATAAGTGATGGAAAAGGATTTTTCAATTTGATGATCCATGACTGTAATAGCCTAAGAATTATCATATGCCCCTCAATGTACTGTACATTTACATGTTTGTGACAAGTTTGTTATTATGTTTTAATTGAAAATATGTTTAAGATTTTATAATTTACTCCACATACATGAGGGCCATTTCACTTTGGATCAGTGGAAGATACATTACCATATCTGCTTTTTTTGTAAATATATATTGTGTGTTCTTGTTTTCTGACATATTCTGCATCATGGAGGATCTCCTCACTATGGATCTGTTGGAACGAAAAGTAACCTAATTTAGTCTGTTCATTTGTCTTTGTCTCTTACTTAAATGACACTATAAAATTCTCATAAATTTTTGTAATTTGGCTTATTGAAAAGTGCAGCAATGAATAACAGTGTATGACCTTTTTAAAAAAAAATCTAGGTGAAACTTCTCCAAGTCAATCTGCAGCGTGCTTTGTACCCAAAAGTAATAAGAAACGAAAATCGGGGCGTGTTCTGTCGCCTTTTGGTTTCATCAATGTCATGCTCTCATCACACGCAAGTCTTGCAATTCAGTGTCTATCGAGAGGCGACCTCGAGAAGGCCAAACTCGTTATAAAGGTAACATATGAAATGTGTACGCATACTAAAATCTGCAGATTCTATGTTAAATTTGGTGTTTTGTGCTTAGAGGAATGGGAAATGAAAAATGATTTTTACTGAACTGTAATCATATGCCCTACATATCTTTTTATTGTCATACTGCATCAGAACTCACTGACAGTGTCAAAATTTCAAAATGTTGACTTTGTTAGTGTCATTGAAGTTCAGAATATAACTGAGGAGGAATTTCTAAAGTAAACAATGGGAAATCCAGGAGGGACTAATGACAACATAATGAAAAGAAAAAGACTGGTACACACACACACACACACACACACACACACACACACACACACACACACACACACACACCCACACACCATCTCACTCACTCACTCTACCCACTGAGGCCAGAAGAGACCTTGACCAGGGACAGTGATCATTTGAGCTGTGCTTGTGTGTGTGTGTGTGTGTGTGTGTGTGTGTGTGTGTGTGTGTGTGTGTGTGTTTACTTTTGAAGGAGGTTCAAAATGGCTCTGAGCACTATGCGACTTAACTTCTGAGGTCATCAGTCGCCTAGAACTTAGAACTAATTAAACCTAACTAACCTAAGGACATCACACACATCCATGCCTGAGGCAGGATTCGAACCTGCGACCGTAGCGGTCACGCGGTTCCAGACTGAAGCGCCTTTAACCGCACGGCCACACCGGCCGGCTTTTGAAGGAGGCCTCTTGGCCGAAAGCTCACTTGTTTAGCAGTATTTTTGTTGTGTCTGTCTGCAACTGAACATCTCCTGTACATGGTGAACAGCAATCTATTCTCTTCATAATATTAATAAAGTAAGTCTAAAAACAAAGATGATGTGACTTACCAAACGAAAGTGCTGGCACGTCGATAGACACACAAACAAACACAAATATACACACAAAATTCTAGCTTTCGCAACCAACGGTTGCTTCGTCAGGAAAGAGGGAAGGAGAGGGAAAGACGAAAGGATGTGGGTTTTAAAGGAGAGGGTAAGGAGTCATTCCAATCCCAGGAGCGGAAAGACTTACCTTAGGGGGAAAAAAGGACGAGTATACACTCGCACACACACACATATCCATCCACACATATACAGACACAAGCAGACATATGATATGTCTGCTTGTGTCTGTGTGTGTGTGTGGATGGATATGTGTGTGTGTGCGAGTGTATACCCGTCCTTTTTTCCCCCTAAGGTAAGTCTTTCCGCTCCTGGGATTGGAATGACTCCTTACCCTCTCCTTTAAAACCCACATCCTTTTGTCTTTCCCTCTCCTTCCCTCTTTCCTGACGAAGCAACCGTTGGTTGCAAAAGCTAGAATTTTGTGTGTATATTTGTGTTTGTTTGTGTGTCTATCAACGTGCCAGCGCTTTCGTTTATTAATAAAGTAACATAGATAGTGAAATAACATTTTCAGAATCATGGATCATGTATGATACACTTGGATAGGAAAAGAGAAAGGGAAACTACAATGGAATTTAAATGTTAAGCGTCTTATTTTGAGGAAGTGTTCAGTGCATTAGAAAGCAGTGCTGTACAGAAAAATGTTAATGGAATGTGAATGAATTTGCATACAAGCCTTTCCATTGTCTAGTTAACTTTAAACTTTATTCAGTAAATCTAGGCCACATTTATGAGTGTACTTTCATAATAGTTTATGCATAAACAACAATACCATAACTGTCCACTACTATGTTTTTTGTTAATTAAATTCACTTTTAGAGAATAATCTCTGTCTCCAGATGTTACATATGAAGAACTCATGTAAATTTGTGTCTTCTCTTTCAGTTTGATATTAATTCTCAAAAAAAATGCACATATGAATGTAGTTCTTCACCAAAAAAGAATTTTGCCCATGTCAGGGAGGAAAGTAACTTCACTAAATTAATATCATTTGGTCTCATGTTTTCACTGTCACCAGTGGGAGAATAACACAAAATTTTATCTCTCTTTCAGGGCATAAGCAAAATGTATTTCTGTATGTCTGATACAATTCTTCACAGAAGTTATTCGAAACTATTCAAAGAAGACACTGGACTCATATTTTTTTTAAAAAGAGAGAGAGAGAGAGAGAGAGAGAGAGAGAGAGAGAGAGAGAGAGAGAGAGAGAGAGAGAGAGAGAGAGAGAAGAAGAAGAAGAAGAAGAAGAAAAGAGCAGTATTTAAATCCCTGTCTGACCATTAAGACTTACATTCTCTGCAGTTTTTCTGAATAACATTAGAGAAATTAAATAAAGGTTTCTGTGACAGTAACTTACCTCACTGATAAATGGTATGTACATAGTATTCTGTAAGCTACACATACCTCTTGGATGGTGCCAAATGAGCAGCTCAGGGAGCTCAGTCATCGGTGGGTGAGCATGGGATAGGGAAATATGGGGTTCTGGAGCTGGGGATCACTCAGTACTACCATGCCCCTATAATAGTAAGCCGTGGACATGTTTCACACACCACCTATGTGACCAAGAGCAGGGATCTCTGGTTAGCTGTCTATATCCCAAGGATGGTACAAATATTTATAAAAGATCCTCAATGTCCACCTGTGCTCTGTGTCAGTGAGCAGATCACAATTGAGGTGAAACAATTCTTTTGAGATAACCTCTGGAGTACTTGCTGAACCTCATAATATTAAGCTTGCACAGATTTATGGAGCTCTGCCTGAGTCAACTTATTCAGTCCAAACTTTGTGTGGGGACTAAATGGGAAGATAATCCTTGTCAAAGATAAAATTAAAATGTTGAACTGTCATCTGCTGAAGACAAAACGTATCTATCAATTCTGTTGAGCTATTGCCCGTATGTCATTAAGTTTCACTGCTTCTTCTTTCTGTTTAAACTGTCCCTTTGTTTATATATTTCAATGACTTTTCTATGTATCCATGGACAGTAGATACTGTAGATAGAATATTGGTTTCCTGACTGAAGAGCATGCTGTGCTACAGCTGATTTTTCTGCTTTTCCAAGTTAAAAATGACTTTTCTGTATTCCATTAGACATGTTTCCAAGCTTCTCTTTGTAGCTCCAAAGTAGACCTTACACACATACATGTAATGTTATACACTATCTGATAAAAAGTCTCTGATTACATAATAGTGGTCATTAATATGAAGTGTGCTCACCCTTCATTTTTATGGTGGCAAGATCTCTCCTGAGGACACTTACAATGATGCACATGAATGTTTGCGGAGGAATAGCACCTGTTCTTCCTCAAGAGCCACAGCCAGAGAAGATACTAATGCTGGATGCTGGGGTCAGAAGTGAAGCTGACATTGTAACTCATCACCAAGATGTTCCATTGGATCCAGGTTGGGACACTGGGCATGCCAGCCCTTTTAAGTAATGTTGTTGCCCACAAACCATTGCCACACAAATGCTGCTTTATGACAGGGTTCATTATCTTGTTGATACAATTAGTCATCATTCTGAACTGTTTCTCTGCTGTACACAGTACATCGTGCTGTAAAATGTGTTCATGTCCATCCACATTTAGAATTTTCTTAAGAACAATAAAGGGACCACACCCCATCCACAAAAAACACTCCAATACCATTACATCACCTTAGTACTTCACTGTGGGCACAAAAAATATGGCAGGTAACATTCTCCAGGTCTTCATCAAACTCAAACCCTTCCATCAGATTTCTGCAGGATGTAGCATGATTTGTAACTCCAAATCTATTGTTTCCAGTCATTCACTGTCCAGTGGCACAACTTTTTACATCACCAAAGTCTTACGACAGAAATGCGTGGCTTATGAGGAGCTGCTCAATCATTGAACCCCATATCTTCTTCTGATTTTCTGTGATTTTTGACAACCACCATCTGTAATACCCAACAGTCTCTGACTGTCAGTACATAAGATCTGCCTGGTCTTGGTTAACAGTGAGTGCTCCTTAGCATTTCCAGTTCACAATTATGTCACCAACAGTCGACTTGGGCAGCTTTAGAAGGGTTGAAATGTCATTGAGGGAATTGTTACTCAGGTGACATACAATGCTTAGTCCATATTCAAAGTCACTGAGCTCTCCCGACTTACCAGTTCTGCTGTTAATGCTTCTCTAATGACAACACAAAACTCCATTTTTCCCTACTTCCTTTTATACTGGTGGATCTGCTCCTTGTAACATCTAGTGGTTAACACTCCATTACATAATGTGCACAGATGCTTTTGATCAGATAGTGTATGTTCACACGCAGACACTGGAGGGCATTTATCCTTTACAGATCTGAGAGCCTGACATATTTTCTTTGATGGTTTAAAAACTGGTCTGATGTTATGTTTCTGTAAAACATTCCGAATCAGTTACATTTTTAATAAAAGGATGAAAAACAATTATGGAAGACAGTTTCTCTTCCTCTGGATGATATGTTTCATGGACTGTGAGCAAGTAACCCAGCAGATTCACGAGCAGATAAGACAACCAGCTGTGAAAGTCTTCACTAAGTGGTTCTGTTCTCACAAACTAAAAACACCCCCGATGTGTTGGGTGTTACTGCTTGGAAGAAAAAAAACATCTAACCACCAAATACTGCTCCAGTGAGTAGCCCATCAGAGTAAATTAAAGAAGAATATAAATACCAGGTATAATTAAACTTTTCCTATTTTACACATTATAACATGGAAACTAATTACCATATGAGTACCAAACTTGGTAGCATTATGTCCAGAGTATGGGGTGCATGATTTTGATGTGCCACAGTGCCACCGTCCAGTTCCAACTATGGCCACAAGATGCCATGATCAGTGATTCGTAGTCTCTCACACCTGATCAGTCATGATGCACTTGTTGTCGTGTCGACTTTAGCTTGAACAAAAGGAACAGGGCTTTATAGGAGAAGCTCTATTCTCAAAATAACAGTAATGATGCATCTGTGCTTTGAGAATACACCTGCTGAAAGGATTTCAGAAGGGTCCTCTTTCTCCAGCTACTGTGTGAATCATGATGAAGAAGTTCGAATCAACTGGAGAACTGGTATTTCCTCTGGGAAGAGACTGACAATAGGTTGCACCACAGGTGGCTGATGAAATCACTGTTGCTGTGGCAGCCAACTGCTGTCCACAATTCCCAATCATCAGGCAGTGCGCATGCTGTGTCATGGCAGTTGAACATCTCGTGGTCCACTGTATGGAAAGTGCTTCAAGCCATTCTCAAATGGCATCCATACAAGATCAATATTGTACAGCAGCTTGCACCACAGGATGCACTATGACATGTTGACTTTGCTCTCCACTTTCTCATAAGGATTGAAGTTGATAAGGGCTGGTCCTGGATGATCCTATGGACAGACGATGCTCATTTTTCTGTAACGGGTGAGGTGAACACACAGAATTGCCGATTGTGGAGATCTTTATCTCCAGTCGCTGTGCATGAAGTTCCTCTGTACGGTGTACGTGTCACCATATGGTGTTGCTCACAGCTACGTTTATCGTTGGTCCATTCTCTTTCAAACAGGCTGGCGCTCAAGGACCAAAGACGTGCAGTATGACTGGTCAGTGTTACTGCGATATGCTTTGCCCACATATCACACCCGCCCTGCAGCAGAAAGACACGTTGAACTCAACAGTTTTCATGCAAGATGGGGGCCCACTGGACTTCGCTTGTGAAGTTCACATGCTCCTTCGAAGCACACTTGGAAATGATTGCATTATCAGCCAATCATTTCTAAATGCTTTGTCACTCCCTGTGATTTCTGGTTGTGGGGTTACCTGAAGGACAGGGTTTACAAGGGGAATATTCAAATGTGCTGATCTGAAGTGCAGCATATCAAGAGAGGACATTCTTCATTCTGCTGTGCAGAATGCAATCCTGCACTTTAAGACTTCTGGACACTAATGGATGCCATATTGTGCCCCTTTTGTAGCAGTAATGGTACAGGTATGTAATGGTATGATGTACCAAAGCAGCATGTTAAAAGTGTTTCAATCGAATTTCTTCTGCATTACTTCTCTTTCCCATGTCCTTGCATTAATGTTACAAAGTTTGGTACTCATAAATTAATTAGTTTCTGTGTTATAATATATTAAATAGGGAAAGTTTAATTATAGCCACCCACTATGTTAACAGTAATACATTTCATCAGAATGTGTGTTTTTTTTTTTTTTTTTTTTTTTTTTTTTAAGTCATGAGAGAGGAGAGGAAAGGGCAGTTGAGAAGTTGTTTCTATATTAGATTCTGAAAACATTATAAGCAGTTGTAAACCACCCTTCTAATTGAAACAGCAACCTACCAACAACCGGAATATTTTCTGAAATGCAAGAAACAGGGTGAATATCCCATCATTGTTAAGAGATAAACAAAACAGATCTAGAGGGATAAGAGATCTAGATGGTTTTATTTACAATCCATAATTATGTGCATTTCACTGGAATACTCTCTTTCAAATTCTAAAGGTGGCAGGGGTAAAATACAGGGAGAGAAAGGCTATTTACAATTTGTACAGAAACCAGATGGCAGTTATAAGAGTCGAGGGACATGAAAGGGAAGCAGTGGTTGGGAAGGGAGTGAGACAGGATTGTAGCCTCTCCCCGATGTTATTCAATCTGTATATTGAGCAAGCAGTGAAGGAAACAAAAGAAAAATTTGGAGTAGGCATTAAAATCCATGGAGAAGAAATAAAAACTTTGAGGTTCGCCGATGACATGCTAATTCTGTCAGAGACAGCAAAGGACTTGGAAGAGCAGTTGAACGGAATGGACAGTGTCTTGAAAGGCGGATATAAGATGAACATCAACAAAAGCAAAACGAGGATAATGGAATGTAGTCAAATTAAATCGGGTGATGCTGAGGGAATTAGATTAGGAAATGAGACACTTAAAGTAGTAAAGGAGTTTTGCTATTTGGGGAGCAAAATAACTGATGATGGTTGAAGTAGAGAGGATATAAAATGTAGACTGGCAATGGCAAGGAAATCGTTTCTGAAGAAGAGAAATTTGTTAACATCGAGTATAGATTTAAGTGTCAGGAAGTCGTTTCTGAAAGTATTTGTATGGAGTGTAGCCATGTATGGAAGTGAAACATGGACGATAAATAGTTTGGACAAGAAGAGAATAGAAGCTTTCGAAATGTGGTGCTACAGAAGAATGCTGAAGATTAGATGGGTAGATCACATAACTAATGAGGAGGTATTGAATAGAATTGTCGAGAGGAGTTTGTGGCACAACTTGACAAGAAGAAGGAACCGGTTGGTAGGACATGTTCTGAGGCATCAGGGGGTCACAAATTTAGCATTGGAGGGTAGCGTGGAGGGTAAAAATCGTAGAGGGAGACCAAGAGATGAATACACTAAGCAGATTCAGAAGGATGTAGGTTGCAGTAAGTACTGGGAGAGGAAGAAGCTTACACAGGATAGAGTAGCATGGAGAGCTGCATCAAACCAGTCTCAGGACTGAAGACCACAACAACAACAACAAATTATGTGCATCAGTCTGATAACTCTTATTGAAAGTGACAATAACCTACACTTTCTTGCAGTTGTTTGGGACCCATTTATTGCTCCAGGGATGTACAATAAACTGCCATTACAAGACAAACACTTTCTTTTGCATACTGTGCATAGTCCTACAGATACCTTATCTAATATTCTTTTACTGGAGTAGCCTATTCCTCTGCGTAGTGCACGCCTGACTTACAGGGGAAGGTGGGGGGATGGCTTACATTCTCTACCTGGTAGCATGAACTGTTTCAGTGCCACATGCCTGGTGAGTTGTCTTCATCATCTCAACCAGCTGTGTAAAGGAACTGAGGATAGCCTTAAAACCCAGGTGCCATTTGACATTTGGGCCAACAAGAGCTATGTTTGCAACCTGCTGAACCCAATCTGATCCATAGCTGCTGACAGAGCATCTTCCATATATGAAGTGAAGCTTCCTGTCAAATGTATTGAGTGCACACTCGTATTCTTTCCCAACTGGTGTGCAATTTCCCTGATGGACTATATTACATACCTACCATTGGAGATTCCAGTGTCAAACATATAAGCCCTCTATTCTTGTTTGGACTATACAGGAAAATCGGCTACAGGCTAAGAAATGAGACACCCCATGCTGGCTCTGTTGGTGTATCAGCAGTGGGTAACACCTCATATGTCTAACTAAGGCATAAGGGGCAGCCATTTAGCCAGTACCTATGTTCACCTTCCACATGGAGATATATGAACCCACCAGCATCCTCCATTCACCCATGGGTGACACTGAACCATTGTTATCACCGCTGATGTGTGGGATGGTGCATTACCCTGGTTAAAGAACACTTTTATGTGTACTAACCTTGGTCTGTTTTGCTGCAAACATAAATTTCAAAAGATCCAACAATGAAGCATAACAGGATCTAGTTCTGGTTCTGCCTTTCCCCAAGTAATCTTTGGGGATTATTTCTTGGGAATCCTGAAAATCAATGGCAATCACCTTACCTGTTGACAAAATTGTCTTTGCTTTCTTCACTGCACTTTCACCAATCTTTGTCCATTGTTTTGACTTCCTCTTTGGCTTTTGGTATGTAGTGATGGATCCAGGTTTCATCAACAGTCACAAATCAGCACAAAAAGTCTTGTGGATTGTGATTAGACATTGCCAGACACTGTGTTGAAATGTTGTGCAGAATGTGCTCTTGGTTAGCTGTGAGCAGTCACAGCACCCACCTCGTGCACAGTTTCTTCATAGCCAATTCTCCATGCAGGATATTATGCACTTACTCAGCTGAGATACTTATTGTCTCAACAGTATCATGAATTTTTCTTCAGTGTTCTTGCATTGCTGTATCATGGATTTTGTCAATGATTTCCTTTGTGGTGATCTCAATTGGACACATGGAACACACTTCGTCTCCAGTGCGTGTCCAACCAGGTTTAAATTCGGTAATCCAAAACTCAGTGGTTTTCAGTGATGGTTGAGATGTCTGTATTTTCCCACCTCCGCGTTTCAAATGTTTTGAGTGAAATGCCCAGTCGATGCGCCGTTGTTTTCACGTCAATTCTACCAACATTGAGAGTTGTTTAGTTCTCGGGTTTTGTAAACTTCCTGGATTCATGTCTCGTCGCTGTGCAGCCTATGAAAAGGATCGCGGAAGACTCCCAAATAAATTCCAAAATACAGTGCAGTTTTAATACCAATATATTTCCAGAACTCTGGTGTCCGAGCCTGGTGAACTGTACCGGTTACGCCACATGTACCCAAAGTTGACATCAAATGACACAGAGTTCACAACAATCAACAAAGGAGTGAGCCTACAATACATTTGCTCGCAACCCTAGCCAAAAACCGAGTGCCCCAAGGCGCTTGCGTGACCTCTATTTATACTTTTGTTAACAATTACCTACAATGAAAATTACAATTTTGTGTAAAATCACAATTAAAAGTTAAACCGAATATGAGCTACACATTGCTAAAAATTTACAATCTCAGCGCTGAACAAGGTGAACCTATTTTCAACTTAGTTATGAGTTAATATAACATTTTCTGACTAATTATGTTACAGGTAACAATTACATTTCTAAATTTGTTTATAACAAATCAACTAGTGCCTGAATTTTAGTGCTAACATATATCGGAGATTCAATAAACATGCTTTATTTATATGTTCTATTTAATTTGCTGTAGTAATTTTACACTGATAGGATTACTGGTACATCCTTACCATGTGCTACATTTCTTTCGATAAGTTACAGTATTAATTTCACATTTATATTATGTTTCTCACATAAGAACAATGTTAATCAGCAAAGCATCATTTTCGAATTATATGTATACTGAAATAGTGGTTATTTTTGTAGGTAATTTGGAAACAGGTCACTTTACAATTGGACAATTAGGACTGGTGTTTATCTTTAATGCTCTTCGAGGGGTTCTGATAGGTAGCAATGAGATACAATAATATTTCATGGTGCAGAGTCCATGTGAACTTCACCCAATTTCATTTGTTTTGTGCAGCAGCGTAACCCTTCAAATGAAAATGTTTAATAACATCACATAACTCGGTTTTCTCCATTTTCAATCATAATCAACACACTGACCAATTCAGATGGCTGTCAACATTGAACTGTACACTGTACATTATTGAAATTCTTTACACAATCCTTGGAATAATCAAGCTTACCAACCTTGAAGGCACAACAAAAATATTCTAGTCTTTCCTGGAAATTAACCAGACTTATCAAACCACCCTGATAATGAAATCAACAACTAACCAACATCTAAACTACTCTATGTTGTTGTTGTTGTGGTCTTCAGTCCTGAGACTGGTTTGATGCAGCTCTCCATGCTACTCTATCCTGTGCAAGCTTCTTCATCTCCCAGTACCTACTGCAACCTACATCCTTCTGAATCTGCTTAGTGTATTCATCTCTTGGTCTCCCTCTACGATTTTTACCCTCCACGCTGCCCTCCAATGCTAAATTTGTGATTCCTCGATGCCTCAGAACATGTCCTACCAACCGGTTCCTTCTTCTTGTCAAGTTGTGCCACAAACTCCTCTCGACAATTCTATTCAATACCTCCTCATTAGTTATGTGATCTACCCATCTAATCTTCAGCATTCTTCTGTAGCACCACATTTCGAAAGCTTCTATTCTCTTCTTGTCCAAACTGGTTATCGTCCATGTTTCACTTCCATACATGGCTACACTCCATACAAATACTTTCAGAAACGACTTCCTGACACTTAAATCTATACTCGATGTTAACAAATTTCTCTTCTTCAGAAACGATTTCCTTGCCATTGCCAGTCTACATTTTATATCCTCTCTACTTCAACCATCATCAGTTATTTTACTCCCTAAATAGCAAAACTCCTTTACTACTTTAAGTGTCTCATTTCCTAATCTAATTCCCTCAGCATCACCCGATTTAATTTGACTACATTCCATTATCCTCGTTTTGCTTTTGTTGATGTTCATCTTATATCTTCCTTTTAAGACACTGTCCATTCCGTTCAACTGCTCTTCCAAGTCCTTTGCTGTCTCTGACAGAATTAGCATGTCATCGGCGAACCTCAAAGTTTTTACTTCTTCTCCATGAATTTTAATACCTACTCCAAATTTTTCTTTTGTTTCCTTTACTGCTTGCTCAATATACAGATTGAATAACATCGGAGAGAGGCTACAACCCTGTCTCACTCCTTTCCCAACCACTGCTTCCCTTTCATGCCCCTCCACTCTTATAACTGCCATCTGGTTTCTGTACAAATTGTAAATAGCCTTTCTCTCCCTGTATTTTACCCCTGCCACCTTCAGAATTTGAAAGAGAGTATTCCAGTTAACGTTGTCAAAAGCTTTCTCTAAGTCTACAAATGCTAGAAATGAAGGTTTGCCTTTTCTTAATCTTTCTTCTAAGATAAGTCGTAAGGTTAGTATTGCCTCACGTGTTCCAATATTTCTACGGAATCCAAACTGATCTTCCCCGAGGTCCGCTTCTACCAGTTTTTCCATTCGTCTGTAAAGAATTCGCATTAGTATTTTGCAGCTGTGACTTATTAAACTGATAGTTTGGTAATTTTCACATCTGTCAACACCTGCTTTCTTTGGGATTGGAATTATTATATTCATCTGGAAGTCTGTGGGTATTTCGCCTGTCTCATACATCTTGCTCACCAGATGGTAGAGTTTAGTCATGACTGGCTATTCCAAGGCCATTAGTAGTTCTAATGGAATGTTGTCTACTCCTGGGGCCTTGTTTCGACTCAGGTCTTTCAGTGCTCTGTCAAACTCTTCACGCAGTATCTTATCTCCCATTTCTGACCACAATCTATTGGTTATGAACTGCAGATTGAAACTGAAGAAACTGCAAAAAGGTGGGAGTTTAAGGAGATGGGACCTGGATAAACTGAAAGAACCAGAGGTTGTAGAGAGTTTCAGGGAGAGCATAAGGGAACAATTGACAGGAATTGGGGAAAGAAATACAGTAGAAGAAGAATGGGTAGCTCTGAGGGATGAAGTAGTGAAGGCAGCAGAGGATCAAGTAGGTAAAAAGACGAGGGCTAATAGAAATCCTTGGGTAACATAAGAAATATTGAATTTAATTGATGAAAGGAGAAAATATAAAAATGCAGTAAATGAAGCAGGCAAAAAGGAATACAAACGTCTCAAAAATGAGATCGACAGGAAGTGCAAAATGGCTAAGCAGGGATGGCTAGAGGACAAATGTAAGGATGTAGAGGCTTGTCTCACTAGGGGTAAGATAGATACTGCCTACAGGAAAACTAAAAAGACCTTTGGAGAGAAGAGAACCACTTGTATGAATATCAAGAGCTCAGATGGCAACCCAGTTCTAAGCAAAGAAGGGAAGGCAGAAAGGTGGAAGGAGTATATAGAGGGTACTCTATAGGGTATTTAAAAGTGGGCAGTAATCCTTTAAAAGGTTAAAATAATACTCATCAATCAATGTGAAGAGGTTTTCTTTTATTATAGGATCAACTAAAAAATCGCAAAAAAATTAGCTAGTCCCTATCAAATTTAGATATCTATTAACCTACTTGTTAAAAATGAATGAAGCAGCCAATATTATAATAATAATAACAATTATTATTATTATTATTATTATCATTATCGTTATTCAATTACAAAGTTGTTCCCATGTTGCAAACTGTTTCTCATTTTTGACAGTACCTGTAGATAGTCTTCTTTTTCCCTATATGATGAAAATGTTAACAGCTAAGCAAGATTTGTCATTTAGCCCATACTTGTTTCTTTGCTCCTTGGTGGTCATGTAAAATACTGACATCTGAACTCAGAAAAATCTGTGATGATGGGAATGAATAATATATTTAACATGTGTTGATTTTCAGATGAATGAAGCAGAGGAAGGACCTTTGGCTAAAGAAGTGAGGTTTACTGAAGCATATAGTCAACTGAAACTACGTCTGAATGCTAATTCACTTGAAAATCAAAAAGCAAGACCAGGACTAAATAGCATGAAACCTATTGCCTCCTCAGAGCATGCTCCTGTGTTACACCCACCAATTCTTCAGGTATGTCATCTGTCACTTTGTCAGTGTGTAATTTGATGCTCTTCTCTTTGCTTTATGTATTTGTGAATGCTGCAGTGATGATTTTCCAGCTGTTTACAGGAATCTAATTGTGTTTTACAGTGCCCAGGGTTCACAGTTCAGTTAAGAAGGAAGCCAGAAATATTGCTGCGACTCTTTTGAAATGTCAGCTATACCTAATAATATATGTTGCAATTATTAATTGATTTATTATAAATATACTGTCACAAATCAGACTATCTGCTGTCCCATTACTGAGCTAACTGTCAACTCATTTTTACTTATGATACAAAGTCAATGATAGAAAATGGGTACTGTCAGCAGCATTTGTATTCATATTTAGAATCAGTAAATAAAGAGCACATACACCAAGATTAAGGTATTAGATTAGCCCAATAAAATAAGAATGTAATATTCCTCCGGTATTTTTTACCAAACAAAGGTGCAGTGTTTACAATATCAAGACAAATTTAACAAAGAACGTGGCAGTATGAGCCCTCTTATCAGTATAACATTGCGCCCACTCTGTCATGGATGCATGCACCGATTGGTTGGGAAGGGCATCATAAAACTAATGTATCCTGTCCTGAGCCAAGATAGCTCACAACTGTTGTAACTGTTCCTTGATATTGTGCATACTGGCACTGGGATGAAGTTGCATCCTGCTCTCACACATGTTCTGTTGTGGACAGATTTGGGGGATCTTAATGGCCACAGGATTACCTCAGCATCACATTGACAACTCATAGAGATATGTGCCATGTGTAAGTGAGAGTTGTCTTGTTGAAAAATGGGCCAAAATATTGTCACATGAGAGTTAATATAGGAGAATGCAGTAAGTCTGTGATGGTACTATTGTACCATCAGTGAATTCCTTCAGTCTCTATCAGCTCTGACCTGAAGCCATACCCAATGGTTCCACACACAGTGAAGCCAGGATTAACACTGCTGTGTCATGCAAAACATTGCAACCATCAGACCTCTACACTGGTCACCACCATACTTGTTGATGGTCATCTGTGGTAGTGCATAACCGTGAGTCATTGCTGAACATAATATGATACCATTCATCAGCAGTCCAAGATTCCCAGTTACTGCACCAATCCAAACACAACCATCTGTGTTGGGATATTAATGGAATCCTACGCATGAGACAAGAAGTACCTAGTCCAGCAGCTGCTAGTATTTGACCAATGGTGTGGGATGCTGCAGAATGTTGCCAAGGAGCCCATTACTTGTTCTCAGATGGCAGTCACATGTGTGAAGTGGTTGTGATGTGCTTGGTCCACGATGTAGTGATACCCTCTTGTGGTGGTCAGATGTGAATGACCAGAATCTTGACAACTGGTACACTTTACCTCACATCACGTTACAGTCCACCATCGGGTCACTGTCACATCTGAATGCTACAGAAATCTTGATATTGCACAATTCCACAATCCAGCCAAATGGAGATCAACAATGAGCTTCTTTCAAACTCTGTTAGCTGTTTAAAATGCTGTCTTACACTAGAACCCATCATCTCTGTGTCCTTTTCAGTGTTTGCTCATCACCTGATACTGTTCAGACCTCTTGTGTACCCTACCAGGCCTTGTAACAATGCTAAGCAGGAGCAACACTAATGCACTCATGCATTCTGATGGCCATTCTATCTGTCACAGAGAATTGCAAACTGTAAATTACTTACATGCTCACTGATGTGTGTATATGTACAAAGTTACATTGCTATTCAACCATCTCTTGTGAGTGCCTCACTTCTCTTGTCAGACAGTGTATTATTACTGCTAAGATGTGACATGAAAATGAATTAAAGAGAGAGTGTGAAACTTATTGTGTCACTGATGTAGAACATTTTATTAAGGATGTAGTAGACTGAAGCATTTGTGTTGACATAGAATATGCCTGTCTTTACACAGCAGTTTAAAGATAAGTTTGTCTACATTATAGTAAAAATCTATGTACCAAATTCTTCATGATGTTGCATTTTGGTCACACTGTCTAGATATGTACAATATAATAAAGAAATTGTGCCAGAATACTCACAAGTCATGTCATATTTTCCTGCACAATTCTCCACTGACAACTCTAACAGCCCCACTGTGACTGCTGTAGAGGTTTTGCTATTTTTTTAAAAAAAAGAAGAAGCAGGCAGGAATGAAAACTGTGAAAATTGTATTATATAATAATTCTAAAAATGCCTATAAGGCACAAAATCCACCTGCTTTCGTCAAACCCATTCTCAGGGACAATGAATAAATTTTAATGAATTTTTTCAGTAGGCCTTCAGATATAATTATGCTCTCAGTTTAACTAGAAACTTTTTCTGTTGCTCTTCTTGACTTTGCATTTCCTTTGAAATTTGTTTCTTTCTGTTGTGCTGTGACAACTTTTGAATCTGTGCTGCGTCTCCTCCTGTGTAGCCAACTTCCTTCTGTTGTTGTTCAATCCCAGTGGATCTTGGTATTCCTGTCAGCATATTTTTATTAATACTGGGATAGACAAACACAATATTATTCTACAGTACTTTTCAAAGTGTCTAATACTTATAGCTGAGTATCCAAGTGGCCTGACGTCACTTTAGTCCTGTTTAAAAATAAAAGCTTCTCAATCTCTGTTGACAGTTATTCCTACCACATTAATCAACCCTGCTGAGGCTGCTTTGTGACCATCAATATCTTTCTTTCTGCTACCTGAATTTTGTAATGGGCTACCTCCAGGATAAGCTTTGTGCAGTTTAAGATAACTATGTAGTAGTGCACTTCAGAAGTTTTTTGACATTTATTTTAATGTCTGTTTTCCCATCACTGAATACATAATTCTTCCTGTCACTGGCCTTCAGAGTGAAGTCACTGCCTATTATTATGAGATACTCAGAAATTTTAGCATATTAATGATTTATTCTGGGACTTGGACTTTGGCACAGTCAACCATAAAAGCATCCACCCAATTTAATTTATATTCTGTTTCAACTTTTTTTTTACCATTGTTACTGCACTTTGTGTATCATTATTGGCATAACGAGTCTTGTCATAATTTATGTTTTGATTTACTGTTGTTGGAATTTTGTACATAAATTTTGAACCTGCAGTAACTCAGTAGAAAGGAACACTTGATGTGAGAATGGACATCATTCAGAATATTACCCCTCTTCTAACAAGGTTTTATTGCCTCATTGCTGCTATTGGCAATTTGTACTGGAAAACCTCTCTAGAGAAGGTTAAACTATTGCTTAATTGGTAGAAATTTTCGCCACAAATAAATGGTTCTTACTCAAAAAACTATTACACTTTGAAAAGCTTTGGTGCAAAGTGTATGGTTTTCACATTATTGCTCTCCTCACTTGGTTCTTTTTTGTGTTGTTGCAGTAGATTAAAATTTAATTGATGCTCAAGAATCAATGTGAGTCTCTCTCTCTCTCTCTCTCTCTCTCTCTCTCCCTCCCTCCATCCATCCATCCATCCCTCCCTCCCTCCCTCCCTCCCTCCCTCCCTCCCTCCCTCCCTCCACCGAGTGAGGTGGCGCAGTGGCTAGCACACTGGACTCGCATTCGGGAGGACAGTGGTTCAATCCCGCATATGGCCATCCTGATTTAGGTTTTCCGTGATTTCCCTAAAATGCTCCAGGCAAATGCCGGGATGGTTCCTTTGAAAGGGCATGGCCGACTTCGTGCCCTGTCCTTCCCCAATCTGATGAGACTGATGACCTCACTGTCTGGTCTTCCCCAGACAACCCAACCCCCTCCCTCCCTCCCCCAGTATGTGCATCACAACAGTTGTTAATAACTGTGTCACTTATTTTCAAGAATAAATAAACTAATAGTGACTCTAAGAATTTAGAGCTACTAATAATTCTTGACGTGGTATTTATCTCTAAAACAGCTTACTTCAAGTCTATAGAATATAGAGAAAATGCTAGTTTTCCTGTACTATGTCACAATGGTGCTGCCAATATATTTCAGAGTGTTGTAACCCTATAAATTTCAGGTGCAATATTGAACAACACGTGCCTCCATGGCTAGCCTAAAGAGGCCGCCTCACAGCAGCACAGACTGTGCCACAAGTGCTGTGCCATGCACAAACAACTGTATATAAGCTGGCCCACTGGGCCCTTGCTCACTCTAATGTTTTTGTGATTATGGAACACTTCACTGTTTGACTGCTGTGTTGTTACTTATTACCACGTCATTCAGCATGACTGTATTTTCCCTTGCATGGAAATGAGTTAAAAATTGGTGGGTAAAAATTTTATTATTGTTTTTATGCAACATTACAATAATGTTTTTGGCCATGAGTGCAGTATTCTGCTCAGCATGTTTCGTTTCAAGATTCACTATGCCCAACATGTTGATGGAAAAATTCTTTGGTCTCTTGTTGAACAGCAGTGAGCTCTCACCAACTGGCAGCAGGCTCTGTCCGTGGCACTACAGAAATTGGCAGCTTCATGGATGTGTCAGGGTTCACCGCCATTGATGCAGTCCCCACAATTCCCTCCATATGGTGATAATGTGGAAGACTGAGACACATACAAAACATGCCTGTAGCAACATTTCCAAACTTTCAATGTCGCTGACCCCAAACATGGCTTTCTTTCAGTCATGGATTTCTCCTCATGTTCATTATCTTTTGTGTCAGCTAGCTCCTCTGCAGGAACCTGCCAGTCTCTCTTCTTATGAAATGTATCAATTGCTCCCTAATTATCATTGCAGGAGTACACATGTTATTGATGCTCGTGTTGAGTTCTACTGTTGTCAGAAGCAACCACAATAGTTGTACATAGCTTGGGCAGTGAAACTTCAAAAGGCTTAGCTGTTGGTGCTAGTTTGTTACTGAAGTTCACTGGGACTCCTATGCTGTTTCAAGGGTTCGTGATGGTATAATCCGCTTGGACCCTGATGGAGAAGTTTGTAACACACTGTACAATGTGTAAATCCCTCCCTCATAGAGGTTTTGAACATTTCCCAGTCTTTTTAAGTATCTATGGAAGCAGGAAATCAGGTAGAAGCTTAGTATGAAGTAGCCAATGTTGCTTCTCCACTTCAATTGCCATCATTAGCTCATTGGGGGAAGATGACATAGCGGCTTTGCAAGCACATTCTCCACATCACATGGGGCAGCACCATGCTAATCAGCAACAGTAATCAGCGTCACAACAGCGACCGCATGTTCCTCTCCCAGTATGCCCTTATCGCTTTGTTCAACATGAGCAGGCCATATGCCCATAACATTGGGTAAGATGCAACCATTTTAAAAAAGGGGGAGGGGGGGGGGGGGGGAATACAGATACACTGAATGATGTGGCCATGTACAAATACACAAATCAGAGGTTACATTGAGGCACAGTCTAACAGTGAAGTTTTCCATAGTCAGAAAAACATTAGCATGACCAAGTGTCCACTGCGCTGGCTTATATGTGGCTGTTGGCACATGACACAGCAGTTGCTGCACTGTTTGTGCCATTTTGAGGTAGCCTTTTCAGGCCAGCCATAGGGGCATACACTGTTCAGTTATGCATGCTCACTGTATAGGGTTACAACACAGATAAAATACCAATGACAATATTATAAAAATAATGGATTGCTGCCCACCATATAGATTATATATTGAGTGGTAGACAGACACAATAAAAAGACTGCTATATATGTGAGTTTTTGGCCAAAAGGCCTTCTTCTAACATAAAAAACACACACATATTCCTACAGGCACAACTCGCTCTCTCTCTCTCTCTCTCTCTCTCTCTCTCTCTCTCACACACACACACACACACACACACACACACACACACACACACAAATGACCATGACCACTATCTGTGGCCACTGAAGCCAGACTGCAAGCAAACTGTGCCTGACAGGAAAAGCAATCTGGGTGGTGGCGGTAAGTAGGAGACTGAGGCAGGGAGGGGGACTGTTAGTGAGCTAGGGGTGGAGGAAGGTGTAGTGCTTCTTATGAGAGTATGCCAGGATGTGGTGGAGACAGGATTGGGCTGTCAGATTCAGTCAGGTAGTTTGAGGGGGCGGGGAAGTGGAAAAGGTGAGAAGTAGGGGGAGGGGGGAGGGAAGAGAGAGACTAGTGGGTGTGTTGTTGGAATACAAGGCAATATAGTGCTGGAGTGGGAGCAGGAAAGGAGGCAGGTAGTTGAAGGACAGGGACTAGCAATGGTTGAACAATGACTTGGACTACCACTATCCACCACCACTACAAGAGTATCCCATGATAGTCACCAAAGCCAGCCTTGCCAACGTACTACATTTGCCACAGCCTTAGAAACTTCCTTCCACCACACTATAGAACCCAGAGCCTAAAAAGACTTTTGACACAGTAATGAACCTGTCCTCCAAAAGCCTCAGCCCCACAGAAGAATCAGTCCTTTGCAAGGGCCTCACCTTTTGTCCCACTGCCAAATTCGATCTTGTTGGGCTTGTTAAAGACCTTCTCACCTTCTCCCAGTCCCTAGAGTGGAAACCCCTTTTTGCCACAAATCTTACCAATCATAATCTAAAACCAATACTGAATCCTGCCTTACTCAATTTACTCCTCTATCTAGCCTTGACCCACCCCCACTCACTCTCCCTCCTCCCCCGCCCCCCCCCCCCCCCCCAATTGTACCCTGTTAACTTTCCAGAATATCCTAGCATTAAATCTTGCATCACTATCATCCCCCATCATTCACAGAAAAAACTCCACTGAAACGCTGCAAGGATTACTTGGTGGAGCGTTCTACTGGCTGTCAGGCCCATACCAATATGCCTTACCACAGTGATTCCATTGGAATGGGGTAACTGTGGCACGGGTTATAGGTATGTGTCTAACAGCCTCCACCAAGTAATCCAGCAGTCCAGCAGGATCTCCAGTCTCTCATCAAATCCTTAGGTGTGTCCAAAAACCTCTTCCCTGAGTCTATATCCCTCATCACTCCCAACATTTGCAACACTCTTACATGCTTCACGAAGTACATAAGCCCAACCAGCAAAGATACCCCATTGTAACTGGTCGCTGCATCCCTACAGAGAGAATCTCTACCGTTGTGGACCAACACTTTCAACCTACTACCCATAACTTGCCCTCCTCTACAATAGATGCTAATCATTTGCTTTACCAACTCTACACAGTTCCTGTTCTTTTATCATCCGGCACCCTGCTCATCACTGTTGATGCCATCTCTTTCTCTGCACTAAGATCCCAACGCCCATGGCCTTGCTGCCACTGGACACTGTCTTTCCAAATGCCTGACTGACACCAAACTTACAGCCTCCTTCCTGATCACTATGATCAACCATATCCTCACCCACAACTTCTTCTCTCTTGAAGGCATTGCCTACAAACAAATCTGTGGTATAACAGTGGGCACCCACGTGGCAACATCCAATGCCAGCCTATTCATGGACCAACTAGAGGATCCACCTGAGCTATTCAGAATACCAAATGCCTCATCTGGTTCAGAATAACTGGACCAAGGATGCAGACACTGCAACCATATTCCTCCAGTACCTCAACACCTTCTGCCCCGTTCACTTCATCTGGTCTTCCTAAGTGCAACAAGCCAACCTCCTTGATGTTGGCATCCTTCTCAAGGATGACTATGTCAGTACCTCTATCCACACCAAACCTACCAATCACCAACCATGCCTCCACTTTGACAACTGCCACCCATTCCACAATTCATTTCTGTAGAGCATAGCCACTGGTCATTGTCACATACTGCTAAATTAGCAGTCCCTCTCTAAATAAGCAAAGGGTCTCATTAGGACCTTTGCAGACCAAAATGACCCTCCTCATCTCGTTCAGAAAGAGATTTGCTGTACCTTGTCTCCACAGTGACCAACCATTTGCCATGTACTTACTGACCAACCACAAAGGAGCACCCTCACTCATGACTCAGTACCACTCAGAAATGTTTCAACTGAATCACATTCTCTGCCAGGTTTTCAGCTGCCTTTTTTCATGCTCTTAAATGAGAAATATCCTCCCAACTATACTCCTCACTCTCATTTCCCTGCTTACCCAACCTATCTCACATATCTGTAACACCATTAAAGGCAAGGCCACCTGCAAAATCAGCCATATGGTGTACCAGCTTATTTGCAACCACTGTGTGATATTTTATGTGGACATGGTCTGTGTGCATAAAATGGCAACTACGAAACTGTGGCTATGAAACAACTGTGCCATCCAGTTACTCAGCATGCTGCCCAACACAATGTGCTTGACTTCAGTGACTGCTTCACAGCCTTTGGCATCTGGATTCCTCACACCACCACCACCACATTTTCTGAACTGCACAGGAAGGAACCGCCCTGGCCTCAACCTTCACTAATCCCTGTGTGCCACTTACCTCTATCTGCTTCTCTGCTCACACTCGAGCCTTACATACACTTCCAATCCTGACAATACACACCGAGTGAGGTGGCGCAGTGGTTAGCACACTGGACTCACATTCGGGAGAACGACGGTTCGATCCCTCATCCGGCCATCCTGGTTTAAGTTTTCCGTGATTTCCCTAAATTGCTACAGGCAAATTGCCAGGATGGTTCCTTTGAAATGGCGTGGCCGACTTTCTTCCCTAATCCGATGAGACTGATGACCTTGCTGTTTGGTCTCTTCCCCCAAACAACCCTAACAATACACCTGACTCTGCTTCCCTCTTGTCCCTTTACCACCCCCTCCCCAGCACAGTCCCAGCCACATCTCTGCACACTCTCATAGGCAGCACCAGCATCTTCCCCCACACCTACCCAGCTACCCCTCCCCCACCCCATTCCACCCCACACTTCTCATACCCCCACTGTTCACCCCATTGACTCTTTATTTTGTGTGATTATCACATACATCATAACAAATATTATTTAAGCTGATTTACTGAAGTGCTTAGTTTTTCTCTAAAAAGCAGTCATTTTGTATCATACTTACTTGTGATGTGATTGAAAGAGTGTGGATAAGCTTATAGGCTGTTAGTTGAAGTTTGACTAAAAGGCTCAACATTCATCACATAACATCCAGAAAGCATACTGTGCTACACAAAGTCAATGGACATTCATTCATACCATGTATTTCATATGATTAGTGACCATACCTGTTGCAAAAGCTGTTGAACATAATCAAACCTCTACCTGTTTCAGTTGCGAGATTATGATTATCAAGCACAGTGTAGTTTATGAAACTTAGCCACCATGTGCAAGTATTATTTATTATGTGACAGTGAAGTCAGTGTAAGAGGCATTAGTCAGATAAATTTCTGCCCACTAAGTTAAAGAGAGACTTCTGTTTCCAAATAAAAATCCTTACAACCCAGTTGTTCTAAATATTTGCACACCACACAATATCTGCCCCTAGTTGCCAGTCAATTTCCTATCTTTTCCCTTTTCATTTTACTTTGCTTTTCTTTCTTTTTACATTGGTATCCCTGTAGATCTCTCTGCTCCTGCAGTTTCATTATTTGGACTTCATTTTGTATGTCCCATGCCATCTGATTTGTTTTTCCTTGTTGTCTTTTATTACTTTACATGGTAGCTAAGTGTATTAAATTCTGAAAAACTAAATGTGAAAAGTAATGCTAGTAATGTTGTCCTTAGTTATTACTTTTATGCTGAACCTTTGAAATTTTTTCCTGTTCTTCCTTCTTTCCACTCTGACATTTTATTTCTGTATATTTCTCAGTTGCCTTCATTTATTACCCATTATTTCTTCATCCATAATTCTGTGTTTTAATGCTGTCTATTGTGCAATGTCTCCGAGTGTGATTTGTAGAATAAGAAATAATTTTCAGTTGATACAAACTACACTGGAAGCAAGACATCAAGCTTTGCTGTCCATAACAGTTATGTGTGTGCTACAAGATACAAGACCTACTAGTCGAACTAAATGTGAGCAGATATTGTATAAGTGGTCCATCTCTGCCTGCAAGCCATGATTTCTCTGTGATATAAGGATAACAAGCTGAACTGTAATTTTAGCAGAAACAGACAGATAATATCCAAAGAATGAAGTGGCAACAAAGTTCCTGGATATGATTATTATTAGCTAAATGTGGGAATAGTCACAGTCAGTACCTGCTTGTTTTTGTATTCTCTGTTTCATGTTGACAATTCTTGCAACACACATTTAAGAGACAACGAGTGCAGTTAAAATCTGATGCATTTCACATGCTTATTAATATCATGCACTATCATTATGAGGTTTCTGTTGTTGTTTGGGATGATGATATTCTTTATTAAAGATTGACTCTGTTGTTCTTGTGGCCATAAAATAATGTCTTCCCGAAACAAAAAAATCATCATTTTCATCAGTACATAGTTTATCCATAATATTCATTAGTTTTCAGTTAAACCATGTGCACCATAATCTATAGTTACTGAATCATATTCTTTGTTTTCCATTTATGCCTTAGTTGATGCAGTTCACACATAGTGAAGATACATAGTCATTTTGGTAACTGGTTATGACAATCTCTTTCTCCCTAGCTTTTTGTTTCAGTCTCATATTTTACATTGTATTTCATGTATTATAAATGACAGGAACATATGAGTGCACTCAATAGAGTGGGGATGCAAACTGATGACAAATAATAACCACTTAAATTTACATATCTAAAAAAGAAACTGATATATGCTGAGAGTTACATTAATATAAGGTGCCTTACAGTGTTTTGTTTTGTGATTTCTAGTCGATAAAAGAAACTGCAGGTGCCAACATTCATACAACAGCTGTGACCTGCGAAGTGGAACATTTCCTGTCAAAGGTGTCACCACCTGTCATAGAAGACCTCAGCAAAGCTGTTTCAGGTAATCATAAATACCTTATGTTTCTTTCATTTGCATTTAATTTTGATAAATACATTAATAACTACATTCCATATTATAGATTATATAGGAAGTATAAGAATCCTTACCAGAGGTTATAGTGTACAAAATATATAGAATTTTATAAATTGCAGACTCTGCAGTACTACACATGAAATTTAATGATTAATAAAAACCACATCAGCTTTATAATTACACATATATTGTGTTATGGCCAGTTTGATTTGTTAAATGTCTTCAGGCTGTCTGCAGTTAAACAAAACAGGAAATCAAGCGAAAGCTACCGCAGCTTAATGGATAAAGTAGGCACCTCAACCTCCCCAATCACAGTTGTTACAACCAATGAAAAAACCTAAAGTACAGACCTCGTGTTAAAGAGCGCAGAATTAATCCAAAAAATTGAAAAGTAGAACTGAACAAAAGTTAGCAACATAATTATGCACAATAGCCAGGAAACAGGTGACAATGCTTACACCAAACTACATCATCATTTGACAGCTGTGACAGTAAGTGAATATTTAGAAATTATAGTTGCAAAATAATTATATAAAATATATCAGGGATGATAATTATGATCTCACAGAATGATAATAAGTCATTAATAATGTAGTTACAAAAGATGCATTGTCTTTGAAAATGTAAAATGGCTAAAGCAACCAAACTGTTGGTTATCATAATTATGCTGTTAATAAAATTACAACCAAGGTGTGTTAAGTTAGCTTAAGTTATTTGCAGTGGAAGAGAACATATTCAGCATTGTGTCAGACTTCTTGGACACTGAGGTTGCTAGTAATAATATGGTTAGTTAGAACACTCTGAAGAGCTAATACTTTATTAATTACAACAAAACTTATTTGTGCTTGCCAGGCTCGACTTTAGTTATGAAACTGCACACATGGACTTGCAGTGCAGAATGCACTAAATGAGCCACAATTACTGAGTGACAAACTGATACAAGTTCAGAATGACTGTACTGTGGCTTCACTACAGTCACTAGAAAACACAAGTGTGTAGATGGTATCTCTGCAGTGGTCAATACTTCTTGTGCTGCTCTCATTACTGGAAGACACCACATGCCTCCCCCCCCCCCCTCCCCTTCCACCCTGGTGTTAAATATGAAGATGCGACATGATGATGGAGGAAGAGAGAGAAGGGGGGGGGGGGGGGGGAGGTGCTGATGCAACTGCAGAATTAGGTGCTGGAAGTTCAGTCAGTCAGCGCTGAACACCCAGCCTCACCCTGGTATCCACCCTGCACATGGCTGGAAATGCCGACTGGGAAATCAACCACAGGGTGTATGTAGGTGACTGTAGGCACTGGGGCAAATAATGCAAAAGGCAGGCCGCTGGATACAACTTCTTGGCCCTCCGGGGCATCTGGCCAGGTGACCAGGCGCAACCCTGTTGCTGGCTGTATCAGGGGCTGCTAGCATGATTATGATGCTGATGGTTGCACTACATCTATGTCCATGGGCATCTCCCGCTTCAGAGATGACTGTGCTGCCAGAGGTGACATCTGTGACTGTAACACTGGCATGTTGGATCTGTGAACAAAAAGGGGGTGGCTGGATCTCCCTAGTGAATTGGCTGAAGCTGTTTCTGATGCTGCCAGTGCAACACTGTCAGATTGTGAATGGTGTAGGTGGAACAGGACAACATCTCAGGCACCACATCCCATCCCCTTTGATGAGCCCAGCCAAACATGTGATAGAACATTTGTTGCTGAGGCTGAAACTGTGACTCGGAAGGAAGGACAAAAGTTCACTGTGGTGTTGTTGTTGTTGTGGTCTTCAGTCCTGAGACTGGTTTGATGCAGCTCTCCATGCTACTCTATCCTGTGCAAGCTTCTTCATCTTCCAGTACCTACTGCAACCTACATCCTTTTGTATCTGCTTAGTGTATTCATCTCTTGGTCTCCCTCTACGATTTTTACCCTCCACGCTGCCCTCCAATACTAAATTGGTGATCCCTTGATGCCTCAGAACATGTCCTACCAACCGATCCCTTCTTCTGGTCAAGTTGTGCCACAAACTTCTCTTCTCCCCAATCCTATTCAATACTTCCTCATTAGTTATGTGATCTACCCATCTAATCTTCAGCATTCTTCTGTAGCACCACATTTCGAAAGCTTCTATTCTCTTCTTGTCCAAACTATTTACCGTCCATGTTTCACTTCCATACATGGCTACACTCCATACGAATACTTTCAGAAATGACTTCCTGACACTTAAATCAATACTGGATGTTAACAAATTTCTCTTCTTCAGAAATGCTTTCCTTGCCATTGCCAGCCTACATTTTATATCCTCTCTACTTCGACCATCATCAGTTATTTTGCTACCCAAATAGCAAAACTCCTTTACTACTTTAAGTGCCTCATTTCCTAATCTAATTCCCTCAGCATCACCCGACTTAATTAGACTACATTCCATTATCCTTGTTTTGCTTTTGTTGATGTTCATCTTATATCCTCCTTTCAAGACACTGTCCATTCCATTCAACTGCTCTTCCAAGTCCTTTGCTGTCTCTGACAGAATTACAATGTCATCGGCGAACCTCAAAGTTTTTATTTCTTCTCCATGAATTTTAATACCTACTCCGAATTTTTCTTTTGTTTCCTTTACTGCTTGCTCAATATACAGATTGAACAACATCGGGGAGAGGCTACAACCCTGTCTTACTCCCTTCCCAACCACTGCTTCCCTTTCAAGTCCCTCGACTCTTATAACTGCCATCTGGTTTCTGTACAAATTGTAAATAGCCTTTCGCTCCCTGTATTTTACCCCTGCCACCTTTAGAATTTGAAAGAGAGTATTCCAGTCAACATTGTCAAAAGCTTTCTCTAAGTCTACAAATGCTAGAAATGTGGGTTTGCCTTTCCTTAATCTTTCTTCTAAGATAAGTCGTAAGGTCAGTATTGCCTCACGTGTTCCAGTGTTTCTACGGAATCCAAACTGATCTTCCCCGAGGTTGGCTTCTACTAGTTTTTCCATTCGTCTGTAAAGAATTCGTGTTAGTATTTTGCAGCTGTGACTTATTAAGCTGATAGTTCGGTAATTTTCACATCTGTCAACACCTGCTTTCTTTGGGATTGGAATTATTATATTCTTCTTGAAGTCTGAGGGTATTTCGCCTGTTTCATACATCTTGCTCACCAGATGGTAGAGTTTTGTCAGGACTGGCTCTCCCACGGACGTCAGTAGTTCCAATGGAATATTGGACAACAGAAGAGCTCGTCATTGTAACTTCTACACTGTATGTGCTGGGACAGACTGGGAGGTCTCGAACAAAGCCATAAATGGCCTATGGTCCATAACCAGAGAAAATTGGCAGCCATACAGTTGTTGATGGAAGTGAATGACCCAGTAAATGATAGCCAATTTCTCCTCTTCAAGTTGGCTGTAGTTGTGTTGGGCATTGGTCAATGTCTTTGATGTCACTGTGGTAGATGTCATAAATGGAGCTGTTCTGACTGATGTGGTAGATTTCATTGGAATGATGAAGGAAAACTTGCTGTATGCATAGACAACCATTAGCCTGCATATGTTCCAGTGTGGCCCAGCAAAATCTATGTGCATACATTGCCAAGGTGTGTCATAACATGACCATTCAAAGTACTGCTGTGGGGAGCAGATTGATAATTTGCACACTACGTAGTCATGCTCTTTATTTGTGCATCCATTCCTGGCCAGGTACAATGGCGCCTTGCCAACTGCTTCATACAGACAATACTCCTATGTCCTTGGTGCCACAAGTGAGGAACTTCCCACTGGCAGGACTGTTGGACCAAGACTCTCTCATTGCGTATTTCAGCATGCATCAAGATGATGTCCCTCTGTACAGAGACGACACGCTGATGAACAAAGTAGCAATGAACCATCAGGTGACAGATCTCCTTCAGACTCCACGGCCACCCACAATGAATAAACTCTAGTACCATCTGCAACGCAGGATCCGATGCTGCCTCCTGCACCACATGGCAGAATATGACTGGAAAATTTCCAAAAGTCAGATTTCTTGTGAATTAATGTTATGGCAGGAGTCATTCGAGGAATCAAATGCAGCGTTGGAGCCAGTAGGGACCCTTGACAGAAGGCCTGCGTTGGAGTACTTGGTAGTGGGCCGATATGCTAACTTGTACTGGCAATTGGACAACAGAAGAGCTCGTCATTGTAACTTCTACACTGTATGTGCTGGGACAGACTGGGAGGTCTCGAACAAAGCCATAAATGGCCTATGGTCCATAACCAGAGAAAATTGGCAGCCATACAGTTGTTGATGGAAGTGAATGACCCAGTAAATGATAGCCAATTTCTCCTCTTCAAGTTGGCTGTAGTTGTGTTGGGCATTGGTCAATGTCTTTGATGCAAATGTAATTGGCCTGTCATTGGAGCACACTCAGTGTGACAACACCACACCAAGGCCATAAAATGAGGCATATACTGCAAGAATGACAGACTTGCTGGGGTTGAAGTAGACGAAATACGGATCACTCGGTAGTGTGTCTTTCAGCCACTGGAAAGCCGCCTGTCATTCAGCCAACCAAATGAATGGAACACTCTTGCAGCACAACTAATTTAGAGGTGCCACAACCTAAGTGGCATCCAGGATAAAACATAGGTTAGCTTGCCCATTACAGCTTGCACTTCTGATACATTAGTTGGCACCAGCAAGTCGTGAATGGCTTGTATTAACATCATAGATAATGCAGTATCATAGACAAGATAGACACGAAGCCCACACCTACCGCAGTAGTACAAGTTTATATGCCAACTAGCTCTGCAGATGGTGAAGAGATTGAAAAAATGTGTGATGACATAAAAGAAAGTATTCAGATAGTTACGGGAGACAAAAATTTAATTGTGATGGGGACTGAAATTCAATATTAGGAAAATGAGGAGAAGGAAAAAATAGTAGGTGAATATGGATTGGGGGATAGAAATGAAAAAGGAAGACACCTGGTAGAATTTTGTACAGAGTATAATTTAATTGTTGCTGACACTGTGTGTTAGAATCATAAATGAAGGTTGTATATGTGGAAGAGACTTGGAGGCACCGGGAGATTTCAGATTGATTGTATAAAGGTATGACACAGATTGTGGAAGACATATCTAGGGACAAATGTGGATTCTGATCACAGTTTATTGGTTATGAATTGTAGATTAAAAATTAAGACATTGCAAAAAGTTAGGAAATTAAGGAGATGGGACCTGGATAAGTTCAAGGAACCAGAGGTTGTCGAGAGTTTCAGAGAGAGTATTAGGCAATTGTTGACCAGAACAGGGGAAAGGAATACTGTTAACCCTAGCATTACCAATGTATTTTTTGTTACATGTAATACCAACGGGGGGGGGGGGGGGGGGGGGGGGCCTCAAAGGCCCATAAAGAATACCACAATTTATTTTATCATAAATCAAGTTTATTTACTTCTGATACCTCTAATAACAATTCAAAATGCTTAGACATTGTTTTTGTATACTGGATAATAAAAGATGTTATTATAATAGGAATAAAATGAACAAATCACAAGATTCACTTTATATATTTTTTGGAATAATGTTTCAAAATAGTGTTTTCTTATAAAAACGACTTTTTTAATTCGATACACTACATGAAGCAAACAAAATTTACTGTCTCATTCTGCAACGCATTTTTCACACAACACTGTCTTCCTGCAGTGTTTCCCACAGACGTGTTTGTGGCACTGAGAGCAGGTAACAGTTGACTTTCCCAGCTTGTTGTACTTGATCTTTTTAGATGCAGCTTCTTGGCAGCATAGGTGGCACCGTCCACGTGTTCCTGGTTCTGCTGTTGAGGATGATGGTTCTACAGAGCAGCTGAGCTTCCGTTGTGTGATGCTTTCCATTGCCATTATTACTGGCTTCTGAAGTCCATACAAATTTTGTGCCCGTTTATCTACTTGAGATCTTATTAGTTCGAGACCTAAGTTAGTGATAAAAACTCTTCTGCGGTTTAGCAAATTCTTTTTCCAATTCGGAAAGTTGAGGAGGAAGAGTGAATATGCATTTATTGCTGCTATGTCAATGAGTGTGTAGTAGAGGGACAAAGGCCATCTTCTTGTTCCTCTCTTTGTGCTGTAGTGTCTTGCCATCTGGTCTATGGTGTCCACGCCTCCCTTTGTAGAATTATAAAAAAGATTTATGTTAGTCTTTTTTGAGTCTTCATTCAACACCCCTTCTGAGTGATAAGTTGAAAGCATCAACAGCAGTCGTTTTGGCTTCTCGCGGACTAGCGTTGATGCAAGAGTAACTGGTGGCCTCTGTGTCTGAGGTTCAGTATAAGCAAAGATGGAAGAGTGTAAACTGCGGCCAGTTGTAGTCTTCAGCTCTTCAGGTATGTGTCGTCTGTTAGACTGTAGGGTGCCAACAAGTGTGAGGTGAAAATCATTCCATAGAGTCTCAGCAAGCTCCACTGAAGTATAGTACCGATCTGTGGTAACATTACGGCCTGATTTTTCATTAGGTTTTATTAGTCTCTTTACAATTTCCATCAGTCCATTTGAATGCTGTGTATTTCCTGACTTGCCTGTATAGATGTCCATGCTGATCACATATCTAGTCTCAGAATCAGACAGCATTCGAATTAGAATGCCGTATTTTCCAGGTTTTTCTTTTAGAAACACCTTGAATGGACAGCGACCATGGAACAAAGACAACATCTCATCCACTGTTGTATGTAGACCAGGAATGAAATACAATGGAAGTGAAGAATTGAAGCTTTCAAAAATTTCCCTCATTGGAGCAAACTTGTCAGTCTGGCAACGAATTTCTCTTGTGTTCTTATCATCAAACCTCAATATTTTAGTCAATTCGAAAAATCGGGTCCGACTCATTGATCCATAGTACACTTGTCGGCCCTGAAGCAAAGACCATAAATCTTGGACAGGTATCTTATTGTCATGATTTGAACCCATGATTAGCAAGAGTCCTATATAACAAAATAACTCATCTTCATCTGTGTGCTGAATACCTAGTCGAGAAGCCTCTTCATTTGAGTGTAGTTTTATTAGATTCATAATTTGAGGTGTAAAAAAGAGCTCTATAGCCTCTTTCGGAGACGCAATTCTTCCTTGTTGTCCTAGCCCCATTCTTTCTCGCACTATATTTTGTACAGAACGCCGATATTGTCGAGATGGCTTCGTAATATACTCTCGTCCACTTTTTGCAATGAATTTATCACATTCTGTATCATTATCATCTGGTGGATTGGCTTCAACCTCATCTTCATTCTCAGACGATGAATCAGTTCTAATTTCTTCCACATCATCATCCACTTCACTTTCCTCTAAATCTGATTCGTTCAAAACTTCTTCTAGCACTCTTTCAATGGAACTATCACGTAAACGATGTCTACTCATGTTGCTGGTTCAACAGCAGCAGAAACACTGAAAATAACAATGGTCTGCTTCATAATAATATGTCTGAAGGCAACAATGGCAAAATTCGTTTCATGGTAAGAATTTGAAACGAGAGACTCAACCTCGTAAATCTTTCCTTGCTATTACCAACGGGTGGGCTTCTAAGGCCCACAGAGAATTAAATCAAGTAAATGAATTTTAATTACATTTTTATTCCGAAATTCTGTAATGACTCAATAGTACATTCAATAACGAACAATTACCTTTGCTTTCAAGTTCATATATCAAAGAGTGTGGATACAACATAGAAAAACTGAGTCAGTGGGCCTACGAGGCCCCCCCATTGGTAATGCTAGGGTTAAAGTCAAATGGGTAACTTTAAGAGATGAAAAAGTGAAGGCAGCAGAAGATGAAATAGGTAAAAAGACAAGGTCTAATAGATGTCTGTGGATAACACAGGAGATATTGAAGTTAACAAATGAAATGAGAAAATATAAAAAAATGCAGCAATTAAAGTAGGTGAAAGGGAATACAAACGTTTGAAAAATGGTATTGACGGGAAGTGAGAAATGGCTGAGCAGGAATGGATAAAAGATAAATGTAAGGATTTAGAAGCATGTTTCATGAGAGGAAAAATAGTGTCTAGAGGAAAATTAAAGAGGCTTTTGGTGAAAAAAGAAACAGTTCTATGAATATTGAGAGCTCAAATGGAAAAACAGTACTAAGCAAACAAGGGAAAGCTGAAAGGTGGAAGTAGTATATAGAGGATCTACACAAGGAAGATGAACTTGAAGACAATATTATGGAAATGGAGGAGGACATAGATGAAGATGAGAAGGGGGATATAATACTGTGAGAGGAATTTTACAGAATACTAAAAGACCTAAGTCGAAACAAGGCCCCTGGCTTATATGATATTCTGTCAGAACTACTGACAACCTTGAGGGAGCTAGCCGTGACAAACCTCTTCCATCTGGTGTGCAAGATGTTTGAGACAGGCAAAATACCCTCAGACTTAAAGAAGAATGTAATAATTCAAATTACAATTCCAAAGAAAGCAGTTGCCGACAGGTATGAAAATTACCAAACTATCAGTTTAATAAGTTGTGGTTGCAATAGAATTCCTTACAGAAGTATGGAAAACTGGCAGAAGCCAACTTCAGGGAAGATCAGTTTAGATTTTGGAGAAATGTAGGAACACACAAGGCGAATCTGACCCTATGACTTATTGTAGAAAATAGGTTAAGGAAAGGAAAACCTACATTTATAGCATTTGTAGAGCTAGGGAAAGCTTTTGATAGTGTTGACTGTAATACTCTTTTTTAAATTCTGAAGGTAGCAGGGATAAAATACAGGGAGTAAAAGGCCAGTTACAACTTGTGTAGAAAACGCAGCAGTTATAAGAACCGGGGGACATTAAATGGAAGCAGTAGCAGGAAAGGGAGTGACCTCAGGGTTTTAGTCCATCCCCAATGTTATTCAGTGTGTACACTGAGCAAGCAGTGAAGGGAACCAAAAAAATTATGAGTAGGAATTAAAGTGCAGGCAGAAGAAAGAAAAGCCTTGAGGTTTGTCAATGACATTGTAATTCTGTCAGAGACTGAAATACTTGGGAGAGTAGTTGAGCAGAATTGTCAGTGTCACAAAGGGAGGATATAAAATGAACTGCAGCAAAAGCAAGACAAGGATTATGGAATGTGGTCTAATTCAATCAGGTGATGCTGAGGGACTTAGATTACGAAATGAGACACTTAAAGTAGTAGATAGGTTTTACTATTTGGGCAGCAAAATAATTGATGATGGCCGAAGTGGTAAAGATATAAAATGTAGACTGGCAATTACAAGAAAAGCGTTTCTGAAGAAAGAAATTTGTTAACATTAAATGTAGACTTACATGTTAAGAAGTCTTTTCTGAAGGTGTTTGTCTGGAGTGTAGCCATGTATGGAAGTGAAACATAGATGATAAACAATTTAGACAAGAAGAGAACTGAAGCTTTTGAAATATGGTGCTACAGAAGATTACTGAAGATTAGATGGGTAGATCACATTATTAATGATGAGGAGATATGGAGTAGAATTGGGGAGACAAGAAATTTGTGGCACAACTTGACTAAAACAAGAGCTCAGTTGGTAGGACACAATCTGAGACATCAAGCGATCACCAGTTTATGATTGGTGGGAAGAGTGAGAGTGTGTATGTGTGTGTGTGTGTGTGTGTGTGTGTGTGTGTGTGTGTGTGTGTGGTGGGGGGATTATGTAGGTGGAGACCAAGAGATGAATACAGTAAGCAGATTCAGAAGGATGTAGGTTTCAGTAGTTATTCAGAGATGAAGAGGCTTGCGCAGGATAAAGTAGCACAGAGAACTGTGTTGAACCAGTCTTTGGACTGAAGGCCACAACAACAACAACAACACAGGCTCATAGCAACTTGATCTATAACATGCCATTACTTAGAAACCACAGTGGTAACCAGAACAAATCAAGGACAAATTAAGACTATGTAGACCATAATCCCAGGGAAATTATTTTGTGACATAGACTGCTGACCAATATTGGCACTCTTGAGGTTCAGTGTAAAATGTGAAAATTTGACAATGCTCTGTATACATTTGGTTTGGTAGCTCATAAACATCTTTTTCAGTAATATACTCTGTAACTGTAAGTAAGTACTATGTTAAACAGACAAGGTAGAAGAATTGTCACATCTAATTATGATAATCAGTAGTAATGTGTAGTAAATTTTGTAGCACGTTGTGATATATACTCATGGGAGGGATTTAGATTTTAGTTGACATTTTATGTTATGATGATGTAATCCTTATGACTAGTACCTATATTACTTTCAGAGTTAACTAGACTGAAGTGCATCTGTCCGTGTTTCCATTGATGTTATGTAGTAACCATAAAATCCAAATCATGTGTAATTAAATTACTAAAAAGCAATTAACATTTGTCGGTATGTGTATGTTAATGTCTATGTGGTACTGACAATTGATCTTATGAATAATTGGTATTTTGCTGCAATGCCTTAAATGCTTCATTGAATAATCTTTGACCTGCTCTGTTCTGTGTATGGCTATACCACGCACCAACATCTATGAGGTTAAATGGATAAATGTTTTACATTTACATAGCTACTATTAGGGATGGAACAATGTACATCTGAGAACTGTTATTTCGACTATGCAAATGAATAGCTGAGATGGTTCTATAAGTACTTTGTTACAGTAATGTAAGATATGATGTATTTAATGCTGTTTCACAAAATGGCTGAATACTTTAATGTTATAGACTTTGTCATATGTGTGTTCTTGTTCTTCTTTGGTACAGTGGACCCAATGATGGACTGATCCTAGACTGAAATCAATTGTCTCTAATAAAGTATAGTGATACAGCTGTGTATTGCATAATGTAGTTCTTAGCAGAAATGAATGAGTTGATGTTTGATATATTGGGTGTTAGTGATGAGCAGTGGCAGGAAGAACAGGATTTTTGCCCAGTTCAGTAGAGGGTTAACACAAACCCAAATGGAGGTATTGCATGGGTAGGTATAGTAATGAACAAGAAAGTAGACATGTAGGTATCCTACTCTTAACAGCGTAGTGAACAGATCATCATAACCAATACAGAAAGAAAGCCACAACCGAGTGCAGTAGCATATACGGGAAGATCATGTAAGATACACTCCTGGAAATGGAAAAATGAACACATTGACACCGGTGTGTCAGAACCACCATACTTGCTCCGGACACTGCGAGAGGGCTGTACAAGCAATGATCACACGCACGGCACAGCGGACACACCAGGAACCGCGGTGTTGGCCGTCGAATGGCGCTAGCTGCGCAGCATTTGTGCACCGCCGCCGTCAGTGTCAGCCAGTTTGCCGTGGCATACGGAGCTCCATCGCAGTCTTTAACACTGGTAGCATGCCGCGACAGCGTGGACGTGAACCGTATGTGCAGTTGACGGACTTTGAGCGAGGGCGTATAGTGGGCATGCGGGAGGCCGGGTGGACGTACCGCCGAATTGCTCAACACGTGGGGCGTGAGGTCTCCACAGTACATCGATGTTGTTGCCAGTGGTTGGCGGAAGGTGCATGTGCCCGTCGACCTGGGACCGGACCGCAGCGACGCACGGATGCACGCTAAGACCGTAGGATCCTACGCAGTGCCGTAGGGGACCGCACCGCCACTTCCCAGCAAATTAGGGACACTGTTGCTCCTGGGGTATCGGCGAGGACCATTCGCAACCGTCTCCATGAAGCTGGGCTACGGTCCCGCACACCGTTAGGCCGTCTTCCGTTCACACCCCAACATCGTGCAGCCCGCCTCCAGTGGTGTCGCGACAGGCGTGAATGGAGGGACGAATGGAGACGTGTCGTCTTCAGCGATGAGAGTCGCTTCTGCCTTGGTGCCAATGATGGTCGTATGCGTGTTTGGCGCCGTGCAGGTGAGCGCCACAATCAGGACTGCATACAAGCGAGGCACACAGGGCCAACACCCGGCATCATGGTGTGGGGAGCGATCTCCTACACTGGCCGTACACCACTGGTGATCGTCGAGGGGACACTGAATAGTGCACGGTACATCCAAACCGTCATCGAACCCATCGTTCTACCATTCCTAGACCGGCAAGGGAACTTGCTGTTCCAACAGGACAATGCACGTCCGCATGTATCCCGTGCCACCCAACGTGCTCTAGAAGGTGTAAGTCAACTACCCTGGCCAGCAAGATCTCCGGATCTGTCCCCCATTGAGCATGTTTGGGACTGGATGAAGCGTCGTCTCACGCGGTCTGCACGTCCAGCACGAACGCTGGTCCAACTGAGGCGCCAGGTGGAAATGGCATGGCAAGCCGTTCCACAGGACTACATCCAGCATCTCTAAGATCGTCTCCATGGGAGAATAGCAGCCTGCATTGCTGCGAAAGGTGGATATACACTGTACTAGTGCCGACATTGTGCATGCTCTGTTGCCTGTGTCTATGTGCCTGTGGTTCTTCTGTCAGTGTGATCATGTGATGTATCTGACCCCAGGAATGTGTCAATAAAGTTTCCCCTTCCTGGGACAATGAATTCACAGTGTTCTTATTTCAATTTCCAGGAGTGTATTTGTAATGCTGTAACCAGTTTTGAAAAGCTGTATTCAGGCACTATCTAATAAGCATTTCAATTTGTGGAATTTATCAAGACCTTGTGTAATTATCTTGGTGGATATTGCAAGTTGAATTGTGTATGTATTACATGCTTTAATTACTTGTAAATAAACTGATTGATATGTGTCAATCAAAGACACAGTTCTCAGAGTTTTTGAACACATATGTTATTTCATTTGATCACTCTGGTGTGGTGTAAACTTATTGAATGTGAGGTCCGTCAGTTATGCAAAACACTGTTTTTCTGAGTAACCAAACATGTTTCAGCACCACTGTGCCATCATCAGTAGGTTTTCGTTTTTATTTATTCTGTAATGTGAACATTTTTGTTAAATGATTATAAAATTATGTGCATTTTTGCCTCAAACAACAGATTTTTTCTTTTTGTAAATACCTTTACATTTGGTGTGCGTGAATTTTCTGGATCACTTATGGGTTAATTATTACAGGTAGCTTGTCATCTGCAACCAAACAATTTGATGAGAAAATTTTTTTTGCTGGAAGTCAACCTATCTTCTAGAATATAATTCAGTTTTTCGCGATGTTTTCGTGACTGTGTTCATTTTTACTTATGTTTTCGTGTAACAGGTACTTTCATTCTCCGCATAATGCTGAGGTGTTGTGATGCGCACATAACTATAACAAGTATTTTTCACAAATAACGTAGTAAAACACTTTTCACCAGAACACAGTGTGATTTTGGTTTGTTATGTGTTCCAGCCCAGTCAGTGTTCATTTGTTCACCAGTTCTGGTGAACACCTCAGCATTATGCGGAGAATGGAAGTACTTGCCACACGAAAACATAAGTAAAAACAAATATAGTCATGAAAGCATCTCAAAAAACTGAATTACAGTTTAGAAGATAGGTTAACTCCCAGCAAAAAAATTTTCTCATCAACATCGATTGGTTGCAGATGACAAGCTACCTGTAGTAATTAACACACAAGTGATCCAGAAATTTCATGAACACCAAATGTAAAAGAAACGATCTGTTGTTTGAACTAAAAATGCACACATAATTTTATATTCATTTAACAAAAATGTTCACATTACAGAATAAATAAAAACGAAAACCCACTGATGATGGCACAGTGGTGCCGAAACGTATTTGGGTACTGAGAAAAACGGTGTTTTGCATAATTGGCGGACCTCACGTCCAACAATTTTAACCGCAAACACGGCCAATACAAGGAGCTGCAAATCAAAATGATTGTTATTGAATGAGTGTAGTGTTGTGCAATTAAGTTATGTGCATGTTCTGTGGATCATAAATGTGTTCTCCTGCTATGATATGGAACATGTCAGTTTAACGATTGTAGTGTCTTCTTAGTGGAAAATATGACTACATGATGACCATTTGTATGAATTCCTATGAGTTTTTATTTTTTTACTTTACATCGGGAAATTTGGAATAGGAGTTGTCAAGCAGATATGATCTCAATTTGTGCTTGAAATTAGTTTTATTATTCATTAAATTCTTTACATCTATTGCGGGTGGTTGAATGATAGCATATATCATTTCTCTTTCAAATAATGAATTTATGAATGTTGTTTTGAGACTGTGATTGCTAATAACAAACTTCATAAGAGAGTAAATGTACTGAAAGGCTGTTGTCAGCACTCCCAACTGCTTAGAGAGCTATCTGTGAGAGATTCTTGAGTGAACACCATATATAATCCATATTGTAGCAGCTGGGGTGAGTGAGTGCTGTGGTGGGTGGCGAGGCTGACTGTGATAGATCAGGATGTCCGCAATTCACCTCTGTGGAAGTAGCTGCAGTGGTGTGGTCTGAGGTAGTGATTGGGCATGGAAATAGTATTGGTTCAAAAAAATCACGTTATTTTGTAACAAGCAACAGCAGTGAAGTTGGTACTGAGAAGTCCTATGGAACTAGATGTGTAAAATAAGCCAGCCAATGCCCTCCATGACGTAGGCTGGCCTCATCTGGTGAAGCATGCTGGTGCCAGCGGCAGCCTGGCAGACAGATAGTAAGTGGAGTTTTCTCTCAGGCAATGGTGGCAGCTGGCAAGGTAATGCCATCAGTATGGTGGCTATAGTGCTGAATCAGTAATGCAGTGGAGTGGTGTGAATCAGACAGTGCACAGCACCTGTGGCAGATGGCCTGCCCATGTCGCTCAGCACAAAGAGTACCAGGCTGGGGTGTATTAGCTGCCTCACTTGGTATGGCACTCAACATTTATTTTATAAATTTAACACTAATAGTGATATCATAGTGACTTTGAAAAATATTATCAATTTGTACTGCCCGGGGTACTCCCTGAACTCACTAAAGAAGCTGCACTGTTTTTCTCACCTAGTTGTAGCTGTTGAGGCTATAAAAGTATTACTGAAATAGAGTAGTGCCTTTTTTGTCCATCTATGTGAAATATGTAAAGATGAGAGTTACAGAAAATTGTGATGTGCCGTTACACCATTTTTATATATATTATTGATTGCATAAGCAACTATAGATATAAGATAACAGGCTGAGCAAACATGCAATGTTTATGCAAAACTGTCACAAACTGTGTAAAACTTCACAGACTTGCTACATTCTAATACAGTTGAGGTAGACCTCACTCATCCTGAAATGTGTTGAACATCCAAGATTTCATTCTGAATAGCCTGTTGTAGAAGTCTTTTCTTGTATTTCAAAATTATTAGGGAAATAGTAAATCTATGCTTGTTACTCATTTGTCATTTTGTATTCAACTCACATGCTTATTTTATTTATTTATTTATTTATTTATTTTCACTTCTTCTTGTGTTTTCAGTTGGAAATCTTCAGTCCAGTGCAGCCCTTCAGTGTGCAGACTGTGAGACAGCTATTGTCATCATAGATATGCTCTTAACACTTGGATCAAGCCAGGAACATTCAGTTAGTATGTTAGCAGTAGCCCAGTCCCATTGCCCAATGCTCAAGACTGAAGAATCACAAGAAGCTTCACGTAATAGCTCAGCTGGTTTTGTTATTTTTGCCTCTGCAATAGGAAAAACTCTAGATTTTCTTGTGAGTGATAGAAACTCTGAAGATACTTCACATTCATTGTCTCAGTTTCTCCCCACTGATATCTCCCTTCCTGTTGTTATAAGTTCTGTACTCTATCCACTGAATGTGAATGCAGCAATGGAGCTAGTAAATTACTGGTCATCTATGCAGAATGCTTTGAAAGAGTTTTGTAGATGTAAAGATGCAGACATTAGTAGAAATGAAATGCAAGAAGCCATAATTACACGTGGAAACTATCTTCACAACACAAGTGCACACATTTGTTTCAGAAAGTTAATGAAGATGTGCAATAACAACAGAACAGAGAAGGGTAAGTAAAATTCATTCAGATATTGATACAGTTAAACAAGTTATGCAGTAACTAATGGACAAGTTCATAAATGTATGAAGTTAGTAATGTAGCTAGATCTTCACTGTAAATGTATATGTGTTGTACTACTGAACAGAAACTGAGTAAGGCTCTAAGTTAAATGGTAAGCAATTTCCATACAAATATTAACACCTGATGTGATATGTATTCCATTCAATGATAGTTAAGGAATTATATTATGGTCTCTTAATACAACTCCAGTTCATTTTCTTCTAACAAAATACCTCTCTTACATTGTTACATTTGGTCAGTTGTAAAATAGAATAATTATTAATTCACACCCTCTAATTTCCAACCAAGAAATAATAAAAGAAATTGTTCTTACATTAGCTCTAAGAAATGTCAGTTCTACTAATTGGCACTAAATGATTAACAGAGTAAAAAACATGTGAAAAGTCTTTTGCCCACACACAAGGCAGGAGGAAAGCAGTAGTGAAGTAATGCAACCAACTAATTATTTAGCCTTGGCATGTAGCACTATCTACCACATGTGGTCAAAAAGTTCATTTTCCCACACTATAGTAGGGTTAGTTTTGTATGAGGTCACTGTAGATGTTATACACCATAAGTTATGGATATTTATATTTCTCCAGCTATGAGGAATATCTGGAAAGCAAGACTCCAAAACATTTGATACACAGATAAATGCATATTTATACATGAAGTTAAGCCAAATTTTACAGAAGTATATCACAATTTTTCCATCTATTTGCTGTTGTGTTGTGAGTATTTAACAAAATAGTGTATCATCTTATGTATGTCTATGCTAAACGTCCATACTGACAAGTCCCTTTACATTTCATACATTCTATTACTTCCTAGTTTGTTGAAAAATGTGTTACTCCCATGTACTCTTTGAAAACTGTGGGAAACAAGAAGTCACTTGGTGATTGATTGGGAGTATGTCCATGACGATTGAGAGTATCCCAGTCAAATATATTGAGGAATGTAACCATTTGTTTGTACTATGCGGGACAAAACATTATTGTGCCATCTTCTCCTTCTGTTTTGAGTGGTATGACCAAGCCTTCTCATGATCTTGCTGTGTCTGTTGGCATTTATGGAATTACTTGGAGTAAAAAAGTCAATCAACAAAATCTCTTGTCAGTCACAAACTAATTTTGCCAATATCTTTTTTATAGACTGTTGCTGTTTACATATTATTTTAATAGAGTCATCTCTTAGGTGCATATAAGTAATAATATTTTTAAAAGAACTTTAGTTTAACAAAACTTTAACGCAGCTGGGATGTGTCTCTTTTGAAATAGGATGCAATTCATGAAATTTATGCATACTGTGGAACACCATTTATCCTAAGTGTGGAATTTTGATTTTTCTTACTGGTATGCGACCCAATGTTCTTCAGCTCCATCAAATGACTTCACTGCCTTTTTCATTCGTATTTGTAGTGGCCACCAAGGCTTCATACTCTGTCACAAAAGAGTTGAGAAATTTTTTAAAACGTGAGAAAATCTTAATAGAACTGAACATAATTTGTTTTGTATTGATCCGTTGATATTTTGAGTACCCATCAAGTCCAGAGTTCTGAAATTGTAGTTTGTTGGTTACAACACTGTACTTCTGGACACAATTTTAGCAGTTACATGACAAATTTTACAAATAAAGAGTTTCAGTCTGTTCATAAACCCAACACAACCAATTTTGCACTGACATGTCTCACTCAGTGGTACAGACACTTCGTAACCTTACCGTCCACACATGCTGCATAATTATTAAATCTTTTTCTTGTCATTTGATAAATGATAAGCCCTAAAGTTCCTCATTCATATATTTCTCCAGCAGATTCTAGAAATGATATGTTGTAGTGCATTTAATGAGGATTCTGGAGCTCAAAGTATTTGACACTACAACAGTCTTGTCTACCACTACGTAATTGTGAGAGAGTGGAACTAATCCTTAACTCTGGTATGAATCAGTTGTGGCATTGAAAGAACTGGAACAGTTTAAATACATTCAGTGAAGTATGATTGTCTGCGGTCTATGCATGTCTGATGGCTTTAGTACACTTGATGCTATGCAAGAAATGTGTACTGAGAAATGTAGTAGTGTATGAAGGTATCATATGGCACCACAGCAGGTTCTACATAGCGCAAAATTTTCTGCAAAGTTTTCTGTTCTTCTAGTGGGCATCACCTTGTAGCCAACATCCGTGCTTATTCCCAATTCATTAGTGGAACCTGACTGTTGTGACTGATGGTTCAGTCTCTGGAAATGTGACTTCTACATGTGTCTGAGCAATTACATATTGCATATTGAGAATACATTTTTGGAAATCTGAATGACACAGTGCCAAACATATCATTATTGAAGTAAGATATCATGATTTGATTGTGGGAAGGACACCAGTATTCCGTCTGTCATGGGGGAAAAAAATCTGTTTTGTAACTGAAGAGTTGGTCCTGCTTTCTTTCTTGCTTCTCAATTATATTTTCGGCTTCTTTTTCTTCTACTTGTCTGTGCATAACCAGGAACAGCATATTCTGCTTTCACCATTTTGTTTTGAGAATTATTTCATTTTATTTATAATTGCTGGTGAATAACAATAAACCAGTCCCCTGTTAAGTCAATAGTGGACACCGAGCGAGGTGGCGCAGTGGTTAGCACACTGGACTCGCATTCGGGAGGACGACGGTTCAATCCCGTCTCCGGCCATCCTGATTTAGGTTTTCCGTGATTTCCCTAAATCGTTTCAGGCGAATGCCGAGATGGTTCCTTTGAAAGGGCACGGCCGATTTCCTTCCCAATCCTTCCCTAACCCAAGCTTGCGCTCCGTCTCTAATGACCTCGTTGTCGACGGGACGTTAAACACTAACCACCACCACCACCAATAGTGGACAATGGTAGACTTACTTAGACTTAGTTGCTAGGTAGCATACTGGGTGTCATGTTTCTTCCAGTGAACTCAGTCAGCTGCCTCCTCACAGTTCATGCCCATGCATTGAAGATCCTTTGCAAAAGCTCTTTTATAGGTGTTAAGAGTTATTCCTCTACTTCTGTATCCATTCATTGGTTTCAACAGCAGTGCTGATTTGGAGATTCTTTCATCTTTCATCCATAAAACATGCCTCACTCTTCTTTCAGCAATGATTTTCTGTAGGCTACATAGACTACCACTTCTCAGCACTTCATTATTCGAAACATGTTCACCATTACTGATCTTCAAAATTCATCTTGACCATCATTGGTGTAAGACATTGGGCTTGTGTGCTGCTTGTGCTTGCATTTTCCATGTCTCACATACATTTACGGCCATCAGTAGGATAATATACGGCTCCAGCTGAAGCTTTGTGGACATAAAATCTAATTGCCATATGAATCACATTGGTTGGAAAACTGCAAAATCTTTCCCAGTTCTGCTGCTGCTGTCTGCATCTACATCCCCATTATTACAGATAAGATAGCAGAGGTACAGAAATTGGTCAACACCTTGCATTATAATTTGAGTAGATACATTTCAGCTTTTTATGCACATTGTTTTTGCTTTATCACCATTTTAACCCTACTGAACTGGCCATTCCAGCTAGCTTCTTAATCATTAATTGTAAATTTTATGGTTTTTCTGCCAGAAGAACATCATCATCAGCAAAATCAAGATCTCTAAGCCAGAACTGCTCAGTCACATGTATGTCCATATTGGAGTTGCCCACAGTTTTTCTCATTATGAAATCTATGACAAATATAAAAAGCAATGGTGACAAAATACATTCTTGTCTGACACCTGTCAGAATGCTAAAGAAAATGGTGGTCCCATCTTCTGTTCTTATATAGAAACTTGAGAGTAGATATAGGTTCCTGAAAACACTGATGAGATAGTTAGGGGTTCCTTATAGGCTTACAATATTCCACAATGATTTATCTTTGTTACTGTCAGATGCTTTTGTAAAATCAATGAAGTTTAAGTGCAGTGAGCAATTGAAGTCTATGCATTGTTCTGTTATGTTCCACAGAATAAACAATAGCATTAAACTATAACTAATGGAATTATTTTAAACGGAATTATCTTTTAACCACTGATTTACAGCATATGAGGATAAATTTTAAACTTAAAATAATGATTAGAAAGCATAAAGAGAATACATGGTGCCTAGTACAACAAAATGACATGAAAAGTAAAACAATTAACAAAATGAATAAATAAAATGATACACGTGTAGTTCTAAGTTCCATTTATGCATTTCCCACATAATTTTCCTCTTCTGTTTGTTACAACCTTGCACTCCAACTGAAAGGCCTCATCTATTATTATTAAATCTGCATTATTTCTATGTAAGCAAAACTCCGGTAGGTGCTTCCAATGAAGGTCTGTACTGTCCCCATTGCTAATGCTATGTGTCATTAAGTTTACATACAGAATGATGTAAGAGTGTGAATAGACCACAGTCTGTAAGTAGACGAGCTCTTCTTTAACAGTGGTGGTTTCACTGCGGACGGCAAGACAGGTTGCTGATATGGAGGTGGTAGTGATTTTTGCTGCTGTATTTTTTTTTAAGACAGTGTAGGTATAACCTTTGCAGCAGGTGTTGTGCAGTTTTCCTCATACACTGGCATCACTCTCTACTGAATGGGCACTGGCTATTTTAGCTGTCCATTGCAGTCTTCAGTTAACCATTTTCTTCTTACATCTTAACAGTTCAGTTTGGTTCGCTACAATGATTAGCCAGTCCATAAATCAAGATCTCTGACCTTTTTATGGTAAAGTGATCCCCTGCCCACTACCTCCTTTCTAAGGAAGAGGGGTACAATATCTCTGGGGGCACCAATTTTTCAGCACTCACAGATTTCTTCTGTTTACACCTGTATTTTATAAATTTATTTTAGGTATGGACTGAGCACTATCAGATGCCAATCTTCATGTATGGTTAGACCTCTCCCTGTCCTAACGTACCTTGTTGGGTACAGTTTTTAGTAAAAGATTCAGACAATGAGTTGATACAACTAATAAAGTATGCTTTTGTACGATGGGAGATATAAACTTCATAGACCATAACTCTGTTGTCCCACTGCTGCTGCCACTTCTTTACCCTCTGCACTTCCAAGAAGTGAGGTCCTAATTTTCCTTTCTCAATTTGTATTTATTTTAACTCTGGTTATCCTAAAATACCCAAGGCAAATGCTGGGATGGTTTCTGTAGAACATCCACAACTACTTACTGCCTCATTCTTGCCCAATTTCATCTTGTGCCCCATCTCTAACAGCCACATGGTCTGTAGAATTTGAATCACTATATTCCTTTTTCAATCCTATAATTGTTCATTTGCCTCCATTCCCTTATCCCTTCCTAAATGGTTGTGTGTGGTCGGTCACAATCATCTTTTTGAACCAGTACAATGCTGCATGTTATCTTTATTGTAATATTTATTGGAGTTATCCACCAGACTTTTATACCACTAGACTTTTGCTGGAGTAACACAACATTCCAGCCCTTACTCAGCACTTCCTGTAACAAAACTGTTGTGCCCATACACTAATTTCAAAGACATATGGAGTTAAATCTTGCAGCTAAGTGTATGTTGAGGTATCTGTGTACATGATCTCTAACTTATTTTGTTTTTCATCCATAGAGTTGGATTTCTAGTACATGATTGTTTGATATATGTGCTGCATATGTGCATTACTACTTGATCCACACAAGAAAACTGCAGATATGTGCTGAATATGTGCATTACTACTTGATGCACGCTAGGAAACTGGAGCTAGCCCTTTAGTTTCCAGATAGAACCAAAAGTGGGTTATTGCTGCAGGCAACTATGCCCTCTGCAGTGTGTGAGCTCTTTGTTGTAATTAAAGACTTACGGTCACAGTTACTCAAAACACTAACAGATTGATGCTGTAACACATTCTATAGTAATTTTGCGTGTTATTTTGATTCTTTGTCATTCATCTGCAGTCCTCCCTCTACAATAGTTCAGAAAACAGTGAAGGCTCTCTTAATAACATTACCAATGTCTGTGTTATGTATCATAATTGGAGTTGTACTCTAGTTAAACTGTCTGAATATCCTGGTGCATTCCATCATCTATTGATTTACCCCTATGAAAACCAAATTTCACTGATATCATAAAACTATCTTTTTCAAATGCCACTGTGCACCATTGCGAAGGTTCCTGGCTGATTAAAAAAACTATGCCAACGTGGGCGTTAATCCTGGACCCTTGCCTCCCTTGTGCAGTGTTCTTACTGACAGAAGTTTTCCAAACATTGTCCAGGACACACCTCACAGCTTCATTCAGCAAATAACTTTACAACTGAGTCTATCAAAGCAAGAGGTCTTGCGACTTTTGAGTTTTTCTGTTGCGTGCTGAACATCCTCTTGTGTGCATCTTGTTTAAGATGGTTGTTCATAGCCCACAAAACTTCTATGTTGCCTTCAAGCACAAGAGACTTTTTTTTAGTTCTGCTATATAATATTCCCTTCCCTTTCTTTGTTATTCAATGTACTGAGTTAATTTGGTTTGGAAAAATGTCAGTTTCAGCAAATTTGTTATTTTGTTTGGGATAACAGTCTACTTTCTTACTGTGATGACACACAATAAATGAAGTAGAAGACATCCTACTTCTGGGATTCGGATTACTGGATAGATGGGCAGCACAATTGGAAGACACAAACTCATGATCTTCACAAGCTGAACACAGTTGCTTTTACAGTCAAAAAATTGTCCACCATGATGGGATAAGATTCAACAAGTTCACTCTGCATACTTTCATACTTAATATTATATGGGGAATCAAGTTTGTGACTGGATGAGTATTTCTTGGCTGAAATGACACAGCTTATCATCTCAATGGAGATTCCCAACACATTTAGAACTAGCTGGTGTTGTGACCCTTGCTATTCTTGTTGTACAGTACCTGGTGTCGTCTCCCCCCCCCCCCCCCCCCCCCTCTCCTTGTGAGTACGTGCTTGGCTACCACCCACAGTGCCACAGCCTTTGTAGCATTATTTCCTTTCCATGTTGCAAGCTTATACTTCCACTGTCCCTTTCCCACTCTGCCTCTCCATCAGATATGGTTTTCTTGGTGCAGATCCTGCTTGGACTTGGTTTATGATTGGGACTCGGTTTTACACTTCCAGTCTTTTTGACAACTTTTCATTAAACACACATGTGGTCCCCATTGTTGGGTTTGACCTGCCACAAATTTTCAAAAGTCTCCAGATGTGCGGATCATGCAGGGAAGGTCACCCAATGTGGTGTAGGCTCCAACTTTGTGCCTTTCCATCATTGCACCCTTCCCTTTAATGAGGTAATACAGCCGAAACCCAGCTCTATACTCTATAGCCATGGTTTTTTTTTTAAGGGGGGGGGGGGGGGGGGATCACAAAGTACCTGCATCGTGGTAGCCCCCTGCCCATGAAGGGATTGCACTGTTGGTGCCTGGGGTGGAAACTCCCAGTGTATTCCAAGGAGTAAGTGCCTATCGTGACTGGGGCACAGGGCCTCTGAACAATGGATTACTGGCCAAGTAGATGTTGGTGAGACAGGGTGGCACCCACGAGGGGAGACCCCATTCCATGGCAGATGAGCCGCAAATGAAGTGGATGAAGTTATCTCCCTCTGATGGCCATACGGCTCCTGCAGTCTCTATGGAAGGAAAGTCCTCTTTTAATGAAGAGAGATACAGTCCTAAAATGTTCCCTTCCCTGGCTATATCATGGGTTGTCATAGTGACTGAATACTGTGACACTCAAATCCTCTAAAAATAAACATAAAATATACTTATTCAAAAAAGCAGATAAAAATTCAGTTGATGCCTTTCTGAGAGACCATCTCCACTCTTTCCAAATTAACAGTGTAAATGTAGACCAGATGTGACTTGAATTCAAAGAAATAGTATTGGCAGCAATTGAGAGATTTATAGCTAATAAATTAACAAACAACAGAGCTGATCCTCCTTGGTACAAAAAATGGGTCAGAACACTGTTGAAGAAACAATGAAAAACATGCCAAATGTAAAGGGATGCAAAATCTCCAAGATTGGCGATCTTTTACAGAAGTTCAAAATTTAGTGCAGACTTTGTCTCGAAACCTGGCAGCAAATCCAAAGACATTCTGATCATATGTGAGGTATGAAGTATGGTTGTGGCAAGACACAGTCAATGCCTTCTCTGTGCAATAGCAATGGAAACACTATTGATGACAGTGCTGCCTAAGCAGAGTTACTAAACACAGCCTTCTGAAATTCCTTCACCAAAGAAGGCAAAGTAAATATTCCAGAACTGGCATCAAGAACTGCTACAAAAATGAGTAATGTAGAAATAAATATCCTCAGAGTAGTGAAGAAACTTAAATCACTTAACAAAAGCAAATCTTTCAGTCCAGCTTGTACATCAGTTAGGTTCCTTTCAGAGTATGCTGATACAATAGCTCCATACTTAACAGTCATTTACAACTGCTTGCTTGATGAAAGATCTGTACCCAAAGGCTGGAAAGTTGCACATGTCACACCAATATTCAAGAAAGGTAGCAGGAATGATCCACTAAATTACAGGCCAATAACATTAATGTCAATATGCAGCAGGATTTTGGAACATATATTATATTCAAACATCATGCATTACCTTGAAGAGAACAGTCTGTTGACACAATCTCAACACGGATTTAGAAAACATCTTTCTTGTGAAGGTATTGAGTGCTTTGACAGGGGATTTCAAATTGATTCCGTATTTCTAGATTTCCAGAAGGCTTTTGACACTGTATCACACAAGCAGCCAGTGGTGAAATATCGTGCTTATGGAATATCATCTCAATATGTGACTGGATTCATGATTCCCTGTCACAGAGGTCACAGTTTGTAGTAATTTATGGAAAGTCATCGAATAAAACAGAAGTTATTTATGGCATTCCCCAAGGTAGTGTTACAGGCCCTGCGCTGTTCGTTATCTGTATAAACTATTCAGGAGATAATCTGAGCAGTCGTCTTAGGTTGTTCACAGGTGATGCTGTCATTTATCGACTAGTAAAGTCATTAGAAGATCAAAACAAATTTTAAAATGATTTAGAAAAGATATATGTATGGTGCAAAAATTTGCAATTGACCGTAAATAATGAAAAGTGTGAGGTCATCCGCATGAGTACTAAAAGGAATCCATTAAACTTCAATTACATGATAAATCTGTCAAATCTAAAGGCTGTAAATTCAATTAAATATCTAGGAATTACAATTACAAACAACTTAAATTGGAAGGGACACACAGAAAATGCTGTGGGGCAGGCTAACCAAACTCTGTGTTTTATTGACAGAACACTTAGAAAATGTAACAGATCTACTAGAGAGACTGCCTACACTATTCTTGTCTGTCCTCTTTTGGAATACTGCTGCGTGCTGTGGGATCCTTACCAGATAGGACAGATGGAGTACATCAAGAATGTTCAAAGAAGGGCAGCACATTTCATACTATCATGAAATGGGGAAGTGTGTGTCACTGAAATGATACCAGATTTGGTATTTTCAGTGCAGTAGAATCTTCTCATGAAGTTTCAATCACCAACTTTCTCCTCTGAATGTGAAAATATTTTGTTGACACAGACCTACGCAGAGAGGAACAATCATCATAATAGAATAAGGGAAATCGAAGCTTGCTGGGAAAGATATAGGTGTTTGTTTTTTCTGTGTGCTGCATGAGAGTGGAATAATAAATAGTTCGTATGAAGGTGATTCGATGGACCCTCTGCCAGGCACTTAAATGTTATTCGCAGAGTATCGATGTAGATGTAGGATTGTAGGCCTAAGTGGCAAGCAGAAAAATACTCTTCCCCAATACTTAGTTTGCACAAGGACTGATGGGGATTCCTTCTTGACCACAAATACCTTATTCTTTTGGAGAACTTAGAAGACAAGTTTGGGGAAGTGGCAGCCATCTCTAAGATGGAAAGTGGGTCAGTTGTGATCCAAACAGCTTCCCCTTCTCAGTCATGGATACTTCTTGCTTATAACAAACTGGGTGACATACTGATGACTGTCACTCCCTATAATAATCTAAATATGGTTCAGGGCATCGTTCAAGACTGCTCTTGCAATCTGATGATGAGCTACGTGACAACTTGGAGTGATGGGTTGTACACTTTGTCCATCATGTACATAGGGGGCCAAAGGCAGTAGGTCACTATCTGAACCTTCATCTTGGTGTTTGAGGGTGATTCATAGCCTGAAAAGGTCAAGTATATAATATAGCAATGCAATGTGAAACTGTATGTTTCCACGGCCCCCCCTCCACCATGCAGTGCTTCAAACATTTAAAATTCGTACACATGTCTTCGCGGTGCAACACCAGCCCCATCTGTAGAGCTTATGGACTAGTGTCAGCTGTGGAAAGCACCATTCTCGCAGCTCACCCAATTGTACTGTTTTCCAGAAAGAGAAGAAAATACAAGTATGCAAGACTCTGAAGCCACTAACTTATCAAGAGGCCAAAAATAAGTACAAGTGGTTGCACCCAGCATGTAAAACAGTGTCATATGCTAAGCTATGATGATGTCACTCCATTTGGCAACAGTACTCTTGTCTGTTACACCACCTACAGTGGGCCATCAGGTCTGCTCAACCATGCCTACCCTCTGATGGTTGGGAGCTCCCTTCTTGATGCTTCCCCCACACCTCCTTTGGGATTGATGGCTTCCCACCCACCAGGGACATTAATCCCCACCTCCCAGCTGGAGATAAATCACTTTATTGCAGCTTCTGTTGCAAGGAAGGGGTCCCTCAGGACACTTCCTTCCAAGGTTTCCACCAGTCTACAACCGGATGCCAGCCAGTGGCTGAAGGAGCCACAGGCTGCTAGTCGCAGTGCTTTGCAATCATCACCTTTATCTGAAACTGATACAGAGAAACCCTCGTGATCAACAAAATCCTCTAAGGAGAGGGAAGATATGAAACAGTCTTCCAAGAAGGACATTCCGGTGGCCCCCATGTGATCAGATTCCACCTGTTCTACTCGTGTGGCTGAAGCAGAGATTCTGGTGGGCCCTGAGCCCCAGTTTGCACCACATAGTGGAACCCAGAACTTAAGTGGTAGCAGGTGGCCCTAGAGTGTAACCTACCTTCTCAGTCCCTTTATGGCCTCACAATACATGGACAACTTTATTCTCCAATGGAATTGTAGCAGTTTTTTTCTACCACCTGGATGAGCTACATCATCTTTTAAGCACTTTCCCTGCTTTCTGCATTGCCCTTCAGGAGACATGGTTTCCAGCAATGCAGACCCAGGCCCTTTGTGGATACATGGGAGGTTATAAGAGTCATGCTACTTATGACAGGGCGTTGGGCAAAATTTGCACATATATTCTGGACACTCTATGTAGTGAACTTGTCTCTCTTTATACACATTTGGAGCTTCTGGCTGTTCAGGTAAGAACAGTTCAGGATATTACAATCCGCAGTGTTTACCTTGTTCACGATGCTGAAGTGTCTCAGTACATATTGTTTACATTGGTTTCTCAGCTCCCCCCACCTTTCCTAATCGTGGGTGATTTCAATGCCAATAACACTTCATGGTGTGGAACTGTGATCACTGGCCACAGTAAAGACCTTGAAAACGTACTGGCACAACTTGGCCTTTGCCTCTTGAAAATTGGTACCCTCCACACACTTCATTGTGGGGCACAGAACTTTCTCGGCCATTGACCTCTCTATTTGTAGCCATCACCTTCTCCCATCCATCCACTGGATGGTCTATGATGACCTATGTGGTAGTGACCTCTTTCCGATTTTCCTGTCCTTCCCTTGGCATCACTAGCATCATTCCCGTTGCTGCCTGCCCAGATGGGCTCTCAACAGTGTTAACTGTGTGCTTTCACTTCTGCTGTCATCCTTGGCTCACCACTGTGTGAAGATATCAATGAGGCAGTCCAGAAAACAACCACAGCCATTCATTCAGCAGCCAATTTGGCGATCCCCTGTTCCTCGGGTGTGCCCCAACAGGGGACAGTACCACGGTGGTCATCAGAAATCACCATTAGAGGCCATAGATGGGCTCTCCAGCACCATAAGCGGTTCCCATTGAAGGAAAACTCAGTGCCTTTAAATGGCCACCATCTAATAAAATGACAAAAACAAAAATGCTGGGAACAGTACATTGCAACCATTAGCTCACGTACCTCCCCTTTGTGGGTTTGGGTGAAGATTAAACATTTCTACAAGTACGAGGCACCTGCAGGTATATCTGGTATTACCTGAAGTCACTGTCTACACTGACCCAGAAGCCATCGCCAAACATTTAGCTCTGCATTATGCTCGAGCCTCTGTGTCTGAGAATTATCAACCTACCTCAGGTGTCCTAAAAAAGCAGATGGAGTGAAAGCAATTATCTTTCACTATACACCACCTGGAGCCATATAATACCCCATTCAGTGAGTGGGAATTCGCCATTGTCTACCCCACTGCCCCAATAGAGCCCCAGGGCTGGACTGCATCCACAACGAAATGATCAAGCATCTATCAGTGGACTGTCAGCATCATATGCTTGCCATCTTGACCTTTATTGGGAATGAGGGCGAGTTCCCATTACAGTGGTGAGAAAGCATCATTGCCCCAGAACTGAAACTAGGTAAGCACCTCTAGAGAAAGAAAGTTATACCAAAATTAGTCCCACCAATGTTCTCTGTAAGTTGCCTAAATGCATGGTGATAGTGATGCCTATGTTGGGTCCTTGAGTTGCAGGGTCTTCTGTCTCTGTCACAGTGTGGTTTTCACCAAAGCCATTCCACTACTGATAATCTGGTTTACCTGGTGTTTACCATCCGAACAGCTTTTGCTCGACATCAACACCTTATAGCCATCTTCTGTAACCTGCAAAAGCCTTATTACAACAGCTATCTTCTTTGATCTGCAAAAGGCTTATGACATGAATCCTTGCTACCGTATATGAGTGAGGTCTCTGGGGTCCACTCCTGCTTTTTATCCAGAACTTTGTTGCACTGTACTTTCTGGGTTTGAGTTAGTGCCTGCCATAGTACCCCCCATATCCAAGAGAATGAGGTCCTGCAGGGCTCTACATTCTCTTTCTAGTTGTCATCAATGGTCTAGCTGCAGCTGTGGGGTCCTTAGGATCACCTTCCTTGTATGCTGACAACTTTTGCCTCTACTATTGGTCCTCTAGTGTGGGTGTCACTGAACATCGACTGCAAGGCTCCATATGAAAGGCACAGGCATGGGCCCTCACCCATGGCTTTTGGTTTTCAGTTGCTAAGACTTGTGAAATGCAATTCTGTCAATGTCGTACCATTCACCCACAACCAGAACAGTTTTACAGAGCCCTGATACAATCCCATGTTTACTATAGGAATATGGGGTATGGTTTGACATCACCGTCAGCAGTGCAGGTATTGGATCCGATACACTACTACAGGGTTCGACTTGCAACAAGAGCCTTTCAACTAGCCCCGTAAACAACTTACTCTTGAAGGCTGGGGCCCTCAATTGTACGTCAGGTGCCAAGAACAGCTTGTCAGTTATGCTACACATTATCACAGCTGCCCTATGCATACAAACTACCATCTCCTCTTTCCAAACATGGAAATCCATCTCCCGCAGTGGTGGCCCAGATCAGGGATTATGATCACAATCCACAACTGATCCCTCCTCTTTGAACTCTAGTGCTTTCCTCTTCCACCTGTCCTCTGGGCCCACTCAAATACACCTCCATGGTGCACCCCTCGTCTGTGGCTGACATATCACACTGTCCGAAAGCCTCGGTTCCTCCAGAGACTCTCCACCACCAATTTTCATCCATCCTTGGCACATCCTGGGGTGCAGAAGTAATCTATACTGATGGATTAATGGTTGCTTGTCATGTTGGCTTTGCTTGTACTCATATGTGACATACTGAACTGCACTCCTTGCCAGATGGCTGTAGTGTTTTCCCTGCAAGTTGGTAACCATTTCTTGTGCTCTTGAGCATGTCTATTCCTGCACCAGTGGGCCCTTTCTCATCTGCAGCGATTACTTGAGCAGTTTGCAAGGTCTCAACCAGTGTTACCTTCCCCTTAGTGACCTTCATCTGGACCTCGGGCCATGTTGGGATCCAGGAGAATCAACACACTGATAGTCTGGTTAAAACGGCTAACAGCAAACTGACTCTTGAGATTGGTATTCTGGACACAGTTATCTAATCAGTATTACGCCATCAAGTTTGAGGAAACTGGAATACAGAATGGCTTTCTCTGACTTCACCAAACAAACTATCATTGATAAAGGGACCTATGAATCTGTGGCAGTCCTCCATGCAGGCACCTTGGAAGGACTCTACCGTCCTTTGCTGGCTGTGAATTAGCCAAGCTTGACTGGCTCATGGTCATCTCCTCTGTTATGAGGACCCACCCCACTGTCACTATGTTTCCTGTTTGATAGTGGTCCACATTTTACTGGACTGTCCCAACCTAGCCATCCTGGGACAGACTCCTAACTCCCTGACCCACTACCCCTGGTGTTAGGAAATGATACCTCAATGGCTGACTTAGTTTTACGTTTTATTCATGAAGGGTGCTTTTACCACTCTCTTTAAGCAAGGAAGGGCCACCTAACCATATTGGCCCATTCAGGGATTGGCAGAACACACTGTTGCATCCTCTGCCCAAACTGGGCTGCGGCTGTTTGGGCTTGGTGGTCCAGCCCATTCCTCACCCTACTTGCTCGTTTACTCTTCCTCCCTCTCTGGCATGGTCTCTTAGACTTGTTCATCTTTTGTCTCTCTGTGCTTCTCTTGCCCTGCCTGTGTTGCTAGTCTTTCCTAGGCAATCTCTGAGTGAGGTTCCTCTTATAAGTATTGGAGGCTTCTGATTGCACACTGCTTTCGGTTCGGGGGGGGGGGGGGGGGGGGGGGTCGGCTTCTGGCTGCTCTCTAGATGGGACTTCTTGCCTGACTTTCTTCCTCTGTCTCTTTTTCTTCTTTTTGTCCCATATCTCGCCTCTGTTGACTTATCATAGATCTTGGGATTTTCTTCCACTGGGTTTTGCACAGTAGGTTCTCTGACCTACAGTCATGTAGACATGTCATGTTCGATGAAAAATGGACTGATGACCTAGTAGTTTGGTCCCTTTATTTGTCCAACCAACCAACCATCTATCTGATCAGTAGTATCCAGACACTTATTACTTGACATTAATACTGGTTGTGCCCACGTGTCTCTCTGTGATGACTTGAATTCTGCTGGAGACACATTAAATGAGGTGTCTGAATGTCTGTGGAGGAATGGCAGTCCATTCTTCCTCGGGAGTCACAACCAGAGAAGGTGGTAATGTTGGACACTGAGGTCTGGAGCAAATTCAGCATTCTAACTAATCTCAAAGATGTTCCATTGATTTCAGGCCAGGACTATGGGAGGCCAATCTATTTAAGGAATGTTATTTTTCACAAATCATTGCCTCACAAAAGGTGCTTTATGGTAGTATTCATTGTCATGTTGATAAAATCAGCCACCATCTGCAAACTGTTTCTCTACTGTAAGCAATACAAAGTGCTGTAAAACGTGTTCATATCTTCCCGCATTTAGAATTTTCTTAAATACAATAAGAGGACTGCACCCTAACCACCACCCCCATACAATCACTACAAATGATGGCAGGTAACATTCTTCAGGCCTTATTCAAACCCAAACCCTTCCATCAGATTGACACTCCAAATCATGTGTGTCCAGTCATCTACTGTCTAGTGGCATCACACCTTACACCACCTCAAGTATCACTTTGCAGTGACTACAGAAATATGTGGCGTATCAGGAGCTGCTTGACCATTTTGTTTGATTCTTTTTAACTCACTACGAGCAGTTATTGTGCTATCTGGACTGCTGGTAGCACTTGGGAATCACGAGAGATTCCTTCCCTTGATTTCATATGATTTTTTAATTTACCCAGCACAATGCTCAATGGTCCACATACATCAGCACATTAGATCTGCCTTCTGATTTTGGTTTAGCTGTGGTTGCTCTTTCATGTTTCCACTTCACAACCAAACCACCAGCAGTTGGCGTGGGCAGCTTCTGAAGGGTTGAAATGTGCGTGATGGAGTTGTTACTCAGATGATGACCAAGATGCATACTGTCACTTCTCGTGACATCTGGTAGTCTTTTCTGCATTACATAGTGGTGTCTGGATACTTTTGATCAGATAGTGTCTATTAATGATCTTATTAATAATGCCATAAACTGCAGAAATTCAGCCATAGCAAAACATTGACTTTTGCTAATGTTTTGGTTGTAGACCATTCAGTCATCTTTGGAATGAGCTGTAAAGATAATCATTATGGCTCATTCGAAAGGTGACTGGAATGGTTTGCAGCTGAAATATCAGCAGAAGACTGAATTTCCACAATTTTATAGATTTTTATCATATTCCAAGACACCATGGATATTAATAGAATGTAAGTCATTTTACATATAATGCAATTATCTGTTGTGAAGTACTGCCTGAAAAAAGCTGCACAAATCTTCATAAGTCAGATCTCAGTAAACTCTGAAATTGGAGCTAAGATTGGCAACTTGCTTCAAAGCTTCGGTCATAGTTCACAAAACTATGACTTACAATATCGGTGATTTACAATTTGAAACTCATCCAAATACACAGCTATAACAATTTGTAACAGATATGCAATGGAATGATTGCATTGGCTTAGTTCTATGCTAATTAGGTGGGAAATATTGCTTTATTGGTTGTATACTTAGAAGTACTAAAAAAATGCAATCAGTCCAAAAAGGTCTCTGTGTACAAAATACTCGGACAATCCATTATAGATTATTGTTCAAGTTTGAGGGACCTGTTGCAAATAGTAATAATGAGGGCTGTTGATCATATGGAAAAAAAGGCAGCACAAATGTTCACAGGTTTGTTTAACTAATGGGAAAGATTGTAGGAGATGCTGGAAAAATTGAACTGTTAGACAATTAAAGATAGGTGCAAACTATACCACAAAAGCCCACTTACATGGTTTCAAGAACCAGCTTTAAGTAAGGGGTGTCGGAATATACTACAGTCTCTATATATCACTCTTATAGGGATCCCAAAGACAAGTTATGGAGTGCACTACTTACTGAGTACACAAAGGCATTTAGGCAATCATTCTTACCACACTCCATGCCTAAATCAAACTGGAAGAATCCCAAATAATTGGTACAATGTGAAATATCCTTTCATGCATTTCATGGTGGTTTGTAGAGTGTGACTGTAGATATGTGGTATTAATTCATGAACATCCTATAGACCACTATGCAACAAATTGGGGAAGTAACATTTCAGTATACCCTCTTTTGCATGAAAATTTTTGTTGACAGCTAGAAATTGTGTGAACAGCTACATCCAGTCTCCTGAACACAAAATAGAGAAAATATTGAAAACTTTCAGGCCTGTAGATCATTCCATGAAATTTTGGGGGAACTGCTAGACCTTAGTAATTTGCTGCTTTGACACTTTAACACAGTGTCTTCTGAGCATTTACAGGTGTATAGTGATGAAACTACATTCAGCCCACTGTTGCATGCATGGTGTAATTGTAAGTCACTGTGTAGGATTTACTTGAGCACATGCACTTCTGCTGTTAAGTCCCGTACTACTCCCAGTGCCTTCCTTAGTGAAAACACTTTTTATTGACATCAGATCAGTCATGTTCATTTGGTAAAACTGTAGAAACATGTCCATTACATGCAGCACAAACCAATGACAGGATTCCAAGTGGTATCTAACTGGATACCTCCAGTCTGTTTGATCAGATGCTCAGATAGTGATATTCCCACTGATTTCTAGATTATGGTATGCCAAAAGTTTCACATATTGCTCCCTCTGATGTGGTTCTTATCAACTCTCTCTCTCTCTCTCTCTCTCTCTCTCTCTCTCTCTCTCTCTCTCTCTCTCTCGTATCACACACACACACACACACACACACACACACACACACACACACTATTAGCAAAATATCCTGTGCTGTTACTTTTCTCCTAAATTTAGTATCATGAGAAAAAATTGTAACTTAGGATGTCAAAGAATTAAAAAAAAAAGGAATAATTAAAAACTTTCCATTTGAAGGTTGTACAGTCCATAACTAATATACCAGTTGTGCAAAATTGCTGAGAGCATTGAGGCAATCATCCCACCGACACACCAGGTACCTGCTTGGTAAAACGCCTTGTCCTGCTGTGTGAAGAAATCCATAACTGCCTTCTGCACAACCTCGACTGACAGGAATTGTCGACTCTTCAAGGCCTTTCTTAACTGACCGAAGATGTGATAATCATATGGGAAGAGATCAGGACAACAGGATGGGTGCTAAAGTGTGTCTCACTTGACCTTAATGGATGAGGCAGACCTCCCAGATTGACAGGCATCTTGTGCTGAACTACCATTAGCACAGAATTTGGTGCACCATTCCACAACAGTGGTTTTTGACAGATGTGTTGCCCTGTGCATATTCTTCATTCTTTGATGGGTGTCTGCCTGTGTTTATCATTTGGCAGTCAAGAAAAGAATAACAGCAGGTTGATCCCGCTTGGATGCATTTGGTAATAAAGTAACCATAGTTCATGTTTCTGCATTTACCTCATGCATGTCAGAAAGACTCAAATGTCGCACTAGCCTCTTGCCTACTTGTTGGTGCTTACATACCCACATCATAGTCATGATATGTTGCATATATGCTGCAGCAATGCCCTCAAATGGAAACTTTTTGATTGTCCCTTATATATTAATGCACATATTCCTTTGTCCTTAAGGTTGGCCATTCTTTGTATGTCAGGCTTTAGTCATATTACTGATCAATTGATTTCTTGCACCGAATTATCAGCCATGAGGCATTTTAATCACAGCCCATTTCTAATTCTGTCTGTTTCCTTGATTCTTATGTTGCTTGCTGAACTTCTCACATGTCCCCTCAATGTCACTGTATAACTGATATGACATGCAAGTCAGTATGGTTCTACAAATTGATAGAATAGTGTTATAAAATTTCAGTTGTGCGAAGTAGAAGTGTAATGAACTGGAAGGTTGAAAATCAGTTAGAAACCACTTGGAATCCTGTCATTGGTAAATTTTGTGCTGCATGTAATGGACATGTTTCTACAGTTTTACCAAATGAACATGACTGATCTGATGTCAATAAAAAGTGTTTTCACTAAGGAAGGCACTGGGAGTAGTACAGGACTTAACAGCAGAAGTGCATGTGCTCAAGTAAATCCTACACAGTGACTTACAATTACACCATGCATGCAACAGTGGGCTGAATGTAGTTTCATCACTATACACCTGTAAATGCTCAGAAGACACTGTGTTAAAGTGTCAAAGCAGCAAGTTACTAAGATCTAGCAGTTCCCCCAAAATTTCATGGAATGATCTACAGGCCTGAAAGTTTTCAATATTTTCTCTATTTTGTGTTCAGGAGGCTGGATGTAGCTGTTCACACAATTTCTAGCTGTCAACAAAAATTTTCATGCAAAAGAGGGTATACTGAAATGTTACTTCCCCAATTTGTTGCATAGTGGTCTATAGGATGTTCATGAATTAATACCACATATCTACAGTCACACTCTACAAACCACCATGAAATGCATGAAAGGATATTTCACATTGTACCAATTATTTGGGATTCTTCCAGTTTGATTTAGGTATGGAGTGTGGTAAGAATGATTGCCTAAATGCCTTTGTGTACTCAGTAAGTAGTGCACTCCATAACTTGTCTTTGGGATCCCTACAAGAGTGATACATAGAGACTGTAGTATATTCCGACACCCCTTACTTAAAGCTTGAAACCATGTCAGTAGGCTTTTGCGGTATAGTTTGCACCTATCTTTAATTGTCTAACAGTTCAGTTTTTCCAGCATCTCCTACAATCTTTCCCATTAGTTAAACAAACCTGTGACCATTTGTGCTGCCTTTTTTTCCATATGATCAACAGCCCTCATTATTACTATTTGGAACAGGTCCCTCAAACTTGAACAATAATCTATAATGGATTGTCCGAGTATTTTGTACACAAAGTTGTCCCGTTTGAAGGTGTGCCATGTAACCATGTACAACACTTGAATGTTATTTGTAGATGTGTCATATATCAAGAATTTAGACATGATATCTAAGCAGTCTGTTACAGACAGGTGTGTAGTGACATGAAAGCACATTACAAGTTAACCAACTTGGAACATTGGGTGAATGTTGCAAGATACTTGATTCATAGCATATCAAACATTACACAAAAATTTGGATTTCCCCAGCCAAAACTGTGTAGGGTGGATCATCAGTATCAGTATCATGTTTCCACATGTGTAAACTGCCACACAGGATGACCTCAAGTTTCTTGTTATCAGATTTCACAGGGCATTTGCAGAGCCATATGAGGTGATGGACAGTTTGTTGTGAGTCAGAGTGTTGCTGGTTTGAATTTGGGCCACCAGCGACCCATTTCTCCCAGGATTGTTCAGAGACAAATCCACTGCATAGGCTTCAGCAAGCAATTACTAACGCACCCCTTTACTGACACTTTGACTCAGAGCTCAGTCAGTGACATGCCTGCAAACAATGACAATGAACCAGAATGAGATTTTCACTCTGCAGCGGAGAACTTCTGTAAAGTTTGGAAGGTAGAAGACAAGATACTGGCAGAAGTAAAGCTGTGAGGATGGGGCGTGAGTCGTGCTTGGATAGCTCAGTTGGTAGAGCACTTGCCCGCGAAAGGCAAAGGTCCCGAGTTCGAGTCTCGGTTCGGCACACAGTTTTAATCTGCCAGGAAGTTTCATATTAGTGCACACTCCGCTGCAGAGTGAAAATCTCATTCTGGAAATATCCCCCAGGCCATGGCTAAGCCATGTCTCCGTAATATCCTTTCTTTCAGGAGTGCCAGTTCTGCAAGGTTTGCAGGAGAGCTTCTGTAAAGTTTGGAAGGTAGGAGACGAGATACTGGCAGAAGTAAAGCTGTGAGGACGGGGTGTGAGCCGTGCTTGGATAGCTCAGTTGGTAGAGCACTTGCCCGTGAAAGGCAAAGGTCCCGAGTTCGAGTCTTGGTCTGGCACACAGTTTTAATCTGCCAGGAAGTTTCATTGACAATGAACCATTGAACTGTGACAGTGTCTGTAGCAAATGATTTTGGTCAGATGTAGGTCCAAGGCATGCCCATTTCCCTCGGTGGCATCCCAGATGTTTTCAGTAGGATTGAGGTAAGGTGACATGAGGGGCCACACAAGCACCTTTTTCGAACCATTCTAAAACAATTCAAAAGTGATGAGATGATGCATTGTTTTGGTGAAGGTGCAGACTGCATGTAGGACACTAGAGGATATGAAATGGAGGTACAAATTGTATAGCAAGTTCTGGGTTTCTTCACCAGTGAGAGACAATGCCAAGCACATCACGGCCGTATTTCATTCCATGAAAGTATACACCATAAGTGAATACCTCCAGTTACCATAAGTGAATAACTCCAGTTACCAGCCTCAGCAGTGACCTCTTGGCAAGCAGGATGAATTGCCTCATGTGGTGTTTGACATGCTCTTAATCTGTCATTTGCATGTACTGATGTGTACTGTGACTCATCAGCAGTGGAACATCCTACGGTAATATTCATCCACACAGGCTGATCTGTGTGTTATATGTCAGACAGTGAGCATAGGAGATGTGGTAGTTTTTCAAAGTTCAGAGCATGCTTGCTTTTGGAAATGGACTGTGCTGTGCGTCAGGTACTCATGATCTGATCACTGTCAAATGAGTTCATGTGAGTTCTTTTGGCTATTCTTCACGCAACTGTCATGCCAAGAGCCGTTACAAGGTTTGATGACATCACAGTCACATTACATTCTGAACTATTCCATTCAACTTGGGAACAGGATCACTTTCTGTACAATGCAACATTTATCTGCAGTTTAATTGCCAATAAGAGTGTATCAGAATCAGAATAACTTCCTGAAAAGGAGTTTCTGTGTATCTTATTTACTCAGTGGAAAATATGTTGTGAAAATGTTACAATACTTTTAAAGTTAGTTTTTCAAACAAAAGGTAATTTTTATACATTTCCACATGTTCATTATATTCTAAGTGATGTATGAAGCTAGCTATTTATGTGTTGTTATTTTCAGCAGTGACAATTACACAGTCTGAACAGCCACGATATCTTCAAAGATTCTATTCATACCTCAAGTTCCTAACGTCTCTCCTTGTTCAAAAGACGCCAGTGAAGAAAGGTAAAATATCCAAGTTTTAAATATTGATTTTTGCTTAATGTATTTGTCACATGTCAGATAAAAAGTTCTGCCAGATATGAATATGAGATGTGCGAGAAAAGAAATGAGGCTGACAATACTGCAAGAAATTTCACAACACTGTGTTGTTCTACTTGTGCAGACTGATGTGTTCATTCCTTCCAGATGCTCAGTCCTAGTTTCAGCTCCATACAGCCATCCCATGATTTTTGAGAATGCCATCAGTGAAGTTGTGTTTTTGTTGTGTGTTATGAAAACGGAACAGCAGAATTTAGTGCAACTTTATGCCATCAAGTATTGTGTTAAGCTTGGGGAATCCGCAAGTATCACCTTTGAGAGTTGAAACAGGCCTATGAGGATTATTCTGTATGAAGAGCACAAGTTTTTTGCAGGCACAGATTATTTTTGGAAGGCTGGGAACACATTGAAGATGAACCTCACTCAGGGAGACCTTCAACTTCAAAAACTAGTGACAATGTCAAACATGCCCACACTGTTGTGAAATTGTTCCTCCAGGACAAACTGTGAACCAAGTGTTTTACAAAGATGTCCTTGAAAGGTTCAGGAAAAGGGTGAATTGAGTGAGACCAGAGATTGCAGAAAATTGGATGATCTGTGATGACAACGCCCCATGTCACACAACCACTTCCATTACAGAATGCATTCCTGTTATTCCACAGTCCCTCTTTTCACCTCATCTGAGTTGTCCTGACTTTTTTTTCCCAAAATTGAAAAATGTCTTAAAGTACATCATTTTGGGACTCTGAAGAACATTCAAAAAGTGTTATCGACATGATAAAATCTTCTTGGGTTGACAGCTGAGTCAATGCATTGTTCTCCAGCAAAGTTCCAGCCAATTTCTTACTTGCCATCTTCAGATGAAGTGTCAGATTCACGTCTTGTCCGGATCTTTATAGCCGCTGGACCACGGGCTTTTCTGCATTCTCGGCACCGGTCGGGTTAATCAGGCATGAGCGGAACCGGTGCAATGGCACTTGGTGGGGAGGAGACGCCAGTGCAGGGCCTTGGCGTCTCGTCTTGGTGTGGCCTGTTTATTCCATCTGCCACCACTGACCTGCCTCCATTGGTGCGCTTCATCTTATTCTTGTTGTGTTCCATGCGGTGCTGAGTTGGAAACCACTATCCTGGTTGATCAGGTTATCACTGACCCATATCTCCACTCCTCTTGAATAACAGAGTCCCAGAAACCATTCGTTGTACACAGTCTCTTGGTTTCTTCAAATTGAAACATGTGTTCTTCACTGAGGCCATGCTCTGCTACCACATTTTTCTTTTTGTCCCTGGTGAACGCTTCTCACATGTTCAGAGGTGCGTTGTGTGACGCAACACTGTGTCTGTCCAATATATTGTTTCCCCTATTCACAGGAAATGCTGTAGACACCCGGTGTACTTAGACTTCAGTTGTCCTTCATTGAGCCCAGCATATTTCTGATTTTTGCTGGAGGGCAGAAGATGGTTTTTATCTTGTTCTTCTCCAGTATGCTGACAATCTTGGCCATGGGCGGCCCTGCGTATGGGGAGGAATGCCAGACCTTTGTTGTTCTCTTCTTCCTGAAGGTCCTCCCCCTTCTTCTTCTTGCTCATCTTGAGAGCGCATCTAATCTGTGTTTCAGTGTATCCATTCTTCTGGAAGGTTTTCTTCAGGTGCTGAATCTCAGTAGATAAATTGTCCTTGTAGCATATGTCATGATCTCTGTGGACAAGGGTAGTTAGCACAGATATCTGTTGTGATGGGTGATGGCAGCTGTTGGCATTGAGGTACAGGTCTGTGTGTGTTTTCATTTGGTAGACCAAGTGTCCCAGTATGCCATCCATTTTCTTCTTTATTAGGATATTGAGGAAGGGTTGGCACCCATTTTCTTCCAATTCCATTGTTAACTTGATGTTCTCGTGTATGCTGTTCAGATGGTTGAGAAATTTCATTAGTGTCTCCTCGCTGTGTATCGTCCATGTACCGATAAAAGACCTTGGGTTTAATGCGTGCTGTTTCCAAGGCGATATCCTCAAAGTATTCCATGTACAGTTTAGCGATAGATGGTGCCAATGGGGATCCCATAGTAACTCCATCCACCTGTTGGTAAAGCTTGCCCTAAACTGGAAATATGTGGTCTTGAGTGCATGGTGGAATAGTTCCACTTTACCTTTGTTGAAACGATTCTCCAGTAGTTTCAAGGAGTCCTCTAGCAGTACCCTCGTGAACCAGGATGTAATGTCAAAGCTGTTTGGCTATGTCATAGGTATGAGAATTGATCATGTCTACTATCGGGCGTAGTGGTACCACCCTCTTGTGTATCTTGGGGAGGCCGTATAATTGTGGTGGAAGTGGAGCTCTGGGGTAAGGCCTTTTTATCAGGTTCTGGTCCAGGCCTGAGTTGTTGAGAAGACCAAAGGTCTTTTTACTCACACGTGTTGCAGGGTCTTAGCAGCACCGTCACGTTCCCTTTGTCTGCTGGTAGAATGACAGTATCCTCATCTTCTCTGAGGTGGCCGTGCAGACCAACACACAGTGCACCCACAATCAAGCCAAGATTGCACAAAGATCCTGCAAAACCAGAGCAGACATGTCTGGTCTGCTCCCCTTGAATTGTGGCTAAAACAGTTGAAAATGCTGAGTGCTTTCAGGGACCACAGATGCCCAGATACCTCACTGTGCTTTTGAGAATGGTGTCCCTCATCCTCAACTTTGGAGCACTTAAAACTGAATGGGAATTGTCAAAAAGGATGCACACAGACCACCTTGTTTAAAGATGTTGGATGTGGTGCACCATGAAGGACTTAGGCTGGCCACTGGAGGCTTTCAAAAACAGCCGCATACCGAGCCTATGTGTTGAGGCTGGTAAGCTGTCACTTCACATTAGGTGACAACACTTCATGATGCAACAGGCCTATAAAACACAGTCCACACCATACACACCTGCTTCCCATACTGTTTATTGGCAACCAATGGAAAGGCTCTTTCATATTGGACAGTGAGCAACTGGGCACTAAGAGATTCACATGAAATATTGCTTGTAAGAGATGAGTGTGGCTTGTTTTAATGCCCGGAATTATTTTCGACTTGATGAATTTTAAGAAAGATTGAACTCCCAATTTTACATTTCAGTTTCTGTTTTTTAACATTTTAGATAGGCATTAAGGTTTCACAGTTGTTTATACTGATGCCTGACAACAAGTGGTTTCCGTTGGCTATTCAGTCATGTTCCTCAATGGTGTCTTCAGGATTCACCTTCCCCATACCCATACTTTATTTTCTGCTGAGATCCATGTGATCCTGAAGGCATTACAGGAGATGAGGTCTCATCACAACAAAAAATTTGTCATCTGCTCTGATTCCCTTAGTGCCCTACAATCATTGCAGCACATGTACCCAGCATAGAAATTGGTCCAGCTGATACACTACCAACTGTACTTCCTACAGCAGCAAGGGAAAAAGATGTCATTCTGCTTGGCAACAGGACACTTGGGAATTTGAGGAAATGAACAGGCCGACAAAGTTGCCAAGGAGGCCTGCACGGAATGTAACATTACAGAATGAACCATTCCCCTGCAGGCTGTCATTTCACTGCTGGGTTGCAGATCCATGCGGTTCTGGGAGGAGGAGTCACTGATGGACAATAAGCTGTGATTGGTAAGGACAACTATCCAGGTATGGTAATCCTCATGCTGGTTGCTCCAGTGGGATGAGGTGGCTCTGACCAACCTCCAAATTGGGCAGAATCCCCTAACACAGGGATTTTTACTCAAATGAGAGGATCCCCCTATTTGTGATGCCTGTGGTATGCAAGTCAGTATATGCCACATTTTAACTAAGTGAATTTTTCTGTCCTTTGTTTTAACTGATGATGTGACAAGTGTGGTCAAACTTTTAAAATTTTGTGAAATGTCTGGACTCTGGCCTAAGCTTTTAGGCTGGAGATTTTAGTGTGTTGCAGGGTGGCTGGCTCATGCTCTTTTATTCTAGCAGTCAACCAGCTGCAGTTGTCCGTTGCCTTCTTTTAGTTCTTTTCCATTTTTACCATGTGATTTTCATTGTTTTGTGTGTGAATGTGTGTGTGCACAAGTTTTTGGATGTGTGTTCTTACATTTTTATTTGTGGTTTTCATTTTAGTAATTTTATAGTCTTCCTTCACACTAGTTTCATTACATTTTAGTACAGCTGCTAAGGCCCATGAAACTTTATCACCACCACCACTACCATCATTACCACTACCATTGATCGTCATCGTCGTCGTCGTCATCATCATCATCATCATCATCATCATCATCGTCATCATGTTTCAGTTTTATTAGAAGCTTGTGACGATGTAAGTTTCACTGTTTTTGTGACTTTGGCCATTATTTTATCAATGGAATTTAAACCACCCTTCACACACAAGGCTTGTTGATGTATGATGCAGTGGATTTGGAGACTAATAATTTATTCCCACCATATTGGGATAACCACCAGTCATTATCAAAACAATTTTGGCAAAAGCTATTTCTTTCTCAGTTAGCAAATTTTTAACAACTGTACAAATATCTGTGCCCTTCCTTAGTAGTTGCTGGCAACAATATTATCACAAACAATTCTGCTTTGATATCGTTTACAACACAGTATCAAACAAACAGATAAATGAGCAGAGTTAGTTACATTTGTACTTTTGCAAGACACAGCGAAATATAAAGACAGAATTTGATCTTGTAAATTTGTTCTTCTTTTACATTCACTGCCAGTTTTAGAATTCTGACTTTTATAGTGTTTCTAGATAAAGGAGTATCTTTGATGTGTTGTGTTATCTTAGCTTTATTTTTCAAAATTTTCAAATAGTGATGGGGGAATTGCTAACCAGGCTTCCTTCAAAAATTCCTCATCGCTGAAAGATTTGCCTTGCCAGGCTATGACAGTTGCAGCTAAGAAATCTGCTGCATGGGTATGACAATCTTTGCAAACATACTTAATCATAGATATCAACCATCTGTTCCTGTCTTAAATAGCACATGCACTGAATTCCTTTTACTCTGGTTTTCTTTTTTGTGAAAGAGATTTGTGATTTGTTTAATAGAGCTTTTTTACAGGTGACATTCTACATACCACTGCCCCAGAACATAAAACACACACTGCTTCATTGCCTTTATTAATCATGCCATATAACTCAGTCCACCAACTTTCAAATTCCCTGTTAGGCTTATCCTGATTCATTGTCAACCTGCCATGTTCAATAATACTCACAAATTTAAAGAGAGTACTAACTATGTGTTATTGCAGCACATGACATAAACATGCAACAAGCAGATGAACACAGTTTCGCCTTGACAATTTGGCAGTACAGTAATTGTCAGTAGAGATCAGAAGTCATCGTTTTAACAGCTGCCAACCTGTGCAATCTAACAGTGGATTATGGTGTATTGATACTAATGCAGTTGAGTGTGCTGTGACTCATAGGGAATGAGCAAGAACGAATATATGCCACCTAAAACTTCTGTGACGCTTCGGCACTGATAGCCTGTCCGTGATGAACTTCAGTTCTATGGCTTCAAACACAGACAAACAAATGAACAGTTTTGATTAGATAGGCCTACCTAAATTCCTCATTCCATGCCGCACCCTGTTTTTTTTCCACTAATGGCACATGTGTCATTTGTTCATTATCCGTGGGCTAGGCTGTTATCAGTGTGAAGCACTGGACAGACACCTTTTTCTTGACTGTGTTCAGTCATCAATAGTTGACAGAGAAACAACATGTGCCATCCATCTGTCTCTCAAGAACCATAGGAGAGGACCAAGGAGTGTGTGAAGGGTCAGTGGTGTCATCACCCACAGCATCCTCCCCACATCCCAGATTATCCATTCCTCATCTAGCAACAACTTATATGTGCTCTCGGTAGTTGGTGGGTGGTCCCTGGTGTTGATATGGTGTTTTACCATGGGCTGTTTGGTCTGTCTTTTCTCAACTCCACATTTGAAAGTATACAAAAACTGATGTGCAATGGCCGACACTCGCCTACATTTTTCCTCAATCAGACCAGATCCAATTGGCAGTTCAATAGCAGGCTCCTCCACTGTTTTTTCTGTAGTGGCTGCAGAGTATGATTCTTTGTCAATGGCACTAATCTGCCCTTCCTGGACTGTTTCAGCTGTTCCAACACACATCCTTTTAGGGATGAGATGTGACTGCGTGTGACAATTAGTAATCCAAAAAAGTTCTCCTTGACTACCTGCAGTGCTTATGGTCATCACTGGCATGTACATTTATTTTGTGAACCTCAGTAACCCTTTTTAATCTGAACCTGAGTAACCCTTTTGAATCAACAAAAGTGTCACAGTTTAATTTAGCATCTAGAGTGCTGACTGGAACTCATCTCATTGATGATGGTGGGGGGGGTAATGTCTTCAACACCAAACAGCTGCCCAGAGAAACCTTGTGCTTATTGGAGTAACTTTGCCAGTCTGTAGCTCTGATCTTCACAGTTTGTGACAGCTTGTGATGCCTGCTAAAAGTTTCATATGAGAATAACATTGTGACTACTTTCTGTTAAAATGACAAATTTGAAGGGCTGCATTCAGTCAGTGAAAGTTATTCTTGCAACATATGTTCCTGTTGGCTGGTTGTATTTCCCACTTGCGGTCTTCAGCACAATTGCTTTTGTATCATTGAATATAGTCTTTAGCTGTTGATAAGCATTTGACATTCCAAAAAGAAAAGTGCGAGTTGAATATCACCTGGGCAGGTTGGCTGTTGAAGATGATGTCAGTAAGACTTCCTGACATTTTTGTAACAATTGTTCATGGAGGATTTTCATCTGTGATGGCATCACCTCCATTTATGGTGACCTCACTTAATTTTTGTGAAGTTTGTTGTTAGATGGCTGCTGATACCTCTGCACGGTGATAGGGAACGGTTGTGGTGAGTTCGGGAATGACCTCGTCCAGGGCACAGTGGTGGACTTGCTCCCACAGGTCAACTGTAATCTGCTCCAGTTGGCTTGCACCATAATAACTAAATGTTTTCTTCAATTCAGCCTAGAATTTGTACCTGCTTTTGAGCTTCTCTTTGTTGTTCTTGAACCACTGCTGGTTTGTGCTGTCCAAGTAAAAGTACACATTTTCCAAACACATCATGTCCTCTCAGCTGTTGTATTTGGTAATTCAGTTGCATCCTTTCAACAATTTAGTGTCCCCAGAAAACGCTTACAGATGCCTGATGTGCAGCTCACTTCTGTTTTCAAATCCATTGGGTTCCTGAACACGCATACCACGGGAACGGTTTAGTGCCGGTATTCCCTTTCAAGTCTATGTAGGTGACAGCATTTGTGCTGCCTTAGTGGACTTACAGTGATATAAATATTTTAAAGTACCTACCATCTCGACCAAACAGTGTTACACACAGGTAAGTTCAAATCTGAAAGCAGTGTTGTCAATAAGATGATACAGACACCAACGTTCAGAAAGCACAGAAAAGCCTCCTGGACAGTGTGTGTATCTGTTTATACCAACATAGAATATTTCAGAATATAAAAACATTACAAACATTATAAATTTTGAGTACTTTCCAGAACTGGTAAATACTAAATAACATAAAACTGGTGGTAGTTGGATCTGAACTGGCAACCTGCAGCACACCAGCCCGTGATGCTAACACCTACGTGACACTGCATGCAGCATGGCTTATGGCAGTATTACCTGATATTGTGAGGTTTCTACTTTACACTTACCTATCCCTCTCCAATCCACTGTCTCTCGTAACTACCATCATGTTTTCTATTGTTGTCTTTGTTTTCATTTGCCCCTAATATTTGCTAGTTCTTTCCTTTTCCACCGTTACTTTCCAAATTTTCCTGCATGCTGTTTCATATTCTGCTCGCCCTTGTTACTGTGTGCATTGCATCTTTTAACTTCTCATTATATCAAATCTCATCTGTTTCTGGTATCTCCTTGTTCATTTGGAAAATGTCTTTTTTAATATACTGTCCTGAGTGACGAATTGGTCTAACCTGTCAATAGTTTTATTTTCTCCAATACTTCTTCTGTTACACTAGAAGAATTGTCAGTATTGCAATAATTTGAAACTACCTGAAAGATTAAAACTGTGTGCTGGACAGGGACTCAAATCTGGGACATTTGCCGTTTGTGGAAAAGTGCTCTTCCGACTGAGCTGTCCGAGCGTGGCTCACGATCTGCCCTCACAGCTTTACTTCCATCAGTACTTCATCTCCTACCTTCCAAACTTCACAGAAGCTCTACTGCAAACTGTGCAGGATTATCACTCTTGGAAGAAAGGATATTGTGGAGACGTGCCTTAGCCACAGCCTGGGTGATTGTGCCCAGAATGCATTCTGAAGGCAGTTGCATTAGTTAGTATTTCTATCAGTTTCTGTGATTGCAGGATTCCAGTCATGGTCTGTCACACATTTTTAATCTGGTAGGAAGTTTTAAAATAATGCACACCTTTCCATAGAGTGAGAGATGCATTCTGGAAACAACACCTGGACTGTGGCCAAGCCATTTGTCCATGATGCACTTTCATCCAGGGGTCCTAATCCAGTAAGGCTTACAAGAGAGCTTTTGTGAAGTTTGGAAAGTGGAAGAGAGGTACTGGCAACAATGAAGCTTTGATGGTAGGTATCCAATGATAGATATCACAGTCAGTAAGAGCATTGTTCCCTGTCAGGTACAATGTCTTGTTAGTGTTAGCTAATGGGGGTAGCTATCTCATGTTATCAAATTTTTTTGCTTGAATTTGTGTCTTGTGCAACTGTTTGTGGGTTTATTAGCAACAGTATATTCTGTCTTATTCTATTGCAAATTAGCTGAATTTTAAAAATTATAATACTTTCATAAATATCTCACTATTCATCTTAAAAGTAGACAACTTCAACAAAATTTTCACTATGTATGTTAAGAAATAACCATAATTATTTTTTTATCTGCAGTGGACTTAAAGATTATAATTATTCTTTTATTTCAGAAACACCAAGATTCTCGTCCTATTTTGATGCTTTGCACAGCGGTCTCATGGAATATTTTGGTCAACTAATTTTTGATTTGAACATACCTCCTGTGGCATTAGAGCATGAAGCAAGTTTGATAAAGCATAACCTTGTTGATACTGTGGTGCACTGTTGTTGCCCACACATTACAAGTGGAAACTTAATATCCACATTTCAGATCACATGTCATACATCTTGGGGTATGATATGCTTAAATGAGAATCAGATGGTAAGTTTCTCTACTGACATATTACCTTTTCATTTAATCTGTCAGCAAATTATCTTCATAATACAGATTTGTTACAAGTGAATGCAGCCCTTTTAATATTGTGCTATAGTAGTGTTTTTAAAATAATGTTGCAAAGCATTACAGTCATACGGAGAAACTCATTAGTTCATCATTTTATGTGCTCAGTGTGTTTCCTGTTGCTAATTCTGTATTATTTAGTCTGTAATCAAATTCTTCTCACTCATCATAACAATTTTGTATTAGTCTGTTCAAAGAATTGTTGATGTGAACTTTCAGCTTTGGCATGTTTCTTTATAAATAGGCACAGACACTGAATGTTTAGTATACACCCACCCAATAAACTTGCATGTTGTGAAGTCCAGTCAGTGTCGAGACTGTAACAACTATTCCAGATGATTGTGTTCACTGTGACCAATCCATCACATCCTCAATGTCATATTTAAGAACTAATATGTATTGTGATGTAAGTGAAGTGATGCACCACCTCTTTGGTAGGTAAAGTCCCTGTTGTTAATCTCTTGCTGCAGCAGCAGCATTTGGCATTAGACAGTTAAGTTGCATATCCAGGTACATATATCCTGTAATGATCTGTTACATGAAGAAAAATGGACGGTATACTTTAAACTGCGAGATCATGTAGAACATATAAACTTTTGTTGCTTTTCATGAAGATGTTGCTTCAAAATGTGCAGGTTCACACATTATGTCTGTTCTCTGTTGCTGGAGATAACAGTTGACCTATTTTTTGAGAAAAACCATGTGGAAGTATCATTGTGCTATTGTAACCGATGGATATAAATGGAATTCAAGCAGGGAATAAACTTTCTCAGCAATTGTTGCCATCTTTGTTGCTGACCATTGTGCAGTGGTGGACGATAGTGGAAACTACTGCAACAAAACAAAACTTTTGTGCTTTTATGTATTTTTTCCAGAACTCTGCAATATTATGTCTATAATTATGGTGCATGAGGGAGAGTGTTGTAATGTACAGAAGAAATGGACCTTTTTGTTCTAGGTTGAAGTCAGTGATACAAGAAATCCTGAACTACTCGTCAGAAGTTTGCTTAGAGATATTTCACAGCTACTACAAGGAAATTCAAAAATTAATTTGAAGTGTGGTGTATTAACAAGGCCCGTGGCATCAGAAATGGTTGTAGATCAGAGAGTAAGAAATGTACTCTCTAGAACTTCAGGACTTTTGTGTGTTGATTTAAATCTTCTGTCCTCTGAAGATGAAGCAATGGCATTTTTTCTGAATGTAGCCAACCTCTTGTGGATCCACGCACTTTTGACACTGGAAATAGACTCTGAGTTTATGCAACCAGGCACCATACTTACTGCAGATATGCCAAAGCACAGTCGAAAATTTGGTTTGTTGTCTAAAAATCCTTTAGAAAGAACTATAGCTATGAAATCTGTTGGTTACAACATTGGACAATTGGGTTTTGTATCCCTGTTTACTTTACAAAAGTGGCTTCTCGGAGAAGCTGCATGTTATCCACATATGCGATCACTGAAAAATTTTCTTAGCCAAGATGATACAGAGGCAGTGGAGGCATTAAAAATACCATGTGATCAACGTGTACTGTTCTCATTGGCTAATGGGCAAAATTTTACTCCCAAAATACAGGTATTATCACATTTTATTCATTAGTCAACAGTTTAGCTCTCAAAATAAATCTGTTTTGCAGCTATTACAATAGTACATATTTTACAGCAGTTCCAGTTCATAAACTCACTCTGTGTTGCAGGTATTTCTACCTGAAACAGTTGATTCACAACTCGATTCTGGAATAAGCGAATTCTTAAGCTTCTCTGTAACGTTACATTCAAATGGTTGTTTGATCATTCCAGAACTTCTGTATTTTTATTTGGAAGCATCAATACTGAACCAAGAACCAGAAAGCAACACTGCCATACCTTCCTTTAACTGTAAGTACAATATAATTATAAGAAACATGTTTTTCATGGGAAATTTCCAGTATTCATAAACTACTTTATAGATCTTCTCAATTTTCATGCTTCATAGAGTTGTTTTACTCTTCCCGACAAAAAGAGTCATCCAGAATGGGAGGAGGAAATGAAAAATTAAACTTCGTTGTTCGAGAGGGTATGTGATACAGTTACAGTGATTGCAGAATTGTGTTAAATTTACAAAAGGACTCAGCTGTGTGAGTTCACTGAACTGTTGTGCCTCTTTTGGCCTGGATGCATACACTAATTCATTTGGAAAGGTTGTCATACAGCCTTTGTATGAACTTCCAGCAAATGTTGTACGATAAAGCCTTTGTATTCTCTCCTGAGGCAAGCTGCTCTGCAGTTGTTATGACTGGCCTCACATGTTGTATTGCTGGTCACAGAAGTACTTCAACATCACACAGACATTTTGTAGAAACATGTACTGTGTGTGTACGAGCAGTGCCCTGTTGGAAAATGGCACCATGACACTGTTACATGAGAGGATGCAGGATGCCTGCAATGTACAGTTGTGCCATCAGAGTTCATTCAACACTAGCAGCCATGAACTGAAGTGATACCAATGGCCCCCCACACCATGATGCCAGGAGTAGCACTGTTCTGCCTCCCCAAAACATTTGAGAATGGGAATAGTGCAGAACTGTGATTCATTGCTGAGCATAGTGCGACATCATTGATCAGCAGTCCTTGCTTCCCAGTCATGGCATCACACCAAATGCTGCTGTTTGTGTTGTGGTGTTAATGGCAACATATGCCCATGATGGTATTTTTCTAGTGTGTGTGTGTGAGAAACCACTTCAAATTTGTTTTCATGAAGAAACCTCTGTTCACTCAACGTGCTGGTGCATGGCCTTGGTGAAAGAGCACACATGGAGCCTTTTCTAGTTATTTTTCTTGTGTTACTTGAAGAAGCTTATACTTAAAAACATCTTAGTAGCTCACACCTGTCTCTGTAATGCCAACTGGAATGCAATGAGTAGGGAATATGCTGTTGCCGTCACAAAACTTGGTAATCATCTTTTTCAACACTGGCCCTTGCCTGAATATTTTTAGTGGTGACGAGTTTGTGTTCTTCCACTCATCAGGCTATCACTTCATTTCATGATTGAAAAATAGCATTCCTGTCTCATCCATTGTCACAACTGTTGAAAAGAAAGTCCAGTTCCTGCTGTCATCATGTCAACACCACCTTGCAAATTGCCACATATGCAGCCTTGAAGTCATTCATCAGCATTCATCGCACACACCTGCAGAACCTTACTGTATTTTTTAAGTTATAATGCAGGATTGTGTGTGCAAATCTCTCAGAAAATTCCTCTGCTAAGACAATATCTTTTAAACTCACTTTGGTGATCCTCCAGAACAACTGTATTCACTCCTGTGACCAAGTTGTCAAATCAGCTTGTGCAAGGTCAAGATTGTTTTGATTTGTTGATGTTTGGTCCTCCTTGAACTGTCACACTCATGAAGCTACAGTTTTTTATGAAACGTTCTCCACACATCTCACTCAATTGCTGATGACTTTCAATGGGTGTCACGCCATGGAAGTGGAGAAAATGAGTGATTACTTGCTGTTGTTGGAATGAAAAATTCGTCAGTTCTAGTAACAAAATCATGCCACACTCTTGCCATAGGCACTAGAGTTCAGTGCATTGTTTAGTGCTACCATCTGTGTTCTTCATACACGAAGAGTGCTCATATATTTTAAGTCAAACTACAGGCTGCTCTCAGTTCTCAGAAAAAAAGAAAATCAGAGGCCTTAGAACTTGAACAAACCTCATAGATTTTCATCTATACTCTGAAAACCACTGTAAAGTACATGGAAGAGGATAATTTACATTTTACACTCTATTAGTGTTTATCACCATTCCATTCAAGTACAGAATTGAGGAAGAATGACTGTTTAAATGCTTCTGTACATGTTTTTATTAGTCAAATCTTGCCTTTGCAGTACTTGGTGGAGCTATACATAGGGGTTGTAGTATACTTTTCACTTAATAATGGTTCTTGAAACTTTGTCAGTGTACTTTCACAGGATAGTTGCATCAGTCTTCAAGCATCTGCTAACTCAGGTTCGTCGGTAGTTCTATGATGCTCTTCCAACGGTCAAAGTAACCTGAGACTATTCACTCTGACATCCTTCATGTACAATCTTTGACATAAAACTCGACCGGCGGCCGGCCGCTTCAGAGGCTAAGTCCGCGCCGATCGCGACATGGGACAAAAAAACTGGCCAACTCGCTAATTCTCGAAGTCCGGTTATCTGCACAATCTGGCAACACTGTAGACTGCAGCACTTCCTGGAGGAAAACTTGTCCCATGATGGATCGAGAGCAGCTGGCATAAAATATTTTTATAGCCTCTTCTGTCTGAATGCTGAAGACGTGAATGTAATGGTAGCGCAGATTCAATCTATTTCGCTTTCTGACACACCGATATCAAAATTTTATCCAGTAACGATTTTGCGGCAGATTTCCTGCAGACTGTCCTCCTCTGGACGCCGTATGCGGCAAAGCTCCGTGATCCATTTGCTGGCTACTGGCAGCGGCCGTGGCGACAGCAGCGGGTCTGCACTCCCTCGTTCTTTATCGAAAGCGCCTGCTACTGCTCATCGTTTTTGATGATTTAAAACGCTTTATTATTAAATGTTGCTCCACAGAAAATTTCTACAATTTCCATTCACGCTCAGAAGCAACGGAGACAGACGCCCTGATTAGTAGGCGGGTATTATATCACATTAATCGGCAAGAGCTGAGTATGGCCCGAAATTAATTTTATAGACTGGGACGAAATTAAACCGCCTCACTACATTCGATGAACTTATAGATGCTTCATACCTCGTTTCTTTTCCTTTCAAACACAATTATTTGTGCAACTTTAGGTCAATGTTTAAATGTTTTCGTCAAGCCAGAGTGAGAGTCTTTGGTGTAAAGTGTATTACAGTTTTTGTTTCATTCCTTATGGTAAGTCTATGCGATAAACTGTGTGAATACCTTGCAATACATGCTCTGTAGCAGTGCAGGAACACTGCACATTTGGAGTTCCATGTATGGGTTCATGAAGTATTTAATGTTGATCGGAAGTGATAGTTAAGGTCATTAGATTTAAACCAGAAGAATTTGTCGTTTTGGAGGTTTCAGAGAACGGAAAGGAATTGCTAACGCCGGTGTTAGAAAACGTCTACAGTTAAATGCTATTGGAAAAATTTAGAAGAGGGGAACTATATTAATCAACATGTGCACTTCATAAACAACCTTCTGACATGTTAGATCTATATGACGAACAAAGCTCAAATTTATATCGTTGACAGTCGGTTTGAATCTTTCAGGATCTATTTTACAGTGAAGCACCTTGGCATTTGCAAAGCAGACATCCATGATATTAACTTAATTTACTAAGATGAAATCGGACGAAGATTGATGTTTAAAGGCATTCTTCAGATTTCGCATAAGGAATTTTTACTAGTAGTTTGCAACTCCATTAATTAAAAAGGAAAATAAAAGGTTGTAGTCAGCGGCTTCTACCGTGATTGGAACTGCTATGTCATATAGTACGAGCACTGCAACTCACAAGGGAACCTCTGAGCTAACGACACACTGTGAGCAAGAGGCGGACTATAGTCACTGCGATGTTGCTTGAGCCTCAAAACGCAACCTTAAACACACAAACAGAGGAGGAGGAGATTACTGTTTTAACGTCCCGTCGACAACGATGTCATTAGAGACGGAGTGAAAGCTCGGATTAGGGAAGGATGGGAAAGGAAATCGGTAGTGCCCTTTCTAAGGAACCATCCCGGCATTTGCCTGAAGCGATTTAGGGAAATCACGGAAAACCTAAATCAGGATGGCCGGAGACGGGATTGAACCGTCGTCCTCCCGAATGCACACACAAACAGGTGTTACTTATGTGAAGAACGCCGTTCTTGGAGTCCAGAAATTAAATATACTTTCTAAGTGTCTCATCTTACAGTGGATTATATCGTACGAGTCTTCGATGTGGAAAACGAATGGCAAGTGAATTTAGCGATGTAATGCCGGCCTACACCCGGAAGTAAATGCACTATCAGAGTGTTGACAAATACTTGCTACGACGCTGACATTTCTCGGCTCTCTTACGAGGCAGCTCTTCAGCGAAATGCTTGCCGTGATTCTCCGATACGGTTCTTCAGAGTGGAGACGCGCGCGCACGTTTGGCTTTTATGCGGCGTTTCTGACGTCGTCTTGTGGGCTATGTATACATTTGAGACATTCAATTATCATTAATCCAGAATGCTACAAGTTTCAGCTTCCGGCGTGGAAGAAGGCTGTTGACGCCGACATTATATCATTTCAACGTAGGGAAAGCAAAGCGGGTCATTCAATGTTTCTCATTCAACATAAAGCATGTGAGATAATTTTCCGTAACGTTCATAATCATCTAAAAATACAAACGAAGTAAAAATACATTGGAAGCTTATTCGAATTGAATATAATGTAAGATACCAAACGCTTTGCATCTCGATGTCGAATTTGTCCACGTGCAATCTTTTGCAGCATACACATAGAATGTCATGTTTACCACAAGAATGAAGAAATATGTTGGTAAGGATGGAAGCAAGAAGACACGCAGTCAACAAATATTCGATTCCTTATGGCATTCATTTCATTTGAGACGTAAGAAGAGGTAAAGCGGGGTATTACTTTCGTTAACACGAAAGATATGCCGCACATATTGATAACGAGGAAGTCTGCGTCTTCATACGTTTCCTCCTTGAAATCTGTATGCTCTATTATATACTAAGTAGCCCGATCATTTTTTCAGTAATGTTACCCTCTTGTTTGACCCCGTAACGATGAACAGATTCCAAATGCATGTCTCTGCATGAAAGTAGCTGTTCGAACATTTCCTGGATTGTATTTGTGTTTTATTGCTTGGAATTCCTGAAGCAGACCACTGTGCCTTCCCCCTCGTGGGTTAGGTCTCAAAACTAAACCGCTCTTTATCCAATGGCATAATTTATTCAGACAGCATCAGCACAAGACTATCAAACGAAGCCTTCCATTTACAGTTGCAACACTGTAACCAGCACTGACCGAAGTGTAATCCACGGTCATGGTCCGAAATTAGCAGCTGCCTGCTACTGTGGAAAAGTCCGTACTTCACTTTCGATTCCGCAGCACCATTTTATCTGGTAACACTGTGTAGTTGCAGAGTTGTGCCAGCATGTCTGTCCTCACACTGTCAACTTTATGTATTTCACTTCTCCTGTAGCGTTGATCACGAGGAGCCGAAGTAAATGAGTGTATTCTGCATGACGTAACATTCAGTATTCCCTTCTTTCACAACCACTCTTCATGTGCATCGATACCAAATAGGAATGTAAAAACTCTTGCGAGTGAGAGAATGACAATAACAATCGTAACAAGAACAAGCAAATAATGAATAATGTTTATTCCAACGCAGAACGAGAATGGATTTAAATATAAAAATCTATATCTATATCCATATCTATTGATCTGTGAGTTGGCACAATGCTAATACATTCTTAGCATTTAGTTACTGAATTTAGTTCTGGATGTTTGCAGAGAAAAGGAAAAGTCGGTACTTCTCGCTAGTGTAACATAATGTGAACCAGCAACTACCCTTTCCTTAGAACACGACTCAAGCAGGTCCCCAAGTAGGCACCAAGGCACTGCTGCATTCTGTTCCCTGACATTGCTCTGATGACGGTTAATGCAAATAGTTCCGATTATGAAATACAAAACGTATTGCAGGTTAGTTCCTAGGATAGTAACATTAAATTTGCGTTGTATCCATATTACTCATCAATATAAAAAGACAATATTATAGGAATTTAGCAGGATTACTCAACATGAATTCTGAAATTGGGTGACTGACCGCACAGGTGCTAAACGTCGTCAAGAGTATACGATGTCCTAATCGCATTAGGAATATGAAGATCGTCTTCGACAGCTCGCAGCTTTCACATTACTATCTCCACCCTACTCCAAACAGCCCTCGGTGGAGTTACACTACGTTGTCGATGTAATGGAAGGCCTTCAAACTGACAACAGACCACATATTGAAAAATACAAGCGAATTCTATTGCAGCGTAAGCTTATTGTAACTAATCTAAAAATTATTGGAGAGGAACATTGCCCTATTCAAAAAAAGTAAAATGTTACACATTGTTGACGTCAAACGGACATTATCTATGTCCTGTCTTGTGTCCTACTCATCTATAATATCAAGTGTACTATAAAAATGATTATATATAATGGATAATAGTGTAATGCATTGATACCAGATGGTGGGTTCACAACAGTATTGATGCGAAAATAAAACAGAAGTTCGCAAAAGTGCAGTTGTGCATTTTCGTACGTTTTCACCTCCAGATGTACAGTCGTGCTCAAAAGTAACCGAACGACCTGAATTGCATTCCGCCTGATTCGCATGCAACCAGCATAGCGCACCTGTCTAGCAGGTCCTCTAATCGCTCCTTGGTACAGTCGTTTGACTATTCAAAATGGTTCCAATAAGTCACCACTAGAAAACACTGCTCTGTATCGCAATAACTCAAGATGTAAAGTAATACCACGATACTACAAATATCAGGGAACACATTATCACAGATAAGACTGTCCTTAAGGCTTGTAACCTAACATTTATTACAATAAATGACATACCTGAAATGTTACCACTCTCATTATTACGTCAGATTGGTAATGCACGTAGTAAGTTCGTCGTATCCATGATTTCCTCTTCAAAGTCACATACCGTACTTATTATTTAACACAAAATGACATTAAAAATTTAAGTTATTCACGAACAGCTAGTTGACAATATGTATGAACTTCAAATGACACGACGAACCGTCTTGTTCCGCATATGGATTCAAACCCAGCTCATGCAGACTAAGCAAAGATTTCGTGACTGACGGAAACTAACAGTCATTCCTGATTAGGCGCACAGAGAGTGATATACCTCGATTTTAGACAGTATCAGTTAGCAAATATCAACTTTAAACTGCATAACGCAAACATTTTTCACAGACGCGAATTCCTACCCAGCATCTATTGTCTCTGTTAACGAACTACACGAGTGTATTAAATATTGCTTCTTCACAAGTAACTTACTTGAAATGCCGTGAGGTAAAGCTTTGTGTTGGAAACGGATTCGAACCCAGAACCTAATCGGATTGCTATCGAAGCACAGTCAAATGTGACATATCGGATTTTCGCGGCAGTAGCTAGATGTTTTAACTGAAATGACGAGACGAAACATTAATTTTTTCCTTCCCAGGACTCCAACCCGGCACCTATCATTGTTATATTCTAGAGAAAACGAACGTTAAATATGGGTTTGTTGCACCAGCAGTGTGAGCATGTTTGAACTAGAAATAATATGACGACGAGTTCAGCGCTCACTGGGAATACAGCCCCACACATATCGTTGTTGACTACACACAAAGAGACGTCAGCTACCGAATTTTTCTTCACCAGCTGCTCAGAATAACATCTTGAACTTACAGTCATCTCGCAAATAGTTCTGTGTCTCACTGGGAGTTAACCACGTCAGATATCGTTAGTGTTGACAACGAATGAAAATACATTAAAAATCAAAATTATTATCCACCAGCAGATAGGTGTTCTCATGCTAGAGCTTGATAATACATAATTAAATCTTTAGTGCCGGGCCAGGGTTCGATCCCATTCATGCGTAATATGTGGAGATGTTGAGGAATCTGCAGTTTTGAACAAACAACAAATAGTAGCTGAGCTGTGTTGCCACGAAGGGATCAAATTCCGCGTTAAGGGTGGTCTGAGTTGCATTCCCAGTTCAGAACCAAATTTATCGACATACAGAAGCTCGGATAAAAGATGGAATAAATGTCCTGTGACCATACATAGCGTTTGTTTCGTCACTTGAATTAAATAACTAGTATAAGAAAGGTTACTGGTGATAGAGTTTCTACATGTCGCCACTCCAGACTTTATTGTGGTTCAACCTACCGTCTACTTGGTAGAGAAGTAGAAGGAATATCATCTTTAATGTGAATTTTCAGACCACACTGCCATTATATCTTCTTCACTTGGTGTAGCCAGGAGAGAATGGAATCTGTCTCTCCGTATCTAAAATCATTGACAGAAGTGGGAATCAAACCCAGACCATAGGTATAACAACCTACCATCCGTCCAACAGACCACCAAATCCTCTTCTCTGCGACTCATTTCTCTATCGTAGCGCCGTTGCGCCACACTGGATGAGAATTCTGACACACAGGCTCCCTGTAGTAAGTTGCAGCATGTTCAGTAAATTCATTTACTTGGTTGACCGAATCACCATGAACTAGCTGCCTCGGCTACCCAGTGCATACATTCGACTCTCTTTTGTAATCACCGAAATAAAATCATGTAACTGCCACCTACACAGAACTGCCAACAGTGTAGGATGCAGAAGTTTAAATAGGAAGTGTTCCTTTCCACTTGAGCTATTCTATTGCGCTATCTGTTTGTAGAAAACGTCGTTCAGTCCAAAAGAAAAGCTGTAACTGCTTGTCTCTCAGAAGTCAAGACCTGGCCATATGCATAATCTCACAGTGCTGTGGAATCCAAAAGTTCTGGAGGAATAGTTGTCGAGCTCGGGAGCTGTTGTAGCTACGTGTCAGCTAATAGCGTAGATAAGATGTCGCGAGTTCGAGTACATTCAGCGCAACATTTTTTAAAACGCAATTCTGCTGTCTGCTGAAGTTATCAATCTAATGGATCTTTGAACATAATTCCCTTCACTTCTCAACCCAAAGTAGTCGCATGTGGAAAAAGGGCTAACTACTGTGACATTTTGTTCTATTCAGGTTTAATAGACTGCAGACAGCAGATACATCTCGAAGATGTGTAGAGAGAGCGCATCGTGCCATAATATGTCAGAAAAGTATTTTCTACATTATCTGTCGAACTAAGAAATTTGCTGAATTTGTTAAAAATCAAAATGGCTTCACATCCAGCCTATGATCCCTAGCAGAGTCTTTACATCCTGCTGACATGAGAATAGCATAATCTCTGCGTCAGAAGCTTGCTTCTACTTGACCATTTAATAGACCCGCATTTTTCCACCGTGACTAATTTAGTAAGCTAAGCACATCATCCGTTACAGCACACTCCTGGGGATGGGAAATGTGGCCACAATGGTCTGGTGGAACGAACTATCACAGCTGCAATGCGTGGGTTCAGGCATTTACTTTTAAGAGTCACAAACAAATTGATTTTACCTCTGGTAACCTCAAGAGAAAGACGTTATAATCCAGAATCCGCATTAAACATTACGTTCCTTCATTACCAACTGGGCGGAGCCGGTTTACGTTGGGAAATGACATAGCGGAAGTCATGGTAAACAGAAATACAGTCACTAGTAAGCTTACTTACATTAGAAAATTTTATTTTATTTGATGAACCGATAGCCATTTAAAGGGCTTTTATTTTACTTGTACTTGATTGAACTAGAGACGTTGAAAAATTTGGTGCTGGACTGTGATTCGAATTCGTATCTCCTCTTTCGAGGATCTGAATCTCTCAGAACAGTATAGTTCAATCATTTCGTTCCTTTTCCCAAGACTGCAATCTTCTCTAGGTCTCCTCCAAAGGTAAGTATGTGGGTCTGAAACCTGATCCAGTACAAAAATATTCATAATTTCATTTCAAGCTTTATCAATTGCACACCCACCTGCTAGTCAAAATTAATGCGCATTTTTAATGTCCATTCATGTGTTGCCAACAATCGCAACAGGTGTCGTTATTTCTGGTCAAACACGCACACATCTTGCTGTTCATGAATAAGTAAGTGATACTTAAGCTATATTCGTGGATGCACGGTAGGTGTGCAGTTCGATTGTCGCTTAGGCACAAAAGTTTGTATCCTTATTTTAGATTCAGACACCTAGCGGCTGGTAAGAAAAACCGATACGTAACATTTGATTTTTCTTAGTTAACAATCCGATTACGTGTTGAGTTCGTATCTCCGTCACAGAACTTCACATCATGCACTTCATCTTTAAATGCATGCACACTTTGTTACTTCAGAATGGAGGTATATCAGACATCTTTCGTGGTTAGATAACAGGGACGAAAGGGTCTTGATAGGAGGCACGGTTTATTACAAAAATTGTCGTCTTTTATTTTCAAGTTTAGATTTGGTTACTGGTATTGGCAAAAATTTCGGTAATCCATGACTCTTCATGGCTAGTTCTTATTATATATTAATGACTTGCCATTCTATATTCATGAAGAGGCAAAGTTAGTTCTCTTCGCTGATGATACAAGTATAGTAATCACACCTGAGAAACAAGAATTAACTGATGAAATTGTCAATACTGTCTTTCAGAAAATTACTAAGTGGTTCCTTGTAAACGGACTCTCACTGAATTTTGATAAGACACAGTACATACAGTTCCGTACAGTGAATGGTATGACGCCATTAATAAATATAGACCTTAATCAGAAGCATATAGCTAAGGTAGAATATTCCAAATTTTTAGGTATGTCCATTGATGAGAGATTAAATTGGAAGAAACACATTGATGATCTGCTGAAACGTTTGAGTTCAGCTACTTATGCAATAAGGGTCATTGCAAATTTTGGTGATAAACATCTTAGTAAATTAGCTTACTACGCCTATTTTCACTCATTGCTTTCATATGGCATCATATTTTGGGGTAATTCATCACTGAGGAATAAAGTATTTATTGCACAAAAGCGTGTAATCAGAATAATAGCTGGAGTCCACCCAAGATCATCCTGCAGACATTTATTTAAGGATCTAGGGATATTCACAGTAGCTTCTCAGTATATATACTCTCTTATGAAATTTGTTATTAACAACCAAACCCAATTCAAAAGTAATAGCAGTGTGCATAACTACAATACTAGGAGAAAGGACGATCTTCACTATTCAAGATTAAATCTAACTTTGGCACAGAAAGGGGTGAATTATACTGGCACTAAAGTCTTTGGTCACTTACCAAATAGTATCAAAAGTCTGACAGATAACCAACAAGTATTTAAGAAAACATTAAAAGAATTTCTGAATGACAACTCCTTCTACTCCGTAGAGGAATTTTTAGATATAAATTAAGAAAAAAAAGAAAAAAAACACAAATATTAAAAAAAATAAAAATAAAAAATAAAGAAAAACAAAAAAACACAAAAAATAAAGTTGTTATATTAACTTAAGTATGTTGTTAAATTAACCTAATTATGTCATGTATTGGAAAATTCGACTCGTTCCACATCATTACGAAATATCGTATTCATGATCCATGGAACTAGTATTAATCTAATCTAATCTAATCTAATCTAATCTAGTCATCAATATGATGTGATTAGATTAGATTACATTAGATTAATTCTTGTTCCACAGATCATGAATACGACATTTCGTAATAATGTGGAACGTGTCATTTTAATGAAAGATTTCTTTAAATACCATGATTCAATTCCTTTACAACAATTTTTTACACTATCTCTCATTACTTTTTATTTCTCACTCTCTCACTCTCTCTCTCTCTCTCTCTCTCTCTCTCTCTCTCTCTCTCTCTCTCTCACACACACACACACACACACACCCACACACATTCTCTTTTATTTTTATTTGTTTGTTGTGCTCGACTATCGGTGAGGCACGAAAACGCCTGTGAATGAGTTTCTTAGTTTTGAGTACACTCACGAAAGAAATATAAAAACAACAATGAGATGCATCTGCTGTCTGCAGTCTATTAAACCTGAATAGAACAAAATGTCACAGTAGTTAGCCCTTTTTCCACATGCGACTACTTTGGGTTGAGAAGTGAAGGGAATTATGTTCAAAGATCCATTAGATTGATAACTTCAGCAGACAGCAGAATTGCGTTTTAAAAAATGTTGCGCTGAATGTACTCGAACTCGCGACATCTTATCTACGCTATTAGCTGACACGTAGCTACAACAGCTCCCGAGCTCGACAACTATTCCTCCAGAACTTTTGGATTCCACAGCACTGTGAGATTATGCATATGGCCAGGTCTTGACTTCTGAGAGACAAGCAGTTACAGCTTTTCTTTTGGACTGAACGACGTTTTCTACAAACAGATAGCGCAGTAGAATAGCTCAAGTGGAAAGGAACACTTCCTATTTAAACTTCTGCATCCTACACTGTTGGCAGTTCTGTGTAGGTGGCAGTTACATGATTTTATTTCGGTGATTACAAAAGAGAGTCGAATGTATGCACTGGGTAGCCGAGGCAGCTAGTTCATGGTGATTCGGTCAACCAAGTAAATGAATTTACTGAACATGCTGCAACTTACTACAGGGAGCCTGTGTGTCAGAATTCTCATCCAGTGTGGCGCAACGGCGCTACGATAGAGAAATGAGTCGCAGAGAAGAGGATTTGGTGGTCTGTTGGACGGATGGTAGGTTGTTATACCTATGGTCTGGGTTTGATTCCCACTTCTGTCAATGATTTTAGATACGGAGAGACAGATTCCATTCTCTCCTGGCTACACCAAGTGAAGAAGATATAATGGCAGTGTGGTCTGAAAATTCACATTAAAGATGATATTCCTTCTACTTCTCTACCAAGTAGACGGTAGGTTGAACCACAATAAAGTCTGGAGTGGCGACATGTAGAAACTCTATCACCAGTAACCTTTCTTATACTAGTTATTTAATTCAAGTGACGAAACAAACGCTATGTATGGTCACAGGACATTTATTCCATCTTTTATCCGAGCTTCTGTATGTCGATAAATTTGGTTCTGAACTGGGAATGCAACTCAGACCACCCTTAACGCGGAATTTGATCCCTTCGTGGCAACACAGCTCAGCTACTATTTGTTGTTTGTTCAAAACTGCAGATTCCTCAACATCTCCACATATTACGCATGAATGGGATCGAACCCTGGCCCGGCACTAAAGATTTAATTATGTATTATCAAGCTCTAGCATGAGAACACCTATCTGCTGGTGGATAATAATTTTGATTTTTAATGTATTTTCATTCGTTGTCAACACTAACGATATCTGACGTGGTTAACTCCCAGTGAGACACAGAACTATTTGCGAGATGACTGTAAGTTCAAGATGTTATTCTGAGCAGCTGGTGAAGAAAAATTCGGTAGCTGACGTCTCTTTGTGTGTAGTCAACAACGATATGTGTGGGGCTGTATTCCCAGTGAGCGCTGAACTCGTCGTCATATTATTTCTAGTTCAAACATGCTCACACTGCTGGTGCAACAAACCCATATTTAACGTTCGTTTTCTCTAGAATATAACAATGATAGGTGCCGGGTTGGAGTCCTGGGAAGGAAAAAATTAATGTTTCGTCTCGTCATTTCAGTTAAAACATCTAGCTACTGCCGCGAAAATCCGATATGTCACATTTGACTGTGCTTCGATAGCAATCCGATTAGGTTCTGGGTTCGAATCCGTTTCCAACACAAAGCTTTACCTCACGGCATTTCAAGTAAGTTACTTGTGAAGAAGCAATATTTAATACACTCGTGTAGTTCGTTAACAGAGACAATAGATGCTGGGTAGGAATTCGCGTCTGTGAAAAATGTTTGCGTTATGCAGTTTAAAGTTGATATTTGCTAACTGATACTGTCTAAAATCGAGGTATATCACTCTCTGTGCGCCTAATCAGGAATGACTGTTAGTTTCCGTCAGTCACGAAATCTTTGCTTAGTCTGCATGAGCTGGGTTTGAATCCATATGCGGAACAAGACGGTTCGTCGCGTCATTTGAAGTTCATACATATTGTCAACTAGCTGTTCGTGAATAACTTAAATTTTTAATGTCATTTTGTGTTAAATAATAAGTACGGTATGTGACTTTGAAGAGGAAATCATGGATACGACGAACTTACTACGTGCATTACCAATCTGACGTAATAATGAGAGTGGTAACATTTCAGGTATGTCATTTATTGTAATAAATGTTAGGTTACAAGCCTTAAGGACAGTCTTATCTGTGATAATGTGTTCCCTGATATTTGTAGTATCGTGGTATTACTTTACATCTTGAGTTATTGCGATACAGAGCAGTGTTTTCTAGTGGTGACTTATTGGAACCATTTTGAATAGTCAAACGACTGTACCAAGGAGCGATTAGAGGACCTGCTAGACAGGTGCGCTATGCTGGTTGCATGCGAATCAGGCGGAATGCAATTCAGGTCGTTCGGTTACTTTTGAGCACGACTGTACATCTGGAGGTGAAAACGTACGAAAATGCACAACTGCACTTTTGCGAACTTCTGTTTTATTTTCGCATCAATACTGTTGTGAACCCACCATCTGGTATCAATGCATTACACTATTATCCATTATATATAATCATTTTTATAGTACACTTGATATTATAGATGAGTAGGACACAAGACAGGACATAGATAATGTCCGTTTGACGTCAACAATGTGTAACATTTTACTTTTTTTGAATAGGGCAATGTTCCTCTCCAATAATTTTTAGATTAGTTACAATAAGCTTACGCTGCAATAGAATTCGCTTGTATTTTTCAATATGTGGTCTGTTGTCGGTTTGAAGGCCTTCCATTACATCGGCAACGTAGTGTAACTCCACCGAGGGCTGTTTGGAGTAGGGTGGAGATAGTAATGTGAAAGCTGCGACCTGTCGAAGACGATCTTCATATTCCTAATGCGATTAGGACATCGTATACTCTTGACGACGTTTAGCACCTGTGCGGTCAGTCACCCAATTTCAGAATTCATGTTGAGTAATCCTGCTAAATTCCTATAATATTGTCTTTTTATATTGATGAGTAATATGGATACAACGCAAATTTAATGTTACTATCCTAGGAACTAACCTGCAATACGTTTTGTATTTCATAATCGGAACTATTTGCATTAACCGTCATCAGAGCAATGTCAGGGAACAGAATGCAGTAGTGCCTTGGTGCCTACTTGGGGACCTGCTTGAGTCGTGTTCTAAGGAAAGGGTAGTTGCTGGTTCACATTATGTTACACTAGCGAGAAGTACCGACTTTTCCTTTTCTCTGCAAACATCCAGAACTAAATTCAGTAACTAAATGCTAAGAATGTATTAGCATTGTGCCAACTCACAGATCAATAGATATGGATATAGATATAGATTTTTATATTTAAATCCATTCTCGTTCTGCGTTGGAATAAACATTATTCATTATTTGCTTGTTCTTGTTACGATTGTTATTGTCATTCTCTCACTCGCAAGAGTTTTTACATTCCTATTTGGTATCGATGCACATGAAGAGTGGTTGTGAAAGAAGGGAATACTGAATGTTACGTCATGCAGAATACACTCATTTACTTCGGCTCCTCGTGATCAACGCTACAGGAGAAGTGAAATACATAAAGTTGACAGTGTGAGGACAGACATGCTGGCACAACTCTGCAACTACACAGTGTTACCAGATAAAATGGTGCTGCGGAATCGAAAGTGAAGTACGGACTTTTCCACAGTAGCAGGCAGCTGCTAATTTCGGACCATGACCGTGGATTACACTTCGGTCAGTGCTGGTTACAGTGTTGCAACTGTAAATGGAAGGCTTCGTTTGATAGTCTTGTGCTGATGCTGTCTGAATAAATTATGCCATTGGATAAAGAGCGGTTTAGTTTTGAGACCTAACCCACGAGGGGGAAGGCACAGTGGTCTGCTTCAGGAATTCCAAGCAATAAAACACAAATACAATCCAGGAAATGTTCGAACAGCTACTTTCATGCAGAGACATGCATTTGGAATCTGTTCATCGTTACGGGGTCAAACAAGAGGGTAACATTACTGAAAAAATGATCGGGCTACTTAGTATATAATAGAGCATACAGATTTCAAGGAGGAAACGTATGAAGACGCAGACTTCCTCGTTATCAATATGTGCGGCATATCTTTCGTGTTAACGAAAGTAATACCCCGCTTTACCTCTTCTTACGTCTCAAATGAAATGAATGCCATGAGGAATCGAATATTTGTTGACTGCGTGTCTTCTTGCTTCCATCCTTACCAACATATTTCTTCATTCTTGTGGTAAACATGACATTCTATGTGTATGCTGCAAAAGATTGCACGTGGACAAATTCGACATCGAGATGCAAAGCGTTTGGTATCTTACATTATATTCAATTCGAATAAGCTTCCAATGTATTTTTACTTCGTTTGTATTTTTAGATGATTATGAACGTTACGGAAAATTATCTCACATGCTTTATGTTGAATGAGAAACATTGAATGACCCGCTTTGCTTTCCCTACGTTGAAATGATATAATGTCGGCGTCAACAGCCTTCTTCCACGCCGGAAGCTGAAACTTGTAGCATTCTGGATTAATGATAATTGAATGTCTCAAATGTATACATAGCCCACAAGACGACGTCAGAAACGCCGCATAAAAGCCAAACGTGCGCGCGCATCTCCACTCTGAAGAACCGTATCGGAGAATCACGGCAAGCATTTCGCTGAAGAGCTGCCTCGTAAGAGAGCCGAGAAATGTCAGCGTCGTAGCAAGTATTTGTCAACACTCTGATAGTGCATTTACTTCCGGGTGTAGGCCGGCATTACATCGCTAAATTCACTTGCCATTCGTTTTCCACATCGAAGACTCGTACGATATAATCCACTGTAAGATGAGACACTTAGAAAGTATATTTAATTTCTGGACTCCAAGAACGGCGTTCTTCACATAAGTAACACCTGTTTGTGTGTTTTAAGGTTGCGTTTTGAGGCTCAGGCAACATCGCAGTGACTGTAGTCCGTCTGTTGTCGCCAGTGTGTCGTTAGCTCAGAGGTTATTCGTCGTATTGTGGCTTTTCTAACGCGGGACATTCTGAATCGGAATACTCCCCTTCATTATTAGTTCCGGGACATGACTATTTTCCTCGGACAAAGACCAATGCTGTGAATTGGATTCGCGGACATGCCATTCACTACCTATTTGGACAAACTGTAGACTCTGTTCTCGATCTTTGGACATACCTCAACGACCGTCATTATGTCGTTGTCCGTCACCCGAAATACAGACAATTGTTCTCGAACTTCCGTGGGAGTGCTTTCCACGACCCGCCTCGCAGCTGGAATGTGTTAAGCCAAGAGTGAAGAAGGTTTCCTGTTTGAACCAATGAACATTTCTGAACTATTGAACGTAACACATCAATTTCGAAAAGACGTGACTCAACATATTACCAGCGGGGCGCAGAAGGCGTCTGATCAATTACACTACAAAAATAAACAAAACAAAAATGAAAATAAAAATAAAATTCAGAAAAAGGAAGATTTTGTTTTGTGTGTAAGGATAGCCCTAACCTTGAATCCCCATATTTCCCCTGGTATATAGGCAGCTCTCTGTGGGAGGTTTAGTCAGGAGCTAACGCCTGATGTGGACCAGAAAAAAAAAAAAAAAAAAAAAAAAAAAAAAAAAAATATATATATATATATATATATATATATATATATATATATATATATATATATATATATATATATATTTTTTTTTTTTTTTTTTTTTTTTTTTTTTTTTTTGTTATAGGATGAAAATGGGGGTGGCACTTAGTTTCTTTTTTTAGTGCCATTTTCCTAAGGGGCTTTAAAATAAGAGAAAAAATAGGGGTAATCGTCAAAAAAAGTAAAAGAAAAAAACCAAAATTGAGAAAAAAGAGATTCCCTTGTGCGTTGTGGTGCTCGTACTGTATGACGTAGCAGTTCCAATCTCGGTGGAAGCCGCTGACTACAACCTTTTATTTTCCGTTTTAATTAATGTAGTTGCAAACTGCTAGTAAAAACTCCTTATACGAAGTCTGAATAATGCCTTTAAACATCAATCTTCGTCTGATTTCGACTTAGTAAATTAAGTTAATATCATGGATGTCTGCTTTGCAAATGCCAAGGTGCTTCACTGTAAAATAGATTCTGAAAAGATTCAAACCGACTGTCAACGATATAAATTGAGTTTTGTTCGTCATATAGGTCTGACATGTAAAGAGGTTGTTTATGAAGTGCACATGTTGATTAAGAGGCTCCGGAACGCCCTATACTTGCAATGTTAAAATAACGCTTATAAATTACATCTTTCCTCACAAAGTATTTGAGGTAGGAAGTTGAACTTTTTACAGATTATTTATTGGAATGTGGGCTACAACTGAACACAGGGATTTTATAAAATTTTAGTTCAGTTATTAAAGATGATTTTTTTTCAATTGTAATGAAAATTCACAACATTTTTTTGCAATTTTTTATTTATATATTGAAAAATATACAGTTTTTTGGAAAAAGGCTGTCTTAAATTATGCAGAAGGTACTGTGTAACATTTACTGAAAGTTTGAAACAAATATGTTTGGAAGATCCTTAGAAAACATGTAATTAGTATGAGAAAATAAAAGTTTTGGGAATCGAGCGACTAAGATTGGATTAACTTTTTAGTGCATTCCAGGTCCATAGGATGGATTATCTTCATCCTCTGTAAACTCCTGCTCCAGCTTCCTCTTGTTCCACCTTCTGTTTACTCTTGCTTGTATTTCTAGACTCTTTACAGCCCTGTCTGCAGCCCGAAGGCGTTCCTTGTCTAAAGCAAGCATCGCTCGTACCATGTTATAACCTATCTTCATTCCCATATTTCTGAATACCTTGCACCTTACAATGTTTCCATCATTGAAAGTCGCAACAGCATCATACACACCAAAGTGAAGTGTTTCTATTCCAACAAATACAGTCTTGGGGATTCTCGACCATATAACACTATTTACACTTTCATTGGGGTTTTGAGTTTTTCCGTGAATACACTTTTTCAACAGTTCAGGTGCTGCTAAGTCTCTGAAAATAGTTTTTATCACCTCCATTATTGCATGAGGCAGACTATGCTTATGAGTGTACGCTTCACCAGTTAGCAATCCTTTGTTATATTTACACCAACTGTCTTCTTCTTTGGGACACAAGCTATGTGGGGGATTTTCATCGGTTGAAGAAGTATGAAATAAAAGAGCCCAAACAGCCTTCTTCATTTCGTCAACACTTTGTGTATTTTGCCTAATAGCCATTCCGTAATAGTTCTGTATTTTGTCAGTTAACCTTCCCTTTCCATCCAACCCTTTACCATCACTGAGTTTTTGTTTTTTGTACGAAGCTTTCAGTCGCCGAAGTCTTGTTCCCATTCGCTTCTGTACGTGTCCAGTACACTCAAATTTCTGCACTACAACATCATCACCATAGGGCTTCAGTCCTTGAACATGTTTGAAACTTTTAGAATCACCGTCACCAAGGTAATTAACATATCGCACTTTATCACACGCCTCAGAACGCTGGAATATACTGGCAACACCAGCCACTTCCATTCCTCCACTACTGCCACTATAGTTAGCTTTGCAATTATTTTCATGTGTACCTTTATATTTTTGTGGACATCTACAATACTTTGATATTGCTGCTACATCTAAAACTTTCCCTGTATACATACTGGTGGCAGATACTACACCATGAAGAGATGTGTGTCCCCGTTTATGCCAGGTACCATCGAACGCTGCAGTCAAATCTCTGTTACCATTATTTTCCATTACTGCCTCTTCCACAGCGTTCTTCATAGATTCTATACAGACATCTTCTACTTTAGACCCTATTAATTTATTATAGGTCGTAAACTTGGTTGGGGGATTTGGAAGATTCATGATGCCACAGAAAATTGCACCTGCAGTAGCACCCTTACCAACTGAACGCAAGGAACAAACAAATCTAATGTTGTGTTCGTAGATTTTGCTACCATTTTCTTCAGTTGCAGTTACTGCAACACTGTTCCAAAAGGTGGTCATGTATGAACACTTATCACATTTCAGTTGTATTTCACTAGCAAGTCCTACGTGCTTTATTATGGAGAGTTCCAGACCAACTTCACTACAATGAATACATCTTACACAGTTTGAAAAAATTCCTTTGAGAACTGAAATATCAAATATTTCATTCACATCCGATTCGCCCATAAAACATTCATAGTTTTCACTCATTGAACCAAGCTTCTTCTGTGAAGTATTTTCTTTCCCACTTTGACTGCTATGGGCAGGTGTACTTGAGAGGTTAGGTTCACTCACTTGGTTATCGTCTTTATTGTTTAGAGTAATAACACATACCTTTGGCTTTCCAACATTTCTCCTTTTCTTAAAAGCCTTCAGAGGATTTCTAATAACTTTACTTTTACTCATTATTATACTTCAACAAAACAGAGACTCAAGAAACAGAATTAATTACGAATATTTTCGAGTTAACGACAGAGTAAATAAACATGAAACAATCGACAATCACACCAGCGATATATATTGAACCATCACAGGTTAGCCACAACACATACTTTATCTCACATCACTAAAATGTACCTGATGAACACGGACGTTAATAATAACACCATTTGGCAGTAGTTTAACAGCGCCACAGTGGGTCACGCCCATGTAGAACACATTTCAAAAAAAATTTAAAAATAGTTGTAGTCTTCGGCATTGAATAAATTATATATCTATTAAAAGGTAATAGTCTGCAGATTCAGAAAACGCAAAAAAGTAAAAATTGAACTTTTCATGATTTTGAGCCTTTCTGGAGCCCCTTAATATAGTTCCCTTCTTCTAAATTTTTCCAATTGCATTTAACTGGAGACGTTTTCTAACACCGGCGTTAGCAATTCCTTTCCGTTCTCTGAAACCTCCAAAACGACAAATTTTTCTGGTTTAAATCTGATGACCTTAACTATCACTTCCGATCAACATTAAATACTTCATGAACCCATACATGGAACTCCAAATGTGCAGTGTTCCTGCACTGCTACAGAGCATGCATTGCAAGGTATTCACACAGTTTATCGCATAGACTTACCATAAGGATTGAAACGAGAACTGTAATACACTTTACACCACAGACGCTCACTGTGGCCTGACAAAAACATCCAAACATTGACCTAAAGTTGCACAAATAATTGAGTTTGAAAGGAAAAGAAATGAGGTATGAAGCATTTATAAATTCATCGAATGTAGTGAGGTGCTTTAATTTCGTCCCAGTCTATAAAATTAATTTCGGGCCATACTCAGCTCTTGCCGATTAATGTAATATAATACCCGCCTACTAATCAGGGCGTCTGTCTCCGTTGCTTTTGAGCGTGAATGGAAATTGTAGAAATTTTCTGTGGAGCAACATTTAATAATCAAGCGTTTTAAATCATCAAAAATATGGTTCAAATGGCTCTGAGCACTATGGGACTTAACATCTTAGGTCATCAGTCCGCTAGAACTTAGAACTACTTAAACCTAACTAACCTAAGGACATCACACACATCCTTGCCCGAGGCAGGATTCGAACCTGCGACCGTAGCAGCCCCGCGGTTCCAGACTGCAGCGCTAGAACCGCACGGCCACCGCGGCCGGCTTAAATCATCAAAAACGATGAGCAGTAGCAGGCACTTTCAATAAAGAACGGGGGAGTGCAGAGCCGCTGCTGTCGCCACAGCCGCTACCAGTAGCCAGCAAATGGATCACGGAGCTTTGCCGCATACGGCGTCCAGAGGAGGACAGTCTGCAGGAAATCTGCCGCAAAATCGTTACTGGATAAAATTTTGATATCGGTGTGTCAGAAAGCGGAATAGATTGAATCTGCGCTACCATTACATTCACGTTTTCAGCATTCAGACAGAAGAGGCTGTAAAAATATTTTATGCCAGCTGCTCTCGATCCACTGACATTACGAACAGGAAGAAGGCATGCTACCGCTAGACCACAGGCTAATAAGCCTAGGGTTTCTCTATCATGGGACAAGTTTTCCTCCAGGAAGTGCTGCAGTCTACAGTGTTGCCAGATTGTGCAGATAACCGGACTTAGAGAATTAGCGAGTTGGCCAGGTTTTTTTTTTCCCCATGTCGCGATCGGCGCGGACTTAGCCTCTGAAGCGGCCGGCTGCCGGTCGAGTTTTATGTCAAAGAGTGTACATTCGTTATCACCAGTTAGTCCTATTTGGTATGGGTCCCACATACATATCATCAATATTCTAGGATCTGTCACACAAGTGTTTTATAAGCAATCTCTTTTGTAGATTGATGACATTTGCCCAGTACCCTACCAATGAATTGAAGTCTGCCCTGCTTTTCCTTTGTGTAATGAGATGGCCCGTTCTGGTTGCAGAGCTGTATGTGCAGGAAGCTTTCTCATGGATTCCCCAGTACTGTGGCAACAATGGAGTCTAGAATGTTTACTAAACAGGAACATTTTTATTACGTGATGCTGTCTATACAGTTCTTCAACAGTAACAGCCCAGGTCCGAGTTGTGATTAGAAGGCAGCTTGTAACGTCCTGGTTGATATGGTGTGATGGTGGTAGCTGATGGCAGGCAATGACTTTGGAAGTTGCCTTATCAGCTTGGTGAAGTAAGGCCAAGGCAGGTGGTGGTAGGGAATCACTGGCACCCTGTGACAATGGTGGGAAATGCACAGATGTTAAGTCAAACCCAGGGCCCTTGGAGACTTGCTGGAGGATCAGTCAGTGGGACCTACAGGACAGCCCACCTCAACACGTCAAGTTACAAGCCATGAACCATCAGGGCTATCTGATGGCTCATAGATCAGTGGTTTTGCCTAGTTTGTGACACTGCTCAATGAGGCTGGAGTAACTTAGCCATAGAGTTTTTGCGCTTGCTTCTTTTGTGAGTGGACCAGTAGAGGGCACGACTAATAACAGTACAAGTTACCCATGCCATGCACCATATGGTGGTTTGTGGAGTACAGATGTAGATGTACATTCAACCTGTAACTAATGTGGAGATTGCACCAGTCGAATGCGTAACACCAAAGGAATTTTACCTCAGGCTGAGCTATGAGCATTTATACTCCCTACAGCCAGCTGATTTATAAGTGGTAGGCTCCTGTCACATAATCATGACACTGAGCTACATCATGCAGCAACAGAGTGAACCACTGAGGGCAGAGCACCACAAAGCAGTGTGCTGCTAAGATACAGAATTATGGAGGTGTCTGATCTACATATCACTTGGCTGGCTGCAAAGGCCTGCCTGAAGCTCAATCCACAATGTAAGCCCCCCCCCCCCCCCCCCCCACTTTGAGAATTTTTTCCTCCAAATTCCAGGCTGCTGCAGAACCAATGAACTACTTAAAAAACATGGTATTCATGTGTCTACAGTTTTTTTTCCCTACCTCTGCAGTGCACTTTTGTCCACACCAATATTTACACTTTACACGTTGTCCGTTCTTCCCTGCACAATCCATCACATGGGGTATGGAGCCTAGTATGCCCACAATGTTCTGTTGCTTAGATTAAACTTCGTGATTGATCCATTATGTTTATGGGTAATGGACTGGAGATTGGGTGTATACAGGTGTAGAGGGGACCTGGTCTCATCTGCAAGGATTTTTTCCAATGAAAGAGTTGGTGTAAAAATCACAAACTATAAAGGGAGAGTATTAATAAATCCAACAAACTGCAGGGACAGGTTCCTGACGGGAAATGAAGGAAAAAAGGCCCTATGAATATGTGTCCAGAAAACCATCATTGGCACAGTAGATGGCACTGATGAATGGGAGTTCTTCTGAGCACATGCCGTGTGTTCGTTGTGTGTTGCAGGCTGTGTGATTGACGCAGTATACTGTAAGCAGCAGTATGGTCTGGTATTCATCTTGGGAACATGCCGAGATGATGTTTTTGTATGGCGAAGCAAATGGGAATGGTTGAGAGGCAGCACGGCTCTACCAACCACATCATACAACATTTCGAGCCCTTTTTGGGTGTTGGTGTGATCATAGATCCTTTCAGACAGATGAACATGCAGGTAAGCAGTGGACTGTGTGTGCATCAGATTTGGAGTACCACATTGTACAGGACATTGAGACGAATCCTAGTACAAGTTCCAGGCAAGTGATCCGCCAACGAGTCTGATTGTGGGCATGCTTCTTGACAACTGCCACTACCCCTATCACCCCAGACCATCAAAGTTATGGGATTTCTGCCATCAGTCCTCTTTACCAATGATCCATTCTGTTGCTTACAGTATGGTGCATCAATCACATAGCCTGTGACACATGAGGAACACACAGCACATGGTCAGAGGAACGTTAGTTCATCATTGCCATCTACCATGGCATTTCCGGACACGTGTTCGTGGGACCTTTTTTCCTCCATTTCCAGTCAGGAATGTGTCCCTGCAGTTCGTTGGTTTTATTAATGCTACCCACAATCACTGATGATTGTACTGGAATGTTCTTACATGACTGAAGTCTGTGGTTGGTGGAGAGCAGTAGCCTCCCGAGGATGGATTGCAGATAGAATCCAGTGAGGAGGTGAGATTGAAGATGGTGAGGATGAAGTCCAGTGAGGCAGTGAACTTGAGGACAGTTGCGATGAGGTCCAGTGAGGTGGGAGCTCAAAAACAGTTGAGATGAAGTCCTAAATACTCATCCAGTGGAGGCATGTGACTCGCAGAAGCAAGGTAGTGCTGCAATGGCAGTGTCATTTGTGACATTGCTTATGCCTCTAGCAGCAAGGCTGGCACCTCATGGTACCATTGCAGGTGCTGAAGGTTTGGTTGAAAACGACCTGGCATGTGTATGTTGAAGCAGATTGCTTTTGTCCAATCTTCAGAGGAAGTGTCATTATCAGGTTGGAGCTGTGGCAGGCAACTCACAGTTTATGGCTGTATGGTTGGTGGCTGTGCTGCAAGTAGCAGCCAGGGGACAAAACAACCCTTTCCACCTATAATGCACTGATGATAGCTGAATTCTTAGCTGTAATCTAGATCTGCAGTACAAAACACAGATGATAGTATTACCAGTGCTGATCTTCTTTCTGTCCTGGACTAATATCTACAAGATCTGTTCAAAAAATTCTGGAACATTTGTAATTTCATGCCAGTGGTGTTTTGGAGCGAAATGCAGTTGGCATTCCTGCATATGCCTTCGTTTAATGTGTAACTGCCGGAAGTTTTGTTGTTGTACGTCTGTTAGTTATTGCTCAGTGCTGTATTGAGTAGAACATTTTGTCACACGGTTTGCGAATTTCAAGATGGCAGAGTTAGAGGAGCAACACTTCTCCATTAAATTTTGCATGAAATTAAAAAAAACTTTTACAAAGGCACACCAAATAATGCTGTTACAAATGGTTCACATGGTTTAAAAATGGCTAGAATGAAGTTAAATGTGTTTTCTTGTGCCCAACGAGCCATCCTCACAATGTTGACTGTGGAGCCAGACTGACGGTGTCCCATATATGGGTGGAATGTCCACTGATTTTGGCCCTTCATACTAAGTATAGCCTTTTAGATTCCTTGTCTTTAATATTTTTGATATTAGCAGACAATTCATGGATGGTTGAAATGATTCTTAGTTTTCTAATTGAAAATGATTTTATTTTCAGATAAAGGGTTTTGCTTTAGAAATTTAATTTTCAGATAATAGGTTTTGCTTTACTCCTGAAGTAGGGGCAGGGTGGTAGGGGTTGGGACCTCTCTTCGTGTTTTCTATGTCTGGGACCCATGATCATTCCACTGTGCAAAGATTGTTCTTTTGTTACTCTGTTTTTCCAGTTTTTATATTTGGCCCACCCTTTTATGCTTTCCGCTGTGTGTTTTAACTTCCTCACTTTATAGTTTGACCCCTCCGACTGGAGCCATCCACTTGTAGCAGACTCTCTCTTACGCAAGTAACTTTGGAACCATGGGACTAATGACCTCACTGCTTAGTCCCATAAGCCCCCCTCAATCATTTGACCCTCATTCAGTATGCCCTTCGATGTTTACTGACGACACTCATGTCAGGAAAGTCAACAAAATTGAGCATGCCAATCAAAGTCTGACTGTTCGAGAGATTACAGAAGAATGTAACATTTCAGTTGGATCATGTCATGAAATCTTGACACAGCATCTTGGAATGCATCAAGTTTCTGGCAAGTTCTTCCCATGTTTTATGAGCCAAAACCAGAAAGACCTTCACTGAGTGTGGTGGCAAAGTCGTTAGCACCCTGGACTCGCATTCAGGAAAACAATGGTTCATACCCGCATCCGGCTATCCTGATTTAGGTTTCCCATGATTTCCCTAAATCGCTTCAGGCAAATGCCTGGATGGTTCCTTTGGAAAGACACTGCCGACTTCCTCCCCCATCCTTCCCTAATCTGGTGGGACCAATGACCTTGCTGTTAGGTCCCTTCCCCCAAATCAGCCAACCAACAAATGAACCAACCAACCAGAAAGACCTTCATCTCACAACATTTGAAGAACTTTTGGATCATGAAAATGAGAACGAGATGTTCCTTTAAAGAATCATAACTGGTGTTGAGATGTGGGTCTATGGTTATGATGCTGAGAGCAAGGTTCAATCTTCACAATGGTCAGGGAAGGTTATCCAAGACAAAAAAAAAAAACCTCTTCAGCTAAGGTCACATGTCAAAGCCATGCTGATAGTTTTCTTTGACTATGAAGGATTAGTTCATCATGAATTCATGCCATATGGACAAACAGTTAATCAGTGTTACTATCAGAATGTGTTGCAATGCCCGTGAGAAAATGTGAGAAAGAAACAGCCTGAAATGTGGTGAGACAATTCATGGCTCTTGCGTCACGATAACGCACCTGCACATTCATCCCTGTTGGTGCATGACCATGCCACAAAAAACGAAATCACTGTGCTGCCTCATCATCTGTACTCTCCAGACCTGGCCTCTGCAGGTTTTTAATTTCAAAAGCTAAAAACCCCATTGAAAGGATGAAGATTTGCAACAATAGCTGAGAAAAAGAAAATTCACAGACGGCACTTTGCGTGATCCAGCAAAAGCTGTACCAAGACTGCACCCAGAAGTGGAAACAGCATTGGAAGTGGTGTATCAATTGTGGAGGGGAGTATTTCGAAGGAGACCATGCACAATAAGTAAAAGGTATGTGCTGAAAAATTTTGTGGACAATGTTTTGGAATTTTTTGAACAGTCGTCATATGTAACTCTACCGTATTTCAGAAGTGCAGGAATTAAACTGGTGCAGTGCTCTCAGATTTCTCTTTGTAAAGGAACATTTGGAAACAGAGGTAATCATTTCTACTTTTTGTTGGCTACACTTAATTTCAATTCCTATGTCTTCCATAAGTGTCTGGACACAAACTTCACTGCAACTGACAACCTTAACATACCAGATTTTCTTTGGGTTTTGTGACGGTCTTTTGATAAGGTGCTATTACAGTATTTGTTGAAGACTTCAGGCATTGCCATTTCAGTGGCCAAACAAGTTTCCTTTATCATCTCTCTATCTGTCTCCTATGCATTGTTTTACATTCATTATGTGTTATTCATAGTTTCTTCAGAAGTTTCCATTTATGGAGACTGTATACCATGAGAGTCCCAGCCATCAGACACTATTCTGTTAGATACATATGAGGGGTAATCACAATGTTTTAATCATCACCCAAAAAAATAGAGTCATGTTGTTATATTTTTCAAACAATGGAAAATCCAAGATGGAATAACAACAATATGAATCAGGATAGATTGCTGCTCACTACATAGGAGAAGGCATTGAGGAGCAGACAGGCAAGTTTAAAAGTCTTTTAAATATGAGTGTCTGCCACTCAGTGCCTCCTCTATGTGGTGAGTGGAAATCTATCCTAATTTATATTGCTGTTAATTTTTTGTTTGTTTCCAGGCCCTGGTACAGATTGAAACCCTATTTTTCAGTACTGTAGCATGCCACTAGAGTAGTCAAAATAAAATGATATAGATCACTGATAAGGTGGATTATTGTGTAGTAATTCATTTTTGGAAGTGGAAATGCTGCAGCTGTGTCAGGCCACTCCAGGTGACTTCTTTAGACATCTAGCCCTCATAGCTATCCACTGATTGATCAACTATTTTTCCAAACTTAGCTACAGGTTCTCTACATTCTCCTGTCCAGAGCTAAATGTTTCATATTCCTCCTTGAGATATGACACTGCTGTCTAGGTCTTGTAGACAAAATACTGCTGAATAGTATGATGTATTGGTATTCTGAATAAAACCAACCTGCCTTCAGAAAAAAAAATAATTGTTGCATTACTTATTGAATGCCCTTCATGTATATGGGATGATTCTTATTAATGTTTAAAAAACCCCTGAACCAGCATAGATGATGCTGAGTCAAGTAATTTCATACAAAATGTATGGGGCTATAAATGTTGGGAAATACCCCAGAAAATGGATGACATATGTTGAACATGGGATGTCACCAAATGACATATCTTGCCACACGTGCAGTGGTTGAGCCTATTTGTCTGTCACACCTGCACATAACATCCCAAGTCAAGTATTCACATCAGTGAGGCTTCAGGCCTATGAGTGTCACTTTAGTGCATGGGGCTCAGGGTTCGAGTCTTGTGACTGGCAGGTAGTGTTTTTTTGCATTGCATTAGACAATTATGTGTTTACACTGAGGTAAGATTTATTGTTTTGTTTATCAATCTCACAGCCTTCTGTTGGTGTATTGCAAAGTACAGGACAACAAAAATCTACCGTATTGCATCACAAGCAAATGAGTATAAGATTCTGAATTGCATTGTTACCAGTAAGTTACACATTTTCTCAACTAAATAGCGTCTGTATACAACAAAAAAAGAAGTAACAAAAGGAAAGAAACACAAAATGAGAATAGCTTTTGCTTGATTACAATGAGGGCAATTATTTTGTAACTTCTACATTTACAACAGATCACATTTACAAGAGGTGTTCGAAAATTGCACCATTTGCTCAGATGCAAGTATTGCATCAGTCAATCATCCCTTCATGCCCAAACCCACTGCTGCATGTGTGATGAGGTACATCATCTAGTGCAACCCCTTGCTTCATGGCTCATATAACTGCAATACACTTTGATTAAAGATCTGTCCCGTACATCCTTCCATCACCACCCACTACAGACCAGTCACAGGCATCTCCTATATCTCCTATCCCATCAAAGGTAGGGCTACCTGCAGTTGTGTGATCTACAAACTAAGTGCAACCACTGTGCTGCTTTTTACGTGAGCATGACAACCAACAAGCTGTCTGTCCACATGGATGGCCACCAACAAAATGTGGTCAAAAGACAGCTGGACTGTATAGCTGCTGAACATGCTGCCCAACATAACGTGCTTCGCTTCAATGACTGCTTCACAGTCTGCACCATGTACATCCTTCTCTCAACACCAGCTTATCTTAATTGTGCAGGTGGGGATTCTCCCTGCTATATATCCTAAATTCCCATCCCCTCCACCCCCTCACCCTCTGGCCTTATTCTTCTCTAGTCCCTGTCCTCCACCTACCCACCCCCTTCCATGCTCCCACCCCAGCACTACACAGCCACCTATTCCACCAATGCAACCACTAGTCTTTCTCTCCTATTTTGCTCCCTTCCCGCACCCCCACCTTCACCCTCACCCCCTCCCCAAAATCACCCAGCTGCACCTAACAGTCCTAACCTGTCTCCGCCACATCCCTGCATGCTCCCACAAGCAACACAACACCTTTCTCCACCCTTACCCTACCATCCCTTCTTCTCCCCACCCCATGCCGCCTCCTCATCCCCACCACACACACCAAATTGCTGCTCCAGTCCAGTACAGTTGCAGTCTGCAGTCTGGCCTCAGCAGCCAGACACAGTGGTCATGTGTGTGTGAGTTGTGCTTGTGTGAATGTGTGTGTGATTTTTCTATTTCGGAAAAAGACCTTTAGGTTGAAAGCTTAAACGTATAGCAGTCTTTTTGTTGTGCCTGTGTGTGACTCAATGTCTCTTCTATATGGTGAGCAGCACTCTATCCTTTTCACAATATTGTTGATTTTTACTTACACTGTATGAAAAGTAATACATCACAAGTGCTGAAATTTTGCTGGCTTTCTTACATTTCTTATGCTGAGTATTGAAATATACACTGTTTAATCCTAGCTGTGTGAAGGATGTTGATACAAACATGGTAATCAGCCTGAGTGTACAGTTGTTTGGCTGCTAAGATTGATGCTTATTTATTATCCTGATTTGCAATTAGGAAACAGCTGATAAAAGATGCTCTGATACTACAGTTGTGCACAAGAGTGTGATTACAGTGATCTACCCAATACTGAAGGATGACAGGAAGTAGTATTAAAAAATTGAGTGCATCTCTGCAAATTGGAGAAACTACTTTACTATCTATTCAGTGCAGTAGAACAGTGTCCAAATGAAATACAAGGAAAACTTATAAAAAAAGTTATATGCTGATGGTTAACATAGTTTGGTTTTGTTTGCTTCAATGTTATTCTAACTGGAGTTTTTTAAATTTTCATAAAATTTCAGGTAACGTTTCTGCTAATTACTTTTCTGAAAGTGACCTTGAGTTTGGTTGTAACTCCAAAGAGAAGCTGCAGCTGCTACTGGAATTCTTGAGTGATAATGTATCAGGAGATTTTCAGATACAGTTACGTTCCTTTGCTGAAACTCTTTCATCAAAAGACGCAGCTCTGTACCAAGGTACATTTTGCTCAGAACATACTGAGCTGACATGCTTTACTATTAGACTACTGTAATTTATAGCATATGCACCAACTGTATTCAGAAATAGGTGAGTGTTTTGCAGATTAATCAGGCATAAACTTCAGTTATTGGTAACCAGATTCTTTCCTTTCTCTTCTTTTGTGAATTATAAATTCCATTTTGTCCATACAGTAAAACATCTCCTGAAATCAAATTGTAATTGTGTAAACAATGGAAAGAGTAGAGATACCCATTCATTGTATAGTTGAGGTGTCTAGCAGTAGACAAACACATTAATCAGAATTCAACTTCTACCTAATGTTTTGGTTGATGATCTTCATTAAAACTAACAAAACTGTAAAAAAACCTATATCTATGATGTCACACTATTATTCTGGCACTACAAGTCTCAGTTCAGTGAAGGTTTCTGGTGGCTGATGCAGGCAAGGGGAAGTAGGAGGAGGGAAGGGGAAGAGATGGTGAGGCGGGCTAACTGGGGAACAGAATATGAATGTTGCCCCATGCAGGAAGGTGAGATCATGTGGTATATGTGAGATAGAAGTTATGGGAGGCTAACCATATAGACCCTGTGTTTTTACCATTCATGAGAAGTTAACTCAAACCAACATAGCATCAATTTTGTCTATTATAACAAAGAATGTTAATATCAGGCAGATGATCAAAATATAACAAAACAAATTGGTGAACAAAATAGAAAATGTAGCAAACAATTTGGAATTTGGTGTATGAAGAGGTGTGGAAAGTGTGACTAAATTTTGTTTTTAAAGGAAATAAAGAAAATACTATCTTGAACAGCAGATTTAATCCTATCGTCATTGCTTCTTGGATCTGGAAGTCTTGGAATAACCCCAAGCCTAGCAACCATGTATGGCTTTCTATCTTACATTATAAATTCCAAGTGTGTGTTTTACTGTGTATTTAGTTGCATCTCTGGAATGCCAGTATCTTTTTTCCCTGAACCAAATAAAAGGAGGACCTAGATGTATCTCAGGTAGTATTTATACTGGATTATTCTATTTTGCACTATTATTGTGACTATTTGTCAATAATAGACAGTCACTGTTTAACCTGTTGTATGCTATGATTTTATCTAATTTAAAATTTTAGTATTGCTTAGCATGAGGCTCCAGCTCTTAGCTGATATGCGTCTACAGAGCAGCAAGTTAAGTGTTTATCTTTTTCTCTGTTTTCCACATAGTATATTTATTAAATTTTCTCTGTTTAAGAAGTTTAATCTCGTATGTTTGTAAGTATAAATTCATTCAGTCTGTAGTGGAAAAGTTACTCACTGAACAGCCACCTACAAAACTCATTAATGCATCAGCGTCCATTGGTGACACATCAGGAGAGTAGCAAGTTGTGTATCTAGGATTGTCTGCTTTTATAGTTCACTTCTTCAGTTAGTCTTGCTGGGATGGTTGGGATGTGTGCATGCTGTGTGTGGACGCAGGGGGAGCTGGCCGCAGTTCACAAACAGCTGAATGTGCTTTTGGTTACGGTCAATTACTTTCAGGCTGCCGCCTCAGGGTATAGCAGTGGCAGAGAATCTGGCATGTTGCATGGGACACTCAGGTGTTGCTTGTTTTGCCCACGGGCTGTGCTTCTGAGACACCTCCTAGTGGAGCCAACGTGGTGGATCTACCCTCACGGCAGGATGAGTGGTGGGTGGTAACATGTTCGCATTGCTCGAGGCAGAGGGCCAATGTGGTGACTGGTCATCTGGCCTCTCCCATTCACCTTGTGCATGGACAGGTGACCACTCTGCAGGGTCTGAGCAGGCACATAGGGGCAGGGGTTTACCAGGTATTGGGAACTCCAATGTTAGGCGTGTTATGGAGCTCCTTAGGCAGATAGCATCCAGGGCTGGAAAGAAAGCCAATGTGCACTCAGTATGTCTGCCAGGGCCCTCATGTCACACGTGTTCTGAGGCAATCCTCAGTTCGTACAGGCAGCTGGCAGAGGTGGTGAAGACTGCTGGCCTTGTGTGCAGAGTGCAGAGCTCACAATTTGCAGCATCGTTCCCGGAGTTGGATTGGGGTCCTTTGGTTTGTAACTGAGTTTATGGTTTCAACCAAAGGCTTCATCAACTCTGTGATGGTCTTGGCTGCAGATTTCTAGACCTGAAATACTGTGTGAGGATTTGTAGAAATCCCCTTGATAGGTCAGTGGTGCACTACTTAAAGGAAGCAGCTACTCAGGTAGCAGAGAGCTTGTGGAGTGCACATGAGGGTTTTTTAGGCTAATCAATAGTTTGAGGTGCTCTGATGAACATTCGCCAGTCAATATGCAGCAAGGAAAGTCAGACAACATTCAGAATAAAGACATTTCAACTGTCACAATTTTATCAGTAAACTGTCGAAGTATTCATAATAAAGTTTCTGAATTTATGCCCTCCAGGAATTTTCTCATGCTCAAATTATTCTTGGGACTGAGAGCTGGCTGAAACCTGAAGTGGAAAGCTCTGAAGTATTTAGCAAATTGTGGAATGTATGTTGAAAAAACAGATGAGAGGCCATAGGAGGGGGAGTGTTCCTTGCAGTTGACAAAAATGTTGTCTCTATTGAGGTCAAAGTTGAGTGTGATGGTAAAGTCATCTGATCACGTTGGATGTTTTTACCGGCCACCAAATTCTGCTCTGCAGTTCTAGAGTCGTTGAAAGAAAGTCTAAAGTCGATAGTGCATAAATACTCACATCATGCAATACTACATGGAAGCGACTTTAAGCTGCCGAGTATAGACTGGGATGTCTATGGATTCATTGTGGGGGATACCGACAGACAGTCATGCAAAATACTTTCGAACACTTTTTCTGAAAATTGTCTTGAACCAAGCGAGGTGGCGCAGTGGTTAGCACACTGGACTCGCATTCGGGAGGACGACGGTTCATACCCGTCTCCGGCCATCCTGATTTAGGTTTTCTGTGGTTTCCCTAAATCGCTTCAGGCAAATGCCGAGATGGTTCCTTTGAAAGGGCACAGCCGATTTCCTTCCCCATCCTCCCCTCACCCGAGCTTGCGCTCCGTCTCTAATGACCTCGTTGTCGACGGGACGTTAAACACTAATCTCCTCCTCCAATTGTCTTGAGCAGCTAGTTCAGCAGCCCACATGAGATGGAAGTATCTTAGACCTTGTAGCTACAAATAGGTTGAACCTTATCAACAATGCCAGTCTACAAATGAGGATTAGCGATCATGATGTCGTAATAGCAACTATGGTTATGAAAGTTAATAAGTCAGTCAAGAAGGCTAAGAGAGAGAGTTTCTGCTAGATAGAACAGCTAAGCAGTTATTAACATCTTACTTAGACAGTGAATTGGCATCACTTGGTTCCAATAAGAAGGATGTAGAGGAATTATCGGCAAGATTTAAGCAGACTGTAAATCATTTTGTGCCTAGTAAGTGGATAAAGGATGAAAAAGACCCACCATGGTTTAATAACAAAATTTGGCACATGCTGTGGAAACAGAGGCTGTGGCACTCTCGTTTCAAAAGGAAGTGCACAAGTGATTAGAAGCAAAGGTTAGTAGAGGTTCATGCATGTGTGAAAAGATCTAGGTGTGAAGCATAGAACAACAACACAGTCACACCTTAGCAAAAGACCTGGCCGAGAACCCAAGAAAACTGTGGTCATATGTAAAACCGCTGAGTGGCTCTAAGGCTTCCATTCAGTACCTTGTTGACCAGTCTGGTGTGGCAGTTGAAAGTAGCAAAATGATAGCTGAAGTTTTAAATTTCACATTCAAGAAATCGTTCACACAGGAGAATCTTACAAACATACCATCATTTGACCAGTGGACAGACTTCCGTATGGATGACATAGTAATAAGCATATCTGGCATAGAGAAACAACTGAATGGTTTGAAAACAAATAAATCGCCAGGTCTGGAAGTGGAAACCCAGTTCAATTTTACAAGGAGTAAGTTAAGACATTGGTCCCCTATCTAGATTGCATTTATTGTGAATCTCTTGCCCAGCACAAAAACCCAAGCAACTGGGAAAACATATAGGTGACTCCAGTATATAAGAAAGGTAAAAGAATGGATTCACAAAATTACAGACCAATATCCCTAAATTCTGTTTTCTGCAGAATCCTTGAACATATTCTCAGTTTGAATATAATGAACTTTCTTGAGACTGAGAAGCCTATTTGCATGAATGATCATGGTTTTAGATAGCATTGCTTGTGCAAAACCCAGCTTGCTCTTCTCTCACATGATGTACTGAGAACTATGGATGAAGGGCAAGAGGCAGATTCCATATTTCTGGATTTCTGGATAGCATTTGACGTGGCATCCAGTTGCAGGCTATTAAAAAAGCTACAAGCACTTGGAACGACTTCACAGATATGTGAGTGGCTCAAAGACTTCTTAAATAATAGAACCCCAGTATGTTTTCCTTGATTGCCAGTAATTCATCAGAGACAAGGGTATCATCAGGGGTGACCCATGGAAGTGTGATAGTACCACTTTTGCACTGTGTATGCATAAATATTTGGCTGACAGGGTGGGCAGTATTATGCGGTTCCAGAATGAAATTTTCACTCTGCAGCGGAGTGTGCGCTGATATGAAACTTCCTGGCAGGTTAAAACTGTGTGCCGGACCGAGACTCGAACTCGGGACCTTTGCCTTTCGCGGGCAAGTGCTCTACCAACTGAGCTACCGAAGCACGACTCACGCCCCATCCTCACACCTTTCCTTCTGCCAGTACCTCACCTCCTACCTTCCAAACTTTACAGAAGCTCTCCTGCAAACCTTGCAGAACTAGCACTCCTGAAAGAAAGGATGTTGCGGAGACATGGCTTAGCCATGGCCTGGGGGATATTTCCAGAATGAGATTTTCACTCTGCAGCGGAGTGTGCACTAATATGAAACTTCCTGGCAGATTAAAACTGTGTGCCGAACCGAGACTCGAACCAGGAGAACTTCTGTAAAGTTTGGAAGGTAGGAGGCGTGGTACTGGCAGAAGTAAAGCTGTGAGGATGGGGCGTGAGTCGTGCTTGGGTAGCTCAGTTGGTGAGCACATGCCCGTGAAAGGCAAAGGTCCCGAGTTCGAGTCTCGGTCCGGCACACAGTTTTAATCTGCCAGGAAGTTTCAATCTGTGGTTTTTTCCTGATGATACCGTGGTGTATGGTAAGGTGTCGAAGTTAAGTGACTGTAGGAAGATACAAGATGACATAGACAAAATTTCCAGTTAGTGTGATTAATGGCAGCTAGCCCCTAAATGTGGAAAAATGTAAGTTGATGCAGATGAGTAGGAAGATCAAACCTGTAATGATTAGTTACAGTGTTACTAGTGTCCTGCTTGACACAATCAAGTTCTTTAAATATCTGGGCCTAATGTTGCAAAGCAATATGAGGTGGAACGAGCATGTGAGATCTATGGTAGGGAAGGAAAATGGCCGACTTCAGTTTATTGGAAGAATTTTAGGAAAGAGTGGTTCATCTGTAAAGGAGACTGCATATAGGGTGCTCATTCCACATGTTCTTGAGCACTGCTCGAGTGTTTGGGATCTGTACCAGGTTGGATTGAAGGAAGACATTGAAGCAATTCAGAGGCAGGCTGCTAGATTTGTTACTGGTAGGTTCGAACAACATTTAAGTGTTATGGAGAACTCAAATGGGAATCCCTGGAAGGAAGGTGATGCTCTTTTCAAGAAACAGTGTTGAGAAAATTTAGAGAACCGGCATTTGAAGCTGACTACTAAATGATTCTACTGCCACCAGCATACATTGTTAAGGACCACACAGATAAGACACAAGAAATTAGGGCTCATTTGGAGGCATACAGACAGACATTTTTCCCTTGTTCTATTTGTGAGTTGAACAGGAAAGGAAGTGACAAGTAGTGGTACAGGGTACCCTGTGCCATGCACTGTCCGATGACTTGCGGGGTATCTTTGTAGATGTAGATGTAAGTTATGTTGTAGTTTACCATTAACTAACCAACAGTTCTACAACTGGTCACGTTTTTAAACTGCATAAAATAAAGGTTCTCATAAATTTTTCATGGATTGCTGTCATTACCTAATCAGCAGTTTTACAACTTGTATTTTTGAATCACCTTATATGTAATTAAATTACTTTACATGTAAATCTGTTGTGCTTCACTGTGAGTTTTCTGTATGTTTGATATTTATTATGATTCTGTTACAATTATGTTGTTACCTCATCAACATTTACACCACTGTCACTATTATTACCAGTTTCAATAGTATTGTTGACTATGCATGCTAGACTTTCATGCTTTTTTTTCCTGTACACATCGTGTGTAGATGTCTATAAACTGTATCAACTGTATCAGCTCAACCAATTTAGTATTTTCATGAGTTGATAAGTCAGTGTGTGTTCATTGAATCATATTACCTGCTGTTATGTCTTGCAGTGCAAGATTTTCCATTTTGGAGAGCCATGCTCCTTGCAAGTATCTCTCTGATTGAGGTTAATGTGGTTTAGATGCATGACGTAAGGGCTGTGGGTGGATAAGAAATGAACAGTGACTCAGTTTGAATGGTGGTGTCTCATTTCCAACCATTTCTTGATGTTTTGGAGAAAGAACACAGAACATCCCATATCATTGACCTCCTGTTTATTAATTTGGCACTTGTTTGTAGTGTTTACTCCAGTTACTTCCATTTGCTTTGTCTTTTCTTCCTCTCATTTTCCAATAAGGTGTAGCTTTGTATAGGGGTGGGGAGTAATATTTGTTGAGTGCAGCTCAAGAACATCAGATAATGATTCTGTTAGTCATGACAGTTAGTCTACTTGTGCTGGCACACAGATGTATGTTCTTATTATATCTAGTGGTACATTGTACTCAACAGTGTTTACTGCAGGCAGCCTTTATAGCACTTTCCCAGTAATGTCTGTGACTATTCAAATGTTTCCATTAAGAGTTAGTCATTTGTTAATGCGGGCATAGGTATCTGGTGATAGATTTCTTTGTGTGTCTGTCTCCATTAAATATAACATTTTGTTGCTGGCAATCATTAGTTTGTTCTGTTCACACCATCAATTAATCTGCTCGAACATACTATTAACCACACTCCTTAACTATGCTCGCGTATCTAACATGGCCATAACCAATACTAACATGTCATCTGAATAGGCCACAATCATACCAGCGTGTTTGTCTCTCTCCATTATATGTAGAAGGGGTTCAGCAACTGTATCCCATAAGATCAGTGTCAGACAGAACTTTACAGGTATCCATTTTTTAAACCATTCTGAGATTTCCTACATGCCGAACTGCCACTCTGAATGTATGTAAAGTTTTGGTACAATATTTGATGTACCTGGAATTATATGAGGCATGCCAGCATCTCTGGACATCACAGGTTATTAAAGGCACTTATGCTGTCAAATAAAACTGCTGTTTCACATTGTACAGTGCTTTTTCCTCCTACTGAGATTCCATGTTTCATCACATTGCCAGTAGGTACTGTCTTTCTGGAGCCATACTGATGCAGATTTGGACCTGTAGTTGGTCACACATGGTTTACTGTCTTCCGTACTAAGCAGGTAAATTGTTCTGATCATTTTTAAGTCTGTAGGTTTTGGATCTGCACATATTCTAGGAATCATTGATTTTTTTAAATTTTATAGGTGGTTGACAGCATGCTGTAAAGCTATATTCAGTATTTGTGAGTTCTGGGGCTATTTGTGATGTTATCTATTGTAATAAGTAAATGATGATGATGAGGTCCCATACTCAGAAGAGCATAGGTGACGATGTGGGAAACCTGCACCGCCGTACTAGGCAAGGTCCTAGCGGACGTGGTTTGCCATTGCCTTCCTCCAACCGTAATGGGGATGAATGATGATGATGAAGTTGACACAAAACCCAGTCATCTCGAGGCAGGGAAAATCCCTGATCCCGCCGGGAATTGAACTCAGGATGCCATGCACGGGAAGCGAGAACGCTACTGTAAGACCACAAGCTGCAGACAATAAGTAAATATCATCTGCTTAAGAGTTGTGCTAATGCAAGTTCCTCCTGATGTGAGAGGACAAGTACTAGTGCCAGTTCCACATTTTTTTTCTAATTCTACCTTTATTTCTGTGTGTGGGATGTTATGTTAGTGGGTCATGGTAAAGTTGGAGTTTGGGCACTAAAAATTCTGTTCTCCTCTGACTTTGCTTCATGGCACTGTTGGCTTGACATACTGATGACAAGGATAAGGAAGAGCCACCACCACCACCACCACCACCACCACCCAAGAAGCTTATTTTGCACTTCTCAAATATTGTCATACATTTTTTTGTTCAAAATTGTCACAGGGTTGTTTCTTTGACTGAATATGAGTGGTAATCTATGTGACGGAGGAAAACAATGGATCATAGAACAGTGTATTCTCTCAGAATTATTGAGATCCTCAGGAGACACACACACTGAAAACTACTGTACCATCAGTTTAATAAATCATGGTTGTAGAACACTGTCACACGTTATGTGCAAAAGAATGGAAAAAATTGAGAGAGACTGACTTGGGAGAAGATCAATTTGGGTTCTGGAAGAATGCAGGAACATGCAAGGCAAAACTGAAATTACATCATAGCTTAGTGGATAGATTGAAGATAGAGGAACCTATATTTATAGCATTTAAAGATTTAGAGGAAACTTGTGCAGTGTTGACTGGAATAGAAGCCTAGAAATGCTGAAGGTTATAGGAAAAAAATACAGGGAGATAAGTTATCAACAACTTGTATAGAAAACAGTCTACAATTAGAAGGGCTAAAGGACATGAAGGAGAATCAGTAGTTGAGAAGGGAGGGAGATGTGGTTGCAGCATATCCACAATGTTATTCAGGCTATACCTTGAGGAAATAGTGAAGGAAACCATGGAGAAATTTGGAAATAAAATGAATGTTCAGAGGATAGAAATTAAAACTTTTTTATTCAGTCTATACATTGAGGAAACAGTGAAGGAAACCATGGAAAAATTTAGAAATAAAATGAATGTTCAGGGGATAGAAATTAAAACTTTGAGGTTTGCCAGTGTCATTGTAACCCTGTCAGAGGTGGCAAAGGACTTTGAAGAGAAGTTGAGTGGAATGGGTAATGTCATGAAAAGAGGTTAACAAATTAACATCAACTAAGTAAAACTAAAATTACAATTGAATCAATACCATTAGCTGCTGACAGGCATTGGTATACATCAACGGGGACAGTTGAAAATGTGTGCCCCAACCAGGACTCGAACCTGGGGTCTCCTGCTTACATGGCAGACGCTCTATCCATCTGAGTCACTGGGGGCACAGAGGATAGTGCTACTGCAGGAACTTATCGCAAGCACGCTCCCTGTGAGACCCAGATTCTCAACTTATAGTCCACACACTACATTCGTAGTGCCCCTGCCATTACGCCCATTACTCGCTGAAGACACTCCACTAAGTCTCGTAAGAGTTAAGGCAATTTGTGTGCATGTGCACTGAAGAAGCTCAGCAGCTGGTTAGCCTTAACAATATGAAGATGGCATCTGTTCTTTCGGACATGTCCGAACAGGCACTGATATACATCAACGGGGACAGTTTAAAACGTGTGCCTCGACCGGGACTCGAACCCAGGATCCCCTGCTTACATGTTGTTAAGGCTAACCAGCTGATGACCTTCTTCAGTGTGGATGCACACGAATTGACTGAACTCTTATGGGACTCGGTGGATTGTCTGCCGTGAGTGATAGGGGCACTACGAATGTAGTGTGTGGACTATAAGTTGAGAATGTGGGTCTCACGGGGAGCGTGCCGGTGATAAGTCCTTGGAGTCGCACTATCCTCTGTGCCCTCGGTGGCTCAGATGGATAGAGCATCTGCCATGTAAGCAGGAGGTCCCGGGTTCGAGTCCCAGTTGGGGCACACATTTGCAACTGTCCCCGTTGATGTATATCAACGGCTGTCAGCAGCTAATGGTATTGATTTAATTGTAATTTCATTCTAGAGAGCTGCACGGTCACCAATGGCACCTGTTCTTTCGGACATGTCCGAAAGAACAAATGCCATCTTCATATAAGTAAAACTAGGATGATGCAATGTAGTCAAATAAAATCAGATGATGCTGAGGGATGTTAGATTAAATAAAGAGACATTAGATGTAGTAGATGAGTATTGCTATATGGGCAGCAAAATAACTGATGGTGATTGAAATAGAAAATGTATGACTTGCAGATTGTTGAGAGGATGAAAAGCATTTCAGAAAACAGGAATTTGTTGACATCGAATATAAACTTGAATTTAAAGAAATATTCTCTGAAGGTGATGAAGTGAAATGTGGATGCTAAGGAAAGAATAGAAGCTTTTGAAATGTGATACTAGAGAAGAATTCTAAGAATTAGATAAATAGATTAGGTAACTAATAAAAAGATACTGAATCAAATCGGGTAAAAAATTATGACACAAACTGACTAAAAGATATTATTTGTTGATAGGACACATCTGGTGACTTCAAGAAATAGACCATAATGCGGAAAAGAGTAGGAGGGGTAAAAATTTTAGAGGGAAACTGAGAATTATCGACAGTAAGCAGATCCAGTGTGTGTAGGTTGCAGTAATTAAGCAGACATGAAGAGACTTTGACAAGATAGATTAGCACGGAGAGCTGTTTCAAACCACTCATTGCACTGAATACCATAACAACAGTAAGGTCAGACCAAGGTGGAGGATGTCAAATTGCACAAATTTTTCCAAGTAATCACAAGTCAAAAATGCACCATTGTGGAATGGCAGTCAATCATCAATGAACATGTGACAGTTTCTCCAGTAAGCAAAGATGTTTGTGTGCAGTTAGCAGTGCAGTTTTGTCAAACTAATGTGGTGCTGTGTCATGCTGTGATTGTTGAGATCCACTACACCTGTTGCTGTTTCCTGTAGTGCACCAGAATCACCATGGACGGGTACACAAATGACAAACTAGCTGACTTTCACATTGCTTATAGAGCATCAGGCTGCAGATCTGTGGATGGGAGAAGATTGCACATCAAATATTTCCCTAACAAAAGTCTAGCAGTTGTCAACAGCTTTACTCTGTGGACTGCCAAGAAACAAGCATGCTCTCACACAGAAAGACTGATACAGTGTGGTGAAAAATAGTGAGGACTCTGGAATTTTGTGAAGAGGTACTCCTACCTTTTGAAACTACCCCTTCAACAAGTGTCAGAGAAACAGCTCACACATTCAATGTCATACTCATCTGCTTCTTTGGAAAGCCCAAAGGAAATTATTTTACACCCATAGCATGCACAGAAGATCCAAACTTGAAACGTATCATTATCCAAAGCAAGCAAATTCTTCTGACTGTACATTAAAGCAGTGCCAGCATCCTAACAATATGAATTTTCTCTGCTTCATCCAGTTTATAGATGACAATTTTTGCTAGGGAAGCAGCCATTAATGCCCAAAACCATCACTGATGGCCATATGAAAATCCCCATTACATTCAAGAATGTGGTCACCATAAAAGGTTTTGGTGAATGTCTGGGCAGGTATTGTTGGTGACAACTTGAGTGACCCTTTCATTGCACTTCCTCAGTTAAATAGACAGAATTTTTGCAAGTGGAATTGCATGTACTGTTACAATACATTACTCTCCACATATGCTGAAGGATGTTGTTCCAACTTCCTGGTGCTTCACTGCATCCCAATCTGGCAGCTGGGTGAAATTTGAATAAAGAGTTTGGGCGGAGGTGTGTTGGGCATGGTGGTCCTCAGGAGGTACCTCCAGTATCACCTGATTCAACACCACTGAAGTTATTTATGTGAGTTTTTATGAAAGATCACGTCTACCAAATACCAGTCAACACCTGTCAAGAGATGGTTGCAAGAATTTTTGAGGCCACAGCAGTCATTTGCAACATGTCACACATTTTTGGGAGGGTACACCAAACTTTTCTTCAACCTTTGTAGCAGTGCTGTAGGCACAAATGTCAAGCATTTGCTGTAAAAAGGAAAGTGATTTGAGAGAAATAAAATGAATCTAAAATCTAATTTCTGTTTTCTTAGTTCATCTTTACTAATTTAGTTTACTTGTTTCAATAAAAGTTCATTCATCTCACCATACTGTATCCAAAAGCAAAACATGTAGCCTTAGGTTTCATTATTAGTAACACTGCTCCCTTCAGCACCTGATGCTGTCTTGCTTACTGCAGTGCTTTTCTGCAGTACAACATATTGTCTTAACAAGCTGATGACATTGTGATTCTTTTAGCATATCTGATTATTAAAGCTTTACCCAATCAGCATAATAGAAAACTCATTCCTAACCTACCCAGCCACAGATAGGAAATTAAAATTTGCATAACTTTCACTGCTCAGCAGAAACTATTATCTCCAGATACTTTAGTTAGTTATTGCACTTTCTACCACAATAGATATTAACTGGGGCATTTTAATTTAAATGCGTACATTTCCACATGCTCTTCTCCAATTAGCTCTTGTTTTGTAGCTGTAGCATCACAACAGTGCATGTCAAACCTGTGGTTAACTGTAATATTTTGCTCAGTTCAGCTTCCCCTACCCTGTTCTGGCATTATTATTACTTTGTTGTAGTATATAGGAAAACCATCATTCCCTGATGCAACTTGAGCATGTTTTGGACTGGCTTTAGCGTTTAGTCAATTAATCGGTTCGTGTGGCTATATAGACTTATTTCAATGTACACATGCAACTGCTTCCTGTTGTGCACATTTTATTAGCTAAGCAAGGAAACTGATTATGAAATCTACACTACTTTGTACAACATTTAGGGGAGAGTTCTCTTTTAGGCTAGTCTTATTTGTTTATTAGGAATCATTGACATGGGGCCCCTTTGTCATCTCATACCCTTTTTTGTACCAGGATCCCATTGCAGCCAATATAAGTATCTATCAACTGCCTCAAAGAAACAGACAAAAAAAGATAATGGTGAATTATGGCAAATAAAAAATATTAAATACACTGCTGACCTTTATAATTGCAACACCGTGAAGTGGTTTGCAACAAATGTCAAATCAGCATGATGTGTACTACATGCATCAATATGCAAATGATTAGCATTTCAGTGCAACTGTAGAAAGTAGGTAGGAAAGATTAAACACCAGGTTTCTCATTCAGACATCACATTTGAATGTTGCTTGTTTGTGAGAAGATTGTGTTACACCTCATGTAAGAAGGAGAAATTCTATCAGTACATGTCAGCATTCAACTGCAGCAGGATTGTGTCCTATTGGGACTCCAATTTATCATGCCATAATACTGTTGCCCTTATTGGGATCCCACTACTGTCATGTGAATATGGAATTGCTGGGGTCAGGGAAGCTATACCCAGTACCATGCCATCTCAATGTCCCCATTCACTCAGGAACTGAGAGGACACGCATATTGTTTGCTTGGCCATTAAGGATCATAACAGTCACATCATGTACTGTTAATCAGGAAATGTGCTACCCTCCTTCTCCCCAGGGATTCCTGTTTGAGTTTATGAAGCATTTCCATAACATTTGCATATTGACCGAAATTATTGGTAACAAATGTAGCAGCACATTTACGAACTGTTTCAATATTCTCCTTTAGCCAGACTTGGTGGGGACCCTAAATTCAAAAATTGGTTGCATAAGTGTTCTGTACATGGTCTCCTTTATAGACGAGAAAGGCTTTCGTAGAATTCCCCCAGTAAACTGAAGGTGACAATTTGCCATCCCTACAACCAGCCTTATGCACTTGTTCAGTTTTATGTCACCTTGCAGTATTATGTCTAGGTATTTAATAGGTGTGACTGTGTCAAGCAATGCATCACTAATACTGAATTTGAACATTACAGGATTGTTTTTCCTGCTCATCTTCATTAACTTAGATTTTCCCACATTTAGAGCAATCTGCCATTCATCACACAAAGAGAAATTCTATCCAAACCATCTTGTATCCTCCTACAGTCACTTAAAAATGACACCCTTATACCACGGCATTATCAGCAAAAAGTTGCAGATTGCAGACCTGGTGCGGATCCTAAACACTCGAGCAGTACTCAAGAATAGGTTGCACTACCATCCTATATGTGGTTTCCTTTACAAATGAAACACACATTCCCAAAATTCTCCCAGTAAACCGAAGTTGATCATTTGTCTTCCCTACTAACACCCTTATGCGCTCTTTCCATTTCATGTCTCTTTTCATTGTTACACTTAGATATTTAATCGACATGACTTTGTCAAGCAGGACACTACTAATGCTGTATCTGAACATACAGGTTTGTTTTACCTACTCATCTGCATTTCCTTACATTTTTTTACATTTAGAGTTAGAGGTCATTCATCACATCAACTAGAAATTTTGTCTAAGTCATCTTGTATCCTCCTACAGTCACTATACTTTGACACCTTCTTGTACACTGCAGCATCGTCAGCAAATAATTGCAGATTGCTGCCCACCCTGTTCAGCAGATCATTTCTATATATAGAAAATAATAGTGGTCCTGTCACACTTCCATGGTGCACTCCTGATGCTATCCTTATCTCTGATAAATACTGTGGTGTCACCGCCAGACACCACACTTGCTAGATGGTAGCCTTTAAATTGGCCACGGTCGGTTAGTATACGTCAGACCCTCATGTCGCCACTATCAGTGATTGCAGACCGAGCGCCGCCACATGGCAGGTCTAGTCTAGAGAGACTCCCTAGCACTCGCCCAGTTGCACAGCCGACTTTGCTAGCGATGGTTCACTGACTACATACACTCTCATTTGCCGAGATGACAGTTTAGCATAGCCTTCAGCTACGTCATTTGCTACGACCTAGCAAGGCGCCATATTCAGTAATTAGAATGAATTCTGAACAGACAATGTTGTGAATCATGTACCATCAGGAGCGACGTTCATCATTAATGGATTAAAGTTAAATATGAAACTAATTAGGTCTGCTTTCTGAATTCTCATTCCTTGTCATGTTCCAGACCTCACGTCAGTATAGTTCTTCCCCCTCTTCACACCAGCCTGCACGAGCTAAAACACATGTATTTGGGCCTCCTCTAGTAACACGGTGTTGGCTCTTCTGCCAACACAACAAATACTGCCCTCCAGGACAGTGTACTAAGATCTATTACTTAAAACAACATGAGGACACCCACATGTATGGGAGCCTATTCCATATGCTCAGCCATCCATTAACAGCCTGCAGTGGGGCACCATGTCAGACACTTTCCAGGAATCTGAGAACATGGGATCTATCTGTTGCCGTTCATCCATGCTTCACAGGATACTGTGTGTGAAAAGGGAAAGCTTGAGTTTTGCATCCGTGATGCTTTCTAAATCTGTGTTGATTTGTGGATAGAAACTTTTCCCTCTCTAGGAAATTTATTATATGAGGTATGTCCATAAAGTAAGTTCTGTTCGGTTATATAAAACAAACATGTACAGATACAGAAAAAAATATTTACTTTACAAAAATCTACGACTGTTAAATGACTTTTCTACATAGCTTCTGAAATTTTGTAGGCACTTGTCATAGCGTGGCACAAGTTTTTGTATGCCTTCTTCATACATGGTTTCTGCCTGTGTATTTAACCATGTGGTAACATGATCTTTCAGCTCATCATCATCGTTGAAGTGTTGACCACCAAGGACAGATTTTAGATGTAAGAAGAGATGAATGTCACTAGGAGTGAGGTTCAGGTTGTACGGAGGATGACCAAATGCATCCCAGTGAAATTCCTGTATGAGTTGTTTGGTCACATTCACCGTGTGAGGTCGGGCATTATCGTGGACAAAAACAACACCTTTTGACAGTAGTCCTCAGCACTTGTTCTGTATTGTGCGGCACAATTTCTTAATGGTCTCGCAGTAACCATGTGCATTGATTGTTTGGCCTTGTGATAAGAAATCAATCAGCAAAATGCCTTTTCTGTCCCAAGAAATGGTGCACATGACTTTTTGAGGTGTCAAGATTTGCTTAGGCTTAACCTTTGTTGGGGATGAAGTGTGCCTCCTTTCCATTGATTGCCGTTTTGTTTCAGGGGTGTCGTACAATACCCAAGTTTCATCCCCCGTGACTATCCGAGAAAGAAAACCATCGCCTTCTTCATTGTAGTGTGTCAAAAACTGAAGTGCACTGCCCATCTGTTGTTGAGTAACAATTTTGGGTACCCAACTTGAGCAAAGTTTTCGAAATTTCAGTTTTTCAGTAACAGTTTCATGAATTAGTGATTGTGAGATTTGCAGGACTTCCATAGCAAGGGCACTAAATGTAAACTTACAGTTATGCTTAATCTTCTCTTCAATTGTGTGAACCAGTTCATCAGTAACCACAGACGGGTGTCCACTTTGTTCTTCATCGTGCACTTGATCACGTCCTTCATTGAACAGTCTGACCCATCTTCTAACCCTTGAATCTCTCATAGAATTTTGTCCATAAACCTTGCAGATTTGCCAATGAATTTCCTTTGGTTTAACTTTCTTTGCATTTAGAAAACAAATCACAGATCTGATTTGACACAAGGTGGCATTTTCAATTACGGCTGACGTTATAAAGAAGCACACATCGGCAGCAGCGATCTGAAAATGACGTACACGTCTTCTCCTAGAGTCAGAGTAACTGCCGCACATGCTCAGAACTTCGATCGTAGCACTGCCATGAATAGAAATAGAAACGGAACGCACTTTGTGGATGATCCTCGATATTGCTGTGTAACTATGCAGGTCCATTCTTTTACCCTTATGAAGTACGATAATCACCTGCACTTTTTTCCAGTCACTTGAGACTTACCTTTGGGTGAGAGATTTCTGATAAATGCAAGCTAAGTATGGGGCCAATGCCAAAGAATACTATCTGTAAAACTGAAATGGAATTTCATCTGGATCTGGTGACATTTATTTTCAACTCTTTAAGCTGCTTTTCAACCCAAGGGATGCTTATTTTGTGTTCTCCATATGGGAGCTTGTGATGTGGTCGAATGATGGCATGTCTATATGCTGCTCCTGGTTGAATGATTTTTTGAACAGGAAATTTAAAACTTCAGATTTTCTTTTACTGTCAGACCATACTTGTCAACAAGTAACTGAATCTGACCCACTCTGTGATTTTACAAAGAACCAGAAATTTCTAGGCTGTTCAGTAAGATCTCTTGGTAATGAATGTCAGCATGATCCTTCGCTACTGCATAACAACAATGCCCATTTACCTTGGAGCCTCCACACATATATACAACCATCATGATGAAGTATACAAAACCAAGACCCATTGGAAAAGGTGCCATGTTGCCATTCCAGTGTTACCATTGTGCCTCCCTCTGGAATAACGGTCATCATGCTGACAGTCCTTAATGCTCTAGCTGTCATTGCACTGTCCATGTGCATACTTCTCCTGCTGCAAACAAGACCATTTCTTAACTCAAGGTATGTGACATGAGTATATGAACCTGCATGGTTGAGCAAACTATATGTCTGTCTTCTCAGATGCTAGTTGCATAGGTCTGTTGAGATCCTGAATGGCATTGAGTACGACTCTCCTGAACCCATCAATCCATATTTGGATCACAGTCAAGGGATGGTTAGTAACACAAGTAGCAGTGCCGCAGAAAGAGGTGCCACAGTGTTTAACGACAATGATCCTGCCAGTGTGGAATTTAGATGTGTGCTGGTAGGCATTTCTCCTTCTTACTTGAGAAATAATATGATCTTATCACATGCAACCATAATTCAAACTCAGTTTCTGAATGGGTAACTCACTACATAGTATTTCCTCATATGCATAATGTGGATGACGTTAATCCTACATGGTTTGTGCAGTTACACTGAAATGCTAACTATTTGCGTGTACCTTTATTTTGTACACTGTATACCAATTTGATATTTGTTGTGTATCGTCTTCATCTTGCTTTAACTTAAATGGGTAGCAGTGTAGATAGTTAATTTATGCTAGTAATAGAAAATATTCTGCTGCAGTTCACAGTTGTCACCACAGTTCTTAGGATCTTGGTGTTTCCTTCATCATGAGAATTATTTGGAATTTTTCTCCAAATGTTACTAGGGTCTCCCTCTAAAATATGTGACTGTTCCCAATATTAACACGATTTAAATGTATGCTGATATTCCTATCATTTCTCTTAGATCAGTCATGCTTAATGGGCCCCTGTGTCTTATCTCAGTTTTTTCTGTCTTCTTAGGTCTTGTTGTTGACTG